>NC_132810.1:3403750-4040000 GCF_048594095.1 Paramormyrops kingsleyae
ATTATGCACCTGTATGATTCAATTGGCTGAAATAAATTTCGATACCATGACACCATGCAAAACCATGAAAAAACGGGGGCTGCATGCAAGGAGTCCGGCCGGCGTAGAATGCTTCGTGAGGATAGGTTCATACAGTTAGGCGTTGCTAAGCGACGTAGATGGCCGGCAACAGCCGATTCTGAATTGTGCGCGCGCTCGGAAGATGAGGCTGTACGTTGTAACGAAGGTTAGTTTGCCTATTTTCCTCTGAAAATCATACGTTATATCGAAGTTTACGCTGTAAAGGTGTACGTTCTAAGCGATACCGGCAAATGGTATAATGCATTACGCGAATTCGGGACATTGAAATTTGAACGTTGTATTGGTGTAAACGTTATAAATGGAGTACGTTGTACCGAGGTTCGACTGTAGCTGTAATAGTAAAAAAAAATTTTTTTTTTAAACTACAGCTCACAAGAAAATAATCTGAATTATCAATTTTTTGGCTACTCATGGGGTGGAAAAGTAGCTATATGTCAAAAGGAAAATAAAAAATAAACATAAAACATTTCTGAGCTGCAAATGTAGTAATTTACATACCAGATTTCATCCAAATTAAAAATGGTGCAGAGGCAGTTCATTGAATTGAAATGGAATGACCCTGTGTTAATGCGTTTGTGGTAAATCATCATGAAATTAGTGGCCCCTCACCTGGACTGGAAAGAGCTCTCTGCTCTGTCCTGCGTCACTCACTGTGACAAATGTTTTTATATCGTAGCCGCTGCCACCGTTTCCACACTCAGGAGGGCAAAATAGGTCCTGCAGTCAATCTTGAAGATGCGCTTGGCTGGTTAACAGATGCTGCTTTTTGTGCCCCTGACTATGAGAATTGCTAATTGCCGTATTTTCGGTTGGGTGACTTTGTGGCTTGGTGGGAAACACTGTTGCTTTGCCCTTCCGGGATTAAGGGTGTCTGTGTGTTTGGGTCAGCTATACGTTACACTGTGGGACCATTTCTTCGGTCCCCACAAGAGGAAATTCAGTTTTATTAAAATCTATGACTGCAGTCAAAAAACTAAAAATGCCGAAAGATGAAAACCAGTTAAATCATTCTGACAAGCACCTGATAGAGCAATTCAGGTTCAGTATGATCTATCTTGTTAAATTATTAGGCCTGTATATTTGATATGCTGTAGTCACTGACCATTCCACAGGATGTATAGGGCTGTGATATTTGGCTAGCCAGATTTTGGGCAGAACCTCTATAAATCTGTCTGCATTGCTGTGAGAAAGGTGTATACTACAACCAATATTTTGGTTATTTTAAATGTTTTATTGGGTTTATGCATAGCTTTCATTTTTTCCATGATTTGTTACTCCTTTCATTTTTTCTTGTTTGATTTATATGTTTATTAAAAGAAAATATCCCATGGCAATGTGTGGGGAAAATTTTGTTTAAAGTATGCCCCTGTGAATGGTAATAAAAGTGATGCATTAACTTCTGCGTTCCATCCCAGACAACTAATGAACACATTAAACAACCAGAAAGGCCAACACCCACTTACAGCAAGTTGCTGTCTTAATAATGCAGTTTCCATTTCAGATTCACATCTTATGAGCTCTGTATGCCTTTTCCTGCTCCCGCGACAGGCCTTATCTTGTGTACATTCACATATAGCACACTGTAATTCACATATAGCACACTGTAATTCACATATAGCACACTGTAATTTTACTTGGTGAAATGAGTGTATATGCAGTGGTCTGTAAAAGAATATATTGGCATGGTAGGACATTGTAGGCAATTGCTGCTTGACTGCTGGCCAATGTAAAGACAGACGTGCCAGTTCCACACCCATACGACAGCAGCTCATATTCCATATTTTATGGCAATATCTCCAGTCACTGCAAAACATAAATTACTGCAACTATCTAAATCTCTCCCTTTTCATGGATGTTCATATATTTTATCTTGACTTGATGCCAAAACGTTTTAATCTCTGCAGGACTGAAACTGTGTTATGGTATGAAGGACAGTGCATTATTTTAAGTAATTGTTAAAATGCAATTTTATAAATGGACTAATATATACATAGGCTGTAGCTATCAGGCACAAAAGCTAGGGCTTTGCCCTATTACCTTAAATTATGTGATTGAAAGTCCTAGTGAATTATAGTGGATTTACATGTATATTTAACTTATAAATCTCCTTCCAAGCTTCCTTGGCTGCCGTGGCAGTTTTGTATTAATTGGTTAAAGTCTGACGGTATTCCGCTAAACATCTTTTTTAACAATTACTCCATGTACTTCCTGAAATGAAAACGTCTGACATCATTTACTGGGATACCCAATCCGGAACCTGCCGATTAATCCTGAATTGGTTTAGCCATGTATGATGACCGGTGTCCAACCTCCTCCCAGGCTGTTCCTGCTTCTGCGCACGGTATACTTCAGCTCCGCCCAGACCAGTGCTGCTGTGTGATTCACGATGGCTTCCAAGGATGGCTTCCTCTGATTTGGGTTTGTGGCAAAAATGAGATGAAAGCAGTGGAAGTATGGCAGAATGGATGATGGTAGAGCATGGACAGAAGGTCACGTTTCAGGGTCTGAAACATCCAGATCTTTTCATTCCCCTGAGTACTGCTCATCCACACTCGCCTCTTCTCCCTCCATGTTCTTTCCTTCGTTCTTGTGACGCTTGGTTGGATGTCTGATGATACTCACGCCTCTTAGAATGGGTTTCTTAGCAGACCTGTTGTTAGGATGCTGTTGGAATTGAATATTTTGACAGCCATTTGTGTAATTTGCTACATGCTGCATTACATTTCCGGTATAATTAATTGTAATTATATATGATTGGAGGCAAATAAGCAAAGCCCGTTCAAGCCTTATAAGGTTATTGCCCGAAAGCCAAAAATTGATTTAGAGTCTTTGTTGTTCCTACCATCTAATGGAAATAATGTTGGATGCTATCAGGGGCGTACCTACAAGTTATGGGTCCCCTGACCAAATGTCACCTTGGTCCCCCTACCCAATGTTATGTGTAATTTTATGTATTCAGGGGCGAATGCTGGGCCCCCGGGTTTAGTGTGAGTCTCCATGTCTCTCCGATGACCCTGGACCATATGCAAACTCTACAGTTAAAAAAAGTAAACCTTTTTAAAATATATGAATGCCTTAGATGTATGTGTAATGGTGTTGTCATGATAACAACATATTTTGTTTCGATATCAATACTAAGTCATGAATTTCATTTTCAAAAATTTTCCATATTTTTCCAAATAAAGGGGAAACACTCTCAGATGTCAATAATGTGCTTTATTTTAAACAAAAATGTTTAAACGATATTTAGGATTTTTTCAGTACCGCTGTAACGTGCGGCTCTGATGCTGTGATGCTGGGCCTTATGAAGAAGGACAGAATATTGTTATATTATCGGGATGAAATGGGTTGCTTTTCCTGCCTTACCGACCTTCACATTCTGCTCAGCTTTATAGATATCTGGCAAGTATGTGAATCAGTCCTGCAATAGCAATGCCCTACATGGCATGCATGCATGTCTGCAGCGCCAGAGTCCAATCCTGAAACGAGAGCAGCACCGGACCGCAGTGCCCGACATTTACAGACGGAGTTTTCGTGAGTCTTTAGCTGAGGACACATTCATTTTTAATTTAGTACAGTATCTATGTCGGGGTCATTGATATGGTGCCTATTTGAAGTGTCTGGTCCTGGTGTTTGATATTCTAATTGAACTCTATTGTGAAAATAACTATAGTTCTATTCTCATGAATTTGACAATCAAACTCACGACTTATTTCTTCTGCTATTAGAGATACAGTGTTTCAACTTCTCCTTAGTTTCCTATATATTTTTTTCCTCTGGCCAATTTTTGACCAGGGAGGGAATAAAAATGTTTAAAACTCATTTCACTGTGACCAGAATTATTTTTCTAGTGGATAATCAATTATAATTGATACAACATTTGGACTTCCACCAAGACGGCCACGTAAACGTTTTACTGGACTGGATTTGAATTACATTATCTTGTTCTTATGCTACTCATTTTTTCCTACTTTATTAAATTTTATTTGCTTGCCGGCCGGCTGGCTGGTTTGTTCTTTTCCAGCCTTGAATATTATATTAGGCTGATGCTTATTGTTTAGTGTTAGTCTTACAAATTATATTGTTACAATAAGATCCTCATGCCAGTTCCCTAAAATATGGGAAGGTATCTGTCTGAGGATAAACAATATCCTGGGTTAAGATGCAGATGGATTGGGACCAGGCAGGAATAGCAAACAGCGTAAACATAAACCAACTGGCCGAGGAAAAAAGAAAGAAAATAAACTAAAGATTCATCCTTTGGAGCAAAATGGGACAAAACTAACCAGTCATAGCCGCAGGCCTGGAGATGGTGTCAACACTGTGATCCAGGTTACTGGGGAATAAATTAAACCAAACGTGTATGTGTATATACACAGAAATTTCTTGTAATGAAGTACAGGAACACGTCACCTGATTCTGCCTTCCAGGATGATGGACGTTTTAAAGAACCTCATGCAGAAATATTCAGTTTATATTCAAATGAAATGGCATTTGCAATTTATCATCATTTAAACTGTAATTGCTACGTTGTTCTTAATTCTTAAGTACATTTTCCATGGCGGTTACAAGTAACATTTTTAGATAACAAAGGTCAGAAGTAGTTAGAAATGGCAGGGATAAACAAGGTTTTAGATGTGCTACTTTCTGTCATTGAATAAACACATCATTAGCAGTGTTCCCTTCTGCTAATGACATAATAATGGGCTCTTCAGTCCAATCAGTAAGTACCTCCATGGCCCCTCACATTAAACATGAGGAGGCCGCTGCCATAAATCATTTGGTTTTGCATCTCCCACCCTCCTCTCGTCCCCATTCCTAGTCTTGCTCTTCTGTTCACTTGGCTTGTCTGCTAATTGGATGTTGTAGTGTAGAGCTCGATGGCACTCGCTGCGAGATGCAACAGGAGCCAGAGTATCTGTTGTTTCTATGGTGCTCGGACTTCGGGATCAAATGCGCATTTAACCTGAGCCATTTCTGCGTGGTGAGAATACTTGGCCAGACATTGACGTTAATAACTAAGAGCCTGTCTGTCAGAGTTTGCTGTTCAGTCTCATCAGCAGAGATCAAGCGTTTTCCTGCTCCTCTCTATGTGCTGCTGTGTGCTTTCCATTCCGATGCGGCTCGTTCCTGACTGAAATGCTGAGTATTATGAACACATCATTATTTCCCTGGACTGACTGAGATCTTGCTCTCAGTTTACAAATCCTAAACTGACGGGTAACCTTTAGTAGCAGAGAAATCCAGTATGCAGGACTGGCAGAGAATTGAGCGGGGGTGTTCCCTCAATCCCCAGATGAAAACCAAATACTTTATTTCTGCTATATAGTGCAGCACTAACCTCTTCTCATTTCTCCACCCCTCCCCCCACAGTTCTGTCACCCCCCCCCCCCCCTGTTGTATAGGACTTGCATCTAGAGTTTAATTATTTTTACCCTTAGCTGTGCTGATGTAACCAAGCTATGGGGGATCACAGTACTGCAGTAGCAGCACTGTTAACCACTGTGCTGACGCAGTGGTCAGCCAGGGCTGTGAAACAAACACACTGCAGATCTGACTTGCCTGCACTGCAAGGCGTGGGCAGGTCATTGGGCATCTAAGAAGAATCTAAGCTGCCACACCGTTTTTCTTTCTGCTGTTAGTGTCAACATTTCTTTTTCTATCATTGCTATTTATTGGTATAATTTAGTATGTGCTTGGAAAAATAATTCCGAGGTCGACACAGGTTGGCCTTTAATGGAACGTTTTGCATCTTCGTCACTCTTTGTATCCCTTGCTGTGTGAGCTGATGGGTAGAGTGGGTCTGCCCCTCATTCATACTGGCGATTGCTGTGGGATACTGGGATTCCTTGCACACATCCTACAACTTCAAGTCAGCTTTAAAACTACGAATGGCTTCCCATCAAACCGATGGAGAAAGCACTTAAGATCACAGAAAGTGTAACCAGAGATGGAGGCAGGGGGTTCTTGGGTTACTGTGCTCTGCGTGGTTCCAGTGAAAGCAGATTCTCACTGTATTTGTGCCCTTCTGGTAAATAGTTTTGGAGGACTCTCACCTGTGCCCTCTTATCTGTGACATCATGCATTTCCGCATGTGTGCCCCTCGCCGTGTGCAGAGAATCTCCTGAAACAGAGTGAAGCTTCCCTGCCTCCTCCTGTCTCATGCTCAGAGAACAAGGGAGAAAGGAAGCATGTAATTAGAGAGAGAGAGAGAGAGAGAGAGAGAGATGTGCTTTAGACTTGGGGACAGCGGATCAGCCTCTTTTCCTCTTCCCTTCTTATCACTGCCCCAAGCTGGCTGCAGTGAGCAGAGACACGATATGACCTAAATAAAGGACCGTTGTGGGGGGGGGGCGACTGGGGGGGGGGCGAGCAACTGGCGACTGGGGGGGTGAGCTTCAGTGGAGCTCAGCAGTCATCTTTGTTGTTCGCTCTCTTCTTGTTCTTGCTCTGGTGTCTTTATGGCTCCGCTGCACTCTGGTTACTTGCTCCTCAGTGTGAGCGTCTCTTTGCTCTCGCTCCTCGTCTCCGTTCACCTCGCCGTCCCCCTCAACTGTGTCCACCCTGCTGTGGACTTAAAACCAATCGGTTATCAACCAGAAAGCGCGTCGTTGCAGCCTGACACTGACGCAAATGTTATCTCTGTGCTGTCATGTCAGGTTGATTCAAAGTTTACTGCGATGATTGGGTAACAGTACTTCTTTGTTTGAACCCTTATAATGGTTATTTTCGTCTCCAGTGGGGGGGGGGGGGGGCGGTGTGTAGCTCAGCAGGATGGGGTGTGCCTGTGATCAGAAGGTCACTGGTTCAAATCCCAGAATCATGAGTGATTTCACTGTTGGTGCCTGGAGCAAGGACCCTAACTCCCAGTTTGCTCTGAAGATTGTCTGTCCCTGCTTTCTCAAACAGTCTATGTCACTCTCGTTAAAAATAATTTAACCATAGATGCTCAATTGTAATGTACAATCCATATAGCAATAGCATTTCTCATGTCATTAACTGAATGTAGTTTAATATTTATTGTTAATACTGACTGTAGTTTTTAGCTGTATTCAGTAAGACTGAAAACTAATAATTTCACGTAATTGTATATTGTATTTCTATGCTTACGAAGTTATGGTTATGTACTAGAAGGTTAAGAACATCCATATTCAGTATAAAGCATGTATCAGACTAAATTAAGTGTTAATGCTCTCAACTCATGTTCGCTGAGACAAATGAGGTGAAGTATTGTGGTTGTCGGAATAGTGGCCAGTTGATAAATGACCAAGCATTTATGTCACTTCATAATTGGTGTGGTTAGTGTACTGGGTCATCAGTTCTGCTAATGACAATGCCTGACGAAGGTAAATACGCAGACGCTTGTTTGTTTTTCCCTTCATGCTTGGGGTCCGGCCATTCCGGCTCGCCTCTGAGTCGACGTTAAGCCTGTTTCGCTGTGCTTCGTTGTTTGAGAAGCTTGTGGATGCGCTGTTCCTCGCTGAGCCGCTGAGAAGCCTTTACTGCAGGCAGGCCTGGGGGGGGTCTGCATCCTGTCGTGCCCCCATCTGAGACTGCGGAGTATTTTCACACTGACTAAGTTTTTCCTCCTCTCCATTTTTCTTTTTCTTAGTGCACATCCTCCTGGAGCTTCCAGAGACAGTCTAAATGTGGCCTTTCTCTGGGTTAATTAACCAGCCTCTTCGCTGGGGAGTATACTGATTAATGTGATATTTTTGTTAACTGAGGTAAAATGTGTACTATGAGCCTTCCTCGTGTACTGTGGACTAATATATTTATTTTGGTAACACTTAAAAGAGTCATTATAATTCATTATACATACCTTCATAATACATTACAATGCTCAGTATAAGCCATTATAATGCATTATGAATGTATTTCCAGTGCATTATAGATGAGATATAATGTGTTATGCTTTGTTCTAAATAGTTATAGCTGTGTTTATAATACTTTCTGAATGTATTGTAATGCATTCGTACACAATTAATGTGCCGCATTTCGTTTCGCGATCATGCTCCCATTTTGTCTTGTGTTATATATCCAGCTCACCTCTTTCCAGCCATTTTCATTTGTTTCTCAGTTCAATTATATTTAGAGTACAAAGAAATCCACTGTTAAAATGACAGGTCTTTTTAAAACACCATAAATGCTTAAAATTTTCAAAGTCAGTGAGTAATTATGTTGAATAATCGTGATCTCGATAAAGACCAAAATAACCGTGACTGTGATTTTTGCCACAATCAAGCAGCCTTACCATGTATCTGAGGTGGCCTGTCTCAGGCAGCACTATGGATGTCACAGTGCAGACACTCGTCTGTGAGGTAGCAGTTCACCATGTGTGTTTAGTCTGGGTGACTGAGTGGGACTGAAACCCTATTGGTGTGGTGCTACACTGCAAACCGCTGAGCTGCCCACTGTACCGCCCTATGCTGATAGTGTCAGGGATGGGAACATTACATCACTGGGCCATTAGCAGTTTTGGTTTGTCTCTCATTTCCTCAGCTTCTCTTCCTCAGGAAAACTGGCAATGAACAAAATCCGACAGAGCTTTCGGCGGAAGAAAGATGTGTACGTCCCCGAGTCCAGCCGGCCGCACCAATGGCAGACAGACGAGGAGGCTGTGCGTAACGGCAAGTGCAGCTTCGCCGTCAAGGTGGGTCTCCCGACGCCGACTGTCGCGCCATTAGCGGTTAGTGATGCTGCTGCTGCAGTATTCTTTTCAATTCAGATGATGTGTCATTGATTTAAGGAGGCTATTTACTTATTGCTTTCGGTAGTGACCCTGTACTATTGTGATAGTGATGTGGAAATCACTGACACTGCTACTACTGCAGTGTGGATGTGCTGCCCTTTTCCCAGCTCTGGTGCAGTGGTGGTACCCTGTACTATTGTGATAGTGATGTGGAAATCACTGACACTGCTACTACTGTACTGCAGTGTGGATGTGCTGCCCTTTTCCCAGCTCTGGTGCAGTGCTGGTACCCTGTAGTAATGTAATGGTCATGTGGAAATCACTGACACTGCTGCTACTGCAGTGTGGATGTGCTGCCCTTTTCCCAGCTCTGGTGCAGTGCTGGTACCCTGTAGTAATGTAATGGTCATGTGGAAATCACTGACACTGCTGCTGCTGCAGTGTGGATGTGCTGCCCTTTTCCCTGCTCTGGTGCAGTGCTGGTACCCTGTACTATTGTGATAGTGATGTGGAAATCACTGACACTGCTACTACTGCAGTGTGGATGTGCTGCCCTTTTCCCAGCTCTGGTGCAGTGGTGGTACCCTGTAGTAATGTAATGGTCATGTGGAAATCACTGACACTGCTGCTGCTGCAGTGTGGATGTGCTGCCCTTTTCCCAGCTCTGGTGCAGTGCTGGTACCTTGTCTGTCCTCTTCCATCTTTCAGCCTGTCTAGCTCGGTTTAGGTAACAATTCAGATAGACTAAACCTCCCTGCTGATGACATGATTCCCCATCCATCTTTCCAACTGCTTCTAATGGTTAGCAGGGGCATTTGGATCCATTCATGATTCATCTGTTCACAAATAAACCTTTGTATATAAATTGTCTGTATATAAATTATTAAGTTGTGTCCCTTCCGATACCAAGCTCTCTCCTGCATTGTTGCTGGTCAGGGTTCTGAAGGCTGGGGTACCCCCCCCCCCCCAAGTGGGATGCCAGTATGATATGATTTTAATCATAATATATAAATTATAATTAGAGATGTACAATATATCAGTGAACATCTGTGTGGGCTGATATTCCTTAAAAGATATCAAGATAGCACCATTGTTCCGATGTGTCAGTCTTGGCAAATGTTTAAACTTTATCATCATAAAATGTTTGTAGCAACAGAGCTAAGAGGCATAACTAAAATAACAGAGTATCAATGCGAAGAAATAAAAATCTACAATAATAAAAATTGCTATAACTGGCAGGGGGGTGGGGTTCATCACAAAGACCAACGATGTGGGACAAATCGCATCAACTATTGGTTTAAAAAAGGACACAGCATTTTATTTTACAATGCAGGACGTTCCTGTAAAATACGGGACGTTCCCATAAAATACAGGATGGGTGGCAACTCCACACAGAAGAGGTATCAAATTTCCGCCTTGCAGGATGCTTTTATACACCCTGCAACATGTTTTTCATTTTACTGCTTCATTTAACTAGTTTTCCACGGAATAATAAACAATGTAACGTAATTCTGCTAAGTTTATTAATGAGAATAAGCGTCTCAGAGTTTCCTAAACGTTGCTCTGCTTGTGTCTGGCCTAAACCATTTGCCAAATTCCTTAATGACTCGGTTGGGGACAGAGGGGGCACTCGGGTGGGTCAGCTCATGTGTTCCAGAAGCTCTGCTTCGACTTCAGTAACTGAGCACAGAGTAATGAGATCCTGTCTGGCGTCCGTTTGTCACCCTGTTTCTTCCCCTAGCTTCTGCAGGACATTGATCCTCAACCAACTCCAGCGTTTTTCCCACCTGCTCAGCATAAATTATCCCGACTCTCAAAAAGACCAAGATCCTCTTCGACTTGCACATTTTCATAGGACTAGTAATAGAGCCCTTTTTTTATTTTGTCTATACACAATTTATACCCTTATTTTAAGTAATTTTTTAAAGGTTTTGTTAAGCTCGGCTTTGTACGTTGGGTTGCAACCTACCTTGTTCCCCCTCTTAATCTCCTTTCATCCCTCCGTCTCTGTCAGTCTCTCGGGAGATACAGTAGCTGTGTGGGTTGCGCTGGGTGAGCTTAGCGCCATGGCTGTTCATTGCAAGGGGGCCAGGGATTGTTGGATGGAATCGGTGTTTCTGCGGGCGCGGGGCCTCCCTCGTAAACACTGTAGCTGCGAGAGGAAATCGCAGATTCCGTTGCTCATTAACGTGGCGATGTATCCCTGAGGAGGTGCCGAGGAGCGTGACAAGGGGGACGGCGTTAATGTGTCGGTATAAGAAAAAGGTAAAGAACGGCTGAGATGTGAGCAGTGGGTAATTAAAGGCGCTAAGTTGCGCAGGTGGCTTTGCACGTATGCTTTTAATGTTGTCTGCATCTGTTGAGAGAGCTTCTTGTAGCGTTTAAGGGGCTTTAAAAGGCTCAGATATCCGCACATGCCGAGCCTGAACATCCAGCTTTTTACAGCCAGGTTTTTATGCTACTTTGCTGGTATTGTAGTCTAAATTGTTTCTCATCTCCCAGTGCTTTGTAAGCATTATAATTTGAAATGGCTATGAGAGTGAATCCAGGTTTCCTTTTTTTTTTCCAGTTTTCTACTTCAGCTAAAGTCATTCTGCTTTGCTTTGTTTAATGAATCTGCTGGGTGGTGTGAGGCTCAGAGGGTTAAGACCCCGTACCTGTGATTGGAGGTTTGCTAGTTCAAATCCCAGGGCCCGGGGACTATCTGACCCCGCTTTCAGTTGTACCTCGCTTTGGGTAAAAATGTCTGTTAAATAAATGCATTGTATCTGTAATTTGCAGTGTCTGGCTCAGCAGGTTAGGATGCTGTGCTAGTAATGAGAAAGTCACCAGTTCAGCAAGGTGTTTAACCCCAGTTGCTCCAGGGACTGACTGACCCTCCTTTCTCAATTGTGTCGCTTTGGATTAAAGCATCTGGTAAATAAACGTAGAATGTAGAACTGAATGGCATTTCTCATCATTCCAAATTGCTGCTAACTACTATGAATGAGCGTAAAATATGGAATTGTAAGCGCTTGCAGTAAGGAGGAGTTTATGACCTCTGACAGTCCCTGCTGGGAGAAATGGGCGATTGATCTTTCCCTCATTTATGAGGAAATCTACAAACTGTTTATCCTCAGCTCACACTCCTAGGTTTTTTTCCCTTACCTGCCAAAACAGCTTGTTTTTCATGTTTAATGTTTTTGCTTTTATACCATGCCTGCTTCGTTCTGATTTCTTCTTCATCATTCCAATTCAGTCATGATAGGTGGCTCCGTGTGAACTGATTACCTCTTTTTCTGTCACCGAATTTAACATTTAATATGTGCTGTATAAGACCTTGCTGGCTATTGTATCAGTGTTTGCTATTAATAGCATGCTTGTTTGAAAGGATACATCCAAAGTGGAAGTTACTTCTGTGATTCCATACATATTTGAGGATTTTGTCATTACTTGATTTAAAAGCAGTCAGTGGAAATTACATTGTTTGATCTGACTGAGTGATTGTTCATTTGCATGCATGTGTTTGTTTGTGTATTCCTCAATCATTACAGTAAAAAGGTGCTGATTCTAATGCAGTTTTGTATAAATTTTGCTGTTGAATCTGCAGGTTGAAATAACATGGAGGAAATTTGTTTTGGTAAGACTGCAAGAAATGTTGATTAGGTTGCAAGATATAATAGCATTTATGCATCTATAATGGAGCACTGCAGAAAAAAAGCTAATTAAGTAAAGGACCCTTCAGTTTTATGATGTACTGTTTAATAAGTGAAATGCTGATGTTTGGCTAATGCATTTACTGGCTTTACCATTACAATATAATATCCAGACTGTGTGTATATACTCTGGAATATGCAGTGCATAATGTGTGCATAATATTTCAATGGTCTGTATAATGCTTTATTTGTTAAAAATGGTAAAGATTACATTTGACACTTTTCCTAATGGGTAAGCTGGGGTATGGAGCTTCTGTTAAAGTTCTTATTTATCCAGTTGGTGTGTTGGTTCTACAAAGTTTTGGGAACCGGTGAGGTCGGCGGGGGGGCAGTGAGGTCGGCGGGGGGGCAGTGAGGGCGGCAGGGGGGACGGTGAGGGCGGCAGGGGGGCGGCGGGGGGGCGGTGAGGTCGGCGGGGGGGCGGTGAGGGCGGCAGGGGGGACGGTGAGGGCGGCGGGGGGGCAGTGAGTGAAAAAGGGTAAGGATTTCCTGTCCAGCCACACAATGGCTTGTCTTTTGGGCTGAGTCCTGTGTCCTCGAAGGCCAAAGGCGGTGACGTCATCGTGACATGCAGGGGGACCTCAGTTGGGTGGGGGGGGGGGCACCTCTTTCCGGCTATTGATTGGCGGCTCCGTTCGTTTTCTCCAGGAGCCACGCAGCAGTATCTCTTACTGTATGTTCTGTAAGGAGTGACCATTCTGTCCCTCTCCTCTCACTTACTGTCCCCCGTCTCTCTGCAGTACCTGGGCCACGTGGAGGTGCAGGAATCTCGGGGCATGCACATCTGTGAAGATGCTGTCAAGAGACTGAAGATGGTATGTGTTCAGGTAGCTGTCGTTTCTGAACTTTTGAGAAGATGGATCCAGTGCTTCGAGTCATCCTCCCCACCTTCCTTCATCTCTCCCTTCCCTCTTCTCTTTTCCTGCTCCGCGCTGTGTTCTCATTCCATCGTTCTCTCAGTTGGTCTCCTTGAGTGACTCGAATAAATATCCATTAGGTGCTCTGTCTGATGTGTCTTGAAGCCACACCTGTGCAATTTTTGTGTCTGCAAGTGGACCACCTAGTTAGGTGTTTAATATTCAGATGTTTTATAAGCGACAGCTACAGTCTGTTAGCTTTGCTTACTCTTCATGTAGCTTTTTTCCCCACATCAGAGGAAGGAAAACCCCTAATGGACTCATATTTACCGGCAGTGAAGTAAAAACTAAGAAACATGATGCTGAGTCAACGTGGCACCAGAGGAACGACAATGAGACGCATGTATCTATCCCTGGTTCTCCTGTGCATAAATTCATTTGTGCCTGAGCAGATCAGACAGAAAAGTTGTCCTTCTGCTTTACTTACTGAGCTTCCGGTACACCAGTATGGCTTCTGCGTGCCGCTGGAGGTTTTTGGTAGCCCTGTGGTATGGGACCCTCTGGCAAAGCTGTCAGGTTGGGTGGATCATAAGGATATAGCTGGACCGCTGTGTGTCAGCTCAAGCTGGGCTGTACGGCTCTGGCTGAGCGTTTAGCGGAAGATCAGCGCAATAAACAAAGCAGTCAAGACGAGGAGTGTATCTGACAAGGTCAAATCCTGTTTTTGGAGACATCTCTACTGGCTTGTAGATGCTGTCTTGACTCCAGCTGTTTTACATTTGAGATCAATTGCAGAATTAGCTTTCATAAGTTTGATTCCTGCTGTCCAGGTTCCCAGTGAAGAATAAAGCTGTAGGAATGCTCTATTCCATGAATATTTACTTATTTAGTAAATTCCTCAATCAAATGTAATTTAACATTGGGGATTTAATCACAATGCGGTTTTCATGTAATTACTTGGATGAATGCATATGGAAACAATGTTTTGGCTGAAAATGACTGGATATCCATTGGAAGTTCACATGAATTTAAAGTCAAGATACTATGGCTCAGACTAATATTACACTGATTTTAAGCACAATGCATTCTGACAGATCGAAGATAAGTTTTATTTTTTTGTAAAAAATAATCTACAGTTAACAGATTAGAGGACTTTTTAAAATCTCTAACATAAGAACCAGGAAGTGTCCTTCCCATTAGTTCACTCATTCGTTCTCCACCAGTCACTTGAATACAGATTTGAATACACATTTATGCAAACTCAGAATCCTGTAATATGTATTACTAATGTGTTTGAAAAGCAGAAGTTAGCTGGGCGGGTTCATAACGAAACCCTGAATAGCATTTCCTTGAAGTCCTAGCTCTCTGACCCTTAATGTGATGGCTGTATATGGCTGATACGTTCCTGGAAGCCTTACAGGAGAGAATTACACTTGCAGAATTGGAGCCGTGGCAAGAGTTTTTCTTCAAATCCTTATCTGGGACCATGCAGAGTAGATTTATGGAAGGCAAATGCGGATGTTTATGGGTCCGGTCTGCTGTGGCAGATATGTAAATGTCGCTGCGTGTGTCCATGTGATCGTGCTGTAACCTGAGCAGGAAACCCATAGGGCTTGTCTGTTCTCACTATACCGATTATATTAGTTGTGACCTTCATAAAACGCCTATCGCCGTTTAGATGGTGTCTGCAGTGAAACGACACTTTTCTCAAGAGCCCAAATAATGAATTATTATTGTGTAATGATGCCATTAAGTGTGCCTGCCCAGTTATAATGATATTTAAGGTTTGGGTTATAGTTAAGCTCACTTGAGTATGTCCTTAGTTAATAGTTGACTGGAAATCCATCTTGAACTACTGTATGTTTTTGGCTGGCTTGACAGAGGCAGAGCAATGGATCGACGTTCAGCCGTGTATCGTGTTGCACCTCCAGGGTTGGGAGTCTGGTTCCTTCCTCTAGCCTGCATGTTCTCTCTTGTTTGTGTGAGTTTCCTCCAAGGACTGTGGTTTCCTCCCACATGTACCTTGCTTCCATGGAAAGGTTCTAGGCGCACCATCACCCTGCATTGGAAAAGCAGTTTTGCACAATAGATGGATGATTGGAAGAAGCCTAGTTGAGGGGAAATTAGAAAAGTGAATACATGCTTAACAAGAGAACTATTGCTGGTTTAGGCATGACCAAAGTGCAAGAAGGTGAGCTAAACTGTGATTTCTGTATTGATGATGTTTATTTCAGTTAATGATTGTGATGTTAATGTAACGGGCTGTAGGAGATGATTAGGAGGTTTACCAATCTCTACACTGTCAAGCACTTGTTACATCATGGGGTGACTCCAGCTATAAAGGTCTCAGGTGAGGTCTGTGCTCTCATTTGGTCTCTTTGGTATCATCAAAACACGCTCTAGATTTTGAGCATGTTTTTACAGTGATATCAGGAAGATAAGCTGAGCACCATGATGGAGGCCCATCCTTGATGAAGAACCTCATGCTGCTACTCTTAGCAGCCGGTTCATACCCATTACCTTTCTTACTGTTGCTTTAGTCATTGTATCTTTTGTGATATTTCAAGGAATATGCTTTGAATTAATTGCAACAAACAATATTAATAGGATATGGCCCTAAAGAAATTAATTACTTGCATGGATAAACAAATGGAAATACAATCCCTGTAATAAGGTGTGTGGCTGTCAGATCAACCTTGCCTAGTATTCCTGTAAGCCGCATACAGATTTGGTTTCACGTTGAGGTTAAGACATGAGGCATTCATTCTATTTGTGTTTCACAAAAAAACTATCATTTAATTTTAAATGAGTCACGTTTGCCTTGTTTTTCACTGCATGCAGTGTATGTTTTGATGATTATTGTCGTTTCATTAACGACTATTTTTCTATCAATTAATCTATCGACTATTTTACCGATTCGTCGATTAATCTAAGCGATTAATTTTCTTCCTTCAAGTTAATTCTATTTTGACAAGCTCAAACTAATTGTCATTGCGGGGCTTTAGAAAACAGACGCAGGCTTTTCGGCGCTGTACTTACCTTATTTACGCCCACAATTCAATAAGCAGATTAGTAATATGCCTGAAATATTAATGGGAGGTGTATTGTGACGCCCAAAAGTTATAAATTCGGTGTATCCTTACGCTTATTAAATTCGGTAGCGGAGCACGCCACATGCGACTGTTTCGGTAAATCATGGAAGCAGTAAGCACTGAAGTCAAGAAAGGGACAGATCAACAGCCGCAACATCTTCTAAAAGAGGAGATATTGTGCTTAAACGAGGTAAAAAAAGACGTTGGTAGGTGGCGGTACTGTTTGCAGTTTAGAGTTTTTTTTTTGGTAAATGCAGTTTTCATTTTTATTTTAGTTAACAATTAAAAAAATAAAATAAATAAATTAGTGTCCGTTTTCCTTTCAACTTTTTACGATAACACTGGTCCCAACAAGCCCAGTACACGGAAACACGCACACTGGCACCGTCAACAGAATAAACCCAGATTGTTGTCCAAAAGCTTTCCCAAACACTTATTCAATGGAAATTCTGTGATAGCAGGCAGACAACTTTGTGGCTTTCGTAATGAATGTAGGCTATAAGGACAAAATATATTAAAATGTTCCCCGTACTAATGGTAATGCATGCATCGTCATGTGACCCCTGTGACTCACTATGTCTGCCTTGATTGCGGCTCTCCAGTAGGGTCCGACTAAATAGTGTGGTTGTAACTAGCCCAGGAACGGGAATCTGCAGTAAGGTGGCAAACATATTTCAGTTTTTCTTTTCTGTTCGTGTGGACTTTCTGGTTAACGCGGCTGCTGCTAGATCTTACCACATTAACCCTGTCTCAGCATAAGTCAACAATATACAACCACAGGTACCATTACTGTTATCGATAACGGTATGAATGAGCGTAGTCAGTATTTCCCCCCCTGCCCTGTAAACATTATAACCCTTTAAACAGCTTTTACCCTTTTGGAGTTTTCCTGAAGGTTTCTTTGTTTCATAAATATATTTAATATAACTCCCCAATGCTGTGGTGTATACTTGAGTTCATGGGATCATGATGATTCATATTCTGATATTCTTTGCTTTATTTTGTCTTGTATATATTAACCATTCAATAGAGTTTTTTTTAATCTTTGCGTTTTAGAATATGGCATTGTGTCCCAGAACTTTAATAGGACACCAAGCTCTTTGTTTATTCATATATCTGCTTTCTTGCTATATTGAATAGGTTGAGGAGATTTAAATATACATCAAAAGGGGGACAAAGCTATAAACGCTGAGAAAGACCAACATATGAACAGTGTGGTGCCAAAGTCTGAGGCAGTCAAAGAAAATGACGTTTAAATCATCTTCATGTTGGTGTAAAACTACGATAGTATGTCTGTCGACGTGTGTCGGCGTAGCCATTTCAAAACTTCACCCCACTATTTGCAACAACCTTCTGAAGCAGCCATGCATTTTTGACTCATCCACTATCCCACCTTGTTTGGCTGATCAATATCTCAATGACCTTTTTAAACTAATTCATTTCGTTATTTGTGCTGGTGGTGAAACGTAACGAATGCAAGGAATCACTGAGGTGCCCTAGAGGAGAGGTTTGTGAACTGAAGCTGTATTCATCTAGTCATGCAGCATGATATCGGTAACTTTTTGGAGAACAGAAGAGATTCTTGTTAGTTTGTGTTGTTACTCAGTCTGCGTATGTTAAAATGTTAAATTGTGTTTTTGTTGTGAGCACATATACACTCACTACTCTGATAACCTTAAACATTTCCTTTGGCTGCTTAAGACTTCTGTGCAGTACTATAGCTTTGTCAGACATGTATGTCCTATATCGAGAAATCTGCCTAAATGCACAAAGTAGTGCAAAAGCTACTGAAAGCGTTCATATAAATAAAGCAAGTAGTAATAGCCAATAAAATCACCAACATGAAGTTTTTTAAGCTACATTTTCTCTGGGCCCCTTTTGGCATACAATATGATTACTTATTGATACTCTGTTTATTTAAAATTAATTTACAAATGAAGAACTAGAGCAGGGCTCTTCAAATCTGACCCTCAATTCCAAGTCCAGGCCTTGTTTTCAGTTCTCCCAGGTAGTTAGTTTAATAATTACTGATTCTGATTGGTCAGAGGCTTCACACCTGGCTCACAGGTAAAAGAAGGCTGGAAAATCAGGAGCTCGGACCTTGAGGACCATGATTTGAATAACCCTGAACTAGATGAACCATATTGTTGTGGAATCAGAGAACATATTTTGAGATTACACATATAGAACCAGCTTCATGTTTTAACCCACTGTAGATGTTGATTAAAATGTTGGAGACGTGCTTACGAGGATGCTGATGGTGGCAAGACAGTGAGCATTACTATCAGATTTATAGAACCGACAGGAAGTGGGTTAAATCGATCTGGGATTGGCAGCGCTCAAGGCTCAAAGCCAGTGCGGGGCATCACAGTTTCCTTTGTACATTGTTGCCCTTTAGTCGTTATGCCTCGTCATCCTGGCATTATAATTTCCCAGTTCATTGGAGGAAAAAAAAAAATCTTCCATTGCTTGCCTGGGGATGTTAGATTGTGTGACTTTGCCAGAGAATTCCGGAAAACAATGGTGATGAAACTTAAGATGATGCCTAGAATAGATGCAGAACATTAAACATTCACTTCTCTGCAGCTCCCTGTGCTCTCTGTTCCCATACTGGCTACCTCGACGTCACTCATCCCTTATTCTTAAGCAAAACGCCCTCGTCGTGGAACCGGCAAGCCACCCAGGCGATGTGCGCAAACACCCACACATGCATTTATTCACCTGAATAACAGCCTCCTGCCTTGTTTCCTCATCCTGTCTCTCATTATTACCCCTCATTGCAGGACAGGAAATTCCTCAATGGCTTCCTTGTGAAAGTAAGTTATGCTTCAGTTGTGATTGTGTGTGTGGATGTTCCCCCCCCCCCCACTCCCCCCCACTTAACTTTTTTTTTCCCTTCCTTGGGTAACAAGGACAAAGTTCAAAGTGGAAGGTTTCAGGTGGATTTTCTACTTCGCTGTTATGGTTGCGCGCAGAGATGGGGGGGAGGTGCACGTTTAGCCACCAAATGGCAAGGCTGAGGGAGTGCATGAGTGTTCCACCCCAACACTTTGAAATAACCAGAATTGGAAATCGAGGCCATTCCCATAGGCCTGAGTGGAATCGCCATCTTCTCTGTGTGCTATAATTAAATCTGAGTTGGTGGGCCATTTGCCTCGGTCGTCCTATTCTGAATCACATTGCGGTGTCCTTTTTCCCCCTCTGACACTAAGAGATCATTCCTCCTGGGTTGCTGTTCGAGTGTCTTGTCATCTTCCGATGGTTTGCTGACTTTTAACAGGATGCCTGTGTGCTACTGTGTGTGTTTAAGTTTCTCCCCTTCATTTTCTCATTGGGCCGCTATGAAAGAATCCCCTTCGCCCGTTACTTTTCTAGTCACGGACTCCGTTTCTTTTTGCTCGTTGCTCTCAGGCAGGAAAGAAGGCAGTGAAGGCTGTGTTATGGGTGTCTGCGGACGGCCTTCGGGTCGTGGACGACAAAACGAAGGTGAGGAAAGCTTGGAGTTTCTGCATTGTCGAGAAAAGCAGAAACCCTCCGTTGTGTGTGTAGGACCTGAAGATTTATCCCTATTTTTATGATGTCTACTGCCCTCCAGTGGAAAAATCAGCTACATGTTTTACCAGAGATTTATCAGTGTGTACTCAGGCTTTCCAGTGCCCCTCCCAACTGCCCACCCCCCCCGCCGAGTCTGTCACTGTCACCTACTCCAGTATCCTTAACAAGAAATGAGGGACAGCATTAACAATATCATTTAAATCATCACAAATACCTTTTTCTATTTATTATATAAACACACTGCTAATATATAAACACACTCCTGCTCTCTGAAAAATGCTACTGGTGCATGGTGACCCACAGTGCCCACTTCCGCTTTTTCTTCCCCATGCAATCAGGTCGCTAAACAACCGCTGACCTGTATCTGTCCACCCACTGCATGCCCACTGTATTGCACACTGCTAGATTCCTAATATAGTTCCTGCAATTTATCAACATAATATACTGCATTATTGTCAGTTTGCACATCCCACGTAGTTACCACATCCCATATCCCGTTACTTATTTATTATTTATTGCTACATCTATTGACTCATATTGCACTGACTTGTCCTGTACTGCACTGTTTGTCCTGCCCCCCAATTCCCCCTCCCTCCCCCCACCACAAATGTAGCACAAAAATCTGTGTTCCCTGAGTACGTGTGACGGTGATACTCTTTTTTTTAAACGAAACATCTGGCAGTACATTGTTTTTGTTCTGCTTTTTCTTGTCATTTTTATCATCAATCAAGGTCTCTAAACTCCTCACTCTGCCACTGAGACTGAACCCAGCAACCCTAATTTTGCCCGTTTGTACTCGCGACCTTGCTGTTTTGAGCATTGCCCACAGTTCACCATCATAGCTTATCGCCATATAGGTTGACCATGAGCTTCATCTTCTGATTTAACTCCTGGTTTATCATCGCCAACCACCTCAGTGCCCACAGACCCGAACCGTCTGACCATCTCGCATTTTACTTTACCAAACTCCTCCACTATGGTTAGAGCCCCCACTCCCCCCCCCCCCACCTGAATGGGGCAGTTCACTTTTTCGAGTGAGCAGGCACTGATTCTCATCCCTCCTGTTTCACACTCGGCATCAAATCACTCGTGCTGTTTCATCACTCATGAGCACGCGGCAGGTCCAGATCAGAAAAGGTCAACAGAATAACATCATCTGTAAATAGCAGGGATTTTGTATGCCAGTCATGATTGTGCCTTTATACGCTTATGGAGAACATAAGCAGAAGGGCTTAACAGAGGCTCTCCAACGTTACATACATATGAGAAATCAGGGTCAGACCATCCCTGGAGCAATTGAGGGTTAACGGCTTTGCTGAAGGACCCAATGATGAAATCACTCTGCCGACCCTGGGATTTGAACTGGCAACCTTCCAATCGCAAGCACAGTAGCCTAAGTTGCTGAGCCACACGATGATGATAGCTTGTCTGACATTAAGTTGAATGCTATGCCTAATTTGTAATAGTATATGTACAGCTCAGTAATTCAGGGTGGCATTCTTTTTAGGATTTGAACCTACAACTATCTGGCCAGTTCTGTTACATCATAACTCCACCTGCTCTTAATTGATAACCTCCTTAGCAAAACACACACCTGGTTTTAGGCAATTGGCTATTAGGGAAGCAAAGCTTTTAGCCTTTATTTTAATGATGTGTCTGGTGACTTATGAGAATATGAGAGGTATTTTTTGTCTGCTTAGGTACGTAACACTTGATCTTTTTGAAGGACTTGATTCTGGACCAGACGATAGAGAAAGTGTCGTTCTGTGCCCCGGATCGGAACTTCGAGCGGGCCTTCTCGTACATATGCCGGGACGGAACCACGCGCCGTTGGATCTGCCACTGCTTCATGGCTGTTAGGGACTCGGTGAGAACGTGGCTTCACCACGTCATTATTACTGCACCCCCCCACCCCCGGAACGTGCATAAATAAATACAGTGTTATGATGTGTGTGTTTGTGTCAGGGTGAACGGCTTAGCCATGCAGTGGGCTGTGCCTTTGCTGCCTGCCTTGAGCGCAAACAGAAGCGAGAGAAGGAGTGCGGCGTCACGGCGACCTTTGATGCCAACAGAACCACATTCACCCGGGAGGGCTCCTTCCGTGTCACCACGGCAACCGAGCAGGCTGAACGAGAGGAGGTGATGAGGCAGATGCAGGACATCAAAAGAGGTCTGTCTCTATGCTATTTTTTTTTGCCTTCACTGAGCATTTTACGTTATGGGCTCAGACTTTTAAAGAGCCTAAAAATAACCCAGCTGTCCTGTAACGTCCTGTGCTTCTCTTTTGTCTTTCTCAGTAGGGGACGCTGAAGTGAAAAGCGCCGGCTCTTTAAACCTGCCCTCTGTGACCGTGAGCCCTGGCGCACAGCTGCCTGCACCTTCCTCCCCCAGCTCACCATCATCGCCCTCGCCTGCTCTGGGGGCCCAGGATCCCAACCTGCACGCCATCCCGCGGCCACACGCCCCCGTCGACGCCTTGGCACGGCAAGGATCGTTCCGGGGCTTCCCGGCCCTCAGCCAGAAGACCTCGCCGTTCAAGCGCCAGCTTTCTCTGCGCGTCAACGAGCTGCCTTCCACCGTGCAGCGCAAGTCGGACTTCCCGCTGGAGAGCCCTGGTACGTTCAGCACCGCCGTTTCTGTAGTGACCGCGAGGCAAGTTAAAGAACCAAGGCCAGAGCTGGAGCGAAAACATTTTATTTACAGGAGGGCGATCTGAAATGGTTTTGCCCCCTAGATTCACACTATTCCTTAGTCAGTCAGTCATGACCCACATTCGCGGTAAAAGTTGTCTGGGGGGGGGGGGTTACATCATGCTCTCCGTGACCCACCAGTTGAGAAACACTGATCTACATGTCAGAACAAATGGATTAAGTACAAGTGTAACCATGTCTAACCCACCAAGACCACCATTAATTTACAATGAATCAATTCCTGCAGGATCAAGTCACTCTGCGTGCTGTGTGAGTGGATTTAAGAATATGCAAATGAATACAGTGGGGCTCTACGCTTCCTGTATATCAGACGTAACAGCCTGCATCTAGGGGAGTACTTCATCTAGGCTGTCATTTAGCTAACTGCTTAAAAGAACATTTAAAAATTTTAGTGAAAAAATCTGCTGCAGTATTTGGCTAATGTTATGTAAAACCATCCATTAAGTTTACTCAAACATTCCAATCCAAGTCTTACCTAATAACTTGCTTTCTCTGGTCAGGATGACATTGGAATGGGAGAAAGGAAATGGGCTTTATTCCCTGGATGGGAATGGAGAGTCGTCTAGCAAAAGAATTACAGGGAAAATGCGCAAGAAATGAAACAGACAATCAGGTTGTGGAAAGGACTCCAGCTGGGCTTCAGGGTGTGGGCACATTTATTGGGCACAATAGAAAACACACTTAGAACCACTGGAAATGGGGCACAGGGGGAGTGAATCGATGTGTTTGTCACTGGAAACACACTATCCTCCCTTAAAGTTACATTTAACGTTTTGTTTACATAGTGATGTTCATACTGACAGTAATTTGTGAGTATCTATGATGCACATTTTCTTATATTATAAAGTTCTACTAAATTGTTAAATTAACGAACAATGAGTATTAAATTCTTGTCGGTTTTCTTGGTTCTTGGCTCTTTTGCAAAATACAATGAATAACAAAATCAACACTAAGCAGTCATATGGCTGACTAGATGAGTGCTGTGTGATGTTTCTGTGCGATGAAACTGGGGAACTAAAAGGGTACAACGGATTTTTGGAAATAACTTTCACTCATTATATTCTTTACTGTGAAATAAGTAGTTTTTATTTATTGATTTGATATTTATTAAGACATCTTCACGTTTTCTGACGCCGAAAATAATAATACTAACAATGTACATTTTTGCTGTTTTGAGAATTTTTAACCTAAGGTGCTGTCAAAGAGAGGGAGGATTCTTTGGGTTTTCAGTAATCAGTCTCTCCTCCTCGCATCTCCTCGCATCTCCCTCTCATAGTCGCGGAGGTAGACGGAGAGGGGGAGAGCATTACGTCCTTGTGCACCCAGATCACGTCTGCGTTTAGTGTCCCTGTTGAGGACCCCTTCTCTTCCGTCCCGATGCCCAGGCCGACCTCGCCACAGTCACCCGCCACACCAGGTGTGCACCTTCAGCCTGAGTCTGTCTGCCTGCATGTTTTACTGGGGGGGGGGGGGGACTCCCATTTTCCATTTTCTCAGGGATTGTTTCTGCAAAAATACAAGTGCTCTCTGTTTTCCCTTAATGTGACCTGGATGCTGATTTGTAAGGTGTTTATGCCACAAGGAGCCCTAAGCTCTTATTAACATGCGCAGAAGAGCGTGAAATATTCTGCTTTTTATTTTATTTAAAGGATTCAGAACTTGGCTGGGTTATTTATTACATTGAAAACAAAATAAATAGCATTTACTGTAGGTATGTTACATATTTACTTTAGTTAACTACGAAATGGATAGGCAATTCTGGCACTCCAAGAATAAGGGGGGGTGGGGGGGCTGTGTATATATTACATTATTACGTGATAAACACCTGTTATTTTGACATTGTGGGGACCATTTTTTCTGTCCCCAGAAGCGGAAACTCAATTATATAAAAGTCTGTAACTGCAGGCAAAAAACTAAAAATGCCAAAAGTCTTGTGTTTTGTTTGGTTACTTATGGTTAAAGTTTTGGATTAGAGTTTTTCCCTTAGAAATGAATGGAAAGTCCCCACAAAGATAAGAATGCAGATCTGTGTGTCTGTGTATGTCTGTGTGTGTGTGTGTATGTGTGTGTGTGTGTGTGTGTGTGTCTGTGTGTGTGTGTTCTTACATTTAAATGCTTAGGATATATGCAGGTTTAATTATCCCTCATTATGGATGTGAGTGAAACATAAATGTAAATAAGGGAGTCCTTTGATTCCGTCTAACATGTTTTTCCTGTATGCACCATACTTCGTTAGGCATGCATGTATTTGTATGCTAGTGTGTGTGATTTGATGAAGAAATATGTATGCATCTTCCGATGCTACTTACATCTGCATGTATAGTCGATGTGAGTAAATGCACCCGCATGTCAGGTGTGCATCTTTCACCTTCAGCCCAACGTCCCGGCTTGTTTGCAGTGAACGGCTCTGCTCCAGACTGTCTTCCACCTGCTGCCAGCCTCTCAGCTGCTCCCCCGTCAGCTCTGCCTCCCCCACTGCCGGCTCGGGACACAAACCCCTGGGCTAAGGTGCCCCCAGCTCCCACGGACTGTGGGCCTGCACTCTCAGGTGAAGCTTTTGCGGAACATCGGAAAACGGAAACATCGATTTCAGATTGTTTCGCGTAAGACGTTCCTATTTAGAATTTAGATGCAGTAAAAAAACAAAACAAATAAACATTACATGTTTTATTGAATAATTCAGCTTCACATATTCACATGGATGCCATTTCTGTCCATTTTTTTGAGTAATGTCTCTTACATCTCACAGGAGGAGATTGGCCAAGCCCCACCCCACCCAAGGCCAGCCCAGCTGCCCCCGCAGGCCCTCCTGCACACAGACGTACCCCTTCGGAGGCTGACCGATGGCTGGAGGAGGTTTCGAAGTCCGTGCGAGCCCAGCAGCCCGACCCCACAGCGCCTGTCCAGGCCTTTCCTGGCTCAGTTCCCGGTCCTGTAGCCCCTGGGGCTCCTGTGGCCTTCATTCCACCACCACTGCCCCCAGCTGCACCACTACCACCTCCCCGCCAACCTGTGTACCACACCCAGGCCCCCAGCGCTTATCCCATCGCCAATGGGTTGCCATATTCTCAGCCGAGTGTCCCCATAGTTGGCATCACACCTTCTCAGATGGTGGCCAACGTCTTTGGCTCTGCCACTCAAACACAGGTTCCACCGCAGCCCTACCCAAGTCCACTTGTCCCTTATACGCAGCATAATGTCGCCCCTATGTGTAATTCCTTTATTAAGCCTCAGCAGATTCCCTCCGCACCCCCTGTTCCTCTACTTGCACCTAATGGTAGTGCTACCTTCCATGGATCTGATAACTGGGTACCGACTTCCGTTCCCCCTCCATCCTCTCCTGCTGCGCCGCCCCCAGCCCATCTCCACACCGATGCCTTTGAGGTCCAGTGGGCTGCACTGGACAGTCGGGCTCGTCAACACACCAGTCCCTCGCCAACAAATCCATTCTCCAGTGAGCTGCACAAGTCCTTTGAAATCCAGCTTTAGGTCTTAGCTAAAAGGACCGAGAACTGGGAAGCAGAAGAAGCACCTGATGGGGGGAAAAGGGTTCAGACCTTCAGCTGCTCCACTTAAACAAAAAAAACCTGACCCCACTCTTCCAGAAGCCATATGGGCTAATGGAGTTCAGTAGGATGGTGTCCTTGCCGGTTCATGAGCTACCACAAGAAGTGACAGCAAGGCGATTTTTAGATGCTGCTCTGAAGACACTTAGCGATTATTGATTTTGTTTTCCATTTGAATGGTGTGAGAATCCAGCAAAGCACTTCGCTACAGACCTGTGGAAGAGTCCCAAACTACCCCCTGAGTCCTAAGAATGGGGGCCATTGGGAATGGGTGTCTGCTTCTTAGTCATGGGCTCCACCATGTGGCGGTTAAGTGAAATGACTCCCAAGCACTGAAGAGAACCGAGATTACAGAACTGAGAGGTTTTCACAACCTACTGAAGAATAAGTGAGAGAATGCCAAAATATTTATTTTTATGCAGTTACTATATTTTAAATAGCTTTTTGAATTTAACGAAAATAATCTTGCCAAAGGTGCAGGCCAGCTACTATCATTTGTGTATATGCAGACATATGGTTATTGTGTGTGTGTGTGTGTGTGTGTGTGTGTGTGTTTCATGTGCGGAGGATACACTGATCATTAATCATTGCTTTTGGTGTAACAGTTTAGTTGGAGTGAAGGAATGGCCTTATTTTTGTTCTCTCATTGGCAATATATGATTGTGTGTGTATTTTAGTGTAAATAGTCCTTATTGCAGCAACAATCAAGGGGACCTTGTGAGGAATATTCCCTGGCGTCTGGTCGGGAAACCGTTTGTTTACCAGACGACTTAAACGAGATCCTTTACTTTTACGTGTTTACTTCTGTATGTAATCAGTACTTTTAACTGTCATCAAAGTGCATCTGCACAAAAGATTTTACGGTTTTACGGCTGCATTGTTTTGTTCTTGGAATGTTTTATTTTTTAACCAATAACTTCATCTCCAGATTTGTTTTATTTAAACGTTTCGCTGTCTTATTAAAAACAGATTGCTTTACCTACTACGTTTGCAAAAGCACTACGACGCTTAATCGATCAATTTGATGTTCGAGAGACCATGGACCGATAGTATGCAATAGTGGTTTTTGGCCGTAACAAAAGTCCTCTCAGTTATTTTTAGTGGCGGACGAAGGTGTAGCATTTTCTGCCTAAAATTGTAAATTGTTCTTTTTTTTTTTTTTTTTTTTTTTTAAAAAAAAAGGAATTTCCTGTTTTATTTTACTTTTACTCAATTTCCAGACCAATGAAGTGAAATGACTGAATAAAGCTATGGTGACAGAAGACGAGAATCTCTGTGTGCGTTTGTGCTTATTAGGCTGCAGTAATTTCGCCTGATATGGTTATAATTACACTAAAATTTCAACTGGACACATTTAATGACGGACAAGTCCCAGATATAACCATATTATTGTTTCAACGTTGAATTATAGTTAAATGCGTTGAATTATGGTCAGTGTTAAATTATCACCGTTGAAACTGAATTGATTTTCGGTCAGATTTTCAATATTGAAAAATTGATGGTGGCAAGACGTACCTTGATTCAATTTTGATATAAAGTGAAACATTGAAGATCAACGTTGTTTCAGCCATTTGTCTGATATGGAATCAATCAATGTCATGTCAGTTCTTTCTGGGAAATGGGGAGGGGGATTTGATGATATTGAGCTGTTAGCAATTTCATGAACTCGTAGTATTAGGGCCACCATGAAAATATTATTTGAATTCTGACTTCTTTAGAAAAAAAGTCAGAATTCTGAGATTAAAGTCAGAATTCAAATAATATTTTCATGGTGGCCCTAATCCTCTTCCGTACGTTTAATTGTGGAATAAACGGAGTATAACTAATAAACACCAAAAATACCAAAGACCGCCGCTGGGAGTCGCTGTCCTGTACCGCGCGACAACAATCTGGCTGCAGTATCTGTGACCTTATGTGCTGGGGAGTCCGGTTGGAGCCAAGACGCATGCGCAGACATTGCTGCAATACTGAAAAATAGATAAGTAGAAGCATTACAGACGTTCGTAACTAGATACAAAACATTAAAGTATAACATACTTTACTGTACGGTAACGGCATCCCTGTGTTTTGGCGCTGAAATGCATATTGTATTTTTTAACTAGTTATATAGATCCCGCGGCCTGCGTGTGCGTGGAGGCGCTGTCAGTAATGCGCCGCATCAAACGCTTAAATGGAGCCGGAAAGTGCGATATAGCTACGATCGACTGAGTGTGCATGTGGATACTGCGATGCTAAGGTATGGAAATGGGCACAAAAATCCTAATAAACGGTGTGCACGCGGGCTTTTGAAATCGCGAATTTTGTCAAAAACAAAAACCACTTTATTGTTAAACAAATATCTGTTAACTTGGTCAGCTCGTCGTTGGTGCACATTTCTAGGCTTGTGCGTTGAGTCATAGAAATAAGTCTTGTACCTAAATGTAGTTTTATTTACGTGTATTGACCTGCAACCTGTTCCCGGTGTTTATTGTCCAATAAATGCTTATAAGCGATGCAGTGTTTTAAGCTACATCACTATTTCGATAAGTACATAATACAGCGTGATAATGTTATGAGTTACAGGAGAACTTTCTTTTGGGTTTGTTTTGAACTTTTAGCGTTAGCAAAAGGCGTATTTTACATTTTGATTGTTTGTTTGTTGTTTGCGCGCTAAGTGGCCCCAGCGACATTCTTTGTGGAACAGGTCATAGTATTTCATGGACGTCAGTAAATAACTCCGTCGAACTGTACTGCGATACCTTTGCTGGTATTTAATTTAAAGCACGATCAGTCGGTAATTATCTGTTTCTATTAAGGCCACCTCAGTGTCGTATCAGTAGTTTTCGATATTCTTGGCACAGAAACATTTCGGCACTTTTGTCCCATCGTAGTTTGACTCTTGATCCCACATGCAGTAGAAATACACGTTTCTCAGTTCGCCATGAATGTTAAGTTATTGTTAATGCGTGATCTCCTTTTCGTTTTTGTTATTTGTTCCTCCAGGGGAAGATGTGCAGCCTGAAGCCCAAAGGCAATGGGCATGAACAGCCAAGAGGAGCAAATAATCGTTGTCCTTTTCAAGCTTCTAGATACTGAATGTTAAACTTTGAGAATCTTCTAGAATCCTTCTGTTTCATAGTGGCACAATATTTCAACAGTAGATGGTGGACGTCATGTTTGTCTGTTTATGTTACCAGTTACTCCTGCGTTATGCATTTTCATTAATTTGGCTTACATTCAGCTCCTGATTTGGGATCATTTCCTTGGATTCCCCTCCTGTCTTGTATCTTCTCCCGGAAGAACCCTTGACATTCCTTCTCAAGTGCCCTGCTGATAGGCCAAAAGTCACTTGTGAATTTTGTTTTCCTCCCCATAATTTGGTTTCATTTCCACCAAGATGTCCAGACAAAGCGTCCTCACGGCTGCTATAGCGACTGTTTTAGGAGCCACTCTTGGTGGCCTGCTGTTTTGGAGGACGCTGAGGTTCCAGAAGAAGAAGCGTTCCCAGGCTCTGGCATATTCTGACCCAGTCCAAGAGGAGCAGCTTAGCACAGTGCAACACCCAGTATCGTTGCCGCTGCCGTCACCGTCACCATCCCCACCACCACCACCACCGATATCCAGACCTGTAGCCACCCTCCTGCCCTCACCAGAGCAGCTGCTAAGCGTGCAGCCTGTGGTGGTGACCTCTGGAGAAGACTGGGAGCAGCTGTGGCCCTCACTTGAGAGAGAGTTGTCGGTCTTTCCTGTGCTGGGCCTAGACTGTGAATGGGTAAAGAACCCGTGTGTAAGGCTTCTCCTGCTTTAGTGAATTCCTCTGCTTCCTTGTGGGGCGAGTCTCACCGCCACATCCGCTCTCTCCTGTAGGTCTCGGTGAAAGGCAAGACGGGAGCCGTCTCGCTGCTTCAGATGGCCTCCTACACGGGTTTCTGCGTGCTGGTGCGGCTGCCGCAGTTCTGCAGCGCAGGGCAGTCCTTACCTCGCAGCCTCGCCGAGATGCTCAGTGACACGCGGGTGTTGAAGGTAGGCGTTGGCTGCTACGAGGACGGGAAACGCCTCGCGCGGGACTATGGCCTGTCGCTCGGATGCACTGTGGATCTGCGCAACCTCGTTATGAAACACAGGTACTACTGGTGCATAAGCTTTAACGTAACCTTAGGTGCCTGAGAAACTCTTGTTTGTCATCCAAGGACGTGAATGTGCTAGTTTGTAGTTGCCACCTGTGTGATAAACCCTTATGAGCTGATATTCATTTAACTTTAATCGTTTTGATTCCTCATCAGGAAAATGGGGTTGACTAATGGTTTGAGCCTAAAATCCCTGGCAGCAGATCTGCTTGATGTACCTCTAGACAAGTCACTGGAGCTTCGGTGCAGTGACTGGGAGGCAGACCAGTTGACACTGGAGCAGGTACTCACAGCATGAGGCTGTCAGCGGAAGAGAATGGATACTTTTGAGAAATGCTCACTTATTATTCATTTCTTTATTATTGGGACATGCTCTCAGAAATTCTACTCCTTTCTCTTCCCCGTGTTTCCTGACCGCAGGTGACCTACGCTGCCAGGGATGCCCAGGTGTCCGTCGCGCTCTTCTTCCGCCTGCTCGGTCTCCATTCCCCTCCGTGCTCCGCCCTTAGCGGAGATGCAGTGTTCAATCAGTTATCGTCGCACTGTGAGGGTCTGGTGGACGTGCCGTTCCGAGGGCGGGGGGAGGGGGAGGAGAGGACTGCCGATGGGGGGAGGCGCCGCCGGTGCCGACGGGACACGTCCGAGAGCCCGGGTTCTGGAGATCAGCAAGTACCCGATCCCCGCAAAAACAGACGCAAGCCCCTCGGGGTGGGGTACTCCGCCAGGTGAGGGCCTTCACTGGCAGTGGCTTCGGAATATCCAGCTGTTGGCCACTGGGGGAGAGTTTCTCACAGCTTGTGTGTTTCAGGAAATCCCCGCTTTATGATAACTGCTTCCTCCATGCCCCAGATGGCCAGCTCCTCTGCACCTGTGACAAGAAGAAAGCCAAGTGGTACTTGGACAAGGACATTGGAGGTATTAATTAACCAATTAAAAACTAGTCGTGTATGTGAGCAGCGTTAAGGATCAGAATTGGTGTTAATGCAGAATATGCATTACTTTTGCATCCATGCGGTGGCTGGAATATCAACTATGGTCGTATGGCAGTAATCTCCGTTGCTACAATGACTGCAGAACCCTTTGTTTCTGGTTTTGAGCATGTGAATTTTTTCAAATGTAATTTCTAATACCACCTTATTAAACCTGACCTTTTTTTTTTTTTTTAACGTCTCCAATGTAACTTATAATTCTTCCAGAACTCCTCAGTGAGGACCCCTTTATTGTCAGGCTGAAGTTTGAGCCATCAGGACGGCCCGACTCCCAGCAGGATTACTACCTTACAGCCAAAGAGAACTGCTGTGTTGTGTGTGGGAAGACTGACTCCTATATTAGGTGGGTTGGTCTGGGTGTCGTTTTGTTGTTGCCATGGTTTCATTTGTATTCTTGGTCGCAGTAACTGTACCTAGCTATTAAACCGCAGGAAGAACGTAGTCCCGCACGAATACCGACGGCACTTTCCGTCGGAGATGAAGGACCACAACTCCCATGACATCCTGCTGCTGTGCACGTATTGCCACGCGGCGTCCAACGTCCACGACGGGATGCTGAAGCAGCAGCTGTCTGAGGAGTTCTCCGCGCCCTTGGGATGCGAGGAGGGAGTGCGGCAGCTGGAGGACGCCGACCGGCGCCGCGTGCGCTCTGCGGCCCGAGCCCTCCTCACAGCCGGCGACGGCCTGCCTGAGTCCCGTCGCTCGGAGCTCGAAGGTGTCATCATGTGCTTTTTTGGCGAGGAGCACCAAGAAGTTACCGCAGAGATGCTACAAAAGGCAGCTAGCCTGAAGACCAGGTCAGTAGAGATGTAGGGCGTAGGATGATGAGGCAACGGTAAATGCAGTGACTGTTCAGTTTGAAATGTCTCTTTAATGGAAATTAGGTTCCCTAAATCTGCTCTTTTCCTGTCTTCACTTAGGATATTTAACCAGAACTATGTGCCCCATGGGCTGAAAGTTGTTCAGGTCTATGCAGAGCGTGGTCTCCGTGGTCTGATGGATCTAGAGAGACGCTGGCGACAGCATTTTCTCTCCACCATGAAGCCACAACATCTTCATCCGCTCTGGTCCGTGCATCACAACCATGTGAAGTTCCTCCGAAAGTACGGTGAGGACCTACCAATCAAGCTGAACTGAGCCTTCTTCAGTTGTCTCGGCTGAACTTAATGGAGGACTTGATGTACAGTCCCAGTATTCTGCAAACTCCCCCAGCTGCCTCGTTTTTGGTCCTTGCTGGATTATCTCCCCCCCCCTTTGCATCTAATGGCTTTTGCAAGTGTCAAAGAAACCCAGAACTCCTGAGGGCAAATGGACCTTAAAGTGGGAGGCTAAAATTTGATACTTACCGTGGTTAATCCAGAACACTAACAGTGCGAGATGACACAGGGTATGAAGTCCGCAGTATTTGTGCACACTTTTAAAATATTTAAATGGTGAATCCTTTTCACTAGTTTATTTAAGCCTACATTTTTAAAAGTAAGCTCCAAACCTGCTCTTAATTCCTTATGGATATGGATAATGGACCATGCTGGTTTGTAGCCGTAATGTGTTTGTGTGTTCCCAATCGTGCAGATGGAGTTGGCTTTACAGATCTTCAATAAGGTAGCTTTCAAAACGATTTTCATAGATAAGCTGTGACATTTGTCTATTTTGCCTCAAACTCCACATTGGTCGATCTTCTACGATGGATCCGACACCTTTTATTGCTGTATTTAATCCAAAAAGGGTTTAATGTCACTTTCTCTCTGGGTTTTGGTCAAGCTGAAGGCTGAGCAACTATCCATCTGCAGGGTGGTGAGTTGGGAAGTGTCTTCTCATTCGCCGTAGCCCTGGGTTGTGTGTTCTGTAGGGTAAGGACACCTCACACCTAATTTGAACCCCTTACTCTAATTGAGCACTAACCATGTCCGTCAGGCTGGAATCTTCAACTTCTACCTTGGCGACGATGCTTAATCATGGCTACTCATATTTCAGTTGCTGAAGTGCCATCTCTTACATGTTTTCCTGAGAGTTTACTAGCTTTATTGAAACTGCCTTGAAACATGGTCCTACTGTAAAGCTGAAAGAACATTATACTCTTAAGCACCTTGAATGTGTCCCGACTCTGTGAAACTTTAAGAAACTCGCTGCTTTTTTAACTTTTACATTTGTCCAGATGTAACTCCTAAAAAAGCTGCTTTGTTTCCTTAATTGTAAATAAAAGATTAAAGATCATATTTGTACACATTGCATTAAGTTGGTTGATTTTTCTGTGTGTGCATCTAGGAGAAAATACAGACTTTGCACGGGGGGGGCGCGGGGGAACAGTGTGCTTAAAGACGAGGGTGAATTAACACCAATAAGCACAGAAAATGACACCAAACATTTAGTCTTTTAAAAATCACTATTTAATAAATAGTCTGTAAAAATGTGTACAAAAGCTTCTCTTTACATGTCCTAAATGAATCACTTCCATGACTTAAGTCAAAGTACTCAGTTGGGTATTTAGTATTATGATTACAATCTGGTTCTGGTGAATTAAGGCCCCTTGATTTTGGCAACAGAACAATCTGTCAGTCTTAAGATGAAAGCACAGTGTCTAACCTGAGGTCCCAGGTCACATTAACTCCGTTATAAAAACAAGAACAAAATGCATAACACAAAATGGCTCAACATGCAGGATTATCCCCAACCGATCCTCAGGAATTGAAATACAACAGCGTAATCCACCATTATCGTACTGTTTTTATGCAGATGAACCCTGTTAATATCAAGACATCCATTAAAACCCTACGAGGCCTAAACATGAAGAGACCGTAGATTTCTGAGGTCTCGTTGAATTTAGTTCAAGCTCTTTTCCTTTAGAAAAAAAGAGCTGCTGAAGTCAAAGATTTAATCCACTTTAAAAATAATTTAATTTGTCTATTTAAATAACTCGTCCAACCATGTTTGTTGTTCCATAAATAGTTTTGGCTATATACATGTCATTAAATATTTTGGCCAGGCTTTGATCACGTTGACCCATTCACAGTGCAACCTCCAAATTACTAGATCACATCACTCATCTTTTAGTTAAAACCTAATACTGTTTTCAATGATAAACCCTTAGTATTACAACGCACTCAGTATTCTCAAATTTGTAGACAGGCTACTAATAGGGTTCATCTGTACTTTTGATCAGCCCAAACACCTGGTATAGGAAATCTTGTAGCATTAATAAATACATGGTTGCCATCCTTTAAGTACTTTTGTCGTTTTACTTCATCTTCATTTACATTGTATCATTAAATTTTGGTTGTTCAACCCCTACAACTTCCATGAAAAGAGCCCAACATTCATTTTTTTTTCCTCAACAAAAATTCAAAAAACATCTAGTATTAAAAATAAATATTTGACACTAACGACCACTAACTCAGTTTTTGGTCAAAGGCTATTTGAAGATTAAAAGATGCTGTCAATATGTTATTGGGTAAATTGAGCATGAATGATGCCTAAAATTGAAACTTTCAGGCAGTCATGTATCAGCTAGATATGTTCCTTTTTGTGACATTGCTCCTGCCTGTGAAATAGATCCCATGATATGCAACACAAGGCATTCTCATGCTGAACCCACCACTTCAGAATGTCATGACCACCCTTGCTTTCACCTCTGTCTTACTGATCCTGTTGGTCTTACTGTGTATTGCAGTTACAGGGCTGATCTAAAGGCAGTGGCGAATGTGCCTCACATTTGGGTCTAGCCCCACTCTAATTCACTGAATTCTGAGCTGCAGGTGAGCTTCACTCAGTCCGCAACCCCCCCTCAGTATAACAGTAGCAGTTATTACAAACATCTCTTTGTTATTGCTAATCTGTTAAAAGTCTCCAGAAAATTAAAAGAAATCTTACAAAGTTCTAAACATGAATGAATTCTATGTCTTCCACTCAGCGTAGAAACATCTAAACATGATCATAATCTACTTTTCTCGTTAAAGCCTTCTTTGGACAAAGTATATTGTACTCCTTTCTGCTCGCAAACATTTCACAGATGCAACATTGATATTTGCTGGTGTATTCAGGATGAAGTGGACTGCATGACTTTTGGTTGTCAAATGCAGATATTTTTTTTTCCCACTCAGTTTATGCAAGATACAGCGTTACCCAAGATTAATTATTTGCCACAGCGTCAATCTCAACTATGATCACTGTTCAAGAAAAATAAAATTCTCTAGAGTAAGACCATCCTCTTATGGCCCACTGTAAGTCAGAATGCTGAATACGAGGAACTGAGCACTAGAAGCACAGAACAGCAGCCCTTGTGCAGAATAGCGGTAAATCCTCTTCATCCCTTTTACAACTCAATCTCTGCCAAACACAAAACAGGCCGCTCCCATTTATTACTAAGCTAATAAAAACAGATACATACTTCACATCGGGACAAACCTTAAATCAATATCTTCAAATAATACTATCCCATTTGCTTTTTTACAGTAAATGCTACTGCAGATGATTTAGCTGCTATGGATGTGCTACGAATGCTGAAGGATTTGTCTGAACACCTGACATATCGTTTGAACGTTTGAACCATTTCACGCACTCCTGAAGTATAACTGCATCTGCTATTTGAAATGGGTTCAATGAGAAACATCTACATAAAATTTGTATTTAGTAATATTAAGCCTGTACATCAGTACTACCTTTAAATTCCTTTCTACAGTTTATTCTCCTTCATATGTCACTGCCGGTTTCTACTGGTGTCCCTCCATGATGCTACTGACGGCCTGCTCCAGCACCGAGGCTCCCTTACCATCCGGAGGAGGCTGCGTCTGGAGGCTTGGTGGCCCCTGCATACGTTGCAGCTCCAGGATGCTGTCGATAGCACTTTGAAGATGCTCATTGAGGACATGGTCCTCCCCAGGAAAAGCCAGACCCTGCTGACTCTGGTCAGGATCTGGTCGGAGTCTTTTAGGTTTCGGGGGGCAGAGGACAGGGTCAGTGCCGGGCAGCACCGAAGCAGAGGATTGTGGGTCTACTTGGGAGATGCTGTACGCTATGTGTGTGTCAGTAATCTGCTTTGACTCCTGGGCCTCATTGGTTATCTGACTCCGGTTATTCTCTGATGACTCAGTCAGATTCTGGGGGTATGTAGGGTCCTGGCATCCTTGTCCTTGTTCGTTAATTGTGTCTCTTCCATTAGTCAGCTGCCCAGTGCCATCGGACTTGTGGCTGGAAGGAGGACTGCATGCACTTTCACAGGCCGAGTTGTGCACTACCTTGCGGGATCCCGACTCGTGCTTTATGGTGAGTTTGAGTGCCCCCCGGCTACTGGAACGGTACGTTTTGAGGCCTGGCGGCCGATCAGACAGCAGGGCCCACGAGGGAGGTGAGGGGGGACTGTTAGAATGCAACAAAGGAGGTCCAGATGCTGGTTTATGGAGAGACACCAGAAAGGATTCTGTTGAGATGCCAGGACAGAAGCACTTGTCAAGATACGTTCTTAATTCCATAACAAAGCGGCTAAGCTAAGCACAAACATCAATTCGCACAAGGAAGCACATATTCTATGCAAGATCTAGAGATCCCAGGTACAGACCTGGCTCTAGTCGGGCCTTGCGCTTCTCTTCCCCAAGAACTCCCCTCTCTGCTTGGAGGAAAAGCCGCTCCAGCATCACCATTTCCGCTGATGGGCTTACCTGCTATAAGTAGCGTCAAGGAAGATGTTTACCTCGATCAGGCAGGCTAAAGGTCAATGTAAGTGCCGCAGCCACTCAAATGGGATGAAAGATAGCGAGGCCTATAAAGACGGCATCGGAAATCGGAACAGAAGTGAGCAGAGGTGGTAAAATTTATGATGCGTAGGACAAATCAATCCACTCACCTGGGCTTCCCCCAACAATAGCTGCCGGTACTTGTTGAGCATCTCCTTGGTACGTTTCAGTAGCAGGTCAGATACAGCTTCAAACTGCTTGTCTACTAAAGACACAAATAGTGCAGCTACATCAATAACACAGATAAGTACCGATGAAGAGATCTTGGGGTGTTTAACAATGCCAAGAATGCAAAGATCATTGCTTGTGTTCTAGGCAAAAGCGGTCTTGCTAACTTGCCCTCCCAAGAACAAACTTGGGACGCAATGAATCATGGGACTGTTCTCGTTTGGCGAGATGCATCCTTGATACTCGGGGCAGGGCAAGAGTGACATTGGATTTTTACTGTCCACCTGTTCTTGAATATTGGGACTGTACTTTGGCAATGGAAGATGATGTCAAGTGGGTACGTGGAAACCCAAGAACGGTGAAGTACACATATTGGTACTCGACCTTGGTGTGTCTGGGTCTCACCTGTCAGGAAGTCTGCCTGGCTGGGTAAACACCCCGCACAAGTGTGGAATGGCAGCAGACGGATTACTGCATTCTCCAGGGACAGGAATGGGGAGTGGGCATCCGGGCTCAGAACTGCAGTGTGATCCCTGCACAACAGTTGCTGGAACCTGTAGAGGAGATGAGGACATCCCAAAGCACCACACTGGATTGGAACAGGTTTACTCTCTCCAGAGTCCAAGAAACGGCCACGTACCTGTGCTTGCGTATTGCTGGGGTCAGTCTCTCCTCTCTCTCTTTATCCTTGCACGCTGTTACCTGATTGGTAGGGATATAAAGTGTTTCTTACATTGCAATTACAAATACTGAACAAACCGCACCAATCATAAAATAATTTAATGACAGTTATAGCCACATGATATCATTGTAACTCATTCCTGGAACACAAGCAGTGCCCCTTGTCAGGCAGACTCAGAAGTCCCTGTCACCTGCGAGTTTGACTGCTGCTGGGGTTGCATCTGAGTCATTTGACTGTGGTGCTTCAGACTGTGTTGCCCCTGAAGCTGGAGCCCTTGGGGTTTTGGAGAGGCTGGCTGAGGCCCTGTACTCTGCACAGTAGAAACCAAAGCTTGTTCTGGTGAATAAAAAAAAAAATACATCAGCGTATAAATGACACCGATTAATGCCCCACCTTTGATGATTCATATTTACTTGACAGTTAGACTTCACAGTCCACTGATACTCACTAACTTCTGCCCGCAGCTGCGTGGAGGCGTCAGTTGGGGCTTGAAGATCCTCCGGACCCAGGAGAGATGTGGGCGGATGTGACCCAACAGACAGACTGACCACTAAAGGGGACGGCGCCGTGTGCACGGGGATAGCGGCCCGTGAGAAATGGGACGCCTTGCCATGTCCAGACTCAGACAGGCTCTCAGCCTGCCCACCAAAGTGGGAGGAGAAGCTGGCATGGGTTGTGCTTAATGAAGCCTGGCCAATCAGAGGTGAGCATCGCGGCCCCGGCTGCTCGTGCCCAGGATGGGTGGGAGTGCCGACCCCTCTAGGGATTGGGGTCACGGGAGGGGCCCCCGCTTGGCTGACGGTGATCTGAGGAGTAACTTGGACCTGTAGTGTCGCAGGCAAGTTATCAGCAGATGTTGACTGTGGCTGAAGAGTCTGCTGTGATGGAGAATTAAGCAGAACAAGACTTAACATCACATCCACATCTTACCAATATTCTGCATAAGGATACAACCACTTTTGTAACCGATAAAATTTACAATCATTAAATTAAAAAATTGCCAGGTAACTGGAGTAGATTACAATATTTGCATATCCTCAACTATTAAAGATTTTTTTAATAGTGGGAAATGTAAAAAGTGTGCCACTACAATCAACCTGCATTTTCCCAGTCATAGATTCTGGGTAAAAGGCTTACATGTAAGGATAGTTTTGTCATAAACTTTTCAGGTAATTTGCTGTACCTGACTTTCAGGAAATACTCCAAGACTGATTATTTTAATTGCATCCTCTCCAAAATCGGCGCAATTATAATTATTGAAAGTCTGAAATAACTGGAATGAGCAGCAAGTAAAATCACAGCTTTGATGCACCTTATAATGTTCCTGTCATGCTGATAATTAACACGATGTGTGTCTTCGGTGACCATGTACTGGATACATGATTGGGGTGTTATCTCTCATAAACACATACATATTCTGTATTAACTAGAAATTACATACACATACACACACACACACACACAGTACCAGTCAAAATGCCAAGCCGCCTACAAAGGAGAGTGACAGTGCCACGTCACATGACCTGGTCACCTGACCTAAACACAGTAGAGATGGTTTTGGAGGAGTTTGACCAGAGAGTGAAGGAAAAGCAGCCAATGAGAGCTCAGCATATATGTGGGACCTCCTTCAGGACAGCTGGAAAAGCATCCCAGGAGGCCACTTCATGTAACTGGTGTAGAGGAGAGAGTAGGATCAGCCAGTGCCTGGAGCAACTGGGGTTAAGGGCCTTGCTCAAGGGCCCAGTGGGGGCATCACTCTGCTGACCCAGGGATTTGAACCGGCAACCTACAGAGCTGCCGAAACTATTTATTTTATTGCATACTTTTTGGTTAGTGCATAATTCCATATATGTTATTTTATAGATTACATAAAATATGGGTAGGCGTGTCCAAACGTTTGATTGGTTCTGTATATTATAAAGATAAAAAATAAGCACATCTATTAAACACACATTTCCCGTTACTAATGTTTTTTCTCTTTGCGTGATACAAAATGTAAAATGCAAAAAAAGACTCTCCTTTGAGGGCTGGACTTATTGCAAAGCGATCTTCTCATGTCTTTTAACGTGGGTATTGCTTAGTTAGCTTGGGAATGACTGTGGGTCATGTTATCGAAACCATTATATTATTTACCTGGTTGACCTGCTGGAGACGATGCATGAAGTCGTGTTTTGGAGGAGCTGGGCTAGACAGCCCACCCAGCACCTGCGGCCCATTTGCACGTGGTAAAATGTGCTCGGGCAGGGGATCGATTGGGTCATGGTGGAGGGGGACGTCCAGCTGAGGCTGCAGTACGGTCAGAACTGGGGGAGAGGACTGGACCTCTGTGGGACATACCTGCAAAGCATGATGGTCAAGACGCTGTTTCAGCCGAAATAGTTAATGAGACAAGGTTTACGCCATTATGACTTTAAAACAGGGAACCATAAATACATGGAGTAACCACATACCTGTGGAACATGGAGTAGCTGTTCCTCATTTGAGCCTTTATCCTCTAGGGCAGATGTTTCAGGCAGCAGTAAGACGGAGGTCTGTGGCTGACTTTGCTGTCCATCGATGCCCCCGGAGATAGGCTGTTGGGCCTGAGGTGCAAAAGGCAGGCCCTGTACCACGGAAGGACCATTGACAATTGAAATGGAGGCTACATCCGACGGAAGCACCCCGGGGCTGTTGATCAGAGTGATGTGACCCCCCAAGGCGGTGCCATGAAGCAGGGTGCCCCGCCGTCCCTGTCCTTGCGGCGTGTAGCTTCCAGCCACTTGTGCAGGCATCTGGACTATAGTAGGAGGTGCAGACTGCAGGTGCAAAGGGCCTGATAAGAGGGCACCTTGCCTCAGCGCTAGCTGCCCTGTTGGTGTTGTGAATACGGGGCTGAAATTCAGCTGCCTGGGGGGGGCTGTAAGAATCTGAGTACTGTCCATCAGGTGACCAGAAGAAGGCGCCCCGCCCCGCACTGAAATCTCTTGCTGGCTGGTAGGAGTAAGCAGGGGGCGTGTGGTACCAGCAGACTGGGATACTGGCACTGGGGTTTGGTTGGGAAGTAGGAACTGATTGTGGCCTTGAAATAGACCCTGGGGCTGGATGACAATGGATCCCCCTTGATTCAACAACTGCACACTGACTGGCTTGCTGAGGTGAGGGGTGGTTGGGGGTTGCTTGGGGCCCAGAGGAGGGGACAACAAAATGTTTGGTGAAGTTGTCCCTTGAACCAAAGTAAGGCTTGGCGAGGTCTTCTGTCCAGAGGGCTTGGGACTTATTTGCACCAGACGGGGCTGGATGTTGACAGGCATCTTGGGCTGGATCGGCAGAGGACCTCGTGTCAGCAGAATCCCCGGGCCTGTGGTGGCCCTCAGTGACGTCGCCATCATGGGGCGACCTGTCAGGCTTGGAAGGGCCTTCTGAATGATCATTCCAGAGCCCTGAGCAGGACTCAGAGAAATAGAGGCTTCGGGTGGAGTTCCAGGGAAAACTGTGCCAGGTAGAAGACCCATGAGCTGAGGGGCAGCAGGCTTCAGGGAAGGGCAACCTGGCCCCACAGCCAGCAGGGAGGGCTGCGGGGGCTCCACAGCTGCTTGGGTATCCCGGGGCATTGTGGGCAACGGAGAGGATTTGGCCAGGAATTGTGAGGCAAGAGAACCAATCAGTGTTCCAGGGGGGTTATAAAGAGACAGGGCATCTCCAGGGGCAGCCAAGCCAGCTTCCAGAGCCAAGGTCTGCTCAGTGATGTCAGCCTCCTGAAGACTCTGTTGTAGGATGTCACATGCTTCCTCCTCTTCTACAGCCCCCACTGGGCCTCCCTGCCCTACCTCGGGAACCCCCCCTCCATCTGGAGAACTGAGAAGTGCTTCTTCCAAGAAGGACAGGTCAACGCAACCTGGAGGGGGGGTGTCCCGGGATGGAACATCATCTGCCAGCAAGGATCCTGGACTCTGACCGGAAAAAATAGACACAGTGCCATACATTTCTCCCTCAAAATCCAGTTGTACCTCAGTAACATCTCCCTCCAAATATCACTGCCATATTGTCTCTGGTCTTTTGTCTGCCTGCATTAATGCTTAGACCCTGTGGTGTTTATGAAAGCAAAGAGAGACTCACGGGGGCATCAGCAAACAACGAGGGTTCTCCTGGGGAGGAATTAATGAGCAGGTCGTCACTTTCCAGCTGAGGGTACAGAAAAGAAAGAGGATGAGTGTATAGGGTGGAGATTTCTTATAGAAAGACGTGATATACGAGGTGCATTCTGTATGTACAGCATGCATGTGTTCAGCGATTAATAAGAATCAATCAAACACATGTAGCTAACAGAAAAATGCTTATGATCCTTATTAGAGGTAACCTACTGCGTACTCATGCTCCTGCTTATTATTAGATTAGATTAACATTTGGGTTTCTGCTACAATGTTGCAGTTCTTCTTCCCTTACAATCAACAACTCATACCATGAATGTCTTAAGTTCAGTTCAATAATTTAGCTCAACCTCTGTATTAGACTAAAGACTTCAAAGCCGCTGAACAATAGCACCTACAAAGAGATCAATTATTCATCTGCTGTACAGTATGGAGGTTCACCACTTTTGTCAAGAGAGTTCTCATATTGCAAGCGACACCTTTCTAAACTGGCCAAGTGCCACGACAAATCACCATGGTAACCAATTATTGCTTTGAGATTTCAGATTGCAGCCTCCCTCACAAGTCCCAGACACACTGATTTAAGTCAGCGATCTTGTAATCTGCTGTAGTGCCTCCATACTGACAATTTTAATGTGTCCTACTTGAACACTCGTGACAGTTTACTATGCACAATACATTATCAGGTCTAGTGATCACAAAAATCTGTATTTAAAGGGTGGTGTGTATCTCAGTAGGTTTTGGATCTGTGCCTGCGTGTATAACCTTATGGGTTCAAATCTATCATCATCAGTAATCATATCATCATTGGGCCCTTGAGCAATGCCCTTAACCCCAACTGCTCCAGAGATGCTGGCTGACCTTTGCCCTTTGACCCCATAATCTCCTCACTTGTATACTGCTTTGGACAAGAGCAGCTGATAAAAACACAAAGACTGTGTGTCATTTCACAAGCTTTTAATTTATTATTATTATTATTATTATTAATTATTATAATTACACAATATGAATATAAATAATATGTAATGTTGTTTTATATTATAAGTTTCTCTTTTGCAGCTGTGCACACATTAAAATGCGGAAAGATAAAAGTTTTACCTCGTTGGTTCCATGAAGGAAGTCATTCAGGGCTTGGGGGTCACTGTAAGAGAGAATAAGGAATTAATGATTTAGTGTCCTTAGTCAAGCATTAGAAACATGTAAATCTGATTGTCAAAACAGTTTGAAGGCCCCATGTCAAAAAAGAACAATGGCAGTAATAATGAAATCATCATCGTAATATGCATGCAATTTTAATCTAACGCTCCCTGACTTACCATAAAACATCAAGTAAACAAGTGCCATCTTCATCCTCCATGTCAGCTGAGAGCATTGGGACGAAGCGGACAAGACATATTGTTGCGAAATTAGACATATTGTTGCGAAATTAAACTGCTGTAGATAACACTACATGGGAGTAGTTAGCAATTACATTACTGATGTCACTGAGGACCCATGAACTATGTACTTAATAAAAGCGCAGTCTGACATTTTTATATGCTCTAATTAAGTAACATATATCTGAATTGCATGAAGCTATGTGATGCCTGCAATGGGCTGCCACCCCATCGAGGGAATAGCCCCGTCTTGTCACATATTTCTCGTCTAGCCATTTCCTGGATAACTGAGTACATTTTGAGTACTCTACACGACTATAAATAGGTGAAAAGGATTTGGGTGTTGGGAGAGGGAACATACTTCATGTGGTGGAGGCCCCATTCAGAGCAGACTGGCTGGGCTCTTTAGGGGCCTCATGGACACACAGGTCTGGCTTCAGGGATGAACGACCAAGCAGTGTTTGGCCCATGAGGCTGTCTTCTGGATCTGTGTGTTCCTCCGTATCGGCATATCTGCTACCTGTGTGCTGCAAGGCCAATACAAGGCCGTGAGTTATATGCACTAGAACTCAAACGCCCGGCGTTGCCCTTAAGTGGTTGCCTGTTCCCACAGCTGCCGTGTCCTTTTCTCCAGCAGGGCGTGTGAGGAGGCCCTAGTGTTCACCTGCATGCGGCAAAAGCTGCTGAAACTTTCCTGAGACCACGGGCATTGGAAGAGCATGGATTCCCTGGCAGATTCATGGGAGACCAGCACTGCATAGGGGCCCCTAAAATCTACCATCTACTGTTGGGGGGCCTCCTCCGTTAAATCTACTGCTTAAATCCACCCAAGTTGGTAGAGGAGACTTAGCAGGTTCTGCAACACAACTTAAGGTATGTTCATACTTCGTATGTGTACAGGTGTCCACGCGAATGTTTATGACACGATTGACATAAACATAGTTCTCTGCAGTTGAATGCATGCAGCATCAAGATTGTGTGTTAAGGCAACGCGACCACCGATAGCACACCAAGTATTTTATGAAAAGGAGCAGGAAATGTACCCGAGTCAGACTCCTTTGTTGTAGTTACAAGAATATTTGTTCATTTGCATTGGATGCTTCAAATTCTATAACTGTTTGAAACAGATACACCTTGCAATTGTGATAACTGTTTAATACATTAATTTCAGACATTTCTTATTTATGATTCTGATACCTGTTTCCCTGCTGTTTAAAGATGTTTCAGGCATAGAGATGGCATATTTCAAATTATTCCAACACAAGGATATTAATCTGGGAACTGGCAGAATCCCCCAATCTGTAAGATGGTTCTAGAGCCTGTTGTGATTCTAAATAGTGTAAAGTGACAGCCAACCTTTCCAATACCTCAAAAAGAGACTTCTGTGTATGATGATGAATACAACGAGAGATGCCTCAAACCTCAAAGCTGACATTTAAAAATACTGGTGATGTCATTCCTTGTTGACGCTGAGCATCTCCTGCACCAGCACAGCAAATTCTCCACCGTGCAATCGATTTTCGTTTAATAGGCGCAAATATCTTTTTCATTTTCGTCTATGTCAAATAAACAGCTCTTTTCCCTCCTCCTAGAATTTCTCCATGGAATATTGTCCTTTCCTCCTCCTAAGCATTTTGTACATGTGTGAATTGAGTGGGCTTGACCGCAGAAGTATGAATAGCTCTGTGTCTGGATGCATGAGCACAGTCCCTGTGCGGAGAAGTACGTCCAGGCCCTTAGGGGAGACGGACTGGGAGATGCTCTGTGAGTTACATGGGGCAGCCACTGAGGAACTTAGCCACTGTGTCATGGACATCCACTTGTGTGGTTAATACAGTTTCCACAAAGACCCTGTGATGTTTTTCCCAATAACAAACCACGGATCACAAAGTACCTGAAGGATCTGCCGAACAAGATGAGGGCTTTCAGGTCTGGTGACAAGGAGGAGATCAAGTGGGAGCAGACAGAACTGAGTAAGCTGCTCTGTGACGGGAAAAACCTTTACACAGGCAAGATGGAGAGCATGCTACAGCAGAACAATGTGAAAGAAACTGGAGTGGCCTAAGGACCATCAACAGCTACAAGCTGACTGGAAACCTTGTAATGGAGAGTAGCACAGGACAAATTAGCTGAATCTGGTAAAACAAGTCTGATTCTCAATTGCCGGTCCAGTTCTTCTCCAATACCATCAGCCTCAGTGTGTCAACTCAGAAGGTTTTTGGCTAATACTGCCCCCTACCTTTCCATCACCTTACCTCTCTGTGATTTCCCCACTGAAGACACTACATCCAAGGCGTGCACTCCCGTCCCAGTCCTCCCAGACTGTCTATCTCAGCTGACCAGGTGAGGAGAGATCTGAGGACCCTCTGCATGGGCATGTCTGCAGGGCCTGATTGAAATCAGCAGTAGGGTGATTCAGGCATCTTCCAGCCAGCTCTGTGAGGTCCTTCTATACTGTTTTACTTCTGTTTGGGTCAACAGAAGGTGTCCCTGCCCTGGAAGACATTCTGTGTGGTCCTGGGGCCAAAGGAGGGGCATACAAAGCCCTTTAAGATTTCAGATCATATTCTCACTTCACACATTATAAAGACCTTTGAGAGACTGGTCTTGAAACAACTCTGACCCCTGGCGAAGACCAGCTAGGTCCCCTGCAGTTTGTTTACCAGGCACACGTAGGTGTGGACAATGCTCTGATCTATATAGAGCCTACTACCACTTGATCAAAGCTGACACCACATTACAATCAACACCATTTGGCCTCCAAATCGGGAACAAACTCAGTCTCCTGGATCATAAACCATCTGACCAACAGATTAATTTGTGAGGTTCCAGAACTATTTGTCATAAACGGTGGTTCCTTCTGTCTCTCTTCCATTTCACCCTCTACACAATAGACATCCCAAAACAACACCAGCTCATGCCACCTATGGAAACTCTCAGAGAACTCCCCCATTGTATTGTTCATCAACAACAGAGATGAGTTACAGAGTAGAAGCTAGATATGGACTTGCACGTACCAACTATTTCAGTACCACCTGCAGCTCAATATGAGCAAGACACAGAAGTCTGTGGTGGATTTCCAGTGTGCCAAAGAGCCCCTTTGACCTATCACCATCCAATGGGTAAGATGTGGAGGCAGTACAGTGCCGCAGGGAGCAGAAGGTTCACTCAAACAGCAGGGTAGACAACACACTGGCACTGTGGGAGTCTGCTTTCTGAAAAGGCTCAGGTCTTTGCATTTAGCTGCAGGAGATAAACTATAAGGACAAAAGCGTTGGGACACACCTCTTAATCATTGAATTTAGGTGTTTAATTCAAAACCATTACCACAGTTGTATAAAATCAAGCATCTAGCCATGCAGTTAGATTTACAAACATTTGTGAAAGAATGGGTCATTCTGAAGAGCTCAGTGAATTACGTCATGGCACTGTCACAGGGTGCCATCTTTGCATTAAATCAGTTCATAAAATTTCTCCCCTGTTAGATAGTCCACGGTCAACTGGAAGTGACATCATTGCAAAGTGGAAGTGTTTAGGAGCAAAAGCAACTCAGCCAAGGAGTGGCAGACCATGTGACGTAACAGAGTGGGGTCGCCGAGTGTTGAGGAGCACAGTGCGTAAAAGACTCCAATGCTCTGTTGACTCAATAACTGCAGCGTTCCAAACTTCCTCTGGCATTAACTCCAGCAAAACTGTGTGCTGGAAGCTTCATGGAATGGGCTCCCATGGCCGAGCAGCTGCTTGCAAGCCTCACATTGCTAAACGTAATGCCAAGCGTCAGATGGAGTGGTATAAAGCACACAGCCACTGGACTCTGAAGCAGTGGAAATGTGCTCTGTCTGGCAGTCTGATGGACAAGTCTGGGTTTGGCAGATGCCAGGAGAAGGTTACTTGCCTGATTGCATTGTGCCAACTGTTAAGTTTGGTGGAAGAGGGATAATGGTATGGGGTAGTTTTTCAAGGGTTGGGCTAGGCCCCTTAGTTCCAGTGAAGGGAACTCTTAATGCTTCAGGATATTAAGATATTTCAGACAATTCTATGCTTCCAACTTTGTAGGAACAGTTTGAGGAAGGCTCTTTTCTGGTCCAGCATGACTGTGCCCCAGCACACAAAGCAAGGTCCATAAAGACATGGTCCAGTGGATTTGGTGTAGAAGAACTGGCCCCCACAGAGCCCTGACCTCAACCCCATCAAACACATTTGGGATGAACTAGAGCAGAGATTGTGAGCCAAGCCTTCATGTCCAACATCAGTGTCTGACCTCACAAATCCTCTTCTGGATGAATGGGCAACAATTCCCACAGACACAATTCCAAAATCTTGTAGAAAACCTTCCTAGAAGAGTGGCAGCTGTTATAGTTACAATGGGGGAACCAACTCCATATTGATGCCTATAGATTTAGAATAAGTTGCTACAGAGGTTCCTGTAGGTGTAATGGCCAGGTGTCCCAATACTTTTGTCTGTAGAGTGTATTTTACCAGTCTGTAGTGGCCAGAGTACTTCTTTATTCAGTAATCTGCAAGATCATTTCGGGTATTGCCAACTACCTAAACAACTTCACCAGAAAAATCAGCTCCATCGAAGTAATGATCCCAGACACTCTGGAGGCAGCTGCAGAGAAGATAACAGTTGCAAAATGGAGAACAGGGTGTTCTCTTGGAGCTCATTACACAACAGTGTGCTAAGAGGCGCAACTAGGAATGTTTTCTGTTGGCACTGCAATGCATCCTCACCCCCAGCCACAAAACACTCTTGGACAACATTAAATGGTTGGAATGTGACATGTTACATGTCTATAGCTATGCATATCACCTGTACACTCCTCCTGATCTTCATTTATATTTTCTTATTTACCGGCGTTTTTCCATTTGTAAAACCTTGTTGTGCTATGTCTGCTGCATATTGAAATAAAAGGGGATGTAACAGGCTATTGAACTTGTACAAGAAAATTTTGTTATAAACCGTAACATCGACAAGAAGCTGAGCTTAACGGAATAGCAGAAACACGACACAGAACAGAATTTTAAAGCGCAATTCTGTTCAGTATCAGAGAAATCCCTAGTCTTATAGAAATGTACAAATATAATTACATGTAACAGCCGCTGACGTCATTCTTTGATATCAAATATTAGAAAAATGTAATCTGTCATAGAATACTTGTTTTGTTTGCAGTTCATGTCGCTCTATAGTAATACATGAATGCGTAATTATTATGTCTTATTCTGTATTATCCAAAATGAAATTTCTAACATATTCTTCGAATAAGATACCTGCAATGATACACTTGACTAATTCTGTTATTCAGTCAAGAAATCAAGCAAGGTAAAACAACATTTCTTAAGGGATTTCCCAAATGCTGCTTCACCCCGCACTATCGGCTACCCCAACAAAAAAAGCGCATACCGTAACTCGTTATTGCCGCGCGTTCTTTTTTAATTATACGCGAACAGATGCAACGTACCCGTTTCTGGGGATTCTAAACCAGGGTAACAGACAGAACCAGATGAATGAAAACATATTGAAATCATTTTCACATAACCTACATCTGAAGCAGTTACTTTGAGAAAGCAGTAGGGTGTTACATTATAACACATTTGGGATCGCATACATTGGTGCGTGTGCTTTTAATGTATGGAATATATAGATTAAATAATATCATATTACCTTGCGTATTATAATTTAAAACAGGATGATATGCGCTCCACGTCAGCATATATGGTTTATTTGCTAATCTGAGAAGACGTTAACCTCCTTCATGTGTACCTTGACTGAATATAAAGGAAATACGAAAGAGGCTCATTCCTATTACAATCGGCGGCTCCTCAAACCAGTACTTCAGCGTGTCCCTCACTCTATATGTTTCTCTCTCTCACCCACAGCGTCTAGGGGTGGTACCTATAAGACAGCAGACCTCCCCAACCTCACTTCAGGTAGATCAGACGGATTCCTGTGTTTGTTTACAACCTGCCACAACCGCATTTTATCCCTTCGCACTGCCCACGGCGCTATCATCCCGGCAGTAACAGACAGTGGACTCTCACTGGATTTCCAGACAGATGATGACATGGGCTAAAAGCATCCCTGGAAATCAGTACTTAGGCTCACTTCGGGAAAAAAAAATTCATATGAAATCAGTTTATGTAGCCATATACTTTAAGCAGTTCGCATTGATTCAGTGCAGGATGCTGCTGTTCATTGAAAATCTATCACGGAGAAGGAGTACCAAGGTAGCTAATTCCTGCTGCGCTCTCCGCAGCAACACAAAGGATCCACTTGTAACCATCACATCTGTTCTACTCTTCCTTTCGCTGTCGTTTTCTGTGTTGTTCTGGGTCATTTTGTAATTTAACTTAAAAAAAAAACAACTCACCGCGTCTTTGTGGGTTATTGTCCTCTCAGGCGGGCCTCTGCGCCATTGAGTCTTTTCAGACGCTAAGGGAGAGGGGGGTAAAGGGGGATCGGGGTGGGTGAGAAGCAAGAGTGAGAAGAGATCAGAACACAAAGGTGGAAAAAGAGTGGAGCGAGGGGGCTGCGCTGCCTTTGCGTCCTTTTAGTGCTAAAGGGAAGATGGGGATGCGTGGCTCAGATCTGAAACGCAACGCATTAACGTTTAAAAAAATCCGCGTTGCCACCAAGAGACAAATTTCCTTTGTAATGCTATTATAGTAGCATAGAATTATGCAATATACGACTTAATAACCTAATACGTCCTCCAAGAAGTATTTCCAGAATGCTCAATTTCATTACCTTAACCAGCCTTTTAAAAATCATACAGCGTACTATTCTAACCCTTTACAGCTCCCAGCGCGACAGTCTCGCTTAATCTTGCATCGTATTATTAAACATTAACACAAGGTATCCATGTATCTTGTAGCGGGTATCATTTTGAAGCATTTAGTTATATTTCGACCATTAATACAGTACAATACAAATGCAACATACCCAATTTTGGTATGAAATGATTTCAAATGGATTCAAGAAAAATGTTGATGTAAAATGCTCAATGAAAATATGATTCTAAAAATATTATGTAGCTACAGGTTCAAAGTATAAACAAAAACAAATTCACATTCAAACGATAATGGTATAAATAGGTGAGAATCAATGGGCTTCTCCCGCGAGGTCCGTCATGTGTGAAAATCAATAGCTCTCCTCCGACAACGAGGAGCTCTTCTGTCTCCTGATTGGCCGCCTTAGCAGTGACTGACACACTGTGGTGTTTAAAAGCGCAAAGGAGGCGCGTGCACTAATGCAGCGCAGGTCAAAGCACGCAGTCATAATATGATTCATTTATCTATAATTATCCGTTTCTATTACAGACAAGGTTGTAGTCCTATATATTACACAATAATCAAAACAAAGCCACATACAGCTGATTACTTTGTATTTATGGCGGATAATATTTTTGCTTAAAAAGCAAAAGAATAAAATTTACCGATTTTTTTTCTTCTGAAACATCTTATTTTATAACAAAATTTTCTATTCTAATAAATAATCAATAGAGAGATGTTCTACCATCCAAAGATTACAGATTCTGCAATTAGTTTCTTGCTTTTCCATCAAGAGTGAAATTTTAAGATTCAAATCTTGATTATTTGCTAAGGTATAAATCATATCCACGCTCTTACCTCATTCTATGGAGTCACAGTATAGATCACATCCGGTACAGGTAAATGAGACTGCTATTAATAATGATAGGCCTACATGTCGTTATCACAAAAAAAAAATCTTTCTGTTGGCAGTACTACTTCCTACAAATCTAGTGCGTCTTTCCATATTCAAAGCTTGAAAATATACCATACTACCATATTAATGCAATGTTGATAAGAATAACAATTTAACTATAATTGCAAATATAGTTAAACTGTTGAACTGTTATAGCTCCAAATGCATTCTAGATTGAAAATCTTTGAACACCACCCTACCAAAAATTACAGAAGGTTACAGAAAAGAAGCAGTGGACAAAACTATCAGTATTCTAAATTATGAGAAAATCTTTCACAATGAATATCAGCCGTCAAAGTCATATGGCATTTTCCACTGTCATACAGGAACCGACCCGTACCGGAGCTGTGATGCCAGTCCAACACAGTACCAGCTCACTTCGGTTTTCCACTGCAGAAGGGTAAGTAACATGAACCGAAGAGGCGTTGATTTACTGTTCACACGGTGTACATTATGAATTACTATTGGCAATTATTGTTTTGTTTTTTTACTGTGTACTAATTTCCATTAGCAAGTCTGTGAAAATTGCAATGTTACGCAAATATCAAACACTAGCGGAATTAGCAATTATTTGCGTAAATTTGCACTGCAAATACATTAAGTTCAGCTGTCCTACAGTAATGTTTTAAGTAGGAGATTGGAATTTTTCAAGTTTCATGCATGTGCCGTACTACTAATAATGAATAATATACATGATTTTTCGTTAGGATAATCCATGCGCAGAACGCTGGTATCTCCGTGCATTCCGACCAATCAAATGCTGGTGCTAGGAACGGCGGGATTTGGTCATGTTTTCGGCCCTGCTAGTAATCAGAGCCATGTCAGCGTGGGTGTGGGTTGGGTACTGCTTGCATACTGTGCAATTGAAAAGCGCCATTTTGCAGTACGGGTCGGGTATAGTTCAGTTCTTGGTGGCAGTGGAAAAGCACCACTAGACTATCCATAATAAACCTTTCGCTTACAACTTAGAAGCACAGATTTCTGAGATAACTGCCTTTTCCAATTTCGAAAACAAATTCCACTTTTATAATGCCACCAAAAACCAAGCAGTACCACGAAATGACGGTTGTCCATTGTAAATTATCCAAGCCATTCATGAACCAGACCCACGCTGACGTGGCCTGAATTACTACCATCCGATTGGTCAAAATGCATTGAGATACCAGTGATCTGCATTGATATGCATGGATTATCTGAAGGAAAAATGGGGATATTCTATGAATTAGTCCTTATTAGTAGTGTCGCACTTCCCGATGTATTGACCCATTCCCAGTAACTCGGAACCTGAAAATTTCCAACCATCTACTTAAAATAATACTATAGAACAGTGCAACGAAATGGATTCATAATGCACATTTATGAAAGCAAATGCAAATTCTGCTAGTGCTTGATGCTAACATACACTATATGGACGAAAGTACTGGTACATCTGGCCACTACAACCTACGGGAACCTTTATGACATTCCATTATAAATCCATAGTCATCAATATGGAGCTGGCCCCCCCTTGCAGCTACGACAGTTGCCACTCTACTGGGAGGGCTTTCCACAAGATTTTGGAGTGTATCTCTGGGAATATTTATTCATCCAGAAGAACCTTTGTGAGGTCAGGCACTGATGTTGGACATGAAGGCTTGGCTGGCAATTTTCATTCTAGTTCATCCCAAAGGTGTTCGATGGGATTGAGAACAGGACTCTCAAGTGCAGGCCAGTCAAGTTCTTCCACACTAAACTCTCAACCAGGTCTTTGCTGAAGCATTAGGAGTTCCCTTCACTGGAACTAAGGGGCCCAACCCCTGAAAAACAACCCCATACCATTATCCCTCCTCCACCAACCTTACAGTTGGCACAATGCAGTCAGGCAGGTAACGTTCTCCTGGCATCTGCCAAACCCAGACTCATCCATCAGACTGCCAGACAGAGAAGTGTGATTTGTCACTCCACAGAACATGCTTCCAGTGGTGGTGTGATTTACACCAGTCCATCCGACACTTGGCATTGCGCTTGGTGATGTGTGGCTTGCATGCAGCTGCTTGGCCATGGGAGCCCATTCCATGAAACTCCTGTCTCGCAGTTTTGTGCTGGAGTTAATGCCAGAGGAAGCTTGAAACTCTGCAGTTATTGAGTCAACAGAGCGTTGGCGACTTTTACACAATATGTGCCTCAGCACTCGGTGACCCGCTCCGTTATTTTACCAGGTCTGCCACTTTGTGGCTGAGTTTCTGTTGTTCCTAAGTGCTTCCACTTTGCAATAATATCACTTACAGTTGACTATGGAAAATCTATCAGGGAATAAATTTTACGAACTGACTTAATGCAAATGTGACATCCTGTGACAGCACCAGACTTGAATTCAGTGAGCTCTTCAGGATGACCCATTCTTTCACAAATGTTTGTGAACTTGACTACATGGCTAAGTGCTTGATTTTATACACCTGTAGCAATAATTCTGAATAAAACACCGGAATTTAATAATTAAGAGGTGTGTCCCAATACTTTTGTCCATATAGTGTATGACGGCAATTCTCACAGACTTCCTAACGAAAATTAGCATGATGTACACTGTTTTATGCCACTGTTCCACTCCAAAACTGGCAATGCTTTTACCAAGCCAACGCTTCTGAAGCGGAAAACTGAAGCGAGCTGGTAACACGCAGTAGTCTCTCTTCACGGCCCGACTCAGATAAGGCTTGGTTCTTGTATTCCAGTAGCAAAGCACCAAAAGTTTAAATCGGTACACTGCAGAACAGCACCAAATACATTTAAATATTCAAGCACACTATTGACTAAATGTTTCAGATCTTGAATAAATACATTTCAAATGAGACAACTCACTCATCTGCCATAAATCATAATGTACAAAATATTATCTCCCATGTATAAAACATAAAATGGGAAATTGCACAGTAAATGCTTATTCCAGGAAACAAAAAAAAATCATTTTAATATTAGTTGGCTTAAATAAGCACATATGCCATTAAAAGCTCAGTTACAACTACCAAAAAAAAAATCTGGAAACCGTCAAAAATATTAAGACTGCAACAAAAATCTGAATGGACATGAAGTGGAGGATCTGGCCAAAGCATAAGAAAATATCAGCCTACTCAGAAACATACATAATAGCATCTTTATTTAGTACAATGTCAAACCAAAACATTCATTCATAGGCAAAACACTAGAGATAGATATACATATATATAAAAAAATCAATCAAAGATGTCGTACACTTGTTCAATTACTACTACTAGCTATCCTAGAATCAGCGAGTGACAACTATAATACAATAACTAACTATATCCAGCTTATCAAGTCTCCACAACCCATTCACCGTTTTACTTTCCAGCCTGTTGTGCTTGGCGGCGCAGCAGAACATAGATTTTCTCCTTGATCCAATCCTTGTTGTAGGGCTGGTATGTCTGTGTGTCTGCACGGTACCTGGAAGAACACAGAGCTCATTGAATTAGCCGTCTAACATAGTACGACAATATAACACGTGCTTTTCTATAGCATTTTAATCTGACACCATTTTTTGGTTAAAGTGTAATATTCTTCAACACAACTACCAAATCATGTGGTTCAAAAGGGTATCAATAAGTATAATCAAAAATATTGGAGAGAAGTGGTGACTGAATTTTATAACTACCTACCCTACCATCACTAAGAGGGCTGGCACACGGGCAAGACAGCTAGTAATTACATTAATATGACTAATATTAATAATATTAATAATACTTACACCAGGCAGCTGAGGTCGGCTAGGTCATCAATGAAATCAAATAGTTGACTGATGTCATATGTGATTGAGGGACTGTTAGGATTCATCCGCTTAAGATGTTCTTCATACATTTTACATACTCCTTGAGGGGGGGTACAAAAAGCACTTATGTAACGTATAATATAAGAAAACAGCTCCTCAGATATCACTTGAAAGGGCAAAAAGTGTGCAATTACTGTACATGCAAAACCTCACTACCAAAATGTAAGCAACGGAATGAGAAAAAAAATTGAGATAAAACAAGAGTTCACCCTTAAAACATGAGATGCCGAAAAAGTGAAAAATGATCACCTACCTTCCATACATTCATTCACAGACTCATAATCAGCATATGTTCGCCCCTCGGGCCTTTTGGTGGGCTGGACCAGCAGGATTGTGTGAGACTGCAGAAAGTCAATACCTGAAGTCATCAACTAGCAACTAGTAATTATCTGGCATAACACGATAGTGAAGCTAAGAAAGAGTGGCCCCAGATGATCTGAACGTAGGCTCGTTAAAGGATAGACAATCCTATTAACCATATTAAGCGACGAGGGGGGTGGATCAAACCATCTATCTCGACCGGCATGATAGGGCACAAGACAGGCGTACAGATATGGGATGCCAACGCAAAGCCGACATGCGCAGAGCGGAAACCGGCTTCGGACCGCAAACCACGGACACGGGGGGCGGCAGCGCGACCAAAGGAGCCACCGGGCCGCCCTGCACTCGGGAACTCGCCGCACGCACGGCCAGCTCTGCGGGCTCAAAGCGCCTCGTGTAACAGCGGCGAACTTTCACAATGAAAACGCAAACTTCCGACGAAGATCCGAGGAGATAAATAATAAACGTCTCCGTGGCTCAGTTACACAAAACATTTCTTTGTCCGACCACAGCGACGATTCCCCATATGAAACAAGGCAAGAAAATGTTAGTATTTCCAACTACATAAAGACAATATACATGATTTTTTAAAATTACATATCTAGGATTTATAAATAACAATGAATACTGATATTTTCAATACGCAAGCGTACTTAAACTGGTCCGGTAGGACAGCTGGTTAATCGCTTCACTAAGACAGCTCCGTAGCCAAATACCAGGAGTAGCTTACAGAACGACAGCCTAAATACATCTTGATGCATCTTGAGAGACTTTCTAAACGTAGCTACACTTAAACCTAACCGGCTTACCATTTTGTGACTACTTTAGATGTGATCTTGAAGTGAGACTTAAACTTCGAAAAACCAACGCGCTGGCAGCACTGAAGGTAAGACCGTCACCTTTCACCACCGGAAGAACATGCGCAGCCGCGCCTAGATATACAAAAACTAGATCGTACCGCGTTTCTTAAAGAAACACTTCACATATTGGGCATGTAACGTTGCTATTCTAGATATATTACGGCCATTGTTTTATTATTATTGGTTAATAATATTTTTGAAGAGAATAAAACAGCATTTCCAGTCTGACTGTGTGGCACTGTTCGTTGGCAGACAGTTATTCAACTGAATACCGTGTGTCTGTAGTAAATATATACATATATTGGTGAAATGTACAATGACGTGACATTGTAGTGGGTAAACACGAACAGGGTTTCATCGTTCAATAACCCAAGGAGACAACTGCCTACGCAGCACCGCCCTCCTGACGATGCTCATCGTAAAACGGAAGCGGAAGCATCACAACCGGAAGCGATCGTTGAGTTGACAAATGCTGGAAAAAGCCTGATACTAACCGGAGGGAGTAGCTCACCTATACGTTTCGACTGTTGGGACATTTTGGAAAAATCATAGCCAACTGTTATAGGTATGGAATCGTTTGTAGCGGAAATTATGTACAATACGACACGTCTTTTGGAATTATCCATGTATTGTTGTGCTAATTGTACTGTTAGCTGTTGCTTTTATGTAATTACAAAAAATGGACGTAAGATAGCTAGCTTTTTAATAGTGCAATTTAGACGCACTCATGGGCTGTAACTTGTTTACTTCAAGCATACATTACAGTCGTTTCTGTCGTAATTACAGACATCGCTTAACTACAAGTCATACACAGTTTTAACGTTGATCTATTTTCATCAGCCAAAATGTTTTGTTAATTTTGGGGGATATGCAAGCAGCTATGTTGTCGGCTGGAAACTTTAGTGAAATCCGTTTGTTCATCGAATAATTTGGTTGCCTACTTTGTGGGGCTGGTGCAGTAATAAAACCGAAAAATATAATCTGAAAACGTTAACTTTCGAAGTGGGAATTGTGCTGCTTCCTGTAAACAAGTGAAGTTCATTCATTCAGGTTAAACATTTGTCATTGGATAGTTCAGTGCTTGAATGTAAACTTGAATAATACGGTGAAGTACAATAGCACTCAGCTAGGTGGGAAAACAATAAATTGTTATTCTGATGACAATACAACAGGCTCGCGTAAATAAAATAATAATAAAAAAAACTTTAGGATCTATTTAATTTCGGGAAGAAGCAGTTCAGTGACTTTGTGTCGGGTGCCTTATAATCCACGAATTCAGCAGTTTTAGAAAACAGACAGTTTTATGAATCAGTAAGTTGTTTAGTCTGGATAAGTGGATGCCTTTGTACCCTGGAGCAATGTACTGGTCATAAATGCCTTTACGAAATATTCTGCTTTGTAAATAAATGGCTTAAATTATGCTAACATCTGAAATGAAAACTGATTGTTTTATTGATTGAATAAGTAAGATGACACGTATGGAATTTAGGTTTCACACTTTAATATATCGTGCTGGTTAACTTTTTGAGTATTGCTATAACAACCAAATATTGAATTGTCAATAGAGTACTGTATGGCTCATGGTTCAGTAGCTCTGTGAGTAAATAATTTTACTGCTTAGCCCGAGTAGTAAAACAAGCTGAACTTAGAATTACAGCTTTCATTAAAATTATAGAAACCTTTCAGCTGAATTGGTATTTGCATTTTTTTAGATTCATTAGTCATGGTTGCAGTCATAAACAAGTTTATGGTGTGGAATCTGCTTAAAAGCATCATATAAGCTGTCAAAATGAAGTGTTTGTTCCCTGTGCATAAAACTGCAAATGCAAAACTGAGATGGCGTGAAGATAGTATATGGCTGATACAAGACTGAAATGCCGCTTATGTTTTATATCTAATAACTATTTACAGGAAATACAGTAACTGAAATGTTAAAATTCTGTTTTCACAAGAATGCTGGATGTTTTGATTTCTGTTGTTCCTATCAGGTGCCCAAAGAATTCAAGAAAGTTTTAAGATTATGATTAAGGTTAACTTTATTGGTCCGTGCGGAAATGCTGGAAAATTCTATCAATGTTTCCTTTTAGCAAAAGGTCTATTTTAATAGTGTGTTCATTCCAGCACTAATCCACTCTTAATTGTATTCTTTATTAATATTAGGGCATAGACTTTTGGGGCCAGTTGTCTATTTAAGTGCTTCCCAAACAAAGGGCTCTATCAGGATCTACCGTTCATATATTTTCATTTATTTAAAATAGTGTTGTGTTTACACTGCAGTATGTTACTGTGAATCCGAGCTCAGCACCTCTGCTGCTTGGATCACAGCTTGTGTCCAGAGGTGCTATACCATATTTACAAGATATATTTTTATTGTTACAGGAACATCTGTGGATATTGGATTGTATGTAGGAAGACTATTGTTCTGTGTTCCAATGGCTGATGAATATCACCAGAATAATGTGGTAAGTGTGATATTCTGTCATTCATTGGAATTCATTATGTGCCCTGAATTCTGGGAATAGCGAGATACCCTTTGGTAAGATTTTTTAAATTTAAAGTGTATTATATACATTAATATCCTGTGTTTGCTATGGTATTAAAAGCAAACATCTGTATAAAGTCAGTCAGCAGTACTTTCACTGCTAAGACGTATAACCGAAGCCTCCTTTTATGTGAGATTTTCAGAGAGAAGAATGTTATTTGCTGAAGTGCATTACTGTGCACTTGCATTGCAGTGTATTATAAGTCCTATTAGACAGTTTAAAAAACAGTTTTAGGGTGATGCAGCTTCAGCACTGAAACTTATTTCCGATTTTACTTCTTCCAGTCAAGTGAAGACACAGAGACGCATTGCCGGCCCGCAGAGCCAGGGGGCGCTGCAGTGCATGTGCAGGGTGACACAGAGCTGAATGGCCAGCCACCCTCAACACGGGTCATTCAGGCTGAGGATGATGACGATGAAGAGCTGACCCTAAAATACGGTGCAAAACACGTTATCATGCTGTTTGTCCCTGTCACACTCTGCATGGTGGTCGTTGTGGCAACAATCAAGTCTGTCAGCTTTTATACACAGAATGATGGACAGCAGCTGTGAGTACTGGTGCTTATGGGAAATGTGGGGGAATGATACAATAGCAAGTGTGTGAAAAGTGTTTGATATTAAATACAAAGCTAATAGACCACTGTCATTTATAGCACAAATGAAAGGGTAAAATTCTGTGACAGTGCAATAGTCCTAAATTAGTATAGTGATATCCTGCGTTCTGCTTTTGTAAAATAACATGTGCGATATAAGTAATTGTTTCAATAATGTTTTCCAGAATTTACACCCCCTTCAGAGAGGATACGGAGACGGTGGGACAGCGTGCGCTGAACTCCATCCTCAACGCTGCCATCATGATCAGCGTCATCGTGGTCATGACCCTGATTTTGGTCTTGCTCTATAAGTACCGCTGCTACAAGGTGCGCTCCGCTGTTATCAAAATACACTCTTTGGGTATTAATGGGAGAAAAGAGGCCGCAGTCTCAATCACTTCCTGCTTTCACTGGTGAGGTCGAGTAAGATGATGATTGGGAAGTGATTCGTGCTTGTTGGTGATGAACAGCACACTCAATTCACACTTACTTTTAAATGTACTTGTTCCATCAACTGTTTTGACTGACTTTTGCAGGAATATAACACTGTTTCAATGGAAAGATGAAGGTAGTATTGCTACAGTTGGTAGAATCAGCAATGCACGTACAAGCATTTTTTTCTGGTTTGTTGCTGCATACAAAGAAAATGCAGCGCAAATAGAGTAACAGCGCATTTAGTAAGGACATGAAATTTGTAATGTGGTTGGAAAATGTCTCTGTATGGATAAAGATAAATATGGGGCCTTAAATAAATAATGGACCTGTTCCAGTAAAGTGCGTGTGAGTGTAGACTTGTAGTACAGTTCAGATTTAATTTCATTATTGCTCTTTTGTAAGATTGTGAGTGTGGTGGTGAAGTAATGGAGGGTGTGCTGATCGAAGGCCTTGTTGAGAAGTGACACTGCTTGCAGAAGGATGTTGTTGTACTGGTTCTCAGGGATTGCTAGCATTTCCTAGGAATTAGTTTGTGGAACTAATAATGAACTGGGTGGGAACATTCACTGGTGCTTCTTGTGTCCTTGACTTGCGCTTGTATGGATGTTCAATGAAGGGACATTGCAAGCAGTAATCTTAGCAGAACAGAAAGTTGTGATGCAATTTGCTTTTGTAAAAGGCAGGTTTGTCCTTCAAATCTGCAGTAGAAACTGTTCAGTCTACAGTTCTTGTTAATGGAAATAATACTCTGCTTGCAAAAATGCAATGAATACCTGTGGCTTTGTTGTCCTACTAATATATGCTAGAGCAGTGTTTCCTAACCCAGTCCTTGGGGACCCACAAATAGTCCATATTTTCTCTCCCTCCCAGCTTTCAGCCAGTCAAGAACACTGGGTAGCTGGTATAGGTGTGTTATGAACTGAGAGGGAGCAAAAATGTGGACTTTCGGAGGGTCCCTGAGCACTGGATTGGGAAGCACTGTGGTAGAGAGTGTTAGAGGCATTTGACCATATTATATGGAGGAAATCAGTCTTTTACTGTACATGCCTGTACAGGTGGTGTGCTGGGTGGGTCATGTTTGCCCCAGGAGGTGTTCCAAGAATGCTGGCTTGGGGTGGGAGAATAAATTAAATGTGTGTGTCTGGGAATGTTCACTGCAATACAGTGTTTCCATTACTGTGTGAAGCATGAATGAGGTTAAAAGAAGCAGGATATTGGAAACAATTGTTACAAATTGCAAGTTTCATGAATAGTAGCCCGCAAAGCATTATTACATTGCCCTTAAATGAATCACGATGCTAGTTAACCAATCCTGATAGTTGCTGGTATAGGGCAGGCCTGAAATTCTTCATTGGTTATCATATTTTATCATGCTAGCCTTCAGGCAGAATCATTGCTGGTCTATCAGGGAGTACCTTTCAAATACCAGTTAGAATGGAATAAGTAAGACCAGCCCTAATGGTTTCCGGTTATTATTCAGCTGCCGTTTATTGTTAAGTACTGTACTGCACTGGCTAGGAACCCATTTATCGTGAACTGCTTTATAAAGGTAGAATTCTCTGTGTATGCCATTCAAGGACAAAAACACTTTTACTGAGTGTGGTAACTTGAGCATATTTGTATTTTTATTATGTACGGTTTCTATGCGGCATCATTTATTTCTGATCTTTTCAGCTCCTGTTCTTACATGCCTAATGCTGTTACCTGTCTAGGTGATCCATGGCTGGCTATTCATCTCCTCATTGCTGCTGCTGTTTTTCTTTTCCTTCATCTATCTGGGGTGAGTCCTGTTTTTCTGCACTTCATCTGCATTTCATTTGAAAAATCTACAGTACAATGGGAATGCTGTCATTTGAAGTCAAGCTGGTAGAGCTCAGAACATTTTGTCATGTAAAACCTTAAGTGTTTGTTTATACATAAATGTTGCTGTTTTTTAAGACTAAATAAATAGATAATTTATATGTGACGGTAATCTTGCTACAATGCTATTTATAAAAATATATATATATATTGGCTGGAAAAGTGACAAAAAAGTGTGCATACATTGCACATGGTGGCTTGATGGTTTTTAGTCAGGCTGAGTAGGTGTTGTGCTTTTCACGAGAACGTGGTAAGTTCAGTCACTGAGACGTGAGCTCTGGAATCCCGAAACTCTGGCCTTTGAGGGACGCATGTGTCCTGTTGTTCGTGTTTCACAGGGAGGTTTTTAAGACCTACAACGTGGCCATGGACTACTTAACGCTGGCCGTCATCATCTGGAACTTCGGAGTGGTCGGCATGATCTGCATCCACTGGAAAGGCCCGCTACGCCTTCAGCAGGCCTACCTCATCATGATCAGCGCCCTCATGGCACTTGTCTTCATTAAATACCTGCCAGAGTGGACTGCCTGGCTCATCCTCGCTGTCATTTCAGTATACGGTGAGGGAGGGCTCATTTCATATACATGTCATTTCAGTATACGGTGAGGGAGGGCTCATTTCATGGACTTGCCATTTCAGTATACGGTGAGGGAGGGCTCATTTCATGGACTTGCCATTTCAGTATACAGTGAGGGAGGGCTCATTCCATGGACTTGCCATTTCAGTATACAGTGAGGGAGGGCTCATTTCATGGACTTGCCATTTCAGTATACGGTGAGGGAGGGCTCATTTCATGGACTTGCCATTTCAGTATACAGTGAGGGAGGGCTCATTCCATGGACTTGCCATTTCAGTATACAGTGAGGGAGGGCTCATTTCATGGACTTGCCATTTCAGTATACAGTGAGGGAGGGCTCATTTCATGGACTTGTCATTTCAGTATATAGTGAAGGAGGGCTCATTCCATGGACTTTCCTGCTAAGAGCGCTGTTGACAACTTGATTTTTTTAAAATTACTGTGTATACCAAAGACATGGGAATTGATTGTGAAAAAATCCCACGTTTTTAGTTCTTAACTGGAATCCATATTGTGTAAACCAGGACTTCCCAGTGCTGATCGTGATGAGCTGGCATTAATATAGATCTTTTAGAAACCGAGTACTTCGGGTGTTATTATTTTATCCCTCATTGCTGTTGCATTCTGGGTACCTGTCGTTACAAACTCAGATTATTATTTATGCCCTGATCTGTTAAACCATGGACTCGAAAGAGACTGTGCTTTCTTTTGCACCTCCCTCGCTCTCTGTCACGTGCTGTCGGATACTTGTCCTTTTTCTTGATAATGTCTAACTCTGAGCCCTCTTTCTCTTCTGCACAGACTTGCTGGCTGTGCTCTGTCCCAAGGGCCCGCTGCGTATTCTGGTGGAGACCGCACAGGAACGGGACGAGCCCATCTTCCCCGCTCTGATCTATTCCTGTAAGACATGCTCACGCACACACTGCCCCACAGTGTGATATTTCAGCTTTGCACATCAGCTCATTGTTACCAGTAACACTCCATTGCAATCCCACAGGACTCTGCACTCGTAGTCATGTTACCACATAGTGCTATGAGGTAAACGGAAGTGGTTGCATTTGAAACTCTTGACACTATTACTTTGCCTGTGCTCTTTATTCAGCTACGATGGTGTGGCTGGTGGGCATGGCGGACGGCAGGGAGAACCGAAAGAACAAGTCGTCTGAGCCTGAGAGCCCAGGTACCAGGCAGAGCATTAGCTATCATTGTTGACTCTAACGAAACACAGGAAAATGTAATTTATTACAAAACGCCCTGCAGTAATACTATATTTTAATGATGTGGCAGCGGTCACTTTTATTTACTGATTTTTGCCGAAATAGTCTGGTGAGCTTTCGGTCTCTGTCCCAAGCCGTCCCAGACCAGCAAGCAGAAGACGATGGGGGCTTCACCACGTCCTGGGTGGGGCAGCAGCAGCACCAGTTGGGCAACTTGCAGTCCACCGAAGACACGAGGAGGGAGATCCAGGGGATGCCCTCTGCCCGCCCATCTGCCAACCCGTCTGATGATGAGGAGCGTGAGTGCTCAGTCACCTTCATAAAGTCGTGAAAAGACCACGCCAAATGTGATTTCCGGGTTACCTCTGGAGTCTCTTCCTTCTGGTTTAGTTGTGAGGTGCTCACTAGTGACCGTAAGTGCCCTACACACCTTGCCGTGTCGGAGATTCTCTGACCCAGACGTCTGGCCATAATGATTTGGCCTTTATCATAGTCACTCAGACCTGTATCCCTGCCCATTTCTCCTGTATTCAGCATGTCGGCCATGAGTACCGAATGCTGTTCTGTGATGTTTGTCCAGGGGGTGTGAAGCTCGGCCTGGGGGACTTCATCTTCTATAGCATGTTGGTGGGGAAGGCTTCAGCTGCAGCCAGCGGAGACTGGAATACTACGCTTGCCTGCTTCGTGGCCATCCTCATTGTGAGTACCACGCAGTATCTTTGTCTACTCGCTGAGTAACCCCTGTACATACCCTGTAGATGCACTGCCGCTTCCTAAGGTTACTCTTCCTGTTACACCTTTCTAGTTGTTCATACCTTCACCTATTACGACATATACAGTACCAATCAAAAGCCTGGACACAAGCACTGAAAATCATTGGTTTTTCAGCAAGATAATGACCCTAAGTGTGTCTCAAGGTTCTGTAAATATTGTATTATCTTCAGAACAAAGAGATTGAGTGCTATGACAGATGACCTGCCCCCCCCCCCCCACAATCCCCTGAACTGAACCCTATAGAGCTGGTTTGGGAAGAGTAAGGGCAAGGTAGCCAGCTTGTGCCCAGAACTTGTAGAAAGTACTGTTGGAGAAGCATTCCAGGTGGCTACATCTGCAAGCTGTCTGAAAGAGTGCCAAGAGTCTGCAACGCTGTCATCGAAGCTAAGGGGGGCTATTTTGAAATTGATATTTGGATAGGAGAAGATTTTGAGTTGAACACTTCTCTTTGTCATTGCAGTATTTGATATGTTACTTTGTTGCCTCAAGACCTTTAACTACTAAGGTAAATAGCAGCTAAAATAGAGACAGAGGCATTAAAAGCAGGTGTGTCCATATTTGACAGGTACTATACATATTTATTAAAATATAAAACAAAAATGATCAAGCATTGGTTGTTCGGAGGACAGTGCATCAATGTGCATTAATATCCTCAATATTCCCAGATTCTTTATCCACATATAATCATTTTTTCTTCTCCAGGGCCTGTGTCTGACCTTGCTTCTCTTAGCCATCTTTAAGAAAGCCCTTCCTGCTCTGCCAATCTCTATCACATTTGGCCTGGTCTTCTACTTTGCTACGGACAACCTCGTGCGCCCCTTCATGGACCAGTTGGCCGTACACCAGTTCTACATCTAGCTGGGCACCGTTTTTGTTCCCTTCAAGATTCAAGCAGCACCACTACTGAGGACTTCTGTACAATAGCCCAGAAGTGTCCTCCTCTGAGGCAATATGAGGTTGATCCTTGGGCCCCTTCCTGGACTTGACTGGACTAAAGATACTGTTTTTGTTATTGGGGACCTCTTAGTCACTTCAACACCTCTTCCATTTTCTTCTAATGCAATGGTTTGTGAGCTTTTTTTTTATTTTAATGATAGTTCATACTTTCATAGATTTGTAATAATCCAGGCCTTGGCCTTAAATGGTGCTGACAAGAGATGTCAAATTGCCTGTGGACTTTCCTGATGTTCCTGATTAACAGTATAATTGCAAACAAGGGATGTAAGAAACAGCGGTAATACTATGAGATGCTTTCATTCCCTAAACGACATGCCACTTACTGTCTTACTTGAACTCAAGTCATTTTTCTAGTTCTGGCAAATAAACTATATGTGTGCTCATTAAGCTGGCTTGTATCTATACAGCTTGGACACTTCGATCGATGCATTAACGGGCGAGCATTTCAGGAATGGTCAGTTGTATTGACCTGTGTTTCTCTGTAGCTTCTAAGTTCCCCATTGAATTGTGTTAATATATTCTCTCCTCTGTTTTGGATTTATTCTTTGCCTCAGAACTGTGTCTAATTTATTTTTCGCTGTCAGTGCTCAAAAATAGATGCAGCTATATCTTTCTCCTTTTAGCATTTTCTGGAATGCAAGGAACCAGTGACATCCTTAAAATGTTAGTTTGGTGGACAGAGAATGCATGTCCCTTGCAGGAATATCTAGGATTCCTTCTGATTGTAGCGTTTATGGGTCCTCCACAATAGCAGAAGTGGTTTAATGCATTATTATTATTTTTTAATTACTTGCCTGTATGCAAGTGGTCCTGCAGGAAACTGGTTCACTTAAAAAGTTCACTTGACTGAGGTTTTGTGCATTTTTAAAAATCATATCAACAACTTTTGTAAGTTGTCAAACGATTCGTAAATAAAGGCAATGCATGAGTGGTGTCTTCTCTCTGCGCCATTTAAATCATTTTCCTTTGTGTATGTTTCTTATCCTGACCTCTGTGGACGAATGATTCAGATTTTCCTTAGATTTGCTTGTAGTTTCTCTATTTCATGAGAATTTTGTGAAGTGCTGTCTGCCAGCTGCGATGTCTAACTTCACTGTTACTCTGAAGTACCAGTAAAGAAGGATGCTTTCCGGGGAACTTTTCTTCTGTAACAGATGATGTTTGGTAAGTAGTAAGGATGCCAAAGAATATTATGTTAATGTTAATGTTTAAAACTGGATAAACAACAAAAATAGTTGTGTGAGATCTGGTGGAGCGATTCTCTAACTCATGATGACAGCAACCCACAGCTGGGAAGGCCAACAAACTCCAACAAACTCCAGCAGCGCCCATCAAACCAGAACTGGACCAGAGGATCTCGCCTACCTGACTTACCTCACCTACATACGTATCTGCTAATACTTGATCATGTAAATTGGAAATGGTTGCCAAAAAGTTGACCTTATTTCACTCATCCGGATGCGTTCAGGCATTTTCTGTTTGCATAATATCCTATCGCTGTGTGGGTTTATGTATGTGTATGTAAAGTATTCTGAGGCACCTATATTGGGATGGATGTGCCAGAAAAAATTTAATTGACCATAAAAAACCTGCCTGTACCTCTACACAATAAGAAACAGAGGCGGCCTTATGGGAATCTTCTGATTTATGTTGCCAACTGTCTGACTGGCCTAGAATTATAGATGCATTAGTGTTGCCACCGGGACATTTCGGCCTTACTGTCCAAGAATGCCTGATCACATGAGTGACTTAGAATTTCTTGCACTAGCTGGGTCCCACTTTATTTTGATGTCCCTTGCAGACCCCCAAATTAGAAGGTCTCTGCTATAAGGCAGGTGACTGTGGTTCCTGGGGAGTTTTGGATGCAATCACACTAACGCTATAGTCTTACCCCCTCTGCTGGAATACTCTTCATGGAATATAAACACAGGAAGGCCGCTTCTCCTGGGGGGTCATCATGTACATGAGAAAGGAGATCGGAACTCAATTTGGTCATTATTCACTTAATGCTACTAGTTATTAAGCAGAATTTTAAGAAATCTGGTTTACCAATGAGCAAAAGCATCAGAATTATCTATTGCTTAGCCTATATCCAGTGATTTAAAACTAACCGGCAAATCACCCTGACCAGAATAAGTAGTTAAACGACGGATGGATGGATGGATGGGTGATTGAGGGTGGCATGGAGGATTCACCCCTCCAGCTGGCTCTCTCATCCAGAAACATGACGGAAGTTTTTTTAAAAAGATTAGGGTTGCAAACTGTCTTCCTCTCTATACATTATCTGTGGACAGGGGGGTAGCTAGACATTCCGGGCCTCCCACCCCCCCCCCCCTTACATTATATAATTTTATACATTGAAGGGCCCCTGTACAGTGCTGCCCCCCCTGAATCTGCCAGGGTATCCACGCTCCTCCGATGCCCCTGTCTGTGGAACTAACATAAAATATACAGTGTTAAAGAATTCCATTCTTGCACAGGGTGGCGCTGTTGCCTCGTAACTTCGGGGCTGAGGGTGTGATTGCAACTGCCTTGGGTGCTTCTATCTACATCAAGTATATGATAAGTAGCAGAGGTTGCATTACTGACGTCTGTTTTTTTTTTTTTTTTAATTAAAGCTTGCTAGCTTTAACCTAGGCCACCTACTAAAAGTCAAAGCACACCAATGTTACATGTGAATTTAACCAACAAAATGCACATGGTACAGTTTTCGTAGGTTTGCACCTTTCCGTGTTTTTTCGTCATGTGGGTTAATGCCGCACTGAGTAGCGTTATTGCATGGCATCGATAGAGCTGGATTGTGCATCCCACCTCCACTGTTTATGAATGAATTTTGTATGTTCTTCTTTTGGGACGGTTCTTCCTCAGTCCAAAGCGTATCAGTGTGAAGTTGCCCGTTCTGGGTGTGTGTTTCTTGCAGTTACACCAGGGATATGCTTGTTTTTTTGGCAGAAATTTCTGTAGCTGGAGATGAAACAACATTAAAATTCAATTCAGCTGATAATTGCAATTCAAAACATAGATGCAGACTGAAAGAGAAAATGAGCATGATATGGACAGTGTAATTTTGTCACGCTGTCACGATCACGTAGCGGATGAGCTCGCTGGCTTTGTACCGTAGTGCTTTTTGCTTCTTAACAAAGGGCTGACAGTCTCACGCACTCAGTCTATTGCTGAGATGTTGGGATGGGCAGTTTGTGACCTGTGATGTTTCCTGCACAGCAGAACACTTTTTACTGGTGAAAACCAACCCAAAAAATGATTCTGTTCTCTCTCTCTCTCTCTCTCTCTCTCTCTCTCTCTCTGTGTCTCTCTCTTTCTGTCTCTCTCTGTTGCTCTCCCTCTCTCTCTCGGTCTCTCTCTCTGTCTCTCTCTCTTTCTGTCTCTCTCTGTTGCTCTCTCCCTCTCTCTCTCTCTTTCTGTCTCTCTCTGTTGCTCTCCCTCTCTCTCTCGGTCTCTCTCTCTGTCTCTCTCTCTCTGTCTCTCTCTCTTTCTGTCTCTCTCTGTTGCTCTCTCCCTCTCTCTCTCTCTTTCTGTCTCTCTCTGTTGCTCTCCCTCTCTCTCTCGGTCTCTCTCTCTGTCTCTCTCTCTCTGTCTCTCTCTGTTGCTCTCTCCCCCTCTCTCTCTCTTTCTGTCTCTCTCTGTTGCTCTCTCTCTCGGTCTCGGTTGGTTGCCCTGGCTATTTTCTCTTAGTTTTTTTCTTTTGGTTGATTGTTTAATTTTGTTCTCTGTTTGTTTGATTTCGTGATAACGACCCATTTTGGGATTTGAAGTCGCAGTAAGGTTTTTTTCTGTTGTTGACTGACTAATAAAGGCTGATGCAAGTCTCTCTCTCTGTCTCTCTCTCTCTCTGTCTCTCTCTGTTGCTCTTCCTCTCTCTCTCGGTCTCTCTCTCTGTCTCTCTCTCTCTCTCTGTTGCTCTCCCTCTCTCTCTCGGTCTCTCTCTCTGTCTCTCTCTGTTGCTCTCCCTCTCTCTCTCGGTCTCTCTCTCTGTCTCTCTCTCTCTCTGTCTCTCTCTGTTGCTCTCCCTCTCTCTCTCGGTCTCGGTTGGTTGCCCTGGCTATTTTCTCTTAGTTTTTTTCTTTTGGTTGATTGTTTAATTTTGTTCTCTGTTTGTTTGATTTCGTGATAACGACCCATTTTGCGATTTGAAGTCGCAGTAAGGTTTTTTTCTGTTGTTGACTGACTAATAAAGGCTGGTGCAAGTCTCTCTCTCTGTCTCTCTCTCTCTCTGTCTCTCTCTGTTGCTCTCCCTCTCTCTCTCGGTCTCTCTCTCTGTCTCTCTCTGTTGCTCTCTCCCTCTCTCTCTCGGTCTCTCTCTCTGTCTCTCTCTGTCTCTCTCTGTTGCTCTCTCGGTCTCTCTCTGTCTCTCTCTCTCTCTGTTGCTCTCTCTCTCTCTCTCTGGCATTTCCTTTCAGTGTTTTTCATCCCCCTAATCCTCTCCCAGGTGGGCGGCAGCTTTTCAGACGACGGAGTTTCGGGTGGCTGTGTCTCCCTCCTGAAGAGACCTAACACAGTGCTGTGTGACCTGAATGCGCTGTGGGGCGTGGAGGTGCCAGTCAGTGTGGTGGCCCTGGTCTCGCTGATCCTAGCCCCGGTGCCGCTGTGCTGCCTGTGCATCACCCAGTGTGCCCTCTGGGGGGCACTGTTGCAATGTGCTTTGCGTGCCTGGTGACAGTAGCAAAGGAGGCGGGGGGCAAGGAGGTATTTGCATAATCCCCCCCCTCAGTCAGCCCCTCTGCTGTAATACCCCTCCTCCAGCCCTGCCTGGTGACCCAGGGAATATGGCTGTGCAGGTTAGCATGTAGCACCTGCAGCTCTGGCAGTATCTGTGGGACTGGTGTGCTAATTAGCTAAAGGCTTAAACAAACATCTAATTGTATTCATCATAGCATATGTACTGTGTGGCCCAGTCTGGGGTCAGTTCACATCACACTGCCGTTAGAAATTTTGAGAAAACAGACAATATTTTAAAAGTGGGTATTTTGCCTATATTAGGATGATTGTTTTATTTTGCACTTTCTGAGGGATAAAAATAGAAGCTGTGTATGTAGGAAGTAAGGAACTAAGGGGGTGTCCCTGTCTGCAACCAGGCCAGGAAGAAGGGACAGGCCACATGAGTCACAGGAGACAGGCCTTCAGGTCCAGCCCTCATTAGATAACAATACAGATTCACTCTAACACAGTAAAGCTGGCTATCAGCCTATAGTTACACAATTACATTGCAAAAAATGTGACGATTTAGCATCAGTACCCTTTGAAATGTGGGCCTGCCATCCACACAAGGTGCCCCCTCCCCTGCCTTGTGTCATATGCTGTCTGGAATGGGCTCTGGTTCCCTGTTTAGGTGGTTAAATGGATGGATAATTCATTGTAACTTATGAATGATTTTAAATAGCTTGATAGACTTCCACATGAGAGAGGTGTAACCTTAGCCTGGTGGGGAAGTTTCAATTCAATTCAAGTTTATTTATATTGCGCATTTATATTACATTGTCTCAAAGCGCTTTAGATTGTCCCTGCCCAACGTCCCCAGAAGTTAAGCCTGATGTGACACTGGCAAAGAAAAACTCCTCAGTAGGAAGAGGAACCAGACTCAAAGGCCCATCCTTCAGAGTAGCCCGTCCTCCTAGGGCCTGCAAAGGAAGTCCAACATAGTTTGCAAGCTTTAACAATCCATACAGCTACTGAATGAAAGCTGGAGCTTGAGATCCTTGCCGGGTCTCCATTGGTGAAGAGGTCTGTAGGAAGAGGCTAGTCAAACTATAATCCACAAAAGGTCCTCAATGAACGGGGCCAAAACGAACAAGTGTACCCTGCCCGTAATAAGATTTACTGGGACGATACCTGAGGCCAGGTCAGGGGGTGGTGTTCTCCATGTGAATGCCTGATGGCCAGACCTCCCATGTTACCTGTGGCCAGACCTCCTTCAGCATAGATAGACAGAAATGGACGGCAGGTGTGAGTGGGAAGGACCCAGATGGATTAGACCTTGTAATGGGAACGTGTAACATTAGCATATGCACCGAACAGCAGATCAAAGTAGCCTTTTTGGGGAACGTGGGTGAGGTGCTGAAAATAATGTGGATTCCTGTCTAGCCATGGAATAGTGGCTGTGTGAGGGTTCGTGGGAGTAAACTGACACAGCCTAAGTGTGCTTTGTGGACATGATGTGGGAGGCTGCAGAAATACGTTTATACTGGTGCTGGCCTCCGTCGAGGGTACACCTTGTTTCCACTCTGTTCTTGATTTTTATGAAGAGGATATGAAGGCACAGCTGTAGCTGGAAGAGCGTTAGGTATGGGGGGCTAGAACTGACATGCCTGCTATTTGCAGATGATGCCATGTTGCTGCATCATCCAATCAGGACCTCCAGCATTGACTTGACTGCTTCAATGCTGAGAGCGAAGCAGGTGGATGAGAAGATGCACATCAAAATCAGTGGTAGTAAGATGGAACTCGAGATTGACAGAAGAATTGATTCAGCAAGTAAGGGCCGGGTACATGGCCGAGCGGGGTTTGGGCGCTGTGGAGATCTGGAGGGAAGTCAAGACCGAGCCGGCGGACGTGGTTTGGGCATCTTACGTAGATGCCATCTGGACCAGCTTCTCCGGATGTGTGCCACTGGATGGGGTACCAGGGCAGATGCAGGACATGCTGAAGGGATTATATCTCCCAGATGGCTGGGAACAATGTAGGAAGGGATTATATCCCCCAGAACAAGCTAGAGTCTCTGCCCACGGAGAATGGCGTCTAACCTGTTCAGCATTTGCCAGAAAAAGTGGGGAAATGATTATCATAATAAGAAAAATAAAAAAATAAGGATCAGCTGAAATCTGGAATCCTATATTTATATGGTTATGCTGTTGATTAGCCACCCATATGATCTCTTGCTGGGCAGAATTAGTGGAACGGCTTAGTAATTCCACTAATCTTTTCTTAATAACAGCATAATTTTAAATAAATATATACACAGATCGCCTACCGAGAAATATAATGACTTGTTGGGCTAACTGGAATAGTCAGCTCTTTAGTCATATCATGCTTGATGTTAGAGCTCACAGGGGACCCAGGAATCGCTGCAGTCAGCCTTAAATGAATCAGGAATGTTTTAATAAACATGCACTGAAATGTAAGACCATTATCAACACGCTGCACCGAGAGGAAATAAGCTACAGCTGCTTTCCTGCTCATATCAGCGTTGCTTCTCATGCAGATCCTGGGTTTTCAGATAAAGTGTTTTTTTTTTTATCAGGCTTTACTGGGATCAGAAGGTCTTTTAATACATACATTCTTAACCCAGACTTAATTTTACACTGTTCTTTCAGAAATTATTTTCCTTGCCTGCTTATTACCAAATTAATGCTCAAAAATTGCATTCTCTGCATCTATATGAAAGGGTAAGCGGTATAGAAGATGAATGAATAAATGATTGCATTAATTTTTTTAAGAATAAGTAACTGGCAGACTTATAACTTAATATCAAACAATTAAAAGGCCCAGTTATTTAACTATTGACTGTTATACGCTGCTTGGACATCCGTTGTTTACGTGAAACTAGTTTCATAATCTCTGTTTGTGCTTAAATGTCAAAAGCCTGTAATTGATTTTTGACCTTCATCTTATCTTCTTTTTACTGCTTTACCATTTGTTTTCCTTTTTCCTGAGTTACATCCTGTTATATATTTGACCTCGTTTCTTGCACTATTTTGAAATAATCCCGTCCAGTCACCAATCATTACAAATCTTTGTTAGCAAATTGCTCCAAGGATATGTTTCCATTATGTCATTGTAAACTTTAATTTAAATGTTATATGTGAGCAAACAATTTCTCTGGATTTTGTTTGTGAATCTGGTCCGTATAAAAACCATAAGCTTCGACTTAAACTGATTATATCGTTTATGTTACTATAGCACGTGAGGGTAATTACTTAAACTCAGAGTATAGAAAGTCGTATAATGGCGCAGTATACGGTCCTTTTCTGTCATCGCCGCAATACAGAATATGTCATTGCCGGGGGCTGTAGGGCTTAGCCGAGTGACGCAGCGTTTAACTTGGAGAACAACTGAAGCGTCTCTGTCTGCTGGCTTCCTGCTGGGGAAATAAGGGGGAAAGTTTCCAGCGCGCGATATTAACCAACCTGGACACATTACGAGAAATTGCGAATATTTCCAGTAGAAGGAGTTAAAAGTAACTTGACACCTCAACTGTCTGCAAAATATCAGAGAACCACCAAAGTTAATACATGGCTTGTTTGAGTAGCGGCGCTGCCGACGCCAGGCGCTCCGACTAGGCTGCTGGGAACGTGCGCTTCGCTCGGGTAAGACGCCGACTAAACGCGGCTGCGATGGAGCCGCGCAATATCACTAGAAATCGTTCTGTAACAAGATGCAACAAGTTTCAATACTGTCATTGTACACCGAACAAAATATTAAACTATCGTTTTACTTTCAATCTTCCTTTCGAAAACATATATTGTTATTATGTTTATGTGTTTCTTAATATTGCATTGTAAGGTAAATGGAATTAGTTTACCTTAAGTTATTAAATGTTTAGTAATTTGCTACAGGTAGATTACATAGGTAATTGCAAGGAGACGTTTAAACGTATTCCAGGTAGATACCAGTTTCCAGGCTCAACTTTGGATAAAGGATTTAACAGTGCGACGGAGCTTGTGTACCTTCGGTAGTAAACTTTACTTTAGCGGTCAAATCATCAGCCGGTTACACACACGAACACGTGATACACATAGGCTATACAAATAAATGCAAAATAAGGCTGACAATGCAAGTGCGTATACAACTGCTGTTTTTGCTCTCCAAATGATAATGTTGATGATGGTGATATAATAATAATAATAATAATAATAATAATAATAATAATAATAATAATAATTATTATTATTATTATTATTATAATTGTTGCTGTTGCTCTTGTTGTTAAATTAATCTTCTGAATATTAGGGTCATTAGGTGTCGGGGCTGGACCCTATTATTGTTATTAGACATAGGTGTAGTGTTCAACACTTCATAACAAAGCAGATCCAAGGTTTGCTGAAATGTAATAATAATAATAATAATAAAATTGCATTAGTCAATTTCTATGTATAAGCTTTAGAAACAATTGGAAATGATAAATGAATCACCAGGTATAATTATCTAACTGAAACTATAATAAAGGGTTTCAATGAAGTTTTCCTATGTTTCAAATAGAAAGAAATGGTTTGCTGGTTTATACAGCATTATCATGTAGCAAGTGCAGACTGGCCTTGGAAAGAAAGAGAGTGATTTTTACAGGATATTCTCAGGTCTGATGTGGAGAGGAAGGTCTAAAGTGTATGGAAACAAGCCCATTCAGCTTCTGGTATGTGTCTGCGCATTGAAGCACATCACTGAGATCCGTTTAATTTTATTCCTGGTAAATGGGCCCAGACAATGGACTCGCAGAGCTCCTGCCCAGAAAAACTCACACCAATAATGAGCTTAAGGAGTGCACAAGCCTGAACAGTTAGATTTCTACAGTATGGAAGCTTGCCGAACAGTCCTGTCAGGACTCATGCTGACTTTCGTACTCATTAGCATCCCCAGTTTCTGTTTGAGGGAGCTGGCAGTTTTTTTTTACACCTCAGGTTGAAGGATTGAACTTTTCCAGATGTTTGTCCCAGTTGCAGGCCTCCAGTTGCATCAATATATATATATATATATATATATATATAAAAAATCAATTAACATAAAGGCTGTGAAATTCATCCATAGCAAATTTTTGTTGCCAGATACCACCTCATGGAAAGCCATATTTGTAGGGACTCATATTTTCTGTTCTGCTATGATCATGATCCCTGTCTCTCATTATGGCCTGGTATGATGTGTCACTGAATGCAGGTGAGCCTGGTAGAATAGAATTGTCTATAAGATATGACAAACGAGGTTTGTTCTACAGAGTTTTGTGCTGTATTTTATCTGCCATATGTACACACTCACACCTTCATGTCTAACTTCAGCCTTTTAGCAAACATGAGGATTCTGCTGGCCGTGGCTGTCCTTCAACTGCTGCCTCTTCCATCACTTCTGGTGAGTAGAATGTTCTCGTCAGTACAGCAGAATATAAGGCACTTGTGTGTTTTTTTATCTGGTGCTGTAGATTAATAAGCATTTGGTGGTATGTCTAAGGCTAGTAAAAGCTGGTGATTGATTTTTGATGTTGTTCCAGGTGTATTTGATGTATATGTGCACTGGGTACTATAAGAACTACATTGTCATTCAGAAATGTTTGTTGCATTACACAGGCAGTCACCGGGTTAAAAATGACAACTCGTGCTTACGAACAGACTGTCATAAAGCCTATTATAAAAAAAATTCTGGTTAAATGTAATGGTTCGTAAAAATGAAAGCTTGCACTACTTTATGACGATTATGAAAACATTGCCCAGCTTCCACAGTTTGTGAGTTCAAGGTACGTACAGTACAATACAGTATAGTACAGTACAGTACAGTATAGTATAGTACAGTAAGTACAGTATAGTACATTACAGTACCATATGTAGTTACTTTCATCATTAATGTATAATTATCATCATTATTAGGTGCTGTATTATTAATTTTCCTACTTATCTACAAATTGGACTTAAAGACGGACTTAAGGAAAGGATCCCGTTCGTACCCTGGGGGCTTCCTATACTCAACAGTATAAAGAGAGAAATTTAGAATTTTATGTTGATGTCAGATATTGCTGGCACAGTAAACTGGAAGTCATACAAAATTAGCCATGAAAATACACATAACCCTGTCTTATTTTCTAGCGCAAAGGGTTGTAGGACTAATAAAGTATGTAAAATGTAAAGTATGTAAAACGTGGGGAGGTATTATGATTATTTATTCACTGAAAATGCAGTGAAAATGCTACCATTTTAAAAAGGCAAGTATGTAGTGGTGCATATGCAGAGTTGGCTGATATAGCCATTTTACAGGCACCCGGTGCTGATCACTGGGAGGACTGGGGGCAGTGGGGACAGTGCAGCCGCAGCTGCGGTGGCGGCGTGGCCATGAGGACACGGCGATGCATCACGCTCAGGTACGCGCATGCACATGCGCCATGCTCAGACCCGTCTCCGACCTTCACCTGTAATTGTAGGTTCTTTAATTGCTCGTTCCTAAAAAAAACATCGTATGTGTAGCTACACAGAAGTGAGTCCGTTATCGTTGGCTGCTTCTGAATGTGTCGTAAAATCCACCGCTCGGTGTGGTGCAAAGTGACACGAAAATTTAGGATTTTAATAATATTTGCCCTGACAAAAATTTGCCTTCACCAGGAACTACTGGTAATATCTATAGTGTGGGCTTGACTTTTTGTTTTGAGCAGCGGGGGGGGGGTTATGTTGAGGTCTCCTCCCATTTAAGGGGGTCCAGGGGGTTGTATTGGCTGGTTTTGATTATAATTTATGTCCATGATTCAAGGATCATCAGTTTTTATTACTTTATACGTTTATAATACCGTTTTTTATTTTACTCTTTTTCTGTACTAACTAGACAAGTCTATAAAAAGTCTAGATTAACTCATTATGCTTGATGTTCAATATGAAAAATTACTGTTAAATAACTAGTTAGCACTGGTTACAGTAGCAGCCATAGTAGTGATTTGACCTGCTTTCTTTATGGCACATTTCAGTCTTTGAATGAGCTGTTGGTTCATATATTGGTTAATGAAGTGTAAACTTCCCAAATGCAAGTTCTTCTTACCAAACATTTCACTTTCAGGTTGAAATGCCTATTGCTTTTCACCCGTATGTTGCCAAAATCCTGCTGAGACAAAACATGCAGCAAACCTTTTCTAGGAGTGGCCTCGTTAAACATTTTTGCAGGCTTTTTCACTCGCAGATGCGGTGTTGGGCCTCTCCAGGTGGAGCCGGAAAGGGGCCTCTTTCAGAATGTGTGACTGTGCTGTCAGAACAAGAAAAATCGATACAGTACAAATGAAGAACTTTAGGCTTGGCCATTAGGATGTCCTTTGTTTTTAGTGCTGTAGTCTGTTATCCAATTCAAAATGTAGCGCTAAGGTACAGAAATATATGTGTTGTCTTAAAAGCAGCAGATTAAAATAACAAGTAGCAAATTTAATGAAGCGGGCTTAGAAAAACCTTCTTTGAGACACCGGATAGACACATCAAAAGCTGTGTAATCTGGATGCTGTGCAACGAACAGAATGATCAAAGAATACGAAATAACTGGAAGTTCTCATTTGCCGTGAATGCTTTTTTTTTTTTTGATGGTGGAGGCAGGAAAACCGTTGCACGAAAGTATTAATTTGTGCATAAGTGAGTGTTTGATTTGATGTCAGTGTGGGTATTAATAACAGTTGGTAATGTTTAGCCTGACAGGCTGTGATACTTAACTCGCATGGCTTCATGGCCGTAAATCAGTGTGCTGGAATCCAGTCTGCATGTTCTCTCTTGCACTAATGTATACTTCATACCTCCAGAGCGCAGATGTATCGTCTGTCTGGACTTCGCGGAGTTCACTGTCCCCTGATGTCCACCATCACCATGGGACTGGTTGTTGGGGCTTTTTGTCTAAAGACTTTTTCTATATAGACGTATTAGTGTGTTGACTGTATCTGCATGATTTATTCCTTAGCATTCTGTCGTAGACGGTTGCTCTCCCCCATTCAATAAGCTACCTGTCAAACGATTTAGCGTCTGCATGATAGCTTGCCTGAGGCCCCTAGAGGCCCAGGACTCAGCCGAAGTTACATGCTTTCTTTAATGAACTTCTTAGCCATATTTTTAGTGGAAGTATGTGAAGGTGGGATATTATGTACAAATTAGAACTATATATTTATCTTGATTTGGGGAAAATGCTGTTAACCTATATCATTTGCTTGGATCTGAATGAAACAAAGAGGAGAGCAGCATCAGATATTCTGATGTTGTAATACTGCTGGCAGTTTCAAATGCTTAATTCCCCCATAATTAGGTTTTTTCAGACTAAATTTGGAGAAAAAACAAGATTCTTAAGATTAATCTTTTTCAGTTTTTAAAACATAACTGATTTTAAAATGATGTACATAATATTGTGTAATTTTTATGGATGCCATCACTTTTTATATTGGTTACCTTCACTGGAGAGAAAAAAACTTTGCTGGCAATAAAATGGATAAATTGCCAATTTCAAATACATGTCAGGACACCTCAGTGTATAATTTTAACCTTAAATAGTGTGTAACCTCAAATAGTGTGGAATAGGGAGGGACAAGAAATACTGATTGTATTTAAGATGATGATTCAATTCACACCATACGTAGCATGCATTAGCTAAAGTTTATACATTGCTGAGGGTGTCACATTCTCGTTAGTCTTTGCATGTTTGTAATGCTGGCCGTTTGTTGAAGTAATTTGTTTGAGGTAACAGTAAAACAGTACGTCTAGCTGCATACAGTTCTGTAATCATGCAGTATAGCTGTCTTGTGAATCAACTTTTCTGTGATATACAGCATAATTTTTTTATTTTTCTTTCAAAAAGAATTAATCCATCTGGTTGTGTTTTTCGTTGCCGGTTGTTTTAGAATACCCAGGCAAGGCAGCCTCAGAATCAAACAATTATTTGAAATGTACCTTGTACATCCTCTCTTCAATTACTGCATTTCCAGTAGTGCTGCGCAGTCAATTGATTTTTAATTTTGGCTTCCAACGATTATCAAATCAAAATAATTGAGATGAAACGATTATTGTGTCGCATTTCGTTTCACAATGATGCTCCTGTTTTGTCTTGTGTTATGAATCCAGCGCATCCCATTCCAGCCCGCAGCTGAATTATATTTAAAGTTCAAGGAAATCCACTGTTAAAAAGACAAGTGTTTTTAAAAATAGTTCAGTAAATGCATGATATTTCCACAGTCAATGAGTAATCATGTAGTGGTCTCAGTTTTGACCAGAGAAATCGCGATTATGATTTTTGCCATAATCGAGTAGTCCTAGCTCCCAGACATGGGAAGAAAGTGTACAAGTGGAAAGTTTGCGTGTTGATCTTTTTTCAGGTTGATTTTTATAGTTCTTTTGGTCCTGGAAATGGTTAAAAAACATGGATAATCTTACAAAGTACAAAGATTTGTCAACACCATACATTTAGTCTTTATTCTCTCATTGAGTTAGTGAATTAGTAGTTTCCTTTAAGAGGTACGATTGGATCAGGTATTCCACTAAATGAAAAGGTCTGGAATGGCTCCTTGCTGCCCCACCCCATCTCTAATGCAACCTGTGCCTGTGGCCTATTTATTTTGGCAGAATTTATGTCCCTTTTTCCAAGGGGCAATTGCCATATAAGGAGAATAAAGGTAGACCAGCCCATTCCATCTCCCTGTGGTCCATTCTGTTTGAGTTATTTAAATCACCGATTCCTTTTGTCACTCTCCGTGTGCCAAACCCATTCTATGGCAGAAGTTGTCCCCCTGGGCCATACAGAATGTATGTCTGTAGCTCCGAAGAGTGCATCTATTCCGAGTCTGTTATTCATGTTTATGTACACTGCCTGGCCAAAAAAAAATCGTCGTAATTTGAATTTATATCAGCAAATACTTAATGACTGGATCATTATTACAGCTCAGCTACGTTATGCAGCAATAAAGTGAAGTCAGCTGAGTACTTGAATCTACTGAATGGCCAGGTTACACCTCCATACATCATCAATGGATTTTTTCTTCCCTGTTGGCATGGGCATATTCCAGGACAAGAATGCCAAGATTCATTGGGTTCGAATAACCAAAGAGTGGTTCAGGGAACATGAGGAATCATTTTCACATATGACTTGGTCACAAATAAGTCAAATGATGACTTTTTTTTAGCCAGGCAGTGTATATTGCCATTGGTTTTCCAATTTAGCTTTTTCTGTTCCAGACTGAAGTGCTTCTGAATATGAAGTCATTTTCTGATAGTAAAGAAAGACAATCCTAATGTTTCTGTTTTTAAATAAGTCACCTTGTGTTACAGGTCAGATGGGGGATTCAGTTGTGTTGGACCTTCCATATCCCATCGTTCTTGCAACATCCAGGTATTGCACAAATCTATTCTGCACCTCTTTTGCCACCATAACTCTATTCAGCTTAATGTGGAGTTATTCAGTTTTATGCAGCATTATGGTTCTTGAAGAACCGATTTAACATATAAGGTTTGTTAGTGGTTAAATCTATGTAGTTAACAGGGGCAGTTCTGGAGGAGGGCAGGGGGGCCAGTGTTCCCCTGACAACATAGCATGCCCCCCCCCCCCCCCGTCGCCTAAAACTTTGTGCGCTGCAAACAGGCGAAACACAAACATAAGCATATTTTCTTCACGGACTCTCAGCGTGGGTGCGCCAAAAATAATCAAGCCTGTGAAAGCAAGCCAGTCCAAACAGGAAATCAAGAGTGGGTTACATATTTGTAAAACACATTAAATCTAACTGCAAAGCATTGCATAAATAACTTATCAGTTTTCAAAATTGTCTTTTGCTTTTTAATGCTGGCAGTCTAGTGTAAGTAATACTTGGAGGACGTTAAGGTCAAATGCATCTGGCCCCCTACTAGAACAACTGGCCCCAGCCTGGCCCCCCAGCCTGGCCCCCCAGCTGAGATGGTCTACAACCACCACTGATGATTAATAAGACTTGATATTCTCACTTTCCTAGTCTTTTTCCAACTTGCTACCCCAGAGGGAGGCAAACACACCTTTGTAATTTATATATCCTCTTTCCTTTAATGATGTGTCCATCAGACAAATTTAAAAGCCTAAGCATCGCAGTCCTTCCGATTTGCACGTACTCATTCTCAGCTGGGTCTTGAATAGGACTGTCCTGAAGGATCCAGGGACTTCCGAGAGGAGCAGTGTGCGCATTTCGACGGAATGGATTTCCAGGGAAAGCACTATAAATGGCTGCCATACTACGGAGGTAATGTCGACCATGTCTAGAAGAAGTTTTCTACTGCAGAACACCTCCCTGTGCTGCACTGTATTCACAGATTCACTGAGCTACGATATACATCAGTGTTTCCCAAGCCGGTCCTTGGGGGTCCACACATGATCCACATTTTTGCTCCCTCCTCGCTCCCTGCCAGACAGTCCACATTTTTGCTACCTCCTAGCTTCCTGCCAGACAGTCCACATTTTTCCTACCTCCTCGCTCCCTAGGGAGCACAAATGTGGCCTGTCTGTGGGCCCTCAAGGACTGTATTAGGATACGTCATGTTACTATTGGGTTCCTGACAAAGGCCCATAACCCCAGGAACTGACCCTGCGCTCTGACCCCAGGCTTCACTCTTATTTTTATCTCATGGAGAATAATAAGGAATATGTGAAAAACAATGAATTTATACGTCCCTGTAGCCGCACTGTTTTTAATTTTCATTTAATGATTTGCTTTTATTTGATCTTATTCTATGTAAAGCAATCTGAATGACTTCTGTGCTTGCAGATGCGCTAATAAACAAACTTGCCTTGCCCAAATGGCAAGTAAAAGTATCAATATGTCCCAAAACAATGTCTATATACAGTTTACGTAATTTGCCTTCCCTGTTGTTCCAATTTGGAACTTTAAGATACTCCATCCCATGGAGGCTGCCCACTAAATTCAGAACAGGCACGCCTGCTTTGATATGTGTTCTCTCAGGTATGTTCTGTTATGATCTGCAGTTTCCAACAAAAGCACCTGGCTAACAGGCTTAGCTTCAGGGTGTAGAATGGGTGAGAGAACCTTGCTGCATTTGACTATGAGCTAATTCGCCTTCCCCTTTCCGCCAGTGACAGCTGCGGCATGGCGAGCATTAAAACGTGTTTTGACGAGCAAGCTCCTAACGCGTCCCCAAATGTGGCACGTCACTTTTAATGACGGCATTACTGCTTCAGTGTTAATTCCTTGCCACTACATCAGCAGGCTTATGGGATTTAATCCATCCTCACTGGAATCTGCATTTTAGCCTCATGTTTGCATTATTATTTATGTGAATTGGTGACTGAGAAAACATTTTTAGGGGTGGTATGATGCCGTACTGGTTGGCATGGTTACCTTGCACATTTGCGACTAGGGATTGAGTCTCTGCCGTGGCTCTGTGTGTGTGGAGTTTGCATGCTGTCTGTTAGTTGTCATGGTATTTCCTTTGGGTATTCTGGTTTCCCCCCACAGTCCAAAAACATGCTGAGGTTAATTGGAGGTCCTGAATTAATGTATTTCTGAGTTCCTGAATTTCCCGTCGGTGTGCATGTACCAGGTAATGGATTGGTGCCCCATCCTGGGCTGTTCCCTGCCTTTCGCCAGCAGGCTGTGGACCCCTCACAACCTTGAGTAAGACAAGCAGGTACAGAAGATGGATGGATGAAAAAGAAATTGACTGTGTTAACACAGACTGACATCCGATTCACTGTATTTCTTTCCTTTTCTCTGTGCTTCCTGCGGTATTGAAATAAACACTTATGAGATTAATGAAAAGTGGTTAAAATTGTTTGGAGTCAGAAATGAACCCGATTGCCTTTCTTTTGATTGTGGGAGGAAATCCAGGTGACACCGAGAACACAAACGGCAAACACACACAAACATAACGCTGGAGGTCCTTGGCCTACTGAGCCGCCAAAAGATCAAGATTAAAACGGACTTTAATGATGCCAAGGGGAAAATTCTGCTGCATACAGCAGAAAGAACATACATATAGTGCAGAACAGACAAAGGGCGAGGACAGTGTTCATTGTGCAAACATAGTAAATTGTGCAAAAGTATCCTGCAAAAGCAGGATAAGTGTTCGTTCAATAGTGAGACTCGCTGTGCTTTTCGCTTAAGGGGAGAATCCATGTGAACTTAACTGCATCCCCAGAGGGGAGAACTTCTACTATCGTCATCGCATGGCAGCGGTGGACGGAACGCCCTGTCACCCTGGGCGCAGGGACATCTGCGTGGATGGGGTCTGCAAGGTGAGTAGGCTGTAATACTCACATGCACTGGGTAGAAGGGAGCCTGCTTAAGTGCATTACAGTGTACGCTTTTTGGTATTGTCGGGTAAATGAGAGGAGTGTTTCACTTTGATTGATGTCAGAATGTATGTTTTCATATCTTTGACCCTTTAACTTTCTGTATCTGTAGCGGCTAGGCTGTGACAACATGCTAGAATCACCCCTTGAGGAGGATCCTTGTCTCCAGTGTGGGGGGAACGGACAGTCCTGTCAGCTGGTTAAGGGCACATTTTCTATGCATAACCTCCCTACAGGTAAAACACCATTGGTACACCCCATCTAACCTCCCTACAGGTAAAACACCATTGGTACACCCCATCTGACCTCCCTACTGGTAAAATATCAGTGGTGCACCCCATCTAATCCCCTAGAAGGGCCTTCTCAGACTTTCTGCCTTGGTCTGTTTCACCTTTGAGACCATTTTTATGAAATAGAAGGCAGCTGGATAAGAAAAATAAATAAACAAATATAACTGTACCATAATGTATTAGGTTCTGACTATATAAAGCTTGTTTATAAGTTGAATTATTATTTGCAGGAATATGTATGCCAGTATCAAATGATTATTTTTTTTTCATTTAGGCCAATTAAAATTAATAAATAGTTTTACATGATTCAAACTTCTAAAATATTGGTGAGTAGGGGATTTTATATTTTATATTTTTAGCGAAAAGACGAACGGCAACAGAGATATACTAAAACTAGAAAAGTTCTCAAACAGCTCGCGAAGGGTAATATTACTCCGTATATTCTATTGATGCCCTGCCAAGATTTTAATACCGTGGGCCCACACACAATCTGACAAACGATAAAAACCATTGTCCGAGAAGCGTCAAATTGAAAAATCCGAGGCTGACATTCAAGATTTTTCACCCACAGTTTTTGAGGTGAAAGAAACGGATTTTTGGAAAAATATAAAATATAAAAAAAATCAAGGCGGCACCAAAAAATTGAGGCGGGCGGCCATGTAAAACAATTTATTAATTTTAAGTGGCCTTAAGTGAAATTAAGTCAAATAAAGCTTTATTGTCACCTTAGCCATGTACAGTACATGGTGAAATGAAATGTCATCCCTCCTGGACCGCAACCATGACAGGGCAGACATTGCAGTGTTCAAGACAGAGTTATGGAATAATTTATGCAGTTCTGGAATTCCTGTAAAATTATCAGTAATTTTAGGGGAGGGAAGACTACTACCCATATTCGATTTTGTATTTTCTGTTCAATGTAAAGAATCAATGCGACAAACATATTTAAATTTCTATATTAGTTATTTTTGCTACTGTAGGCTTCACATGCCGATAATCTGCTTTCCATGCTCATTCCTCTCAAGGTTACAATCAGATGGTCATCATTCCTGTGGGATCCACCACCATTCGAGTTCGAGAGATAGTCGCTACTCGCAACTACTTGGGTGAGCAGCGTAGGGAGGTTGTACATAAGACTTGGTAACAACAAGAATCATCAAATTACTGTTTATTAAAAACCCTAGGTGTATAGTTATGTTTTGCATGTTATATTTTGAGCGTTTTCTTCTTAACTATCCATTCAGTACGATGAAGGGTTTACACTTAAATATATGACTGTGTTTTGTACTTACGCAGTGAAGTGATGGAGCCGGTGGACAGGAACTGCTTTTTTTCACTGCTTGTGGTTTCACTTGTTGCATTCTCAGCTATCAAGAATCTGCGGAACGAGTACTATCTGAATGGGGACTGGGTCATCGATTACTCTGGTGCATTACCCATTGCTGGGACCACGTTCTATTACCAGAGAGGCACGGAAGGGGACATGGCACCAGAAACTATTACGGCTCGGGGCCCAACTACTGAACCCCTGGTTATTGAGGTCAGGCAAGCAACCCGACTTTGTTCAAGAACAGCCCAATCAAACTGAGTGAAAGTTTGTTGTTTTATTTTCAGAGGCAATGTGTGATTTTGAGCATAAGTTAGCAGTGTGGTGCTTTGTCTTTACAGTGCTTCAAAGTATTGTGGAAACCGTTCAATTACGTTATTGCTCAGACTTACCCTTAATGTGTAATTATTGTAAATATGTTCATTCTGAGTATTTATTTAAAGTTTCCACTACCAAAGAGGGCCACACTGTGATTTTGCTGCCCTAATCAGCTGACAGTGAGTTAGTAATGTTTTGATATTTCATGAAAATCAAAATATTTATATCATGTCAAATAGAAACCATCCATTAATGAATTTTTATGATTCTATAAATGTGGTTGGATAGTATCTATAAATGGTTATAGTCACGGATGTGCTTAAGACGCTAGATTGTATACTTTGTCTGCTTGATATATGGTTCCATCTTACATGTGTTGAATGTAAGTACTTTAGTACAGTATTTTGTCATACTGGCAGTGTATTGCTGAAACAGCCTTGCTATAACATGAGTGTCGCTGTTAACTGTCTCATCAGTGGCATACAAAAATACTTATATCACTCCTCCTACGTAGCTGATCAGCCAGGGTGAAAACCGTGGTGTGGAGTATGAGTACTACCTGTCCCAGAACCATTCCAGGGAAGGTTATTTCTGGAGTTACGGTTCATGGTCTGAGTGTAGTAAGGACTGTGGATCAGGTACGTCTTTCAGCATCTGTGTTTTTTGTTTTATGATTTCATTTGTTTACTGATTTTGTTTAGCTCGTTTTGTGAAACGCAAAAGGTTCAGCCAGACTACAGTTAACACGGCACATAATTAACTTCAGTTAGTGTTTTTGTGAAAATACAGTTAAGTGAGTTAATTTATGGTTTAAGGTAGAGTCTTTAGCTTGCAATTGAACTGGATAAAGGTTCTTCAGTCCCAAGTGATCTTTAAAAACTTGCGAAAACAAATGTACTATAGAAAATGAATGCCGTTGTGAAGAAAGTGTCATCTCTGTGCTTTTTAGGATACCAGTCTCGCCTGGTGTTCTGTGCATTCGATGACGAGGCTTACCCAGACTATCTGTGCTCTGCCCTTCCACGACCTGCTAGCAATCGGACCTGCAACCTGCAGCCATGTCCACAGAGACGCAGGTGAGCTAGAATATTCGAGGCGTATTAAGAAATGAGGAAAGTGGGCACTCAGGTGAATTTCCATTGTGTGGTTGTGCCAATCCGTTTAGATTTTTTTTTCTGAATGTTTCTGAAATTGAGGTCTTGCTGCCAGACTTTAATACAGGGTAGTCTGTAGGAGACTCAGTGTGTTAGTTCAGTGTATGTTGTGGTTGTCAAGTTTTTGCCAACTTCATACATAATTTAATTTTTCATTAATATTCAAGTTATAGTTTTGTACATTTCCCCATTTACAATTTCAACATACTTTAAATGCATAAATCTATGTATTAAACATTTACTAAATGACAGATTATTTCTTAAATATAACAATGCAGCTTTTCTCAAACTAAAACAATATATCAATATCAGTGTTAATATTTTAATTTGCCATTGTTTTCAAGCTTTTGTTTATCTGACAAAAATACTGAAATTTTGATTGAAATGACTGAACTGTATTGTGGCACTTAAATAATAGTAAATAAGCTAATAAGCTGCTCATGATCCAATCTGACAGAACTTCTCAGGAGGAAATAAATGCCTGGGTAGTGCTTTAAAAAAGCAAGTTAATTAGCAGGGAGAGCAGAAGTGACAATGAATGCAGGCTGTAGAGGGGAATATATTATACGGCTTTGGTCAGGTCTCACAGCTCCTGGTGTGTTTTCATTTGAAAGGATGGCGTACGTGTACCGGCCGCAAATGTGGAGGCCCTTGGAAAGGCCCAGAACATTGGTCTACAGGTAACATGAGGGCCACCCCACCGCAGGAGCAGGCAGCTCACAGTATTTCAGGAGTTTGACCTCAAACACAGACCAAAATTGACAAAGCCCTTAGCCTTGTGTGTGTTTGCACCAGAATTCCCAACGAAAATCACAAACTGCACTTACAATAAGTCCTAGTAAGCAGAGCCACAACTTTTTAATGAAGCGTGTTTTTGCTCAATCTGCTTGATTTTGCTTATAAATGTTTACATTGCGAATGCCGTTTGTGTTTGAGTTCAGTCTGCACCATGGTCTTTTTTGGGCGATCTTTTTGGGAGGTCCTTTTTGGTGTTGCATTTGGAATTGGTGGACAACTGTCCAGCTCAGAGATCTGTTTCCCTCTCCCTTCACCATAATTTTAAGAGGGAAACAAAACTACTTGAATCAGATAAAACAGCTGGGATTGAAAACTTGGAAATTATTTTATATGTATTTAACATGAGAGTTTTAATTGTCTACCTATCAACCTATGATCTTGATTTTGTTTTGTCTGTCTTGATCTTTGAGCTGGGTGGTTGTATGGTTGTTCTGGTAGAATTATTTTGTCTTGGTAATTAGCATAGCTTTATGTCTGGTTTATAAATATCCGTATTGACATATTTCATTGTGTGATTATATGTGCCAACATATTCACCATTTGTTCACCAATTGAAGGACTGTGTGCCACCGGTGTCCCCTAGTGGCTGAAATTTTGAACTGCCTTATGAGGTTTCTGATTGGAATTCAAATCGATCCAAAGCAATCCAGTTACATGGAAAAACTTAGTAGTATTGAATAAATATTCTCTAAATCTTTCCACTATATATTATTTACAAGACACAGTCAAAAATATAAGAATAATTGTCATCTCTGTTGTGTGGATATCGTGTAGTCAAATTTGATTATCTTCCAATTAACACCTTCAGTTTCTTAGTTAATGCTCATTATGGATTTTTTCATAGACTGTTTTTGTAGACATAAACACATAAACTGTCACTAAACTCACCTGAGTGCTAATTATTTTCATGAATGAATTAAAAGACATTTATGGAGTGGAATTAGTATTCATTTATTGTGTAGTATGTTTTTGAAAATTAGTACTAATTCTGTCAGGTTTTGAATTGAATTGCTATGTCAATTCACTTTAGAAGTGAAAAACAGATTGACATTCAGTTTGTTTGGGCTGTTCTTGCAAAAAAAAAATCTGCTTTCCATCATGTTCTTATTAACTGAAACATAGTAGAGTAACTCTGGTGTCTATGTTGAGCTGTCCTTCATCTCCATGCTCACGTGTGGACTTTTCCCACTGATTTGGGAATAATAGATGAATTTATGCATGTTTGTAATATGTTACATGACACGGAAGAACATGCAAACTACACATGCACAAGGAAGGCAACACCTCTAATTCATATCAAAATAATAATAATAATAATACCTATTGATATTTTACGGAGTAGCAGTGTTGCCTCACACTTTCACACTTAAAGGTGAATAAAAATAGGAAGATTTATGATATACAATAAATGTCATCTGAGAAGTACATCTTGATGATTTTTAACACTGTCGAGTGTTGATGTGTTCTAGTGACATTGCAGTCAGCACATTTGTAGCACTGACGGATGCGTGTTCCGGTGCCGTTCTGCTGCTTGGTCGTGGGGGTTGGGGTAGCTTTGGAGCTGTGGGTGCAGGTGGCAGGGGATGCAGTGGAGGTGTGGCATGTGTGGGTGCCAGATTGACCGCTCAGATCCATTCCCTCTGTGGCAGTAATCCCCCTCTAAGTCTGTTCTCCCTCCTGCCCTATCCCTTCCCCTACCTTTGGCAACCCGGAGCTGGAAGATGGGTGAGTGGAGCACCTGTTCCGCTTCGTGTGGCGGAGGCACCCAGTCCCGCAGCGTGCAGTGCCTTTCCCATGATGCAGTGGGCTCCCGCGTGGTTGAGGACTCTCGCTGCGCTGCATACCTGCCGGAGCCTCTCAGCCAGCAGTCCTGCAACTTGCAGCAGTGCGCTGAGTACAGCGTCTCACACTGGACCCAGGTGGGCACTGCAAAGACTGAGCTGACAGACAGTATTGCCCGTGGGAGTTTCACTTGCACAAAATTGTTCTAAGGGCAGAACAAAAAAAATGATTGGTTTAGAGAGATAACCAATCAGATTGTAGAGGAGGTGGGTCCAAGCAACGAGAGGAATCGGGACCAAGACATCTGATTGGTTGGTCCTACCTCCTCTAGTTAGTTGGACCCACCTCCTCTACAATCTGATTAGTTATCTCTCTAAACCAATCATTTTTTTGTCCTGCCCTCAGAACATTTCTGTTTAAGTAAAACTCCCATGAGTGCCAGTATTGGTCTTATCAACTAGTGTTTGATAATTTATTGGGAAACTGAAATGTTCCCTAACTGCCTATTATGACTGACTGTGATCAGCATTAGCTGTAACAAACTCACAGCCACGATTAGCATAATGTTTTCATGTTGGACATCAACTTGTGAATTTAGGCTCTGTCCATGTCAATATATGTATTAATTTGTTTCATCATCTGTACGGAACCAAAAAGGATGTTCCAAACAGTACACGACAATTCATGTACCGTGACAGCCCAAGTCCGCCTGTTATTACACAGCCCTCCACATACTATTGGTAAAAAAACCCGAAGCTGAAGGTATCTGTTTCCATGCTGTGTTTCTCAGTCTGGTGTCATGATGTTGGTTGGCAGTGTTCAGTCACGTGCGGCAGAGGGGAGCAGACCCGCAGAGTGACGTGCGCGGGAGCAGGTGGGGTGCAGCTCGCTGATTACGCCTGCAGAGGTCTGTCACGCCCCCCCCACGTTCAGCCCTGCCACATGCCTGCCTGTTACCACCACATCTCCTGGCACATCGGAGACTGGGGTCTGGTGAGTGCCCTTGCTGGTGGTGACAGCACACGAAGACACGGCCATTAGCTGCGGACTGATGTGTGAATTCATATTGAATGTAAAATGCTGCGCCGCATAGCATAAATCTGGTTCCTCTTGCCGCCGTCATCTTGTTTACCTCAGTGCTCGAAGAGCTGCGGCTCAGGATTACGGGAACGCCAGGTGATCTGTTCGGACACGGAGAGGAACTTGTACACGGTGGATCGGTGTGACACCCGCGCCAAGCCTCCCACACTGGAACCCTGCAATACCCAGCCCTGCTACAGTGCGCAGTGTGAGTGCTGTTCCTTTGTGCTCTCAGTTCCACAAGAACATGGTGGACCTCGGTGTGTGCTTCAGCGGGTTAGGATGGTTGGGTCTTTGAGCAAAACCCTTAACCCCCAGTCGCCCTGGGGTCTGACTGACCCCATTTTCTCACTTGTGTGTCACTTTGTGTGGATAGAAACATTTGCCAGAAAAGCAAATATGATTACTCCCACTGTGTCTAGTCTACATTCCCCAACTTTAATTCTCTGGTTGAGTGATGTATTTACACCTGTTCCCCTGTGTTTTCTCTGCCCTGCAGTGGTGCCCAGCATGCAGGACCCCAGAGGCTACGACAACACCCTGCATGGATTTCTGCCCTTCGTCCCTGAGGCCCCCACAACAGGTTTTTCATGAATGAATTCACCATTTTCCCCAGTTCCTGTCCCATGTATCATTCATTTGTGTTCCTTGCCAACTCCATTCTTTTTCGGCTGGCTTCCCCCTTCTCTTATATAATCACCAATCCCTCCACCCTTTCACCCCCCCACCAACCGGCAGCAATAATGCAGGCCTGCAGGTTTGTTTGACATTGTTTCCTCAATTTGAAAGGGTTAGTGCTCTCATTGTGTCAGCAACAGACCCTCCTGTATTTAGCCTGACTTTATGTTTGGTTCCGTTTCAGTTTAGTGTTTAGTGTGTCTGAGTTGCTGTTTATGTTTGGCTTATATGTTAATGAGGCTATGAATGGGATTTTCCCTTGAGAGTGTGAGATTCTTTTCTGTATCGGTATGTACTCTCTGTGTATAGCACAATATTGACATTGTCTTTGAGGCAGTGAGTAGTGTTTTTGAGGTGAGATTTGATGCAGTGAGTCGTGTCTTTGAGGTGAGCTTTGAAACAGTGAGTCATGTCTTTTTAGGTGAGCTTTGAGGCATTGAGTCGTGTCTTTGAGGTGAGCTTTGAGGCAGTGAGTCGTGTCTTTTTAGGTGAGCTTTGAGGCAGTGAGTCGTGTCTTTGAGGTGAGCTTTGAGGCAGTGAGTCGTGTCTTTTTAGGTGAGCTTTGAGGCAGTGAGTCGTGTCTTTGAGGTGAGCTTTGAGGCAGTGAGTCGTGTCTTTCATGTGAGCTTTGAGGCAGTGAGTCGTGTCTTTGAGGTGAGCTTTGAGGCAGTGAGTCGTGTCTTTGAGGTGAGCTTTGAGGCAGTGAGTCGTGTCTTTGAGGTGAGCTTTGAGGCAGTGAGTCGTGTCTTTGAGGTGAGCTTTGAGGCAGTGAGTAGTGTTTTTGAGGTGAGATTTGAGGCAGTGAGTAGTGTTTTTGAGGTGAGCTTTGAGACAGTGAGTCATGTCTTTTTAGGTGAGCTTTGAGGCAGTGAGTCGTGTCTTTGAGGTGAGCTTTGAGGCAGTGAGTCGTGTCTTTGAGGTGAGCTTTGAGGCAGTGAGTCGTGTCTTTGAGGTGAGCTTTGAGGCAGTAAGTCTTGCGTTTGAGGTGAGCTTTGAGACAGCGTTGCTGTCAGTTTTACAACAGTATATGCATTTCCATCGATATGTCCCATAAACGTGTGCGTTCTGCCTCTTATCTGAGCCCTTTCTGTGTGTTGTCTGTGACAGTCAGTGCTGAAATCTGTTTTGTCAGTTATTCCTTTGCATTTAGCCCCGTGCTGCTCTTAGTCCATAGGCAGGAGCACAGAGACACGTCATACACAAACACGGTGTCTGACCCCCTGAGCGGGGGCTCGCACTGCTCTCAGTCATCTTACGGCTGCTGTCCCGATGGCTATACCCCCGCCAGAGGGTACAATGGCGAAGGCTGCCCAGAGCAGGACTGCAGACAAAGCAGGTAACTTCATCTCTGTAGACCAGGGTTTGTTACAATGCATTATGCAATAATGCAACAAAGATGTAACAGATTTTCATCACATAATGCGACATTTATATATAATGCGCTGTTCCACATCATGTAACAACACATCATGTAATAACAAATTTGTTACAAATTTGTAGACTACATTATAATTTTATATTGCACTATTACTCTATTATTATTATCATTATCATCGTTATTATCGTTATGATTATCATCATTGTCATCATTATTATTATCATTAAATTTGTTACATTCTGCTGAGAATAATGTGGCATTATTACATAATGCGTTGTTACAGTGTTCTCCAATTCCGGCCTAGGAAGGCATTTCCCTGCTGAAATATATCTTAATCAGCCAGTTACCAGGTTTAGTAGGTGTGTTTCAGCAGGGAAATCTTCATTCTGGCCCCCCAGAACCAGAAATGGGGAACCCTGTTCTAGACCATCACAAAAAAGTGTCATAGAAGTCAGAGGCTCATAAACACGTAACATTTAATTCTATTGAGAAATTTTCTGTCACATACCAGGTTTTCAATTTTTTTTGAGTTAAGCTCATTAATGCCTGAACGTTCATTCTGTTGAAACTGAGAGGTCAATGAACCTACATGAAGCAGAGTGCAAACCAGGCAAATAGCTGTTTATATACAGTGTCTAGCTGGATTTCCTTCATGTCTGATTTTGCCAGGTATGGCTGCTGTGACGATGACGTTTCTGCAGCACAGGGTCCCAACAGAGAAGGATGCATGGAGTACAGCGTGAGCCGCTCTTTGGTGAGGGCGGTCCTGTGCCATCGCATTGCCCCCCTGTGTGTCCCCAGACAGATGCTTACCCCCTCTGCCTGCCTCCCCAACACCAGGGTAAGACCCCTACCCCGGGAGAGCTCAGTGAGCAGTGCCGATCTGCCACCTTCGGGTGCTGCTATGATCGGGTGACGTTAGCCAGCGGCCCCAACGGAGACGGCTGCCACAGTCCGCCTCTCGATGGTGAGTAATGGAAACTGAGAAATGTACGACCTCAATACGCTAAAGGAACTCTTTTTTTATTAGGCAATGGGCTCTTCGTTAATAAATAGCAAACAGCCTTTTGTGTGATCCTTGGAAAACTGGAAAAGAGGAGTAAACAAATATCAGTATTTAACATATATAGATCGTAACAGGAGGTCATTCCTGACCATGGCAATAACCATTGATAACACTAAATTTAGCATATTTGTACATTTAGCTTATTTGTACATATATATTATTGTAATTTGTAGTTTGGTGTTCTGTCTATGGTATTTGTCTATGGTCTTCTGTCTATGGTGTTTGTCTATGGTGTTTGTCTATGCCTACCTCATGTCTGTGTTTGAGATCTCCAACGATTTAGAGGGAGAAATGATTATTGGGAGGTTGTATTAGCCGGTTTTGATTATGGGGGGGGGGGGGGGGGGAGTTACAACCCCCCCCATCCCCCTGTAATTTACACCCATGCCCCTTGGGAATACATAAAGCAATCTAAGTCTAAGTCTAAATCTGAATCTGAAAAACATATGGTAAGGCTTTACATTAGCAGCACCCTCATAATATCTTTATAATGCATTCATAGAACATTCATTGCAACATCATAATGCATTCATAGAACATTCATAAGCAAGATGTCAGTATACCTTAAGATGTCTTATACCTTCGTAAGTAGAGGGGCATCTGTATTTAGAGGAATACTAGTTTAATTGTTTAGGTTTATCTTATATTTATATTTTTTTAATGCAAAATTTCATCTTTCAAGTTTAGTATAGATAATGTAAGCTGTATGGAAAGTGACGTGATAATTTGATTGTCAATGTCCTTATTTATGGAAAAGCGAAGTATGGGTTTATTGTTGAGTATGTTTGAGATGGGTTATTGTCATTGGTGATTGGTGACATTTTTTTTGCAGCGCAAAGGCCAGCCTGCTCCCTGCCCTACGCCCAAGGCCCGTGCAGTGACTGGACAGCCCGGTATTACTATGACTCACACACCAGTACCTGTCTCCACTTCTGGTATGGCAGCTGCCAGGGCAACCGGAACAACTTTTTGGCGAAGGAGGAGTGCGAAAGGGAATGCCACAGCCACAGCCAGGGCCAAGGGCAGCCGCGCCTTTTCCAGGTGTCAGGAAGGAGGGAGTCGACGCCCAGCCACGGACGGGACATGAGGCAGCTATTCACCGTCAACCGAGGCTCGGATTCAGGTAGCAGACAGGAAAGCAGTGCCGCTACACAAGCTCACCATCATGGCCACCTCCCTGTCCCCAGCAAGCTCCAGCACACCTATCCCACGGCGAGGTAAGACAATGTGGACCTCTCCTTACCCTTGACCAAGGCCCCAAGCTCCTCGCCCAACCGTTCTATTTCACCATTCCTGGGATGGAGCTGTGCTGTTCTACTGTCTCAGAAAGAACTTGCCATTAATGTCCATGTGATCTGAGAGCAAGGTAGGTTCTCAGGCCAGACATACACACACCTGTCCCTAAAACCAAACACCCACAAGACACAACATGCACACCATACATACATTCAAGAACCTGACTAAAGAAGCCATACAAGAAAAGGCCCAGGTGGAGAATTCTGTACTTTGGAACTTTTTTCTTTTTTTGTTGTTCTTCACTCAGTCATCTGCTTGTAGAGCTGTAGGTGTCTTGTAGTGCCTGTCGATTCATGAACTCTGTGTTTCCTGTCATTGCTGATGTCATTAAATTGAACGGATTAAGAATTTGCCGCATTGTCTGCCTGTGCATCACCGTCTCTGTTCTCAGTCGTAGAAGAACCATACATCTAAAACTAGGTATAACATTAGTAGCCATCTCTGCAAAAGAGAACTTAAAATGCAAACATTCATGCAGCTATATGAATATTTTATCTCCTTAAAATGTATGGTTGCTTCATACGGCAGTGTTTGCGATTGTTAATTTCTTGATTTGAAGCTTCCTTGATTCATTGCTTTCATCCAACCATTAACATAATCTTCTGCTTCATCTATTGTGTCTGACAATCAGGCTCTCTGGCATGCATAGGGGTCATTGAATCATTTGTTCTGTGCCACCAGAGTGTAGATGCTTAGTAGAAAACCAAATAAATGTTCCTCCCAGAGTTACTGAACAATGAATAAAACTCATCATAATCTGTTGACATCTCCCTTGTTTTTAGGATATATCAAATCCATTGTTTTTTCAGAGCATATCATGGTCATGATCTTACTTCTGTTTGTATGTTGTATATTGTCTCTAATTCGTGAACAAAAATTAATACTTGCAATAAATCCCAGCTTTAGCATTTTTTATATATTTAATTAAAATTAACCAAACTGTCCACTGTGATGGCACCAAAAGGCATTGTTTTAGTTTTTAAAAGAAGGTATTAAAAATATTATTAAGAGTTTATGTGTGCAGCAACTTTAGTCCTCAAAGACTCAGTATGATAATAATGTTGCCATATCCTGTTTGGACAAGAAATTAAAGATTTGTACAGATTTTGTTGTTGACCATGGTTGCTCTTATAAGGCATTATTAATAGTATATAGAAATACAGGAATTTTGTTATATGCTTAATTAAATTTTGAATGACAGCACAGCCTGTCCTCCCAGCTATTTTGTGTCTGTACTTTTCACTGTGATTTGCATGGGATTGACAGCAACTCAATCATCTCTCTATTGGATATAACCCAGGGAAGCTAAATTTTTTGCTTAACTGGATAACTTGTTGGATTTAAGGTAGCCTGGGATAAATGTACGTGAATGAAGATGATGCATTTTAAACTGGGGTACCTTAAATCCGACAAGTTATCCTGGCTACGCAAGAGATCCAGGCCCCATATCACACAGTATACTTACTAATACTGTGATTCTGTAGTATTGTCTTGGGTATTAGCTATGGTTCACAGAGTGAGCCCTAGGAGTAGCTGAGCGGCTTATGCCCAGAGATTACCACTATTCACTGTAGGGAACATGCTAAGGTCACATTTTAGGTGCTACATGAAGTCAGGTTCTTAGTGACCCTGAGGTACATAGTTTAACAGAGCATCGAGGTGTTTGAATGAGCAGCAACTCCTTTGGTTTTCCATTTCATTCATAACCTCCTCTCATTTTCTGCCTTATCTGTTTTATATCCATTTTCTTTTCCATTTCTATGTTCCTTCAGACATGAAGGAAATAATCTTTGCTGTCCACCTTAGTGTCTTCAGGTGGGCCATTCTGAATTTCACTCTTGATTCTCATGACTAATCTTAATCATTGTGTGTTCTGGTGAACTAGTGAACCCCCAACCTCCTGAAAAAGGATTAAGGCTTTCTAGAAACTAGGTTAGGCAGCATATAACTGTCACACCTGTTACTGTCCGCGATGTGGATACAGAACGGATAGTCAATATCTCTTTATAACAGAATACATAATAAAGATAAAGCAATTCTATAGCATAATACATTAACATAATAACTTTCATATGTTTCATCTGGAATTAGTGTCTCTTCTAAGTATTTTTGAAATTTTATTAGGTTTTATTATCTTAGTATTGACATGAAGTTTTTTTTTTTTTGTCTGGATCCAGTATTTCTCAACCAGACCCTCAGGAACCTCCACATTTTTGCTCCCTCCCAGCTCCCAGCCAATCAAATACACAGAATACCTGGTACTGGTGCTCTGGGAGCTGGGAGGGAGCAAAAACGTGGACGGTGTGGGGGTTCCTGAGAACTGGGTGGAGAAACTCTGCTTTAGTGTGTCTCTTTATCTTTCACTTCTTCCTCTGCCTCTTCCTGTGCCTTTTCTGCTGTTCCTGCTTCACTTTTGTGTGCCCCCCATTCTCTCTAAGCAGCCTTGGTGTGAGCATTGATCAGTCAGACCCCTCCTCGATAGAGGGGCGTGTGGGACAGACTGTGATACTGCCCTGCCAGGTCACACATCCGCCTTCCTCCACCATTGTGGTAGAGTGGAGAAAAGATGGAAATGCCATCTCAAACTCCAGGTGAGCAGACCACATTGTTCATCATCATCATCATCATCATCATCATCATCATCATCATCATTATTGTTGTTGCTTAATTCCTTTCCTAACTGGACTCATAATCTGTATATTCACATGCATTTTTTGTTGAAACTCTTTAGGTTACGTTCATTGCCAATGAATCTAAGAATAAACGAACAGCCTTTTGTTCTTAAGGTGTTTACACCATCATACATGGTGGCTGTTTCACAATTCTGGACTGTGATATTGAATATTCCTGCTTGTGAATGTTAGATTTTGTGACCTTCTGTCTGTATTCACAGGTATCAACAGCAACCGAATGGTTCTCTATTGGTGGGACCCCTGACCATGCAGGATTCGGGTTGGGTGCTTTGTGTCGCCACAAGGGGGCGAGAGAGAGACCACCGCTACATTTACCTTTCTGTGTCCGGTTAGTTCATTACTTGTGTTTTCTATCAGTTTTGTTGGATTCATCCTTTTCACAGGATTTTTATTCCCAGAGAAAGTTCTCTGAAACCTTGAATTTATTTTGCTCATAGCCACTGGTCTTGAAAAATATGTAAATCATCCAAACACTCTCTGTGACAGAAGAATCTTCTCCGAATATGCAGAGCAATAATTACAAAGATGGTGTGGAGAGGCAAGGGTCAGAGGTCATTCAACCATCCATCATTCAAACACCCAAGCAGAGCTCCCACAGGTACAGAAATAAATATTCTCCACCATCCTTGGTCGTGGTGCAGTAGAGATTCTGATTCTCACAATTACACACATACCCGCATATTCATCCACTTAATGTTTTGTTCTTGTGATGACAGGCTTAGTATTGATCAATCAGACCCCTCATTAGTGGAGGGTCGGATGGGCCAAACAGCCAGGCTCCCCTGTAGACTCTCCCACGCAGCCTCCATGCGCTCTGTCACCATTTCGTGGAGCAGAGATGGACAGACCATGAACTCATTTAGGTAACTGACTCTGACATATGTTCTTATGTAATAATCTGATGTATAATGCAGAGAACACTATTATCGTGAACTGACATATTTAATGCTAATAAAATTACAACACTTGATGCAATATTAATGTTAACTGGATCCTTTAATTTGCTGTAGACACATTCAGCAATCTGATGGATCCTTGACAATTAATCAGCTGACCTCTGAAGATTCTGGCATCTATACCTGCACTGTTTCTAACCACAACCATAAAGATGAGCGACAGTTGCAACTCAAAGTGTTAAGTATGCAGTTCCATAGTTATCGTTTATTTTTTAAGACGTATATAATCTGAATTTCATGTGATCCTGCAAATGTGTTCTGCTCTTGTACCTGTCCATGTATGCATCTCAGGGGATTTGAGGATCACGACAGCGCCCAATAACATCCAAGTCTCTAGGGGCAGCACAGCACAGCTGCCTTGTGTCGTCTCTGGGGACAACGTCAGCATTGGATGGTCAAGGTTAGAGATATTTTATTGCAGCCAAAGAATGTCTTGGTGCTCAGAATCAAGCCAGTAGAATTTGTTATATACCAGCTAATGCTATTTATTTAAGCATTACAGTTTTTTACATCCATTTGATATCATCAATTTTGATGTCAAGAATTTATTTTTGCTAGCTATTCCTGACTAGAAGGCACTAATTTATAGTGTCGCTCAGCATTTTAATGCGTTACACCCCCTGCAGAAATGGAGTACCAGTACGACCAAATGGCCGTAGTATCCAGGTGTCCTTAGATGGGAGTCTGATTCTGAACAATGTACAGCCATTGGATGAAGGGTCGTATACCTGCAACGCCTACACTGGTACCTACTCAGTCAGCGCCACGGCCGAGGTGCGGGTTACCAAGGATCTACAGTCAGGTAGGCACAGCACCACCTTCTAACATCTACACGCTCCACATGTTTATCGTACCACCCATTCATTTTTCTTTCCTTTTCTCCATCAATCTGCCCCATTTTTGCAGGTTTTACAGTAGAAGCGTAATGTTAAATGTCAGAGGAATAGCTACCTCTAAGTGCTATAGTCACTCATTGCCTCTGTCATGCTCATTCTGCAGGATTGGCTGCAGGAGAAGGTATCTCTTTGGATTGCACGGACCAGCCAGAGTTAGCAAACTGTGACCTGATTGTGTATGCCCGTCTGTGCTCGAATCAGTATTACTCCAGTTTCTGTTGTGCTAGCTGTGCTCGGCACGCATAGGGCAGCGAGGGAGCTGGCAGACTGTGTGTAGCGAAGGTGAACAGAAGCCATAGCCTTGGGACTCAAGCTTAAGGACCAAAAGCAGACACAGCACATCTGCTTCACTTGCTTACAAGGTTATTTAAAAACCGAATCATAAATATCATGTTTAAATTGGAAATAAAACTGAGATGGATTAATTTTCCATACTGTGTAACACTCATATTTTTATGTTAATAAATATTATAATAGTAGATATACCTGTTGGAGTGAGTGAATTTTTTTTTGGATATTTTTACTGTTATGTAATTTTAGTCACATGAATTCTTTCTGTTTTCCCATCAGAAAAATGATTATTAGTGCCTGCCTGATCCTGCTATACTTTCTGTCTCAGCTGTTTTCAATATTAACGCTTTTTCACAATTTTCTGAATCCTGTATATTTTCTTACGAAGATGCAGAAATGCAAACGACAGGTTTTTGTCAAGTGGTTGCTTTTCTTTGATTATCCAGATTTTTCCCCAGTTCATCTATCCATTTTTTGAGATGAAGGTCTTAATATGTCAGCTTTACACGCCGTTTGTTTTTCAGGTTCAGCGATAAAGACATTTTCCTAATAGCCGATCAGATCTGAGCATGTTTTAATATGAGGTTTCAAATAGGGCCTGACAAACGTCTCGGTATCATTCCAGTTTACTCTGAGGTTACTTGATGTGATTTTTTCATTTGTAATGTTTATAGTGTACCAGTGCCTTTTCCTGAACCCCAGTTTCAGAAACATTGGTTGTAAAAGTTAATTCTGTAATTAATAATTCTGGATTATTATTTAACTTAATTATGAACTTAATTATGAAGTTGGTTTAAAAAAAAAAAAACTACACTCTTCACAGGCTGCTTGTTGTAATCAAACTAGCTTGACTGATTACGTGACAGATACTGTATGCAGTCAGTTACCTAAGTCCACAGTCTTTACCAAGTGTGCTTAACTAATTGCTGTATCTAAAATGGTTCTTAAATTAATTGTTTTACTGCATATTTTTGTGTAATTTGTGAAATGAAGTAAATATTTTCATTAAAATATAAGGCATTTTCCTTGTATTTTATGATGCGGACATTGTGTCTTTTTCACCATATTTGTGTGGATAGTATTTTTAAGCATACGTAGATATGTTAGTATGCATGTAATATGAGCAATTTAAACATTTACATAAAGCTCTAAAGATATCAAAGACATTTTTATTTAATTTTTCTTTATTAGCTGGAGTTGTAAAGCACACTGAAAGAAACCAATTGTAGATGTTTTCCACCAGTCAGAACTGTATTGGTTTGAGTGGCACTGTTTAGCTACAGCCACTAGAGGTCAGTATATGTTTTGCTTACACCAGTGAAAATGATCTATCCATTCCTTCATTTCCATTGCTGCTTATCTAATCTAGGGTCAGGGTGGTTAAAACTTTATATATGGTAAGCCAGCTTAGTTACATATATAGGGCTCAAAATGCTATAATGGCCAGTAAGCATAGAGCATAGAGTAGTGTAGCACCTCCCTGAATAACATAATAGCTAGACTAAAAATGCTAGTATGGCCCAAGGTCTTAATTGGGGCTGGACACCGGCAGACCCACAGTAAACTAGCTATAGTGGTAGCTGACCCACAATGGCATAGCATGCACCTCCTGATGGTGGTGGTAGGTGTGTGTTTGCATCCCTCTAAGTCCTGCAAGGGCAACCAAACTTGGGCTGGCATACGCAGACAGGATAGCCCATGCACCTCATCTTCCATAAGGGGCTTCAACTTTTTTTCAGAGAAACTTGTGGAAAACCACTCCTCCCAAACATAATGGTAGCCCTGACCCTAACCCCAGCCCCATGTAGGCTATGTTTTTACCATATCTGTGGTAAAAATTGCATTTTGATAAAAATATCCATCAGAATTTGCCTCGACAGTGTTTCCCTACCCGGTCCTCAGAGACTCACAGGCCAGGGGCTGGCAAGGAGCAAAACGGTGGACTGTCTGACATTGGGGTAAGGAGGGAGCAAAAATGTGAACTGTCTGGCAGGGAGCTAGGAGGGAGCAAAAATGTGGACTGCTGTGCGTCCCCATGGACCGGATTGGGAAGCACTGGTGATGACCCTTGTGTACTCTTAATGCCTTACTAGCACATAATATTTAATACACTCAGTCATATTTTTGCAACTGATATTTAAGCATGTCATATTAAAATCTATTATATATATTTGAAATATATTAAAATTGTCATAAAAAGAAAAACAGAGACAGTATAATCCTTAATCATTCCAACCAACTAGCAGTAATGTGAAACTGCCCAGTAATGTGCCCTCCCAGACACATGAGGGCGATCTTGAAGCATTACTAACCAGTAACTTTACAGCAGAGGACCATGGGAACAACATATGAAGTTGGTGTGCGTTGCTGTACTCTAGCAGTACACAGTTAGTTTGACGGGGATTAGACAACGTTGTCTTATTTAGAACAAACATTCTCTTAAGATATATGCCTTTAGATACCCATCAAAAACATGAAATTCCATTGTTTACTGTGCATGTTTTTCTTAGACGGTGAGTGTATAGTGCATTCTTTATTTGCGATGTACATCTAAAGGAGATATTTAATTATGGATGATGCTTTTTCAGCAGGTGTGTACCTCGAAATTCTCCAGTTCCCAGCAGACCTGGTCCTTCATCCTAATTCATCATTTCAAATGATCTGCTCTGTGACTGGTACCAGTGAACCCTACATGTACTGGCATCGCTGGACTGCCACAAATGGACTGAAACAGATGTTTGGCTCCGTTGGTTCTAAATCCGTAGACCCGTCTAGCGTGGAGGGGTATAATGCTATTCGACCCAATGGCTCCCACATGATTGTGGAGTCTGCACGTGTCGCTTCTGCTGCCCCCGCTGTGTGGTATTGTTCCTGGAGTCCACAGTAACATGAATCAGACAGGCTGCTGTACAAGAACTACACCCCCAACAGCAAGGCACAGCTGAGAGCTGAGCCAAAGCAACACGACTGCGAATAAACTAAATTTACAGTGATTTTATATATCAATTAATCCACTGCTACTATGCGGCAGTAGTCAGGGTTGCCACCCGTCCCGGTTTCCCCTGGATTGTACTCTTTTTTTGAGCAACTGTCCCGGACAATTAATATTCTTTCCCAAGACATGAATTGTATCGGGTTTTTGTGAAAACGCACGTACAGTATAACTTAACATTTCGCAAACGAAGCCTCGCTTTGCTTCTACCGCTATTCTTTTTTTGTTCCTGGTTTTCTTCCGATCCTGCTTCTGTAAGACGTACGGCGATTGGCCATGTCGATACTTTTATTTGATTGGTAGCAGAAATACGAAGCTTATCTAATTGCCTAGCAACCGTTGGTCGGCCGCGCCCATCCAAGTCCGCGACACCGCAGAGACTTATATTTCTAGGTAGAGGTAACGTTAATTTTATTTTTTTAAATCTTCATTTATTCCAGGGGTAGCCAATCTTATCCGCAAAGGGCCGGTGTGCAGGCAGGTTTTCGCTGCAACTCCCTAATTAGAGGACTGATTGGCTGAAGAGTCCTCACACCTGGGTTTGAACAGCTGACCTGCAGGTTATCCCAAAAACCTGCATACACACCGGCCCTTTGCAGGTAAGATTGGCTACCCCTGATTTATTCTGTCGTTTTTGCGGCGAGTGACGGGCGAGGAGGATGACTAAACAATATCGGGTGAGCCACTGATTGTCAAAGAAAGAACGATTTACAACGTGAAACTCAGAGTGGGCACAAAGAAAACCTTTTTGAAGGCATAAAGCCCAACAACGGAGACGTGGGGGTGGTTTGCCACCAAGCAGAATTTCCCAGTTAGATGGATAACTTAAGCCGAACGTGAAAACTGTCCAATATGAGGAGGTAAGGGACCGTCTTATTGGACCGTCCTTACATTTAGTTTAAGTTATCTGGCTAATGAAAGAGATCCTGTTTTCTGAAATGCCCCCCGTTGTCCGCCACTTCTGTGTTGTGTGCAGCCAAAATTTCAGTTAGATATGGAAAGAAAAAAAAAAACAGAGCTGGAAAATAATACAAAAGCAAAGAAGCACCGGAGTTCTGTATTGGGAAAATACAGAAATCTACCCATTGCAGCTTTTGGTCAAAGCAGATCTTCAAGTTAGATTACACGTTAAATGATCATGCTTAGCTTTCAAAGCATTCATTCAGGGCCAAAAGAGACGAGAAACGTCAGTGTTAGGTTGTCTAAATGCATTAAGTTGAAAAGTCATTTATAATTTATTATAATACGTCTAATAATGTTTTTATTGCTAAAGGGTGTGTACCTTTGGACATATTAGTACTAGGTTTTATAATAGGTTATAATTAGACAATATATATATTGGCTTGTTAAAGCAAAAAATCTGTATTTAACGTAGAAAGCGACAGACAAAGGAGATCAGAGTGAGAGCTACTGCATCTGCACCAGGACAGATATACTGTAGGTAAGGAGGCAATAGGGAGTCCTACAGATATTAACATAGTATGTTTGCAAATATGGCGCAAAATGTCAGTGTCCCAGTTTATCGTAAATGAGAGGTAGCACCCCTAGTGGCAGCACCGTAATACTGTAATATGCACTACTGTACACCAGGACAATAAATATGCCTCAGGAGACAACTAATAATTTCTTATAGTTTTCACAAGATATTCCTTGTACTTGGCAAATAAAAGATTCTGAGATTCTGACATTGCACCAAGATCTTGGTGCTATGCAGTAGATAATTTATTGAAAAACGTGAGAGATGTCAGAAAAAATGGCAATACTATTAATTACTACTAGCCAAATGATTCTCTGAACATTACACTTACATATACTGCATTCAACCACTTATAAATCAGGTTTTTAACAGTTTTTAATTTTCAATCCTCCACCACATGCCTAACTAAAGAGGTTTTAAAACAAGGAATCTACTTCTAGGATAATGGCACTATAGTTTCTTTATACAACAATCATCAGTCAGACGCATGTTCAGCACAGAGCCACACTGGCTGTCACTGTACCCCCCAAACCCCCCCCCCCCCCCCCACTGATGGAACATCAGTGACTGTGTCATAACTGTGTGTATTGACTGAGCAGTTAAACAGAAGGTAGCCTTTTATATTCATTGGATTTCTTCATCTTATGTCTGATTTTTGTTTGCTTGTTTAATTATTGGAGTTTGCCTGCATGTTTGTGTGAGTGTCGTCTTGGGGTTTCCTCCCACCGTCCAAAGACATACGGCTGATCTATTGATGATCAGTTGTCCTGAGAGAATGTGTTATTGCCATTTCATCAACTGACATTTTACCCAGGATGTACTGTACCTTACACAAAATCCTTCCCAGATTCAGAAACTGATTTGGCAGGTATAATATTTACTTTTGACAGATTTGGGAGAACCAGATACTTTAGACACCACTAGATCTGCTGCATGCTTCTGTCACTGCCGAATAAAGCGTTAAACTATGAGGCGGAGCCCTCTAAATAAATGTTATATAAATTATTCTTCGATATTACATGCGTATGTGTTTTACATTTTACCGGATATAGGAACTAAAGTCATGATAAAATGTCATTGTTGAGTAGCAGGGGGCGCTGTATACTGTATTATCTTTGCATATATTGTTTGCCAATAAATTTGCTTATTGGACAATACATTGTTCATTCAGTTATGAAAATTAAAACCTTTTTATTAATGAAAACTGTTGTTTAAAGCATACTCAGTATACGTAATTCCTTTGTCAGTAACCCCACATAATGTATTTGGTTCAGGAAAAATAATATGATTCTGAAGATCATTTTAAATACCAATACAGATTATTCGTAATGGTTTAATCTTTCAACAAATCTTAATTCTGTGAGTTAAGATCCCCCTGGTTTACTCTGCATTTTATAGAATGTTATATTGCACTGGATTCATTGTAAGTGTAAAAATGGGACGTGCCCCAGTTTGAAAACAGTTGGCCTTAGATGACAGCAGCTCTCCTGCTGCAGGTGCGTATGTAGTGCATGTTCACTGAGCAGGCCTGCAGATGCACACCCCCTCCACACAGCTCTGGGTGCACTGTGTGACCACATCCTTTCCATCACACCGCCGTGCTCATCTCCGTGCGCCTCCAGTGTGGGGTCACAGCCTGCTGCTGAAACACCCACTTCCTGTCCCGCTAGTGCCCCCACCTCCATGCACTCTGCAGAAGCATAGAAGCGTGCACCAGCTGTGGTGTCAGCCTACTGCTTTGGTAACAATGTGTTTCATTTTGTATCCGTCTGTGTCCTTTGTTTGCTAAGATGTGCAACCTGCGCAATAATAACAATAAGAACAGCAACGATAATAATGATAGTGATATTATTATCGTTATTATTATTAATAGTTCTAAAATAATAATAACTGCAACAATTATAACAACAACAATATTAATTTTATACCTTCCTATTAGCAAATACATGGCAGTTATTTTATGGTGAGGAATGATGCCATGTGATATTTATTGACATTGAACCATGTCCTGCTTTTGTCCAGGAGCACATTAACATGATTGGAGGAGCTCCTGACCATTTTCCAGTTGTCGGTGCAGGTGGCTTGAGTGCACGGTCCAGATTAAATTGTTTTTCGGAAATATAGAAGAAACAGTGTCGCATGTTGGTTCAAAAGGGGGTGGGCTTATGGGGGGGTTGCTCTGCTTGATGGTGTCCTGGGGCATGTGCCCAAATGGTTCATGTTCATTCAGGCCAGAGTTCATCCTCTCCTATGGAAATGTTATTGTAGAGAGGAATACATATACGTTAAGTAACTTACAGGTCCTTTTTGAGAAATAAACACTTCTATAGGTCAGAATTATTTAACAACTTGTTAAAGAAAAATTCTCTTTACACACTGCTCCCCCAAAACATGTTACAGTAAATCTTGTGAACGATACAGGAGTGGGTTTCCCTAAAATTTTGTAACGCTAAGTATTTCATTATCTAGCACTTAAGATCAATCATGAATTAGCAAGTGTTTCTCGAATCCCTTCGTAGCTAAGGTAGCTTGTAATCTTGCTTGTAAATTTACGAGTACTCTGGCACACATTATTTTCTATGTTGTTCTTCATTTGAACTTTTTCCTGCTGTCCTGTTAGATGCAGAGATCACCCAAAATAAATCACAAAAACACATTAATGTTCTCTTTTTGAACAGCATGCTAATGATGTTGATGATGATATAATAATGAAAGGTCAATGTTTCAATATAAAACTATAATGTAGGCTATAAATTAGTGCAAAAAGAGCTCATTGTTTTAACACTTATATGCCATTTGAGTGCATAACAAGGTCCTACACTATTCAGAATTGAATTCAGAATGACCTTGAAATTCAAATGCAATTCATAAAAGTGGTTGAAAACAAGGTGCAGAATTGCAATTTAAATTTGAATATAAGGAAGTAGAATTAAAATGAAATTGATTTCTCATAAATTCTTATACATAGTGCAGGTGCAGCTGTAGGGTTGAGGTCAGGGCTCTGTGTGGGTCAGTCAAGTTCTTCCACACCAAGCTCACCCAACCATGTCTGTATGGACCTTGCTTTGTGCACTTGGTCACAGTCATGATGGAACCGGAAAGGGCTTCCCCCAAACTGCTTCCACAATGTTGGAAGCATAGAAATCTCCTAAATGTTTTTTTATGCATGCTCGCACAGAGCCTTATGAAAGTTCTTCTGAATGAATGGGCAAAAAATCCTACAGACACCAAAATCCTGTGGAAAACCTTCCCAGAAGAGTGGCAGCTGTTATAGCGACAAAGGGGGACCAACTCCATATTGATGCCTATGGATTTACAATGATGTCATAAAAGTACCTGTATGTGAATGGCCAGGTGTCCCAATACTTTTGTCCATATAGTGTTTACTTCACCGTTGAAATATGTGGAATCGATGTTTCTGATTTTCAACTAAAAACTATCTTTTAATATTGTCTGATGGAAAGAACAAAAAGATTGATACACACTGGATTATTATTCAAATTTGTCCTCTTTTCATTATTGTTTTAAGTCAGAAGCTTGTCTACAGCTCATACCGAAAAAAGAAACATACACCATAAATACACCTACTGTCAACCAGAAAAAGGCTCAGAATTTCCAATTCAGTTGCTAGGAAGTGACTTAATTTCCATGTACTGGAAATGTTTCTTAGCAGACAGAAAGACAAAAGATATCAAAACAACTTGACTGAAACACAATAAAAAAATCTGTTACCATGGACATAAATGTTATACTCTACTTTGATTTCAGGGGTTCACAAAGGAATGAATAATCTAAATTGACAAATTTAAGAACTGGAATGAAGATAAATTTCTCTCAGTAATTGATACTTATAATAATATGCAATTATACGTTTCATATTTTAGTAATTATGATATACTGCATGTAATATCCATCCATTTTCTTGAACCGCTTGTCCCATTATCCGAGAGGCTATAGGCGCAAGGCAGGGAACAACCCAGGATAGGGTACCACACACCATTCACTCACACGTGGGATGGGGTACCACACACCATTCACTCACACGTGGGATGGGGTACCACACACCATTCACTCACACGTGGGATGGGGTACCACACACCATTCACTCACACATGCTATACCTACAGATAATTTGGGAACTCCAGTTCACCTTATCATGTTTTTGAATTATTGGGGGAAACCCCATGACGACATGGGAGATCATGCAAGCTCCGCACACATGGAGCCATGGCGGAGAAATCCTGGTCGCAGAGGTATGACGCAACAGCGCTAAGCACTGCACCCCCGTTCCGCCACTTGCCACATATACATAGTAGTGTGCTTTTTCATATTCACCTGTATTTTGTTGAGTGCTTCATTCCCTTGGTATTCAGTGGTTAACTTCTCCACTTAATGGTTAACTGTGCTTTTCATATTTGGCCACTTGCAATGAAAATTTTATCTTGTCTTGACTCTAGTATTCGTGTGCCCTATACTATTTCATATAACAATATTCAAATCAAAAATGATTTTGCATATTCTCCCAGTGTTATGCTGGTTTCCTTCAGCGGAGGAACTGGGAGGGCATGTATCCCCCAAATATTTAATTTGGTTTCATTCATCCTCCCAGTAAATAGATTTGTATTTAAATTAAGTATAGCTCCAAAATATTAAATTCTCTCTTACACCATTGCTGTCAGGTTCTACATTCCTCACTAGTCCAGAAATACAGGGTTGTGTAGCTGCCAGATGTGTAATTGTGTATGAGTGGATGTGATGGACTGGGAACTTGTTCACCATTTCCCCTGCCTTTTGGCCTTGATTCTGGGCTTAGGTACCAAGCTTACCAAGGCCCTGTACTAAATAAACGGTTATGGAAGATAGATGGAATATGTATGTATTTTTTTATATTTGTACAGAAACATATATGGAGTTGAACTGAGTTTAATAGCTACCAAGCAAGAATAACAATGCTTACACGTAGGTCCTTTTTGTGTTAAAAGGGAAACAAACAACTTTTAAACTGAAAATAACATTTCCTGGGCTGAATGTCTACATCAGTGTTTGCCGTCATGATCACACACACAGAAAACATTTCATGTTTTTTTTCCTAGCCATGTTTCCATTCTTTGATTAAGCCTCCACATTCGTTACTAAAACCACATCCTGTGAAGTATTTGTTCGTTCTTACGTGTGACTTTGCAAAGCAATCCTTTATATCTCTTCTCTAATGTTGAAGAGATTAAGTTTTCCAAAATCATGGTCTGATTTAACCCAAATTAATCACTGGATTTGGCATTTAATAATATGCTGCATCCTACCCATGGTTGTTTACACATATAACCATATAAATATGGGAAATTGTTTTCTAAGTGTGCTAAAATAATTAATAATTTGTAATAATGAATAGGAACAACACAACAAATAATTCACTTTAAATGCAAGTTTATTTTAAGGAGCACAAAGAAGTTAAGCAAAAGTAAAATCTTGAATATAAAACAATTCAGAGCTGCTTATAAAGTGTAAAACAATAAAGTATGTGAAGCAAAAAACTGAATCTTTTCAAAAAACATTGTGCTGATTTACAAAAAAAGTTTTATAACACTGACGTTTCATCAGAGCTAATTGCCATTTCTCTAGTCATCACTTCTTTGCTGCTGAGCCCTGAAATAGAATTTTAATAAACATTTTATTTCACTTATTTCATTTTTATATGTATCAAACCTATAGATGTACTAAGAAAAACAATTATACACACAATAAATTATTTATTTATTTGTATTCATGTTTTTATAAAGAGCCAAATTATGCTCGACCAGGATACATTTTTGAGCTGCTTTAGAATAAAATTTTTCAGAAAGCAGAATTCAACTTTAAGTTAAGAGAAAATGAAAAACAAGCATACCTTTAGCTTCCACACAACAACGAAGATGAACATTCCATACACGGCACTCTTAGCGATTAATGTCCCATAAGTCAGCTTTGCCCACTGCGACCTGCTTATAATATCATCTGAAGATGGAGAAAGAAAAAAAAAACACTTGTAAAAATCACCCTGGTTCATAATACTTGAACAATTTCTAGCACAAATATTAGGAAATTACCTTTCTGTAACGAACCACCTGTAAATAAAGGGACATAAGAGAACATAAAAATATGCTATATTTAAATTTTCCACTTAAAATGATATACAGAAAAATCATCTGCATGTGAGAAAATTGTGTTGGAAATTTGTGATGTAAATTGTGGCTTTATGTTCTGCTGTGTTATAAATGATACATTTATAATGTCTCACCTTTAACTCCATTTATGGTGTAAAATGAATCAATGTAAGATGTCTTATTGTAAGATGTCTCGTTGATGTATCTGGTCAAACAGGTGAACCGGTTCCTGGTGTTGTACCACTTCTTGAGTGGGATTCGGAGTCTGCTGGTGATGCTGTATTTGCCTGTGTTTTCATTTCGCGTTGCCCTCTCATCTGTCTGGTAGCCATGCGTGATGTTTGCTCCATTTTTCTGCCAGTACACTTGAATGTGGTCAGGGTAGAATTCTGTGGCCACACACACCAGGGTCACTGTTTTCTTTTTTGTACAGATCTCATTCTGTGATGGATCCAGCACTTTCACTGTTGGCCTAGTGATCTCAGTACCATCTGTGGAGATTAGGAGAGGAACATTTACTCAGCAGTACAGATGTATGCATTTTTCCAGCAACATCCTCAGTTTTATGCTTGTATCATAACTTGTTTATCCCAAATGAGAATGTACAGTACATATAAAAAAATAAAAAGGTAAATGCACAGTATTTTAAGTGGAAACCAAATATATGTATGTTGCTAATTATATCACTTCTAGATTCCTACATTCGGTTATGGAAAATGGATCAATGTTGGAACCTTGTAGTCCAGTTATGTATTTATACACCACAGAGCAAAGAATTATCATTAAAAATAAATATGCCTTAATAAAGAACTACTTCATTAACAATTACAAATTATCAGACATTCTTAATTCTTTCAAACAATATGGTCATAACACTTCTCTAAAAAAACGCTCCTCAACTGAAATTTAATGCCTGAAATATGTTCAACTCCGAAGCATTTCAGCTTGTTTGGTTCCCCAACACTGAATTTGTTCTTACTCACCCAGCACTGTTAGTTTACTGCCTGCGCCGAAGTACAGCACATCTGCTGAGCACAGTTCTCACTCCATGTTTAAAAACAGATGTATCTTTATCTAATTTAATTATCTTTATCTATTCATTCTTAGGGCACACACTGACCTAAAGCTAAACTGGACAGGAACTACATTTTGATGACACTGACCAAATCCAAAAATTGGATCAGATCAGCCGCAAATCTTATTTAATGCTTTAGATTTTTTTTTCTGTAATACTCGTTATTTTTGTGATATTAGTAATTTACTTTTCTCTATTTGTCAAAGCTGTGCTACATGTGTTTCATTGCTACAATCATTTAAAGCTTTTATGAGACACATATGGTGAGTCTGTATAACAGTAATTGGCACCATTTTACAATGAGGCTCCCTTTGTCGCTTATTAATGGTAGTAACTCATTAATAAGAAGGAAACTGTGGTATAACTTGTTTATAATTGTCTAGTAATTATTTACGAGGTGTTACAATAAACTGCCTGTACTCTTGTTATTGACAAAAGTGGCTGGTGGATGTATGGAATTTGTATTGCCCTCAGATTGTTGATGAATATTATTGCAATTTTCATCACGTGAAATACAAAATCAGACCTCGTGCTGACATTATTTGACACTTTTGTTAACATTCTGCAGCGATACCTCAGTTCACATTGGTTGCTGTGTTACTAAACTGTCACAGTGAAACCCACAAGCTGCAGGTTTGCTTTACCGGATGTATCTTATCGACTTGACCCATTTACCAGCAGAGTTTTACACCGCCCCCCCCCCCCATCCCCCTCTGACAGCCAAGGCTGCTGGCTTCACTATCACAATATGAAACACTTCTTTTTCATTTTCACAAAAAATATAGGCTACTGAAAATGTGCCGTTTTAATATGTGTAAAAGACTATATAAATTCACATATTAATTACTGTAAAACAAAGTAATAATATAAATAAATAACATAAAGTACATTTTTCGCATATTCTTGCCATCCAACTTTTTAAACTGTAATTCTAACTGAATACGTCGCTCGAACCCTGGATTAATCAGAGACGTCTAACTACTTGCTTAGAAGCAATAGTAAGAATACAAAAGGGCAAACTGTATATAGCTATATAGGTTCACCATATTTATACATAGGCTAAGCTGTTATCACTACAGAAGTTATTTGAAGATGTTATAATTCAGTATACACTTGGAAAAAACAAACAGAAACGCATTTCTTACCCAGAACAGTGAGTCTAGTTCCCGGTCCGAAATAAGCAGGCTGATTGTTCACAATGTTTACCATCAGTAAAATAACTCTCTCATAGCTCTTTTGACGGGCAAAGAAGTAGGCAAATAATGGCGTTTTCAAATTACATGGTATGTATAACTAACATTATACCCTATATTATACTAATTGTATCATACACAATAAGCTTATACCTATTAATTATGACCTGCATACATGCAACAATCCCGGCTCATACTACTGCCATAAGAATTACACAAGAAAAAAAACAATTTCTTACCTAAAACTGTGAGTTTAGTACCGCTGCCAAAGTAGGCTTGTTCGTAGTTCACGCTGATAGCAGGCAACAGATAAAACTACCCGTACGCAGGCTATGTGCTGCCCAGATGAAAGCCGTACAATACGAATACCATTATATTTTAGCATAAACATCTGCCCGATGGATACACAGAAACAGTAAACACCCAACAAATGAAGCATTAGATGCTTAAAGGTTTAATGGCATATAGGAAAAGCTTACCTAGTACTACGAGTCTGGTTCCATTGCCAAAGTAAGCCTGAAGCTGGCCGCTCACAGCAGTACAGGCTGGTAACTACACCGTATACACTGGGCAGCGAGCCAGGAAAGCAAGTAGGATACGACGGTGGGCAAAACATGACGAATTAAAGTGAATTATGCCGAACTTTCTGAGTTTTCGGATTAGACAGTACGGACTAAATCAAGAAACCGTCGGTAATTTATACATTTTCCCTAACGTAAACCTTTCCAAACATCTTACACCCATTGATTTGTTAGCATATGCAAGTAAAAAGCGGAGTATTTGTTCGCTGTCTTACCTATAACGGTGAGTTTAGTGCCAGCTCCGAATACGGCTTCGGAGTACGAGCACGCAATGACAGGACCGTCTCATAACGACACAGGATTCCCAGCTCTTAGCTTTTCTGCCTTTGCGAGGCTGTGCACCAGCATCTTATAAATTGAACTAATATGCGGGGAACACTGACACTGACATAAAGTGACTAAACAACTTGCAATTGTCCACAAAACAAAACTCTCTCTATATATACGTGTCATGGTTTAACACAAGTAAGTATAAAATATCAGTGTAATTATAACTGCTCAAAACAAGGCAACAATGAAACATTTCTTACCGAGTACGGTTAACTTGGTTCCATTACCAAAGTAGGGCTTATCAGCACCAGAGACACAGTAAACAAGTCTACTGACATTATTCTACAAATGTAGCTTTACTGCAAACATCTCTCCTATTCTATGTGACTCAAATGCTAGAATATAATCAGAAGCTTCTCTGTAGATAATAGAAGATGTAGGACACTCTGAACAAATAAACAACAGAAAAACTTACCAAGAACTGTTAATTTTGTACCAGGTCCAAAATAGGCTTCATAGTTGGCACAATGCACAATCACCATGTCAAAAAGTGTTGTAAAGATTAAACTGCTTTTCAGTGATTATCTTAGGGATAACTAATCAGCACTATACACCAGTTGTATGACAGTCTGAACAAATATATTATATAAAAACTTACCAAGAACAGTTAATTTCGTACCAGCTCCAAAATAAGCTTCGTATTGGCACAATGCACAATCACCATGTCAAAAAGTGTTGTAAAGACTATATTATATTTCTATGAAGATCTTAGGATTAACTGATCACTATTTTGCACAAGCTGTATGACATTCTGAGCAAATAAATTACATAAAAACTTACCAAGAACTGTTAATTTTGTACCAGCTCCAAAATAGACTTCATTATTGACACAATGCATTATCACTATGTCAAAAATTGTTGTAAAGCCCATATTATTTTTCAAAGGACATCTTAGGATTAATATATCACAGTTTTTATATTCCAGTGTCTATGTCATTGTAAATTATCCTATGACCCCAAATAGAAAGGGCACCAGTTTAATATGAACCTGATTTCATAATTAGTTTTACTTAGACAGCATAACCTGAAGTACACATTTGCATTTAATTCTATCAATTTCCATTTCATTCTATTAAGACCTTTTATTCATTTAAGATCCAATTTCACTTTTCACACAACATGTTTTCTTAGCCATAACAATCAGCTTTTGATGTAACAGTAACAGTCCCCAAGAACGATAGGAATTGTCATGGTAAAACAATGTTGTGCACGATATTAGCATTAGTCATATTGTTCTTTAAATGATCATTAATAAAGGAAAGCAGTGAATTTCAGTCATTCTTACCTAAAACAGTCAATTTAGTTCCATCTCCAAAGTAGGCAGGATTTGTATTGTCACAGTAAAAGACTGAGTACAAAATTCACTAATATTTCATTAACAAAGTATTTTACCAATCAACACAGAGAAATGCAAAGGGAAGTGTTTTTAAGCAAATGTCTAGTTGTAATTAATTAATAAGACTAATTAATATATTCTATACATATATTTACTGCCCCATTGTGTTTTTCTGGACTGCTAACTGTATATGTAGTTTCTGTTTATCTTAATGATGATAAAGTATTAAGGAAAAGTCTTACCCAGAACAATCAATTTGGTTCCATTTCCAAAGTATGCAGGCTCATTGTAAGTCACAGTGCTATTATACTTAACATTAAATTATCTTTCAGAATGCACGCAAACCTTTTCTCTCATTGATTATCCAAAGCAGTGTTTTTCTACTCAAAAAAGAAATGTGTGCTGTATGCTCAACCTTTTTTCGAGTTTTAATTTGGAGTTCAACTTACCTAAAACAGTCAATTTAGTTCCATTTCCAAAGTAAGCCTCACTTCCAGTGTCACAATGCTGATTTCACTGATAAAAACTCATCTTTGTGTTATTTGAATTTTAATAAAAAAGAATGTTAGCACTTTTCTTAAACAGAATTGATATATTTCCTTTAAATTATAATACATTTTTTTGTATGAGAAAAAAATTCCAAGATAATCTTCAGGCAACCGGTCCAACATGTAGATATTCCTGTGCATGTAAATTATTAAATCCTTTAGTAGAAAATAATTAAATGAATCACAAAATCTAATTTCCAGAGCCTGCCCTGTACTGCTGCTGCGTGCTGCTGTAATTTTCCATATGAATCCACTGTGGCAGAGGGATCTTGCATTTCCCAATGTGAGACAGACGCTGGGAGGTTTTTGTACAGCGGCTCTATGGAAATGTATCACCGTGGCCCCCTGTCCCCACGGTGTTAAAGCATCACACAAAAACAGCGACGCCTGCTTCGCTTCTCTCGCCCCACCCCCCCAACCCCCCGCTTTTCCCACGCTCGGTCTGCCACTGTTCACCCCTCATGTCACTGGAGTCTGTGTCAAACTGAACGTTTCTATTTATATACGTGACAATGTACAGAAAAAGGCAGGGGGCAGAGCCGCTAAAATCCCACCCCCTACATCCCACCAGAATAAAAGGAGCCCAAGAATTCACTCTTCACCCCTTGTGTCATACATGAGGATGTTTTTAATACATTTTATTATATGTACGTTCTATTTATAAAATCACACGTTTAATGTACTTGATATACCTTGTGGTTTATGGGTTAATTTTTTATCATCATTAATCCTGCAGATTGTCTTCCTCTTGCCTTATATTGTCTGTTAAAGAAGCATGTGCCCCCCGAAAGTGGCATGGTGGCACGGTGGCATGGTGGCACGGTGGGTAGTGCTGTTGCCTCATATCTTCTGGGCTTGGAGTTTGAATGCTGGCCTTTGTGTTTTGCAGGTTTCTTCTTGGTACATTAGTTTCTTTTCCCAGTCCAAAAACATACAGTTAGATAATTACTGCCTTTAGATTGCCCATAGTGTGTGTGTGTGTGTGTGTGTGTGTGTGTGTGTGTGTGTGTACGCGCCCCACAATGGACTGGCATTCCATCCAATATCAAAATAAACATTTGATTGCACGTTAAAAGGTAGTAAAATACATTTCCAGCTAATGCTTAGGAGATTGTTTATACAACAACATAATTGAAGTAAAAGTAATATAGGTTTAAGGATAAGTGTGAGGGATGCAGTAGATGACCCTGGTCCACAGGCGGTTGTTTGACTTCGCTTTTCAAAAAGCAGGGTGATGTTGTGGTCTTCGCCAGTAGGTGGCGTTAGTTTTACAGTTTAATAGTCAGGTTTTATAATGTGAGCTAAAGTATGCAAGTTACTCGGAATTTTTGTTTTATGATGAAAGATTATATAAAAAATGAATACAATAATTATAAAAAAAAATATATATATATACATATATAAGGCTGTTATTATGAAAATGGTTTCAGTTTAATTGCTTGAGTAACAAAGGAGCCAGTCAGTTGTTGTACAGTCTCTTGGAGAACATTAGAAATTAATATCACTTTAATCCAACATCCAGCTATTTGATTCACAAAAATCAATAGTGAGGTACATTGCATGCTTCAATAAGACATCTCTGTATCCACATGCAAGAACAGATTAGTTGTTATCATACTTGGGTTTAAGACTGATATGGGAAGGTACCAGGACGTTTGGGTGACAGTACAGTAAATCAAGAGCTTTTCTGACAACTGCACAACTTCTCCTGTAGATGTCATTATTTAATAACTTCTGTTGGTGCATGAAAGGTGGCGGGCTTTATGTTAGTAGGTATCATCAAAGCTTTATGTTAGTAGGTATCATCAAAGCTTTATGTTAGTAGGTATCATCAAAGCTTTATGTTAGTAGGTATCATCAAAGCTTTATGTTAGTAGGTATCATCAAAGCTTTATGTTAGTAGGTATCATCAAAGCTTTATGTTAGTAGGTATCATCAAAGCTTTATGTTAGTAAGTATCATTGGCATCAGTAACAATACTATTATCATTTAAAGGGAGACATTCTGGGTTGTGGCGTCTAAGAGTGAAATAGACATTAAGTACTTGGGTGAGTATTGTTAAAATGGGACAGTTTCTGAAGATTTGCTTTCTGAAAAAATCATCTCAATATCTTGAATCCCAACTTGATACCATTCTGAATGCAGTAGTGCCCCTTGGACACTAATCAGTAGTGAAAGTGAAGTATTATCGTACACATATACATGTATTAACTGCAAAGTTTAACTGTCTCATTTTTCCAGGTGTCCCATTTTCACAACACCCACCCTGTTATGTTTGTAATGAATTATTTGACTCGCTCGTATAACTTGTACACCGCTTTAGACCAACCCATTTGCTAAATAAATGTAAATATAAATACTGTAATAACAATTACTGTGTTTTTATGCAGTGCAAATTTTAGAGAACATATACCGAATTTAAGAATGGTAGAATTTTCTTGCAGAAAATGTGGTTAATGGTTATTGTACAGCAGCACAACTGCTGTGAATCACTGTGCAATACTGGAAGCGCAGTAATACGTAGCCGAGTCTGAGGCCTCTAGACTTTTGATCTCAAGCGAGGACTCCGTAACTTCAGGTCGGGTCATTACATATTTGGACTGACTGAAGGGTGGCTCAGTATTTGTGGAGTTTTTACCAGTAGAATATGCCAGCATAGCCATCTCTCCAGTGTTATGCTTATACCAGTACATATTGTAGTGTGTATTATCATCATGTTCACAGTCCAACTTCGTTGAAGCATCCCCAGCTTTTGCAAATAAAATATTAACCTTTTGAATCACATTCACTCCATCCGTTGTTTCTGTAGAAAAACAAACAAAGCATTTATTTAAGCCCTTATTCCAAAATGATCCATTGAGAATCCATCATATAGCACATGACAATGAAAATATGGATCTAAGATTTTAATGCAATTCATTCAAATATTAGTGAGTACATTAAATATATTCAGAGTGTGTGTAAGGCAGTTCTTACTGGCAGTGAGCAGGAAGGTTATTAGTAACCAGAAAAAGTCCATTCTGTTGATAATGAAGTGCTCCAGTATCACACTGCAAATGAGTTTGCAGAAGCTTTTCCATGTACCAAGGACACACAGTTCCGTACAAAATAATCTGTACAGTCCGACAGAACACTCTGACCAAGAGCAACTAACAAGAGCTACATTAAATAAGCTACAGCAATTCCCTCTCCTCTTGTGGTCTCTCCTCCTCCTAACCTTCTTGTAATTAACAAAAACATTTGGTGGTCATGTGATTTTGAATCATGTGATTCTGTAAGCCAACTCCCCTTGCCCCATCACCACCCAGAAGAAAGGATAGTTCTACATAGAACAGGTGCAGCTTTGGCTTTTCCCTTCTTCTGAGAGAATGTGGTTGTCAGTTATTGTTGTGCAGCATAGTCACCGTAAGTCAGTGTGTCATACTGGAAGCGCAGTAATATACAGCTGAGTCTGTAGCCTCCATGTTTTTTATCTGTAGTGACGATGTCTTAATATGTGGTCGGAGCATTTTGTATTTGGAATCACTAAAAGGTGGTTCTATATTCACTGTGTCTTGGGCAACAGAATATGCCAGTATATCCATCCCTCCCGGATGATACTTGTACCAGTACATATAGTAATAATTGCTATCATCATGTTTGCAATCCAATGTCACTGACGAATTCCCGATTTTGGTAAAGAGAACTTCTGTTTCCTGAGTAATTTTCACTCCATCGGTTGACCCTGTGAAAGAAACAAGAGGATTGAATATCATAAATAATTTCTACGTATTTTAAAAACATTCACAGACACGGACGTTACATTTAAAGGACAACGAAAACATTCAGTTTAACAGAATATTGTCAAATGCAAATAACTTTTTGATTTGAGCTTTTTACGGTATGAGATAGTTCTTACTAGTCATGAGCAGAAAAGTTGTTAAAATGTACAGAATCTCCATTCTGTGCCTCGTGTTGTTTTTCTGGCAGTGAGTAAATATTATCTTGCAGGTGTTACTTGTCCAAAACTGATAAATTATTAACAATGATACATTGCTAAGAGCTTGAGTTGGTTTGATGCATAATAGGAGCAACGGTGACATTTTCTCTTCCTGTGAGTTGGCTCCTCCCCCTATTGTTCTCATGCCTTTACTGAACACCCATTATGGTCATTGTTAAAAGTAACAGCTGGTGTAAGTAATGTGTCTGATCCTCTTGGTTGCAATTACATAACTTTCCACTGACATTTTGCTATGTACTTGGTCGACGGAGACAAATTATGTGAAACTATGAAATTCATTTCATATATATGTGTGTGTGTGTGTGTGTATATTTGCATATTTGTATATACGTGTTTGTGTGTGTGTGTGTGTGTATATATACATATATAAACACATAATATATAAAATGTTGAAGGTGTACAGCACATTAAACGAAGGCCAAATTTAATTATTCTACCTGAATGGAACCAAAAGCCCCTTCCCCTGCCATTACTGATCATAAGACTAATTGGACTGCATTCTTAAACGTGCTTATTATTGCCTTCCTTTCCATAAGATACCCTACTTGCAGGTGTTTTGAGCTGGTAGGGAAGCGGGTAGTGGCAGCCTTTCATGGTATCCTGCAAAAATATACAGGTGATTGGGATCTTATGTAACATATTCAGAAAGAATAAAGACCTTAGCTACAGTATGTGTGTCGGGGCAGGAGGTACGGGAGACGGGGGGTGCAGGCAAGTGTCCCTAAGGAGGGGGGGGGGTTTATTAAGAGGAAAGTGGGAGAATATCCAAGTGAGAAGCAGCAATCCATTCTGGACGGTCATCCTCTCATGATCATGTGGGCGGTGAAAGCCTGTGCTATTGGCTTGCCTCCCCAGTGTAGTTCCACCCCCTGGCTGTGATAGTTAGTGGGCCCCAGCCACTTTCTCAGTGGCCCATAAGCTGTTGAGCACCCCCTGCTGGTATGTTGTGGCATTTCTGTGTACATCACCCTAAGTTTATTTAACGTGTTTTATTAAAGTGTATTTAAAGATTTTATTATCATTTGTGCATTTAACCATAAAAGGTTCATTTCAGTTTGTAGGAATATAATATGAAAATTCTGTTTCAGATAAGACAAAGTAACTCAGCCGCATTATTTTCTTGTGTAAACAATGCATGGATTAAACTTTACTGTTTCAGTCATTATCACTTTCAGTGGATATCTTGATGAGTTTGGAGTTTATCCTAGGAAGAACTGGGCAAAGTGGGACGCCCTGCTGATGGGAGACTGGGCAGACATACACACTATGGATGATTTAGAAACACCAGTGCAACTGAACTGCCTGCTTTTGGAATGAGGGAAAAAAATGTAGCCACATAGAATAAGTTGTACAACTATATAAACGTATCGAAGGGGTTACTAATGAACTGCAACTTACCTGAATTGCAAATTATCTTTGGATCGTAGGTTGAAACCACAATGTAGCGTGGGGATGTAAACACTGTGAGGTAAAGTGATTTGGTAATGGAGATATATTCTGGGAGATTTTGAACACTACACAAAAGTGCATTACTGCTAGGATGTTCCAGTTTTTGCAGAACAGAATTCAGGTCCCGTTTTAATATTTTTTCCATCGGTGTTATGCATCAGCAAGAAGAGAGATTGACTACACAGGCGTAACTGGAAGGCGGATGGAACTGAGAGAAACAGACCCGACACCTCACACACTATCAGTATAGACAGATGCTCCACGACACCTTCTCACACTGAAATAAATTTTGCCAAAAATGTCTTGAGGTCAGTGTTCATTTCAGAGGCCTTGTTGGGAAAAAATCTAGTGACACGTACATCTAAAATCTAGTAAAAAATAGCACGATTATTCTTAAAAAATGAAATACATTCATCGTTAAAAGAGTATGAGAAACCACGCCACCCCCCGACCAAGCCAGCTGTACTTCCCCACCATCCACGTTCTTGTACAGAGACCTTGACAGTCTACTACACTGTGACTTGCTGCACAGTAATAGGTAGCGCTGTCAGTGACTTGAAGGTTGGAAGCCTGCAGGCTGAAATTATTGTTATTGCTGTCGATGGAAGCCTTGAAGCGGTTCGTGCTATCAGCGCTGTCATACTCATTGGTCAGAAACTCCACAGCTCTCCTCTCGGAGCTTTGCCGGTACCACTGCATGGTGTAGCTGCTCATCGAGACGTCTGCTGACATTCTGCACTGTAGGAGCACTCCATCACCAACTTTGGCCATTAGGAACTTTTGGGGCTGCAGTACCTTTGAGTCGCTGGATGAATCTTTATGGAGAGAACAGTGACATCGATTCACCAAATGGGTTTTGAACGCTTGGGATGTACAAATGGTCATAAAGTATGCAAGTACGCAGCCTGTAAAAGCTGCATAGCTTCTTTCAAATATTGCTAACTAAAAATAATCACAGCTTGAAAATGTTCAACCTCCTGAGACTTAGCATATTGAAGAGAAGTATAAGCTGTATATTCTCACGTGAGGACAAGCAAAATAGCAGACAGAAGATGAAAACTGAAAGCATTCCTCCGAGGATCTGGAGTCCCATCCAGCTGCTGGTGATCAGAAATGCCGGTGTCCCTCTCAGCGCTCTGCAGACACACCTGCTCTCAGGAGAAGTGGACTCTATTTACGCGTGCTTGTGCTATTTTTTTGCTCAGTGAAACTTGCAGCACACAGCATGACGGAAAGTAGGTCGATGACATCACATCCAGCAAAGAGGTCTACACTCTTCACCACCACTCACTTTTTTTTGGATAAAATTGGGAAAATACACAAAAGACTGCAGATGAGCCAGTGATATTTTAGATTTTCAAAATAGCAGAAAAATTAAAAATGAAACTGCCGGTTAGTTTCAACATATTCTGTGAATTACAATGTGTATTTTTCATTTTTGTATGTGCACATTTTTATGCATATAATTGTTTACATCCTTTGAAAATGTCATTTGGCAAAACAATGCTATTTTCCATATGATATTAAAATCAACGACGATGACACAAATGTCACAAATAGTGAAAAATGTAATAGCTGATCTACACGGAATCAATATCTAGGTAAGAAATTTCCACAACAAACCATCCACCCATTTCCTGTAACCACCTACCCTATTCAGGTTGCAGGGCGCTTATTTTCCAGCTTGGTTCCTTGTTCTTGCTCTGTTCACTAGTTGCGTTACGTTTTGTTAGTTATTTTCCCTGTTTTGTTCTAGACCCTTCGTGGTTCCTTTATTGTCTGGTTCCCCCGTTTTGTGTTCTGCTTTGTTAATAAACCCTGGTTTGTTGGAGCTGCTCTGTGGATTCATTCCTCTTTTTCCTCTTCGTCATGCCCAGCAGTAACAGAGCGGAGGTGGGACTCTAATCCCCAACCTGGGAGATGTCAGGTGCCCAGCCGAGTAATTTGAATTATGCTTCCTAAATTTGGCTTTGTAAAAATGAGTAGCATAAATTGCAACTTAAAAAAAGAGATTCCATAATCACAAATCATAATCATCATTATCACTTTTCCACTCCTTTTTGTGAGGGTAGCAGCGATAGACTCTAGCTCGTTCAGCAGCATCCCAAAGCCAGCTGGGAGATGGAATCCCTCCTGTGTGTCCTGGGGCTTCATAAGGAGCAGCTCTGAAGTCCCCACCCTGTCACGGAGAGTGAGGAGATGGAATCCCTCCTGTGTGTCCTGGGGCTTCATCAGGAGCAGCTCTGAAGTCCCCACCCTGTCACGGAGAGTGAGGAGATGGAATCCCTCCTGTGTGTCCTGGGGCTTCATCAGGAGCAGCTCTGAAGTCCCCACCCTGTCACGGAGAGTGAGGAGATGGAATCCCTCCTGTGTGTCCTGGGGCTTCATAAGGAGCAGCTCTGAAGTCCCCACCCTGTCACGGAGAGTGAGGAGATGGAATCCCTCCTGTGTGTCCTGGGGCTTCATAAGGAGCAGCTCTGAAGTCCCCACCCTGTCACGGAGAGTGAGGAGATGGAATCCCTCCTGTGTGTCCTGGGGCTTCATAAGGAGCAGCTCTGAAGTCCCCACCCTGTCACGGAGAGTGAGGAGATGGAATCCCTCCTGTGTGTCCTGGGGCTTCATAAGGAGCAGCTCTGAAGTCCCCACCCTGTCACGGAGAGTGAGGAGATGGAATTCCTCCTGTGTGTCCTGGGGCTTCATCAGAAGCAGCTCTGAAGTCCCCACCCTGTCACGGAGAGTGAGGAGATGGAATCCCTCCTGTGTGTCCTGGGGCTTCATCAGGAGCAGCTCTGAAGTCCCCACCCTGTCACGGAGAGTGAGTCCACTCATAGGTCGTACTCACAACCTTGTTCTTTAGGTCACTGCCCACATCTGATTTTCACAAGCGAATGGTAGGAACATAGATTGGCTAATAAACGTTGTAAGACTTAATGCGTGCTTTGACAACCTCTTCGCTTGCAGGACCACAGTTGCCAAACCAATTTCACGTGCCTTCTTAGCATTTTTCATGAGAAAGTCCCTAAGATGGACATCACTTAGCGCTGAATCGATGAACTCTGTGCTGGAAGTCCTGGTTGCATGAGCCCAAAAGTAGCCACCTATACCAGATGCCCTTCTAGCCATAGCTGCTTCCTGGTCCATGAAAATCACAAACAGCAATGGAGACAACACGCGCCCCTAATGGAGTTCAAGGCTGGAGAACAGCGGCCACTGGAAATGGGGAGGCAAGCTATGTGGACACAACATGCAGTGGTGGTCATAGTACCTGTAGTATCCCTACAGCAGCTCCCACAGTGTATGTTGGGATATACTGTCATATGCCAACTTCAAGTCCACAAAGCACATGTAGACATAGGAGGACGTGATGAGCTCAGGGTGCTGAAAGTGGGAAGGGCCCCGTAGACTGACTTTGGTAGTGCCCCTCCTTCCGTCCCTCCCGCATGTAGACTGTGTTAGCATATAGCATATAGCTCTGCTTAAGAGACGAGTTGGTCCATTGTTCCATGGGCAGGCCAGAGACCACGTTGCTCCTCCTGAATCCCAGGGGACTCCTCTCGCTTTTCCACTTCTCCTCCCTTTTTAAGAATAGGAACTACCACCCCTGCGGTCTAGTCCACAGGTAATCCCTGTTGTTTTTCCTAGGCGGTTTGCAGTGGGGCCTGCAGCCTATCCCAGGCAGCACAGGGCAGAAGGCCGGGATACACTCCCAATGGGATGCCCAATGGGATGCCAGCCGTTTACAGGACACATACATGAAGACATAGATAAACACATACAACAAACACACATATTTGTATTCCTGTCTTTGTGGGGACCGTCCATTCATTTCTATGGGAAAATGCTAATCCCAGCAATGACCCCTAACCTTCGCCATAAGTAACCAAACGAAAAAAAACAAGCCTTTTCAGTTATTTGTTTGCAGTCACAGACTTTTATAGATTTGAGTTTCCCCTTGTGTGGACCAAAAAATAATCCCCACAAAGTCAAAATAACAGGCTTTTAGTAAGAAAGATTCTTTACAAAGATTTGTGTTTCTAGTTTGTATTTTCAGAATACATATGACAATAAATCTTGAAACTAGATGCCTTTTTATCTCCTAATCTAACTCTTCCCTGTCAGAGATGTAACGTCCCACCTTCCCAAAGACATCGTCAATCAGCAAGGTCTAGTTTGTCTAGGTCCTTCCCACTCATTGGCTCTCAAATGCAACTTCATCTGCTCTCTCCTCATAGACCTTATCGCTGAGAGGATCCAGGAAGTCAAGCTCCAGAAGATATAATACTGTGCATTGATACGGGACACAAACTCTATGCCCTGGATCGGATCACAAGAAAAACAATGGCAATTTGTAACTGATATATTTCATCAGTGATGCTCTAATAGAATTGGAATTTACAGAAAGGGATTCTGAGATGCTAGGGACAGGGAGGAAGGTACACTGGCCAGCAATTTACTTAAGAGATCCCAGCATTCTGTGGGGGCGATGGTGGTGCAGGAGGTAGTTCAAGCCCCGAGTTCTCCTGACCCCATCGAAGTGTCCTTGAGCAAGACACTGAACCCCAAATTGCTCCCGGTGAGCTGGTTGGCGCCTTGCATGGCAGCCTCCGTCACCGGTGTGTGGATGGGTGAATGTGAGGCATAGATTGTAAAGCACTTTGGTACTCGTAAGAGTAGTAAAAAGCGTTATATAAATGCAGTCCATTTACCATATACTGTATGTCAAACAGCTGTAGCGTAGGGCTGATGGGAGCAGTGGATTTGTAGTGTTGTACCTCAGTGTCATCATGACACTGTCAGGCCCCTGAGCAATGACCCTAACCCAACCCACTCCAGAAGCACTGCACACTGGTTCTTTGCCTTGCGCTAAATGTAAAAATGCAGTTGATCTTACGGGTAAACAGGTAACATGTTTTTGTACTGTAGCACTGCAGATGTTAATCATTGTGCTTTCTAGCTGCACAGAAATAGATTGCGCCGTCTGCAACAGTCAGATTCGTGATGTTCAGGGAGCCTTTCTCAGCTGCTGATTTTCTCAGTGTAAACCGGGTTTTAAATTTCTCCTCATATTCGGGTTTAGCTGTGCTGTAGCCATATCCTATGAGAAGCAGAGCTGTGCTGGCCTCCTCCTGTTTATACCAAAGCATAACATCATAGTTAGCATCATCGTGGCTGCACGGAATCTCCACTTCTTTCTCTAAATTAGACAGAATAAAATCTGGCTGCTCAATCTTGATGCCATTTGTGAGACCTGTGGACAAAAATGGAAGAATTTTGAAACAAGAGATTTGAGAAAACTATTCAATCACCAAAGAACAGCAAATAAAAGTGATAATAATTAATAGTTATTGGTAGGAACAGGGTGGGTATTAAGTCATTTCCTTGACTTACATGGAATCAAGAGTAAGAAAAATACAGCTCCCCATCTGACTCGGAACATTATAATAAAGCAAGCAGTGAATGATGTTCTGAGAGCGAATGCAGGAAGTAATTTTAAAAAACTGGTGAGAAAAATTATCAGAAGCTGAAGAAATATTGTGTGCACCGGAACAACAGTAAGTGTCACCCAGAAACAGGAAGAGAACTAACTCAAATCCACCTGTGACTCAACAGCATCTCTGTGTCTTGTGAATAAACGTCTGAGAGGAAACATACAGTACAGTAATGTCACTTCCAAATGTATGGTTTGCTAACAGTTTGTCTGTGTCGTGGTACATTATTGGCAATTATTAACATCAGGGCTGTGTTTCCCTCTTCTATGGGGGAAACTGTTGTTGCATTTATACAACGATATTACCTGTTGTTTTTAAATTCATCATTATAATAATGTTTTTGGTTAAATACAAAAGTATGAGTAATTTGTACAGGTAGGAAACTTACTGATACTGGGCATGAGAGGGTATATATGGCCTGAGCAGAAATACTTACATTTGTGATTTGTAGTGTTCTAATGCACATGGGTTACACACTACTTTACAACTAACTCCCAATTCTGTCAAGAAATAAAGTTACTTGTACTTAAATGCTTATTTTGGGATGAATTAAACAGTGTATAATTGTTATACACTATGAATGTTCAACAGTAATTCATGATGGTAGCATTTTCGTCTGTGCTTATAGATGACAGTTTTCTTCCAAGAAATTGTATTTTTGCAAAACATGAACAATGATGGACATATAGTTCAAAGAAGCCAGAGTGTGCAGAACACAATCAATGATGACACCTTGTCTTCCCTCTGCATTTGCATAATGTTTTTGTCATGTGGTCTTGTGAGTTCGGAGCATTGTGCTTACTGGCTGCACAGAAGTATATTGCACTTTCTGCAGGAGTCAGATTACTGATTTTCAAGGTGCCTCTTTCATTTGTTGATTTTTTCAGCTCAAACCTGCTTTTGCTGAAGTTCTCCTCATTGACGGGGTCGCTTGTGCCATAGCCGTACACGATCAGGAGCAGAGCCACACTGTTCCGTTCCTGTTTATACCACAACATGTTGAGGTAGCTACTGTCACTGTGGCTGCAGTTAATATCCACATTTTCCCCTAAATTAGCCGTAATAATTGCTGGCTGCTCAAACTTGATTCCAGCTGTCAGACCTGTGGATATGCAGAAATACATAGAAAGTTCTTCTGAAAAAATGATATGTAATCAATACCAAGTTCCATAAAGGATCTCAGAAAACAGGCAAATAATCACAAGGACTACAACTATTGTTATCAGTACTTATTGTCACGTAAACATTAATATAAATGCAGTTTTTTTTTCCTTTTTTCATCTTACATGGAATCAGGATTAAGGCAAATCCAAATCCCCCTGTGACTGTAAACATCATAATGAAGCAAGCGACGAATAATCCTCTGAGATGGTATACAGTTTTACAGTGGATTATGTCGTAGACCAACGTGTGTCATACAATGTGGGCAGGATTTCATCTGTGACACACAACTGGGCTGTGCTTCCCTCTGCAGGACGTAAATGTTTTAAATAAATGAAAAACTGCTGACAATGGCTGCATTTACAGGTGATTTGATGCGACTGTTATCTCAATTATTTTTCCATTTGTAATATTTGCAGATTGAATATCCATGTTATTACTTGGATCCATGTTATTAATGGAAGAATTTTGAAACAGGAGATTTGAGAAAACTATTCAATCACCAAAGAACAGCAAATAAAAGTGATAATACCCACCCTATTCCTACCAATAACTATTAATTATTAAGTCATTTCCTTGACTTACATGGAATCAAGAGTAAGAAAAATACAGCTCCCCATCTGACTCGGAACATTAAAATAAAGCAAGCAGTGAATGATGTTCTGAGAGCGAATGCAGGAAGTAATTTAAAAAACTGGTGAGAAAAATTGTCAGAAGCTGAAGAAATATTGTGTGCACCGGAACAATAGTAAGTGTCACCCAGAAACAGGAAGAGAACAAACTCAAATCCACCTGTGACTCAACAGCATCTTTCAGTGTCTTGTGAATAAACGTCTGAGAGGAATCATAATGTCACTTCCAAATGTATGGGGGACCTTATTGGCAATTATAAACATCTGGGCTGTGTTTCCCTCTTCTATGGGGGAAACTGTTGCTGCATTTATACATCGATATTACAGCATTTGTTTCAAAAAGTCATTATAAAATGTTAGATCTGTTTTTTTGGTAAAATAAGAAAACGTATTATTTTAAAGGTTGGAAAAACACAATCAACAAAAAGAATAATCTGTCTGAATTAAGATTCCTTAAATGCTTTTAGTATGAGTTACAACCATACTCTCACACTGAAAACGTGAGAGGGTAAATATGACCTGCACAAAAGTACTTGTGCGACCGGTAATTTACAGTATTTTAATGCAGGTGTGTTAAATACTACTTTACAAACCCAAAAAGCTATGTGTGGTAGAACTTTCTGTGGCTGGCATATTTAATCTAAATCATTGTGTTTCCTGGCTAAAAACAAAAGAACTGCATATGATATTAGGTCAGGGATGATGAAATTTTAAAATGAACTATTATTTCTTCAGTTGTAGCTTATACAAAGTCTTTGAAAGTTGTTTTCTTTTTTAAAATTTGGATGTCACAAAAAACAAATTTTTGCACAGTTTCTATAATCATACTCAGAGATAAATGGTGCAGTGTAACATTGTTACAAATTCCCTAGTATGTTCAGCAGTAATACATAACAGAAACAATTGTGTCTGTGCTTGTACATGACCATCATTTTCCAAAATGTACAGAGTATAATGGACATATAGTTCAAAGAAGCCAGAATGTGCGGAGTGCAGAACACAATCAATGATCACACCTTGTCTTCCCTCTGCATTTGCATAATGTTTTTGTCATGTGATCTTGTGAGTTCGGAGCATTGTGCTTACTGGCTGCGCAGAAGTATATTGCACTTTCTGCAGGAGTCAGATTACTGATTTTCAAGGTGCCTCTTTCATTTGTTGATTTTTTCAGCTCAAACCTGCTTTTGCTGAAGTTCTCCTCATTGACGGGGTCGCTTGTGCCATAGGCATATACGATCAGGAGCAGAGCCACACTGTTCCGTTCCTGTTTATACCACAACATGTAGAGGTAGCTTCTGTCACTGTGGCTGCAGTTAATATCCACATTTCCCCCTAAATTAGCCGTAATAATTGCTGGCTGCTCAAACTTGATTCCAGCTGTCAGACCTGTGGATATGCAGAAATACATAGAAAGTTCTTCTGAAAAAATGATATGTAATCAATACCAAGTTCCATAAAGGATCTCAGAAAACAGGCAAATAATCACAAAGACTACAACTATTGTTATCAGTACTTATTGTCACGTAAACATTAATATAAATGCAGTTTTTTTTCCTTTTTTCATCTTACATGGAATCAGGATTAAGGCAAATCCAAATCCCCCTGTGACTGTAAACATCATAATGAAGCAAGCGACGAATAATCCTCTGAGAGGATATACAGTTTTACAGTGGATTATGTCGTAGACCAACGTGTGTCATACAATATGGGCAGGATTTCATCTGTGACACACAACTGGGCTGTGCTTCCCTCTGCAGGAGGTAAATGTTTTGGAGTTGTGTAATTTTACTATCTGGTCCCTTAAATGTTATGTATATGCCCTTAAGTTGCAAAATGCAGGCATTTATGTAAAAACAACAATTTATATTTATTCTGACGAAACAAAACACCATATACTACACAGAATATTTATATAAATCATATTAGTCTGTGATTATATCATGCAAAATATACTGGAGTATTCCTGAGAAGAAGCATAGAATAACAGTTATTTCAATGGATTCTAGAACAGGTCCTACGTGTTTGACCCTCTAGTAATGTTCTATGTACTGATTCCACTGCATGGACAATGGGGTGTGTGCTCTACAATGGCAGCTTGACATACATTTCTATCATAATTCCTTGTCGGGCTTAAGGGATGAGGAGCTACTGTGGTTTTTCTGGTGCAACAGAAATCTGCTTCCTACAGTAGCATTAGCAATGACCGAGAAATCCTTTCTGAGTGTGTGTTCACATATATCGGCTCATGAAATTTTTCTTCAAGAGAAACGACAGGCAGTTGTGCAAAAAAAGTGTGCTTTTATGCACTGGCTTTTACGCAGTGGCCTGTAAGGAATCCACTGCACAACAGCAGGAGGCAATCAGCGCCACGCTGGTCAATAGTACCAATGGCGTTCTAATGGCTGACTTGCAAACCATCTGTCATGAATGGTCATTGGGCACGGCAGCCACTAATCGCTCTCATCAATGAAGGGAACAGTCCTCCCCAACACAGCCCACGCTGGGGAGAAAGTCAGGGACACAGGAAGGGAGACAGGAAGGGAGAGCAAACTCGGTTTGCTTTCTTTGGCATGACTGTTGGACAGCTTGGAGGATGGCCGTCCTGAACACACACGCAGAGTTGCAAATAGAATTCAACAAAATGTGAGTACATCCCTGGTTGATATCACTAAAATGCCAAATGATAAACTATATCCATTTTCATTTAAACAAATGATTATATGACGTTATGTATAATTAAAAACATTCTGGTTAGACTGATCATATTGAAATTACTGACTAACTACTGTATACATGCGGTGAAACAAAAGTGAGTATACCCATAATGCAATTTCCCACTACAGCCAATTGGATGGAAAAGGGCAAAAAAACTGGTAAACAACTAAACGAAAACCTAGACAGTCACAGCAGTTATTAGGCAGTATTGGATGAGACACAATACCAGAAAGCAAAACTATAGTGACAGCAACCCTTCCGGCTGAAAAGAATAATCTGTGAAAAATGGCAGATTATTTCTCTACTATTTTGTGCTACACTGGTATCGTCCAAGCCAAAGAGGGTTAAGTATGTCATCAATAATACAAACATACAAAATATTAGAAAACCAAACGACTAAAATCCCGCTATTGAAATCAAGCAACAACAAGACGAGCAATTACATCAATAATAGATATATTATGCAAGATGGGCTACTTAGCGATAAAATTGAAAAGAGGAAAGAAAGACCAGCATGATGAAAGAAAGTTTAATGGAACAGTGTTTACTTGGCAAACTTTAATAGACTAAAATCTAGAACTGAAAATACATTTAGTACTTTTAGTATTAAAAGTTCCACTAGTAAAGTTCTATTGATAAAGATTGACAGTAACTGGCATCCCATTCTGGGTGCTCCGTGCGCCACCGTGTGCTTTCTGGAATAGGCTTCCGGCTCATCGTGACCCTGTAAGCCGTTATGAAGATAGATGGAAGGACAGACGAGTGGGTGGATGGATTTCCTGTCTCTCTTTGGTGATCGGTAGCATAATACTAAATTACCTATGGAAACCTTAACATGATGGGAACAAGCTGTCAGACAAAACTCACAGCTGCTACTTACACTAAGCTGTTATATACCTAAAAAGGTCATGCGCTACATTTCCACTTGCGGTGGGTTTGGTCACAGTTAGACTAGAGACGGCTTTTTGCAGAGGAGAGAGGTGATCTGAGGCACCGTCTTCCCCTTGTATGCTGGAAATATGCAGGTGTCCATGACTTTTGGCATCTCCGTTTATAATAAAACGATCTTTAAATGCTGTTTCTGTGGTTTCCTGAGTTGAATAAAGGTACCCTACAAGTTTCATCGCTGTATTACCTCCACCATGTTGATACCAGTAGAGGTAATAGTAGCTATTTTGGCTATGAGTACAGCTAAAAATTGCATAGTTCCTGATTTCTGAATGACAGCAGGGGTCTGTGAAATGATTGAGCTCACTGTGCCACCTTCAATAAAGAAAAGAGATAGTTATTGAAAACACAGACTAAATTAAGCAATCTGCAATGACTATTTCATGTCATACACATGTAATGTAAGTCTGCATACTTACAAATGAGTCTCAGTGAAAAGATACTGTAGGTGAAGAGTAATACAGTGGTACCTCGGTTCTCGAACTTAATCCGTTCCGGATCGAATCCTAAAAAGTTCGAGTTCTGATCGAATTTTTCCCATAAGAAGTAATGGAAAACCAATTAATTGGTTCCCGGCCCCCCAAAATGTCACCTAAATATGTTTTTTTTTTTTAGCATTTAAACACAAAATGAACAGGATAAAACAAGAAGAGCACTTTTTTCTGGCTTCCAAAACGATAAAGATCTTATCCCAGCTGTTTCTGGTTGTTGTCATTATGGTGCGTTCGATTATTTCTTTTTTTTTAATTTATTTATTGCTTTTTTAACAGTATACAAACAATGAAAAACACATAACAAATACAAATTGCATTTTAAAGAAAAAGGGTACATATTCTTTCTCATTTACAAAAGATTCTTCAGGGCCTTATATAAACTGATAGTTTTTACAGCTTTTCGGGTTTTTTTAAGTCCATCCAACGTGTTAAAATAAAATTTCAATTCCAACTTAAACTGGCATATATTAGGCTTGTTCGATTATTTCTCTCCAAGTCGGAACTCGGATGAAAATCGTCACTTCCTGTCGGAAACACGCCTCTTTAATGACGTTGAAGTCCGAGTTGCCCCTGTGACGTAATTTCAACATGGCGACTTGGTTTGTTTGTAGTTTGTTTACCGTTCGAAAAAAGAATATCGATATGAATGTACTAAAATATTTTATAAAGCTTTTTATGTGGTTTGAGTAGTTCGTGTTTCTTGTTTGTCTCTCGGAAAATTATCCATCTCTCCATTTAGAAAACTCCAAATCTGCTAAAATATAAAGCAACAACACACGGCAACGTGTTCATGGAGGCAGCCATGTTTGTTCCGAGATGTGGGTAGCTCGAACGGGAGATTGTCGGACGTGATGTCACTCAACTCGGAATTTCCGAGTTCCGAGAGAAAAATGAACGCACTTTCAGTCCGCGTTTCAGTTTGTTTCCCCAGTCCGGTCATTGGGTGCGTTCGACTTGCTTACAGCGCTGGCTTAAAGCAACGCATTCTGATCCTGACGCAATGCATTACGGTTAGATGCATTGCGACTTCTCACCCGACTGCACAAATTGGAACCGCCTCCGTGACGACACACCTTTGCCTTTATTGGCTGAAGTTCCGATGCGTAATCTGCTATTTCTCCTGAATATCACTTAAAGCAGTGAAAACTGGTTTTCAGTTAATTTACCTGGTAAAATAAATGACATACATGCTTAATAGTACACGTAAGTTAGTGGTTTATTTATTGTTAGTTACTGTAATGTTGCGCTTCTTTATTTGGTTAATCGTCTAGTCTGTGAAGAAGGCATTCAAGTAAGAATTGCATTGTAGTATGACTGATTTCCTGGCGTGTACAATTTATATTAGGTCAGCGTTCACGGTTCGACTTATGATATTCAGATCGAGTTCTAGGTCAAACTGTTAGACTTTCGAGAAATTCGAGTTCTAGTGACTTCGAGAACCGAGGTACCACTGTATATTCATTCTGCTATGTACCATTAGAAACAACCTACTTCTGTGAAGGGAAGAAGAGGAACTGCCATTTCATGAGAGTTAAGAAGATTATATTAAAATATAAAGCCCCATAGCTAGTGGCTTAAAAAACAGCCCCCTGCTGGACATAATCTGAAATGGACAGAATTGAACCCGAAAACTCCCTCATAAGAACAATGAAACTTGCCAATGATGTTTAATGAAGGAAGGTAAGTGATCCATAATACTTCATGCATGCATGTGTCTCTGTGAATTTGAGCCTGAACTTTTTATTTGTTTGAAATACTGTAGTTCATCATACAGTCTGTGAATGCGTTTAGATCTGCCGTGCAGATAGGTCAGCCACCGTGTCTAAGAGTTTTTAGCAAAGCATTGTGGGAATCTGCACCACTGTGTTGGCTTGCTGCACAGAAATATATTCCACTGTCTGCTATGATGATACTGGAGATGTTTAATGAGCCATTGTTTCTCCCATCTCCGTCCATTACAAACCTGCTATCTATACCAGTTTCAGGATTGGGCTGCTCAAAGTAAAGATTACCCAAATATTTCAGAGGGCTCCCCGATTCTAATTGTTGGTACCAGTACATGCGGTCATAGTTTGTTATTCTGTGCGAACAGCTGAGCTGCACAGATTCTCCGAGCTTCTTGACAAGCGCAGGAGGAGATTGGTGAACTCCGGTACTTACAGAGAAACCTGAAAGACAAAGAAAACAGCAATAATGTTACAATATGATGATGAAAGCACATTCCTTCATTAGCAGTATGATCCTGAGATTCTCACCTGTGAGACAGACCAGTAGGAGAATGGAACTGATGACAGTATTGGCCATGCTAATCGCAATATCTTCCTTCCAGCTGTACAGTGTTTCACACACAGCTCTATATGAGAAACTGAGCTAGCATCCAGCTCTTCAGTTTAGGGTGGGTCTCACTGCCCCCTACTGAGTCTTTTCTGCAGGTTGTTAGTGCTCTGTCAGGAAGCTAGCTGGTTGTGTTGTACATTTCCATTGGTAGTGGCAGGCTCAGATACCCGTCTCTCACTAAAGCAGTCTGCAGGAGTGAAGCTTGTCGTGCAAGAAGTATATTTCTCCTGTTGGGGTAACTACAAGAATCCATATTCAGAAGAAACTACCTAGATTCTTTAGCTTGAAGTTTGTATTTCGTTTCTGTTGTGTAGTTCTTATGGAATTTCCTGAGGCTTGACTGACATTCACATTTGAAAGGTTCTGCATGTAAGCGAGAGAGGAACCCAGGGCTGCAGCCGGAACTTTTGATAAGTTTGATTGTAAGTCACTTCAGTTCTGATCAGCTACTGACAACATCTATAACAACTATAATGTAAGAAAAGCATTAAGGTAACATAAAAAAAAGCCAGATGAGTGTGTTCAATACTTCTGCAGACGAGTGATTCATTAAGGGATTTCTGTACAGGGGATAGAACATCTGCAGCACTGTGCTCTGCTCATGGCACAGAAGTAGACTCCATTGTCTGCTGACGTGATGTTAGTGATTTCCAAGGTTCCTTTGGTAGTGGCATCCCCACTTATATTGAATCTTTCACTAATGTCGTCTCCGGGAGTGTGGCTTGCTCTGTAGAGTAAACCTATGAGTTTTAGAGATCTTTTTCCCCATGTCTGCACGTACCAGAACATCTGCACATAGTTTTTGTTGTTGCAGCTACAAGAGAAAACAGCAGTTTTTCCATGGTTTTCTATAAGATTGGAAGGGACAAGCTGAATAGTGACATCATCCACTTGAGCTGTGACATACACTATATATAAATAAATCATGAACACACATCCTGAGTTTGAAACAGTAAAATCCTTATGCATGTTGCCGCTGACAGCTGGGTGTAATAGACTGATAGAGAACCGTGCCGGCAAAAAACATCAATGTTCATGTGAAGAAAGAGGAAGTGACATCACATTGAAATTTTCTTCAGGCTGGCAGTAAATAATCTTGAGGTTCACAGATAAGAATATCACTTTCTTTAAATGGCAGAAACATTTAAATGTAACCAAAGTATTTTGGACTTATAAACATAACGCAAGTCATTATTAACAAAAAATATTTTTTCCCATTCATAGTATGAAATTAGAAAGAGGCGAATGTGATTTGGTACTTTCTGGGGAAGATGAATGCTGAGGTCTGGCACCCTCTGGTGGCCAGGCTGATGTATGACAGTAAACCTACCCTGTTTGGGCACTTCTTCACGTCTGCTATCACCATTGGACTATCAGCACAACTGACAATGTTCCCACCCTGTTCATACTCAAGAAAAATGAGAGGTCGATCCAGCCAAATACACACTCAAATATGAAAGACCCAAGAAGGAGTGGCACATGGTGTTATGTGTAAACCTTGAGCAGATTCCCTCTGTGGAACATTCTCCAGTTCCTGGTTTACTCTGTCTGTCCATTAAACTGGGGGTAGAATCTTGACGGCAGTTTAACTGAGGCAACTGTGAGCTGACAGGTGGCCTTCCAGAAACAAAAGGTGAATCTAATGCCTCCGTCAGACACAATATCTAGCAGGAATCCATGAACATGGAGAACATACTGCCTCATGAGGTTTGCAGATTCTCCAGCTGAGGGAAGCTTGGCTCAGTGCCAACAGTGAACCTGCCCCTCACCATTATCACGGTGGGACCCCGGTCATGAAGGGATCACGAGGGCATTCAGCAAACCAGTGAATGAGAAATAAGTCATCAAATTTGTGACCTGAATTGAGTGGTATTGTATCTGATCAGAATACATGATTGTCAGATTGATGGTTGTATAATTTAACTATTATTATTATTTACTGTTTATTGTTTCAATGTACATTCTGGAAGAAACATTTCAGTTCAATGATGAACCGCCATCGTTACATCATTCTAAGGGCCCCAGAAACCTTTTGTTTAGCCTTGTCAGTTTTGGTTAATCAACTGATGCTGTTATTTAAAAGCAGAGAATATTTTGAGTTTCAAGATGTTGGAACTGACAATGAGATGGATAAGAAATGTAGGTGATATTTTTGAAAGCCAGCTGTACTGTATGACTTGGCACTGGATCAAAATAACAGCAATGGTTTCGAACAGCTGCATTTCTCATTCTGGTTTCAAAGATCAGTTAGACCTTACAGCAAAGACGTGGTTTTGCACAAGAGATAGAGAATCTTCAGGACTGTGTATACTTGCTACACAAAAATACACAGCCGTGTCTGCAACACTCGCTTTGGGAATAAGGAGGAGTGTTTCTTTTGAACCATCTCCAGTTATATTAAATGTCTTTTTATATACTTCTTCAATAGTACTGTCAGTGCTCGAAGTATATCCTATGAGTTTTAAATCATTGTCTTCTTGTTGCTGGTACCAAAGTATCATGTAGTAGCCCGAAATCCCATGGCTACATTTGAATTTGGCATGATCATTAGATTTGACCAAGAGAGCAGGAGGACTCTGATTAACTTTGTTGCTGAGTGAGAGCCCTGCAAAGACAGAAGAGATTAGAAGATGTCCATCCACACTGATTATCAAAGATGATCAAAGTAAAACATGTACAGGACTTTGTTACCTGTCACCCATAGAAAAATAAGAAGAATGTTATGTCTTTGGAACATGTTGACAGCAGAATTCTATACAGAGAGAAATGTAACTGACTTTGAATACTTCTGGCAGACAGGAAGTGACGTTACTGAATATAAATGGGTGAAGCTGCTGGCAGGAGTGTCTGCTTGTCACAGACGTCATTTCTGACACCCCTCAATTGCAGAAGGAAAAAAAGCAACACATATTTTAGGCTATGGCTGTATTAAGTAAAAATTTGGATGTTTCACCACATTTCGTTTCCACAGGAATGTTACAAAGTTTCCACCTTATCAAACAAAAGACTGACGAAAGAATATGATGTGCAGAAATACACACATTTGTAATGTGAACCACACAAGCTCCTCGATAAGAACAATGAAACCTGCCAATCATGTTTAATGAAGGTAGGTAAGGGATCCATGATACTTCATGCATGCATGTGTCTCTGTGAATTTGAGCCTGAACTTTTTATTTAAGAACATAAGAACATAAGAAATTTACAAACGAGAGGAGGCCATTCGGCCCATCAAGCTCGTTTGGGGAGAACTTAGCTAATATCTCAGAGTTGTTAAAATCTTATCTAGCTCTGATTTAAAGGAACCCATGGTTTTAGCTTCCACTACAATAGCAGGAAGACTATTCCATACTCTGACTACACGCTGTGTAAAGAAGTGCTTCCTCAAATTTGTTTTAAAATGTTCTCCCGCTAATTTCCACTTATGGCCACGAGTTCTAGTATTTAGACTAATATTGAAATAGTCATTTGGCTGAACAGCATCCAGACCCGTTAGAATCTTATAGACCTGAATCATATCCCCCCTTAGTCTCCTTTGCTCAAGGCTGAACAGATTCAGTTCCGCTAACCTCTCCTCGTAAGACATTCCTCTAAGACCAGGAATCATTCTCGTAGCTCTTCGTTGCACCTTTTCTAAGGCAGCAATGTCCTTCTTGAGGTATGGTGACCAAACCTGCACACAGTATTCTAGGTGGGGTCTTACCAAGGAATTATATAAGTGTAACATCACCTCCCTTGACTTAAACTCCACACATCTAGAGATATAACCCAACATTCTGTTCGCCTTTTTTATTGCTTCCCCACATTGGCGAGAGTGGGACATGGAAGCATCAACATACATACCGAGATCTTTCTCGTAATCAGCTACCTTTATTTCAGTGGAACCCATAAAATATCTGTACTGTATATTTCTGCTCCCTGCATGGATTACCTTACATTTATCTGTGTTAAATTTCATCTGCCAAGTATCAGCCCATTCGCTAATTAAATCCAGATCCCGTTGGAGCCTCTCTGCTGCTAGATTAGTATCTGCTACCCCGCCCACCTTAGTGTCGTCTGCAAATTTAACCAGTTTACTGTATGTATTCGTGTCAATATCATTAATGTAAATTAGGAACAATAGTGGTCCTAAAATTGAACCCTGCGGTACCCCACTATAAACGGAGGCCCACTGTGACATAGTGCCTCTAATAACTACTCGCTGCTTCCTATCAGTTAGCCAGTTTTTGATCCAAGCTGCCACAGTTCCTAAAATTCCTGCAGCTTTAAGCTTTAACAAGAGCCGTTTGTGGGGGACAACATCAAAGGCTTTCTGGAAATCTAAGTAAATCACATCATAGGCCTTTTTGTGATCAATTTCACTTGTAGCTTCCTCAAAGAACTCAAGCAGATTCGTTAAGCAGGATCTACCTCTCCTAAATCCATGTTGGCTATCCTTTATAATGTTATTTGTATCTAGGTAATCTACCATTTTCACTTGAATTATAGCTTCCATTATTTTTCCAGTAATGCTAGTTAAACTGATTGGCCTATAGTTTGCTGGATTACTTCTATCCCCTTTTTTGAATATGGGTGTTATATTAGCATGCTTCCAATCTGATGGTACCACACCCACAGATAACGATTTCTGGAATATTAAAGTCAAAGGTTGGCTAATAATATCCCTCATCTCTTTCAAGACTAAAGGTAAGATGCCATCAGGCCCCTGCGATTTATTTATTTTGAGTTTAGCTAGGCTTAGTATCACATCAACCTCAGTTATACATATATTGGTCATAGACGATGCTGTATTCGTATTAATTGGTGGTAAATTACTTGTGTTCTCTATTGTGAACACCCTTGAAAAATAATCATTAAACTCGTTTACCATATCAATTTCGTTATCAATTATAAGGCCCTTACTATCCTGCAAATTAGTGATTTCAGCTTTTAGTGCTCTCTTAGAGTTAAAATATTGGAAGAAACCTTTACTGTCATGCTTAGCCTCCAATGCAATTTTTCTTTCTACATCCCTCTTTGATAGCCTAATGTCATTTTTTAACTCTGCCTGTAGACTTAGATACTCCTGTTTGATTTTGAAATCATTAGTTATTTTCCAGTTGTGGAACAGAGCCCTTTTCCTCCTGACTTTATTCTTAATTTCCTTAGTAAACCACCTTGGTTGTCGTTTCCTAGATTTAGTTTTGCTGGAAACAGGTATGAAGTCCTCTTGCACTTGCAACAATGTGCTTTTGAAAAATTCCCATGCCTCTTCAACTGTTTTGCTATTTAACTCTGTCCAGTTTACAGTTTCTAATTTCCGTCTCATACCATTAAAGTTAGCCTTCCTAACATTGTATACTTTTAATTTAGACTTTGCTCTTCGGACACTAAAATTAACCTCGAATTTAACCATGTTATGATCACTACCGTACAATGGGTCTAAAACCTCTAATTTTCCAATCCTATCCTGGTTATTACAAAAAACGAGATCAAGAAGGGCTTCTCCCCTGGTAGGAGTATTAACAAACTGAGTAAAAAAACAATCCTGTACTAATTCCACCATCTCAAGTTCATTTACAGAAGAGCCAGAGACGGTGTCCCACTGTATCCCAGGTAAATTAAAATCACCCATAACCACCACATCATTTTTATTACTCATAATCCTGATATCATCATATAATATTCTGCTTTCCTCTACAGCTACATTAGGTGCCCTATAACAAACCCCGACAATTAGGCCATTTGAATCTTTAGCATCAAGTTTGATCCATACAGCTTCTGAATTTTTATTTTTATCAGTGAGATCCCTTGCCTGCAAGTTTTCTTTTACGTATACTGCAACACCACCTCCCTTCTTGCCTATCCGGTCTCTACGGAACAACGTATAACCATCCATATTATATTCATCACCATCATTGTCACTCATCCATGTTTCAGTTATTCCTATAATGTCGTAATTGTCTGAAGAAATTAAAGCCTCTAAGTCATTAATTTTGTTTCTAATACTCCTAGCATTCAAATACAGACCACTAATGGTAGGCCTTTTACAGTGTCTACTTTTAATATTTATTTGGGCTTTCCGTCTCTCCCCACATAAATTCATAACTGACCTCCCTGCCCCCCCAGTCCCTAGTTTAAACATTCCTCAACTATTCTGCACATACGCCTCCCCAATACACTGGTTCCCCTATGGTTCAGATGCAACCCGTCCGGCTTGAACAGGTCCCACCTGTTCCAGAAGGTCTTCCAGTGCCCCATAAACCTGAACCCCTCTTTCCTACACCACCATTTTAGCCACGCATTTAATCCCCTTATCTCAGCTAATTTTGCCTGACTTGCACGTGGCACGGGAAGTATTCCAGAGAATACCACCGTGGATGTTCTGCTTCTAAGCTTATCCGCGACTTCTATAAATTTATCTTGCAGAACAGCCCTTCTGCCCTTTCCTATGTCATTGGTGCCAACATGCACCACGACCACTGGATCCACCCCGGCTGGGGCCAAAAGCCTGTCCACTCGATCTGGAAGGTCCCCTACCTGGGCACCAGGCAGGCAAGACACCGTACGGGACCCTCTATCACGTGTGCACACATAACTATCTACACCTCTTATAATTGAATCCCCTACTACCACAACCTCCCTCCTACTGGGGTTAGGTGGCTCCTTGGTGCCCAAGGGCCCACCTGCCTCCCCAGTCTCTTCCGGCTCTAAAGCTGGAAGCACATGAAAGCGGTTAGAAACCGTTACTTCAGGTGATGCCGCCTCTGTGAACTGTGTACGCCCTTTTCTACGTCTACAACCTACGTTCACCCAGCTCTCTCGACCTACCTGTTCATCATTCTCCCCCCTCCCCGCTTGTGACGTACACATAGTCTCCCTAGAAGGCGTATTAACTCTCTCCTTTAACTCATTGCTATGCTGGATGAGAGCCAGTCGCTCCTCTAGGTCACGAACCTGGACCATGAGTGAGTCAACTAACCCACATCGCTCGCAGACGAAGTCCGACTGGACGCAAGCATCCAGAAGGGCAAACATCTTGCAAACACAACACTGAGTTGGCCCCATAATTACCTAACTCACTATGTCCCCGTCCTTTACTCCCAGCCCAGTATATTAATAGAGATTATTTAAACTTTTAGTTGATCTAATTAACGTATAGTTAAAACAAAGTGCCGAGTACACTAAAGCACTAAATTAACACTTGCGTTAAATCGGTACTTTATTATAAATTATCCGGCAGCGTCAGCGATAACAACCTTTAAATTTTACTTTTAAAATAACCAAATTTACAATTACTTACCCGAGATTAACTTCCTGCTGAACCACGTTTAGCTAAACTAAAGCGAACTTGCTCAAGGGAGGCCAAAAAACCACAAAAACCCTCTCAAAGCAGGCTACTGCCGGAGCGGGAAAAAAAGTGGAAAATGTCCTCCCGGCCCCGACCGGCGACCGAGCAAAGCTCCAGAGCAACTGACCTTTTAGAGTTAATGTTACCGATGTTTGATAATATTACCCGCGGGTGTTTGATGCGAAGGACGCAAACAGAAACGCCGCTCGCGCCCGCAGCTGTCGGTAACACTCACAAGGACAGACAAGTACACACGTAAAAATAAGAGTAAAAAATGAAAACAACAACAACCACCCACGTAACCGTGCTGGCACACAAACGCTCAAATATACCTTTACAGATAATTCAAATCAAATCAACCGCTTCAACAGGCACACAACACAACACAAGTGCACACAGCGACTACACCACTCCCGATCAGTACAGCAATCCCAGCAGCCTCTACAGCAATCCCAGCAATCCCAGCAGCTATTTGTTTGAAATACTGTAGTTCATCATACAGTCTGTGAATGCGTTTAGATCTGCCGTGCAGATAGGTCAGCCACCGTGTCTAAGAGTTTTTAGCAAAGCATTGTGGGAATCTGCACCACTGTGTTGACTTGCTGCACAGAAATATATTCCACTGTCTGCTATGATGATACTGGAGATGTTTAATGAGCCATTGTTTCTCCCATCTCCGTCCATCACAAACCTGCTATCTATACCACTTTCAGGATTGGGTTGGTTAAAATTAAGATTTCCCAAATATTTCAGAGGGCTCCCCGATTCTAATTGTTGATACCAGTACATGCGCTCATAGTCTGTTATTCTGTGCGAACAGCTGAGCTGCACAGATTCTCCGAGCTTCTTGACAAGCGCAGGAGGAGATTGGTGAACTCCGGTACTTACAGAGAAACCTGAAAGACAAAGAAAACAGCAATAATGTTACAATATGATGATGAAAGCACATTCCTTCATTAGCAGTATGATCCTGAGATTCTCACCTGTGAGACAGACCAGTAGGAGAATGGAACTGATGACAGTATTGGCCATGCTAATCGCAATATCTTCCTTCCAGCTGTACAGTGTTTCACACACAGCTCTATATGAGAAACTGAGCTAGCATCCAGCTCTTCAGTTTAGGGTGGGTCTCACTGCCCCCTACTGAGTCTTTTCTGCAGGTTGTTAGTGCTCTGTCAGGAAGCTAGCTGGTTGTGTTGTACATTTCCATTGGTAGTGGCAGGCTCAGATACCCGTCTCTCACTAAAGCAGTCTGCAGGAGTGAAGCTTGTCGTGCAAGAAGTATATTTCTCCTGTTGGGGTAACTGCAAGAATCCATATTCAGAAGAAACTACCTAGATTCTTTAGCTTGAAGTTTGTATTTCGTTTCTGTTGTGTAGTTCTTATGGAATTTCCTGAGGCTTGACTGACATTCACATTTGAAAGGTTCTGCACGTAAACGAGAGAGGAACCCAGGGCTGCAGCCGGAACTTTTGATAAGTTTGATAGTAAGTCACTTCAGTTCTGTTCAGCTACTGACAACATCTATAACAACTATAATGTAAGAAAAGCATTAAGGTAACATAAAAAAGCCAGATGAGTGTGTTCAATACTTCTGCAGACGAGTGATTCATTAAGGGATTTCTGTACAGGGGATAGAACATCTGCAGCACTGTGCTCTGCTCATGGCACAGAAGTAGAGGTAGTGGCATCCCCACTTATATTGAATCTTTCACTAATGTTGTCTATAAGTTTTAGAGATCTTTTTCCCCATGTCTGCACGTACCAGAACATCTGCACATAGTTTTTGTTGTTGCAGCTACAAGAGAAAACAGCAGTTTTTCCATGGTTTTCTATAAGACTGGAAGGGACAAGCTGAATAGTGACATCATCCACCTGAGCTGTGACATACACTATATATAAATAAATCATGAACACACATCCTGAGTTTGAAACAGTAAAATGCTTGTGCATGTTGCCGCTGACAGCTGGGTGTAATAGACTGATAGAGAAACATGCCGGCAAAAAACATCAATGTTCATGTGAAGAAAGAGGAAGTGACATCACATTGAAATTTTCTTCAGGCCGGCAGTAAATAATTTTGAGGTTCACAGATAAGAATATCACTTTCTTTAAATGGCTGAAACATTTAAATGTAACCAAAGTATTTTGGACTTATAAACATCACGCAAGTCATTATTAACAAAAAATATTTTCAATGTACATTCTGGAAGAAACATTTCAGTTCAATGATGAACCGCCATCGTTACATCATTCTAAGGGCCCCAGAAACCTTTTGTTTAGCCTTGTCAGTTTTGGTTAATCGACTGATGCTGTTATTTAAAAGCAGAGAATATTTTGAGTTTCAAGATGTTGGAACTGACAATGAGATGGATAAGAAATGTAGGTGATATTTTTGAAAGCCAGCTGTACTGTATGACTTGGCACTGGATCAAAATAACAGCAGTGGTTTCGAACAGCTGCATTTCTCATTCTGGTTTCAAAGATCAGTTACAGTAGATCTTACAGCAAAGACGTGTTTTTGCACAAGAGATAGAGAATCTTCAGGGCTGTGTATACTTGCTGCACAAAAATACACAGCCGTATCTGCAACACTCACTTTAGGAATATGGAGAAATGCTTCTTTTGTCCCATCTCCAGTAATGTGAAATCGTTTTTTATATGCATCTTCAGTAGTATTGCTCCGGACCACAGTATATCCTATGAGTTTTAAAGCATTATCTTCCTGTTGCTGGTACCACAGTATCGTGTTGTGGTTTGCAATCTCATGGCTACACCTGAATTCCACAGGATGATTAGACTGGACCAACCGAGCAGGACTCTGATTAACTTTATTGCTGAGTGAGAGCCCTGCAAAGACAGAAGAGATTAGAAGATGTCCATCCACACTGATTATCAAAGATGATCAAAGTAAAACATGTACAGGACTTTGTTACCTGTCACCCATAGAAAAATAAGAAGAATGTTATGTCTTTGGAACATGTTGACAGCAGAATTCTATACAGAGAGAAATGTAACTGACTTTGAATACTTCTGGCAGACAGGAAGTGACGTTACTGAATATAAATGGATGAAGCTGCTGACAGGAGTGTCTGCTTGTCACAGACGTCATTTCTGACACTCCTCAATTGCAGAAGGAAAAAAAGCAACACATATTTTAGGTTATGGCTGTATTAAGTAAAAATGTGGATGTTTCACCACAATTCATTTCCCCAGGAATGTTACAAAGTTTCCACCTCATCAAACAAAAGACTGACGAAAGAATATGATGATCAGAAATACACTCTTGTCATGTGAACCACACAAACTCCCCGATACGAACAATGAAACCTGCCAATCATGTTTAATGAAGGTAGGTAAGTGATCCATGATACTTCATGCATGCATGTGTCTCTGTGAATTTGAGCCTGAACTTTTTATTTGTTTGAAATACTGTAGTTCATCATACAGTCTGTGAATGCGTTTAGATCTGCCGTGTAGATAGGTGAGCCACCGTGTCTAAGAGTTTTTAGCAAAGCATTGTGGGAATCTGCACCACTGTGTTGGCTTGCTGCACAGAAATATATTCCACTGTCTGCTATGATGATACTGGAGATGTTTAATGAGCCATTGTTTCTCCCATCTCCGCCCATTACAAACCTGCTATCTATACCAGTTTCAGGATTGGGTTGGTTAAAATTAAGATTTCCCAAATATTTCAGAGGGCTCCCCGATTCTGATTGTTGGTACCAGTACATGCGGTCATAGTCTGTTATTCTGTGCGAACAGCTGAGCTGCACAGATTCTCCGAGCTTCTTGACAAGCGCAGGAGGAGATTGGTGAACTCCGGTACTTACAGAGAAACCTGAAAGACAAAGAAAACAGCAATAATGTTACAATATGATGAGGAAAGCACATTCCTTCATTAGCAGTATGATCCTGAGATTCTCACCTGTGAGACAGACCAGTAGGAGAATGGAACTGATGACAGTATTGGCCATGCTAATCGCAATATCTTCCTTCCAGCTGTACAGTGTTTCACACACAGCTCTATATGAGAAACTGAGCTAGCATCCAGCTCTTCAGTTTAGGGTGTGTCTCACTGCCCCCTACTGAGTCTTTTCTGCAGGTTGTTAGTGCTCTGTCAGGAAGCTAGCTGGCTGTGTTGTATATTTCCATTGGTAGTGGCAGGCTCAGATACCCGTCTCTCACTAAAGCAGTCTGCAGGAGTGAAGCTTGTTGTGCAAGAAGTATATTTCTCCTGTTGGGGTAACTGCAAGAATCCATATTCAGAAGAAACTACCAAGATTCTTTAGCTTGAAGTTTGTATTTCGTTTCTGTTGTGTAGTTCTTATGGAATTTCCTGAGGCTTGACTGACATTCACATTTGAAAGGTTCTGCATGTAAGCGAGAGAGGAACCCAGGGCTGCAGCCAGAACTTTTGATAAGTTTGATAGTAAGTCACTTCAGTTCTGTTCAGCTACTGACAACATTTATAACAACTATAATATAAGAAAAGCATTAAGGTAACATAAAAAAGCCAGATGAGTGTGTTCAATACTTCTGCAGACGAGTGATTCATTAAGGGATTTCTGTACAGGGGATAGAACATCTGCAGCACTGTGCTCTGCTCATGGCACAGAAGTAGACTCCATTGTCTGCTGACGTGATGTTAGTGATTTCCAAGGTTCCTTTGGTAGTGGCATCCCCACTTATATTGAATCTTTCACTAATGTTGTCTCCGGGAGTGTGGCTTGCTCTGTAGAGTAAACCTATAAGTTTTAGAGATCTTTTTCCCCATGTCTGCACGTACCAGAACATCCGCACATAGTTTTGGTTGTTGCAGCTACAAGAGAAAACAGCAGTTTTTCCATGGTTTTGTATAAGACTGGAAGGGACAAGCTGAATAGTGACATCATCCACCTGAGCTGTGACATACACTATATATAAATAAATCATGAACACACATCCTGAGTTTGAAACAGTAAAATCCTTGTGCATGTTGCCGCTGACAGCTGGGTGTAATAGACTGATAGAGAACCGTGCCGGCAAAAAACATCAATGTTCATGTGAAGAAAGAGGAAGTGACATCACATTGAAATTTTCTTCAGGCCGGCAGTAAATAACCTTGAGGCTCACAGATAAGAATATCACTTTCTTTAAATGGCAGAAACATTTAAATGTAACCAAAGTATTTTGGACTTATAAACATCACGCAAGTCATTATTAACAAAAAATATTTTTTCCCAATCATAGTATGAAATTAGAAAGAGGCGAATGTGATTTACTACTTTCTGGGGAAGATGAATGCTGAGCTCTGGCACCCTCTGTTGGCCAGGCTGATGTATGACAGTAAACCTACCCTGTTTGGGCACTTCTTCACGTCTGCTATCACCATTGGACTATCAGCACAACTGACAATGTTCCCACCCTGTTCATACTCATGAAAAATGAGAGGTTGATCCAACCAAATACACACTCAAATACAGTGGCGTGCACAGACATTTTGGGGGGCAAGTGCTCCAGGGGGAAAAAAGGGCACTTTTTGCATATGTGGAAAACCTTTTCTTTTTATAATAAAAAAAACGCACAGGTTAAATGCAATTTGACTTTTATTTCAAAACATTCTCTAAAAATAGACCAAAATGTATGAGAACGAATAAGACTGACTGTGGTCATTACAAGAACAGGGCAGAATGGTCGTTTTCACAGGCAATTGGGAACTGCCTATTTTTCCTTTAGCAAATTAATGTGTTAATGTTGCCAATATGTTACACCAAAAAAAATTAACATGTCTAACCAGTGCTTCTCAAAACTTTTAACATGCACCCCCAACACCGTACCCTTCAAACTACCAATAACAACGTCACTGTTCTGTCACAATCAGGTCACAACACAGTGCGTAAATGTCTGCGAGCATTGCTGAGTCAGTAACAACCAGTTAGGCTAAAGACTGCATCTTTAGACAGTTGGACGGTGTTCTAACTTTCTCACAGGAGACACCTACTAAAGACAGTCAAAGACATTAATTTCAATCTTACCAAAGTAGGACAGTAGTTGATGTTAGTTATGGAAAGGCTAATCCACAAAAACGGAGAAACGTCCATAATTCTATTATTCATAATCATGTCAAGGTTTTAGGTTTTTCTGCAGTTCCATCTCTAAAAAGTGTGATGTCTTCCCGTCACTGACTTCAGTTTGAAAACTTTGTATTTATTCACAGATTTCCGTGAGATCATCCTAAAATTTGTAACGAAAAATGGGCTCAAAAGAGCCCTCTGCCTAACGGCATGTAGCCTATAGCATAACGTGATATTTTCAATAGTGTATGCAAAAAGGTCGGAATTGATGGAGAGTGGGGTTGCCTAAATGGTTTAGGTTACATTTTAAATGTGTCGTTTTTTTGTTTATCCATATGGATGGATGGAGGGGGCAAGCTGGCAAAGTTTGTCATGTGCAGTTTCTGACAGGCTACTTCACAACAAAACAATTGCAGGTTGGTCTTAGAGGGCAAACAGAATAATTTCACTCGATTCATGGGTTACCTGACTGGTTGGGAAGGGAAAGAGCTGCCGTGTTGTCCGCCGTGGCTCCCAGTCGCTATAGTTAGCCTACTATGCCTACTCCAAGTAGTCCTATGTCATGCCGCTGCTACACGCCTCACAACAAATGAACTGCAAGCGTGTTCACGTGACACGGTGACAGTGAAAAAGCGACAGGGTTCGGGTGTCTTTGAAGAAGGGGCACAAATCAAGCCATTATTTTCACACCTTTTTAAATCGCGCAGCTTTAAAAAAAAAAAAAATCACGTCTTTCAAAAGGGCACTTTTTTGGACTGAGGGCAAAAGGGCAAGTGCTTCAGCACCACCTCGTCTCTATCTGTGCACGCCAGTGCTCAAATATGAAAGACCCAAGAAGCAGTGGCACATTGTGTTATGTGTAAACCTTGAGCAGATTCCCTCTGTGGAACATTCTCCAGTTCCTGGTTTACTCTGTCTGTCCATTAAACTGGGGGTAGAATCTTGACGGCAGTTTAACTGAGGCAACTGTGAGCTGACAGATGGCCTTCCAAGCCAAGGAGTGACTTATTCCCATCCCTGGTTGTTCCTTACAAGGACTGCAGACTGCAAAGCAGACTTCCATCTCCTTGCTTCTAAGAACATGATGTAAACTACAAATATCACAATATCACAGTCCACTGGACAAAAGGAGAGAGAAAAGTAAAATTTTTCAACTTAAAGAAATACAACTGCTTGTAATATTTTCATATGTTTTAAATTTTTCTTAATAAAATTTTAACCTGTCACCTAAAGTAACTTTTTGTGGTAAAAAAAACCCTATTGTTTTTACATAAACATATTTTCTGGTGTTATAAAAATCCTATTGGAACATCAACATAAGCAAAAAGAAACAAACAAACAAATAATATGGAAAAACTTTACTGACTCACATCATGTGTTTTGTCTGCCATAATACACCTGCGGGAAACAATCAAGCATCTGTGGTGGATTGATGCAGCTGTGCTGGCCTCCGTACTACAGGCTGGTGAAACAGAATATCAGAGAAGGGATTTTGTAGAGGAATAAGCAGATCTGAAGCACTGTGTTCACTTGCTGCACAGAAATACACTGCAGTATGTACAGGTTGAACTTTGAGAATATGAAGAGAGGCTTCCTTTTCACCATCTCCAGTTATATTGAACTGATCCTTGTATGGACCTTCAATGTCGACGGCCTTGTAATTGACATATCCAATAAGTTTCAAGGCTCTGTCATCTTCCTTTTGTTGGTACCACAGTATCACCTTGTAAGATGAAATGTCATGGCTGCAGTTGAATTCTACAGAATCATCAATCTGTTTCAATAGAGCAAAGGGACTCTGCTTGACATCCTTACTGCAGACGAGCCCTGTAAATAAGGCAAGACAAGGGGATAAACTAACCAGCACTGCTCAATAAAGTAAGCAAAGGTTTGATCAACAATTTACCCGTAGCCCAGAGCAGCAAAACGGTGAACTTCATTCCTTTCAACATGATGTCCTTACTGAAGCAAGAAAGATGCATCACTGACCTGCTCTGAGGTTTTGGGGGAGGAACTTATGACATACAGACATGACATGAGCAGACGAGAGAAGTACTTCTGTATTCAATTAATGCAACCCATCTGCACCATTTACAGTGTTATACCGTTGACAGTTGCATGAACCAATTCCACTCAAATTACAATTTGCTTTTTTGATATTACTCTACAAAGCAGAAAGATCGCAATTAGCCTCTTTGTGGTAACATTGTAAACATGAATCACTTGCACCATTAAAACATCATGAGATCTAAAATACATATAAAATAAAAATCAAGGTTGCGATTCTGCTTCATGCAATGATTTTATAGTAGTTAACAAAATCATTGTTTTTGTCATTCAAACATCAGCTACCTAATATTGTTAGAAGAATTTAAAAAATCATACATTTAATCATATAGCTGTTTGCCTTAATGAACTGGAAGTAACTTTGCTGTTGGATCCGTTTACAACTGATGATGTAAAACAGCATTTCTAGATCAGCCCTGCATTTCTTTGCATATGTCAGAGAATGTGAATTCTTATTTCAGTAGTGTGGTATTGCATCTGATCAGAATACATGGTTGTCAAATTGATGGATGTATCATTTAATGATTAAATTATTACTGTTTATTTCAATATACATTCTGGAAGAAACTTTTCAGTTCATTGATGAACCGCCATCGTTACATCATTCTAAGGGCCCCAGAAGCCTTTTGTTTAGCCTTGTCAGTTTTGGTTAATCGACTGATGCTGTTATTTTAACCTCCTGAGACCCCACCCATTCATTTATGTCCATTTAGGTGGACATTTTGTTTTTACATCTATCTTTTCACTGATGTAAGGAAACATATTTATTCCTGTTGTACACTAAAGCGGACATGCTGTGAAATTAAAAGTAAAAATAAATTTGAAAAAATCTAAATTGTAAGATGTCTTATTTCCTCCAAAGACAAATAACCTACAATTGAAAGACACTTTTTTCCTTGGGTCTCAGGAGGATAAAGCAGAGAATATTTTGAGTTTCAAGATGTTGGAACTGACAATGAGATGGATAAGAAATGTAGGTGATATTTTTGAAAGCCAGCTGTACTGTATGACTTGGCACTGGATCAAAATAACAGCAATGGTTTCGAACAGCTGCATTTCTCATTCTGGTTTCAAAGATCAGTTAGACCTTACAGCAAAGACGTGTTTTTGCACAAGAGATAGAGAATCTTCAAGACTGTGTATACTTGCTACACAAAAATACACAGCCGTGTCTGCAACACTCGCTTTGGGAATAAGGAGGAGTGTTTCTGTTCTCCCATCTCCAGTTATATTAAATGTCTTTTTGTATACTTCTTCAATAGTACTGTCAGTGTTCGAAGTATATCCTATGAGTTTTAAATCATTGTCTTCCTGTTGCTGGTACCATAGTATCATGTAGTAGTTTTGAATCTCATGGCTACACCTGACTTCCACAGGATGATTAGATTGGACCAACCGAGCAGGAGGACTCTGATTAACTTTGTTGCTGAGTGAGAGCCCTGCAAAGACAGAAGAGATTAGAAGATGTCCATCCACACTGATTATCAAAGATGATCAAAGTAAAACATGTACAGGACTTTGTTACCTGTCACCCATAGAAAAATAAGAAGAATCTTATGTCTTTGGAACATGTTGACAGCAGAATTCTATACAGAGAGAAATGTCACTGACTTTGAATACTTCTGGCAGACAGGAAGTGACGTTACTGAATATAAATGGGTGAAGCTGCTGGCAGGAGTGTCTGCTTGTCACAGACGTCATTTCTGACACCCCTCAATTGCAGAAGGAAAAAAAAACAACACATATTTTAGGTTATGGCTGTATTAAGTAAAAATTTGGATGTTTCACCACAATTCATTTCTACAGGAATGTTACAAAGTTTCCACCTCATCAAACAAAGGACTGACGAAAGAATATGATGTTCAGAAATACACACACTTGTCATGTGAACCACACAAGCTCCTCGATAAGAACAATGAAACCTGCCAATCATGTTTAATGATGGTAGGTAAGGGATCCATAATACTTCATGCATGCATGTGTCTCTGTGAATTTGAGCCTGAACTTGAATTTGTTTGAAATACTGTAGTTCATCATACAGTCTGTGAATGCGTTTAGATCTGCCGTGCAGATAGGTCAGCCACCATGTCTAAGAGTTTTTAGCAAAGCATTGTGGGAATCTGTACCACTGTGTTGGCTTGCTGCACAGAAATATATTCCACTGTCTGCTATGATGATACTGGAGATGTTTAATGAGCCATTGTTTCTCCCATCTCCGCCCATCACAAACCTGCTATCTATACCAGTTTCAGGATTGGGTTGGTTATAATTAAGATTTCCCAAATATTTCAGAGGGCTCCCCGATTCTAATTGATGGTACCAGTACATGCGCTCATAGTTTGTTATTCTGTGTGAACAGCTGAGCTGCACAGATTCTCCGAGCTTCTTGACAAGCGCAGGAGGAGATTGGTGAACTCCGGTACTTACAGAGAAACCTGAAAGACAAAGAAAACAGCAATAATGTTACAATATGATGATGAAAGCACATTCCTTCATTAGCAGTATGATCCTGAGATTCTCACCTGTGAGACAGACCAGTAGGAGAATGGAACTGATGACAGTATTGGCCATGCTAATCGCAATATCTTCCTTCCAGCTGTACAGTGTTTCACACACAGCTCTATATGAGAAACTGAGCTAGCATCCAGCTCTTCAGTTTAGGGTGTGTCTCACTGCCCCCTACTGAGTATTTTCTGCAGGTTGTTAGTGCTCTGTCAGGAAGCTAGCTGGTAGTGTTGTACATTTCCATTGGTAGTGGCAGGCTCAGATACCCGTCTCTCACTAAAGCAGTCTGCAGGATTAAAGCTTGTCGTGCAAGAAGTATATTTCTCCTGTTGGTGTAACTGCAAGAATCCATATTCAGAAGAAACTACCAAGATTCTTTAGCTTGAAGTTTGTATTTCGTTTCTGTTGTGTAGTTCTTATGGAATTTCCTGAGGCTTGACTGACATTCACATTTGAATGGTTCTGCATGTAAGCGAGAGAGGAACCCAGGGCTGCAGCCGGAACTTTTGATAAGTTTGATAGTAAGTCACTTCAGTTCTGATCAGCTACTGACAACATCTATAACAACTATAATGTAAGAAAAGCATTAAGGTAACATAAAAAAGCCAGATGAGTGTGTTCAATACTTCTGCAGACGAGTGATTCATTAAGGGATTTCTGTACAGGGGATAGAACATCTGCAGCACTGTGCTCTGCTCATGGCACAGAAGTAGACTCCATTGTCTGCTGACGTGATGTTAGTGATTTCCAAGGTTCCTTTGGTAGTGGCATCCCCACTTATATTGAATCTTTCACTAATGTCGTCTCCGGGAGTGTGGCTTGCTCTGTAGAGTAAACCTATAAGTTTTAGAGATCTTTTTCCCCATGTCTGCACGTACCAGAACATCTGCACATACTTTTGGTTGTTGCAGCTACAAGAGAAAACAGCAGTTTTTCCATGGTTTTCTATAAGACTGGAAGGGACAAGCTGAATAGTGACATCATCCACTTGAGCTGTGACATACACTATATATAAATAAATCATGAACACACATCCTGAGTTTGAAACAGTAAAATGCTTGTGCATGTTGCCGCTGACAGCTGGGTGTAATAGACTGATAGAGAACCGTGCCGGCAAAAAACATCAATGTTCATGTGAAGAAAGAGGAAGTGACATCACATTGAAATTTTCTTCAGGCCGGCAGTACAGTAAATAATCTTGAGGCTCACAGATAAGAATATCACTTTCTTTAAATGGCAGAAACATTTAAATGTAACCAAAGTATTTTGGACATATAAACATCACGCAAGTCATTATTAACAAAAAATATTTTTTCCCATTCATAGTATGAAATTAGAATCAGGCGAATGTGATTTACTACTTTCTGGGGAAGATGAATGCTGAGGTCTGGCACCCTCTGTTGGCCAGGCTGATGTATGACAGTAAGCCTACCCTTTTGGGCACTTCTTCACGTCTGCTATCACCATTGGACTATCAGCACAACTGACAATGTTCCCACCCTGTTCATGAAAAATGAGAGGTTGATCCAGCCAAATACACACTCAAATATGAATGACCCAAGAAGGAGTGGCACATTGTGTTATGTGTAAACCTTGAGCAGATTCCCCCTGTGGAACATTCTCCAGTTCCTGGTTTACTCTGTCTGTCCATTAAACTGGGGGTAGAATCTTGACGGCAGTTTAACTGAGGCAACTGTGAGCTGACAGGTGGCCTTCCAGAAACAAAAGGAGAATCGAATGCCTCCGTCAGACACAATATCTAGCAGGAATCCATGAACATGGAGAACATACTGCCTCATGAGGTTTGCAGATTCTCCAGCTGAGGGAAGCTTGGCTCAGTGCCAACAGTGAACCTGCCCATCACCATTATCACGGTGGGCCCCCGGTCATGAAGGGATCACGAGAGCATTCAGCAAACCAGTGAATGAGGAATAAGTCATCAAATTTGTGACCTGAATTGAGTGGTATTGTATCTGATCAGAATACATGATTGTCAGATTGATGGATGTATAATTTAACTATTATAATTATTTACTGTTTATTGTTTCAATGTACATTCTGGAAGAAACATTTCAGTTCAATGATGAACCGCCATCGTTACATCATTCTAAGGGCCCCAGAAACCTTTTGTTTAGCCTTGTCAGTTTTGGTTAATCGACTGATGCTGTTATTTAAAAGCAGAGAATATTTTGAGTTTCAAGATGTTGGAACTGACAATGAGATGGATAAGAAATGTAGGTGATATTCTTGAAAGCCAGCTGTACTGTATGACTTGGCACTGGATCAAAATAACAGCAATGGTTTCGAACAGCTGCATTTCTCATTCTGGTATCAAAGATCAGTAAGATCTTACAGCAAAGACGTGTTTTTGCACAAGAGATAGAGAATCTTGAGGACTGTGTATACTTGCTGCACAAAAATACACAGCCGTGTCTGTAATTCTCACTTGGGAAATACGGAGGAGTGTTTCTCTTGAACCATCTCCAGTTATATTAAATGTCTTTTTATATACTTCTTCGATAGTACTGTCAGCATACAAAGTATATCCTATGAGTTTTAAATCATTGTCTTCTTGTTGCTGGTACCATAGTATCATGTAGTAGCCCGAAATCTCATGGCTACACCTGAATTCCGCAGGATGATTAGATTGGACCAACCGAGCAGGACTCTGATTAACTTTATTGCTGAGTGAGAGCCCTGCAAAGACAGAAGAGATTAGAAGATGTCCATCCACACCGATTATCAAAGATGATCAAAGTAAAACATGTACAGGACTTTGTTACCTGTCACCCATAGAAAAATAAGAATAATGTTATGTCTTTGGAACATGTTGACAGCAGAATTGTATACAGAGAGAAATGTCACTGACTTTGAATACTTCTGGCAGACAGGAAGTGACGTTACTGAATATAAATGGATGATGCTGCTGGCAGGAGTGTCTGCTTGTCACAGTCGTCATTTCTGACACCCCTCAATTGCAGAAGGAAAAAAAAACAACACATATTTTAGGTTATGGCTGTATTAAGTAAAAATTTGGATGTTTCACCACAATTCATTTCTACAGGAATGTTACAAAGTTTCCACCTCATCAAACAAAAGACTGACGAAAGAATATGATGATCAGAAATACACACACTTGTCATGTGAACCACACAAGCTCCTCGATAAGAACAATGAAACCTGCCAATCATGTTTAATGAAGGTAGGTAAGTGATCCATGATACTTCATGCATGCATGTGTCTCTGTGAATTTGAGCCTGAACTTTTTATTTGTTTGAAATACTGTAGTTCATCATACAGTCTGTGAATGCGTTTAGATCTGCCGTGCAGATAGGTCAGCCACCGTGTCTAAGAGTTTTTAGCAAAGCATTGTGGGAATCTGCACCACTGTGTTGGCTTGCTGCACAGAAATATATTCCACTGTCTGCTATGATGATACTGGAGATGTTTAATGAGCCATTGTTTCTCCCATCTCCGCCCATCACAAACCTGCTATCTATACCAGTTTCAGGATTGGGCTGCTCAAGGTAAAGATTTCCCAAATATTTCAGAGGGCTCCCCGATTCTAATTGTTGGTACCAGTACATGCGGTCATAGTCTGTTATTCTGTGCGAACAGCTGAGCTGCACAGATTCTCCGAGCTTCTTGACAAGCGCAGGAGGAGATTGGTGAACTCCGGTACTTACAGAGAAACCTGAAAGACAAAGAAAACAGCAATAATGTTACAATATGATGATGAAAGCACATTCCTTCATTAGCAGTATGATCCTGAGATTCTCACCTGTGAGACAGACCAGTAGGAGAATGGAACTGATGACAGTATTGGCCATGCTAATCGCAATATCTTCCTTCCAGCTGTACAGTGTTTCACACACAGCTCTATATGAGAAACTGAGCTAGCATCCAGCTCTTCAGTTTAGGGTGGATCTCACTGCCCCCTACTGAGTCTTTTCTGCAGGTTGTTAGTGCTCTGTCAGGAAGCTAGCTGGTTGTGTTGTACATTTCCATTGGTAGTGGCAGGCTCAGATACCCGTCTCTCACTAAAGCAGTCTGCAGGAGTGAAGCTTGTCGTGCAAGAAGTATATTTCTCCTGTTGGGGTAACTGCAAGAATCCATATTCAGAAGAAACTACCTAGATTCTTTAGCTTGAAGTTTGTATTTCGTTTCTGTTGTGTAGTTCTTATGGAATTTCCTGAGGCTTGACTGACATTCACATTTGAAAGGTTCTGCATGTAAGCGAGAGAGGAACCCAGGACTGCAGCCGGAACTTTTGATAAGTTTGATAGTAAGTCACTTCAGTTCTGATCAGCTACTGACAACATCTATAACAACTATAATGTAAGAAAAGCATTAAGGTAACATAAAAAAAAGCCAGATGAGTGTTTTCAATACTTCTGCAGACGAGTGATTCATTAAGGGATTTCTGTACAGGGGATAGAACATCTGCAGCACTGTGCTCTGCTCATGGCACAGAAGTAGACTCCATTGTCTGCTGACGTGATGTTAGTGATTTCCAAGGTTCCTTTGGTAGTGGCATCCCCACTTATATTGAATCTTTCACTAATGTCGTCTCCGGGAGTGTGGCTTGCTCTGTAGAGTAAACCTATAAGTTTTAGAGATCTTTTTCCCCATGTCTGCACGTACCAGAACATCTGCACATAGTTTTTGTTGTTGCAGCTACAAGAGAAAACAGCAGTTTTTCCATGGTTTTCTATAAGATTGGAAGGGACAAGCTGAATAGTGACATCATCCACCTGAGCTGTGACATACACTATATATAAATAAATCATGAACACACATCCTGAGTTTGAAACAGTAAAATCCTTATGCATGTTGCCACTGACAGCTGGGTGTAATAGACTGATAGAGAACCGTGCCGGCAAAAAACATCAATGTTCATGTGTAGAAAGAGGAAGTGACATCACATTGAAATTTTCTTCAGGCCGGCAGTAAATAACCTTGAGGTTCACAGATAAGAATATCACTTTCTTTAAATGGCAGAAACATTTAAATGTAACCAAAGTATTTTGGACATATAAACATCACGCAAGTCATTATTAACAAAAAATATTTTTTCCCAATCATAGTATGAAATTAGAAAGAGGCGAATGTGATTTACTACTTTCTGGGGAAGATGAATGCTGAGCTCTGGCACCCTCTGTTGGCCAGGCTGATGTATGACAGTAAACCTACCCTGTTTGGGCACTTCTTCACGTCTGCTATCACCATTGGACTATTAGTACAACTGACAATGTTCCCACCCTGTTCATACTCAAGAAAAATGAGAGGTCGATCCAGCCAAATACACACTCAAATATGAAAGACCCAAGAAGGAGTGGCACATGGTGTTATGTGTAAACCTTGAGCAGATTCCCTCTGTGGAACATTCTCCAGTTCCTGGTTTACTCTGTCTGTCCATTAAACTGGGGGTAGAATCTTGACGGCAGTTTAACTGAGGCAACTGTGAGCTGACAGGTGGCCTTCCAGAAACAAAAGGTGAATCGAATGCCTCCGTCAGACACAATATCTAGCAGGAATCCATGAACATGGAGAACATACTGCCTCATGAGGTTTGCAGATTCTCCAGCTGAGGGAAGCTTGGCTCAGTGCCAACAGTGAACCTGCCCATCACCATTATCACGGTGGGACCCCGGTCATGAAGGGATCACGAGGGCATTCAGCAAACCAGTGAATGAGAAATGTCATCAAATTTGTGACCTGAATTGAGTGGTATTGTATCTGATCAGAATACATGATTGTCAGATTGATGGTTGTATAATTTAACTATTATTATTATTTACTGTTTATTGTTTCAATGTACATTCTGGAAGAAACATTTCAGTTCAATGATGAACCGCCATCGTTACATCATTCTAAGGGCCCCAGAAACCTTTTGTTTAGCCTTGTCAGTTTTGGTTAATCGACTGATGCTGTTATTTAAAAGCAGAGAATATTTTGAGTTTCAAGATGTTGGAACTGACAATGAGATGGATAAGAAATGTAGGTGATATTTTTGAAAGCCAGCTGTACTGTATGACTTGGCACTGGATCAAAATAACAGCAATGGTTTCGAACAGCTGCATTTCTCATTCTGGTTTCAAAGATCAGTTAGACCTTACAGCAAAGACGTGTTTTTGCACAAGAGATAGAGAATCTTCAGGACTGTGTATACTTGCTACACAAAAATACACAGCCGTGTCTGCAACACTCGCTTTGGGAATAAGGAGGAGTGTTTCTTTTGAACCATCTCCAGTTATATTAAATGTCTTTTTATATACTTCTTCAATAGTACTGTCAGTGCTCGACGTATATCCTATGAGTTTTAAATCATTGTCTTCTTGTTGCTGGTACCAAAGTATCATGTAGTAGCCCGAAATCCCATGGCTACATTTGAATTTGGCATGATCATTAGATTTGACCAAGAGAGCAGGAGGACTCTGATTAACTTTGTTGCTGAGTGAGAGCCCTGCAAAGACAGAAGAGATTAGAAGATGTCCATCTACACTGATTATCAAAGATGATCAAAGTAAAACATGTACAGGACTTTGTTACCTGTCACCCATAGAAAAATAAGAAGAATCTTATGTCTTTGGAACATGTTGACAGCAGAATTCTATACAGAGAGAAATGTCACTGACTTTGAATACTTCTGGCAGAAAGGAAGTGACGTTACTGAATATAAATGGGTGACGCTGCTGACAGGAGTGTCTGCTTGTCACAGTCGTCACCATATCTGACACTCCGCAAATTCAGGAGGACAAAACAATAAATATGTAAGTTTAATATTCAATTAGCTAAGAATGAGATGGTAACACTACATTTAATCTCTAAAGGAATGTGTAAGAGTTTCTACCCCCAACAGATAATAGACAAACAAAAGAATATGATGTGAAGAAATAAACACATTTTTCTGTTAACTATACAGCCAGAGGTACTGAACCTGCAAATAATATTGGGGTTTAACCAGTAATTAACAATCGTTTTGAAGCTCACACTTGTCATAAGAAGCAATCTATTAAGTCATTAGCTTACCTGAAATTTCAGCTTGAAGGATTTGAGTAACATACAGTATATTTAATGTTGTAGTTGTAGCTTAATAAAGGTGCAGCCAAATAAATACAGAACAACCAGGATTAATTAACATTGGTTAATATCACCCATAATGAGCCACCCTTAGCTAGTTGTGATGACATATGGAGACTCAGGAGACAATCCTGCAAGCATGCCCTCCCCCCCCCCACCCCCCTGCAAAGGGTTAGGTCTGTTGAGGGAACATGGGAGTCCTACACCAAAGGGGGTCTGTTACGAGGTGACGGTCCCTTCAGGCTGGCCATCCTCCAGTATAAACTTCAGACGCCCACATGTGTCACTGGTTTCCCTTTCCCTATTCCCATGGCTTCATCCAGGTCAGGCTTTAAGCCCAGTTATGTTAGAATATCACTCTCTCCACTGGACTGACAGTCCATCCCTATATGTTTGCATTTAAGCATTTCACTCGGCTACATTAAATTCAGAATGCTGTCACAGTGTTTCTGTAAGTTGTCTAGTTGAGTTATAGACCCCCCAAAAGGAGAGATTAAATACTGCAACTTGCATAAAACGCACCATATATATTCATTGTTTTGTACAGCTGCGCAATCAGTCTGCATCACTGTGTTGACTCACTGCACAGAAATACACAGCTGTGTCTATATCTCTTACTTTGGGAATATGGAGAAATGCTTCTTCTCTCCCATCTCCAGCTATTTCAAAATTTTTTTGATAGGCTTCTTCAGTAGTATTGGCTTTATTCCAAACATATCCTATGAGTTTTAAATCATTGTCTTTTTGTTGCTGGTACCACAATATCATATCGTAGCTTCTAATGTTATGGCTACAGTTGAATTTTACACGATCATTAGCTCGGACCAACAGAGCAGGAGGACTCTGATTAACTTTGTTGCTGAGTGAGAGCCCTGCAAAGACAGAAGAGATTAGAAGATGTCCATCCACACTGATTATCAAAGATGATCAAAGTAAAACATGTACAGGACTTTGTTACCTGTCACCCATAGAAAAATAAGAAGAATGTTATGTCTTTGGAACATGTTGACAGCAGAATTCTATACAGAGAGAAATGTCACTGACTTTGAATACTTCTGGCAGACAGGAAGTGACGTTACTGAATATAAATGGGTGACGCTGCTGACAGGAGTGTCTGCTTGTCACAGACGTCATTTCTGACACCCCTCAATTGCAGAAGGAAAAAAAAACAACACATATTTTAGGTTATGGCTGTATTAAGTAAAAATTTGGATGTTTCACCACAATTCATTTCCACAGGAATGTTACAAAGTTTCCACCTCTTCAAACAAAGGACTGCCTAAAGAATATGATGTTCAGAAATACACACACTTGTCATGTGAACCACACAAGCTCCTCGATAAGAACAATGAAACCTGCCAATCATGTTTAATGATGGTAGGTAAGGGATCTATGATACTCCATGCATGCATGTGTCCCTGTGAATTTGAGCCTGAACTTTTTATTTGTTTGAAATACTGTAGTTCATCATACAGTCTGTGAATGCGTTTAGATCTGCCGTGTAGATAGGTGAGCCACCGTGTCTAAGAGTTTTTAGCAAAGCATTGTGGGAATCTGCACCACTGTGTTGGCTTGCTGCACAGAAATATATTCCACTGTCTGCTATGATGATACTGGAGATGTTTAATGAGCCATTGTTTCTCCCATCTCCGCCCATCACAAACCTGCTATCTATACCAGTTTCAGGATTGGGTTGGTTATAATTAAGATTTCCCAAATATTTCAGAGGGCTCCCCGATTCTGATTGTTGGTACCAGTACATGCGGTCATAGTTTGTTATTCTGTGCGAACAGCTGAGCTGCACAGATTCTCCGAGCTTCTTGACAAGCGCAGGAGGAGATTGGTGAACTCCGGTACTTACAGAGAAACCTGAAAGACAAAGAAAACAGCAATAATGTTACAATATGATGATGAAAGCACATTCCTTCATTAGCAGTATGATCCTGAGATTCTCACCTGTGAGACAGACCAGTAGGAGAATGGAACTGATGACAGTATTGGCCATGCTAATCGCAATATCTTCCTTCCAGCTGTACAGTGTTTCACACACAGCTCTATATGAGAAACTGAGCTAGCATCCAGCTCTTCAGTTTAGGGTGGATCTCACTGCTCCCTACTGAGTCTTTTCTGCAGGTTGTTAGTGCTCTGTCAGGAAGCTAGCTGGTTGTGTTGTACATTTCCATTGGTAGTGGCAGGCTCAGATACCCGTCTCTCACTAAAGCAGTCTGCAGGAGTGAAGCTTGTCGTGCAAGAAGTATATTTCTCCTGTTGGTGTAACTGCAAGAATCCATATTCAGAAGAAACTACCAAGATTCTTTAGCTTGAAGTTTGTATTTCGTTTCTGTTGTGTAGTTCTTATGGAATTTCCTGAGGCTTGACTGACATTCACATTTGAAAGGTTCTGCATGTAAGCGAGAGAGGAACCCAGAGCTGCAGCCGGAACTTTTGATAAGTTTGATAGTAAGTCACTTCAGTTCTGTTCAGCTACTGACAACATCTATAACAACTATAATGTAAGAAAAGCATTAAGGTAACATAAAAAAGCCAGATGAGTGTGTTCAATACTTCTGCAGACGAGTGATTCATTAAGGGATTTCTGTACAGGGGATAGAACATCTGCAGCACTGTGCTCTGCTCATGGCACAGAAGTAGACTCCATTGTCTGCTGACGTGATGTTAGTGATTTCCAAGGTTCCTTTGGTAGTGGCATCCCCACTTATGTTGAATCTTTCACTAATGTCGTCTCCGGGAGTGTGGCTTGCTCTGTAGAGTAAACCTAATAGTTTTGGAGATCTTTTTCCCCATGTCTGCACGTACCAGAACATCTGCACATACTTTTGGTTGTTGCAGCTACAAGAGAAAACAGCAGTTTTTCCATGGTTTTCTATAAGACTGGAACGGACAAGCTGAATAGTGACATCATCCACCTGAGCTGTGACATACACTATATATAAATAAATCATGAACACACATCCTGAGTTTGAAACAGTAAAATCCTTATGCATGTTGCCGCTGACAGCTGGGTGTAATAGACTGATAGAGAACCGTGCAGGCAAAAAACATCAATGTTCATGTGAAGAAAGAGGAAGTGACATCACACTGAAATTTTCTTCAGGCCGGCAGTAAATAATCTTGAGGTTCACAGATAAGAATATCACTTTCTTTAAATGGCAGAAACATTTAAATGTAACCAAAGTATTTTGGACTTATAAACATCACGCAAGTCATTATTAACAAAAAATATTTTTTCCCATTCATAGTATGAAATTAGAAAGAGGCGAATGTGATTTGCTACATTCTGGGGAAGATGAATGCTGAGCTCTGGTACCCTCTGTTGGCCAGGCTGATGTATGACAGTAAACCTACCCTGTTTGGGCACTTCTTCACGTCTGCTATCACCATTGTACTATCAGCACAACTGACAATGTTCCCACCATGTTCATACTCATGAAAAATGAGAGGTCTATCCAGCCAAATACACACTCAAATATGAAAGACCCAAGAAGGAGTGGCACATTGTGTTATGTGTAAACCTTGAGCAGATTCCCTCTGTGGAACATTCTCCAGTTCCTGGTTTACTCTGTCTGTCCATTAAACTGGGGGTAGAATCTTGACGGCAGTTTAACTGAGGCAACTGTGAGCTGACAGGTGGCCTTCCAAGCCTAGGAGTGACTTATTCCCATCCCTGGTTGTTCCTTACAAGGACTGCAGACTACAAAGCAGACTTCCATCTCCTTGCTTCTAAGAACATGATGTAAACTACAAATATCACAATATCACAGTCCACTGGACAAAAGGAGAGAGAAAAGTAAAATTTTTCAACTTAAAGTAGTACAACTGCTTGTAATATTTTCATATGTTTTAAATTTTTCTTAATAAAATTTTAACCTGTCACTTAAAGTAATTTTTTGTGGTAAAAAAAACCCTATTGTTTGTACATAAACATATTTTCTGGTGTTATAAAAATCCTATTGGAACATCAACATAAGCAAAAAGAAACAAACAAACAAATAATATGGAAAAACTTTACTGACTCACATCATGTGTTTTGTCTGCCATAATACACCTGCGGGAAACAATCAAGCATCTGTGGTGGATTGATGCAGCTGTGCTAGCCTCCGTACTACAGGCTGGTGAAACAAAATATCAGAGAAGGGATTTTGTAGAGGAATAAGCAGATCTGAAGCACTGTGTTCACTTGCTGCACAGAAATACACTGCAGTATGTACAGGTTGAACTTTGGGAATATGAAGAGAGGCTTCCTTTTCACCATCTCCAGTTATATTGACCTGATCCTTATATGGACCTTCAATGTCGACGTTCTTGTAATAGACATATCCAATAAGTTTCAAGGCTCTGTCATCTTCCTTTTGTTGGTACCACAGTATCATGTTGTAAGATGAAATGTCATGGCTGCAGTTGAATTCTACAGAATCATCTTTCTGTTTCAATAGAGCAAAGGGACTCTGCTTGACATCCTTACTGCAGACGAGCCCTGTAAATAAGGCAAGACAAGGGGATAAACTAACCAGCACTGCTCAATAAAGTAAGCAAAGGTTTGATCAAGAATTTACCCGTAGCCCAGAGCAGCAAAACGGTGAACTTCATTCCTTTCAACATGATGTCCTTACTGAAGCAAGAAAGATGCATCACTGACCTGCTCTGAGGTTTTGGGGGAGGAACTTATGACATACAGACATGACATGAGCAGACGAGAGAAGTACTTCTGTATTCAATTAATGCAACCCATCTGCACCATTTACAGTGTTATACCGTTGACAGTTGCATGAACCAATTCCACTCAAATTACAATTAGCTTTTTTGATATTACTCCACAAAGCAGAAAGATCCCAATTAGCCTGTTTGTGGTAACATTGTAAACATGAATCACTTGCACCATTAAAACATCATGAGATCTAAAATACATATAAAATAAAAATCAAGGTTGCGATTCTGCTTCATGCAATGATTTTATAGTAGTTAACAAAATCATTGTTTTTGTCATTCAAACATCAGCTACCTAATATTGTTAGAAGAATTTAAAAAATCATACATTTAATCATATAGCTGTTTGCCTTAATGAACTGGAAGTAACTTTGCTGTTGGATCGGTTTACAACTGATGATGTAAAACAGCATTTCTAGATCAGCCCTGCATTTCTTTGCATATGTCAGAGAGTGTGAATTCATATTTCAGTAGTGTGGTATTGCATCTGATCAGAATACATGGTTGTCAAATTGATGGATGTATCATTTAATTATTAAATTATTACTGTTTATTTCAATATACATTCTGGAAGAAACTTTTCAGTTCATTGATGAACCGCCATCGTTACATCATTCTAAGGGCCCCAGAAGCCTTTCGTTTAGCCTTGTCAGTTTTGGTTAATCGACTGATGCTGTTATTTTAACCTCCTGAGACCCCACCCATTCATTTATGTCCATTTAGGTGGACATTTTGTTTTTACATCTATCTTTTCACTGATGTAAGGAAACATATTTATTCCTGTTGTACACTAAAGAGGTCATGCTGTGAAATTAAAAATTTGAAAAAATCTAAATTGTAAGATGTCTTATTTCCTCCAAAGACAAATAACCTACAATTGAAGGACACTTTTTTCCTTGGGTCTCAGGAGGATAAAGCAGAGAACATTTTGAGTTTCAAGATGTTGGAACTGACAATGAGATGGATAAGAAATGTAGGTGATATTTTTGAAAGCCAGCTGTACTGAATGACTTGGCACTGGATCAAAATAACAGCAATGGTTTCGAACAGCTGCATTTCTCATTCTGGTTTCAAAGATCAGTTAGATCTTACAGCAAAGACGTGTTTTTGCACAAGAGATAGAGAATCTTGAGGACTGTGTATACTTGCTGCACAAAAATACACAGCCGTGTCTGCAACACTCACTTTGGGAATAAGGAGGAGTGTTTCTCTTGAACCATCTCCAGTTATATTAAATGTCTTTTTATATACTTCTTCGATAGTACTGTACGTGTTCGAAGTATATCCTATGAGTTTTAAATCATTGTCTTCCTGTTGCTGGTACCAAAGTATCATGTAGTAGTCCGAAATCTTATGGCTACATTTGAATTTGGCATGATCATTAGATTTGACCAAGAGAGCAGGAGGACTCTGATTAACTTTGTTGCTGAGTGAGAGCCCTGCAAAGACAGAAGAGATTAGAAGATGTCCATCCACACTGATTATCAAAGATGATCAAAGTAAAACATGTACAGGACTTTGTTACCTGTCACCCATAGAAAAATAAGAAGAATGTTATGTCTTTGGAACATGTTGACAGCAGAATTCTATACAGAGAGAAATGTCACTGACTTTGAATACTTCTGGCAGACAGGAAGTGACGTTACTGAATATAAATGGGTGACGCTGCTGACAGGAGTGTCTGCTTGTCACAGTCGTCACCATATCTGACACTCCTCAATTGCAGGAGGACAAAACAATAAATATGTAAGTTTAATATTCGATTAGCTAAGAATGAGGTGGTAACACTACATTTAATCTCTAAAGGAATGTGTAAGAGTTTCTACCCCCAACAGATAATAGACAAACAAAAGAATATGATGTGCAGAAATAAACACATTTTTTTGTTTACTGTACAGCCAGAGGTACTGAAACTGCAAATAATATTGGGGTTTAATCAGTAATTAACAATTGTTTAGAAGCTCACACTTGTCAGAAGAAGAAATCTATTAAATCATTAGCTTACCTGAAATTTCAGTTTGTGAGATTTGAGTAACCTACAGTATATTTGATGTTGTAGTTGTAGCTTAATAAAGGTCCAGCCCAGTAAATACAGTGTATGTTCAGAACAACCAGGTTTAATTAACATTGGTTAATATCACCCATAATGAGCCACCCTTAGCTAGCTGTGATGGCATATGGAGACTCAGGAGACAATCCTGCAAGCATGTCCACCCCCCACCCCCCCACAAACGGTGAGGTTTGTTGAGGGAACATGGGAGTCCTACACCAAAGGGGGTCTGTTACGAGGTGATGGTCCCTTCAGGCTGGCCATCCTCCAGTATAAACTTCAGACGCCCACATGTGTCACTGGTTTCCCTTTCCCTATTCCCATGGCTTCATCCAGGTCAGGCTTTAAGCCCAGTTATGTTAGAATATCACTCTCTCCACTGGACTGACAGTCCATCCCTATATGTTTGCATTTAAGCATTTCACTCGGCTACATTAAATTCAGAATGCTGTCACAGTGTTTCTGTAAGTTGTCTACTTGAGTTATAGACCCCCCAACAGGAGAGATTAAGTACTGCAACTTGCATAAAATGTGACTTAATATTCATTCTTTTGTACAGCTGTGCAATCAGTCTGCATCACTGTGTTCACTCACTGCACAGAAATACACACCACTGTCTTCTGGCTTCACACTTTTTATTGTGAAAGATCCATTCTCAGCGTTAGGTTTTTCAGCTTCATAATTGCTCTGGTCTAAATTCCCAAAGTCAGGTGTACTTCGAAAAGCTGTAAACACAATGAGCTGCATGTTCTCCCCTGGGCGCTGGTGGTACCAGTACATTTGGTTGTAATTGAAGTCCTTGTTGTGACTGCAGCTCATCTGGCTAGAATTCCCTATAGGAGCCCAGAGAATGGCTGGATTCTGTGTAACACCACTGCCTTCACCGTGACCTGTAGGAAAATTAGTGTGAAATAATGAGAAATGTAAGAAATCCCATGACTTGTATAAGGCTATGTGGTATTTTTTTCTAAGTAAATAATTTTTGCTCTAAATTTCATAACCTTACCTTTCCACCAAAGCAAAATGACTGCAAATATGACAACTCTGGCCATATTCATCTTCTGAGAGGAAACAGAGAAACAACAAACAGCACTAACCAGGACCTGAGGGAGGGAGGAAGTGATGGTGTGAGTTTAAAAAGAGGAGGATGAGCTTCCTCTTGTGTCTGGGTCCTACCAAGGTTTCATTCTCTCTCTGAGGGACTTTTTCTTTGCCATTGTAGCCTCAGGCTTGGTTTCTGGGGCCCTCAGGCCCAGGACTCAGTAAAGCGCTTTGTAATGAAAGTAACAAACTGTTTGTTTATGAAAGCCAGCTGACGTGTATGAACTGGCACTGAGTCAAAAAATCTGTAATAGTTTCGAGCACCTGTGTTACTCTTTCTGGTTTCAAAGACGACACAAGCAGCAAAGAGTTTTTGTAGAAGGGAGAGAGAATCTTCAGAACTGTGTATAACTTGCTGCACAAAAATACACAGCTGTGTCTATATCTCTTACTTTGGGAATATGGAGAAATGCTTCTTCTCTCCCATCTCCAGTTATTTTAAATTGATTTGTATATGTACCTTCCATAGTAGGGGAAGTGGTAAAAACATAACCAATGAGTTTTAAATCATTGTCTTTTTGTTGCTGGTACCACAGTATCATGTTGTAGCTTTGAATGTTATGGCTACAGCTGAAATTAACAGAATTATCAGGTCGGATCAACCGAGCAGGAGGACTCTGATTAACTTTGTTGCTGAGTGAGAGCCCTGCAAAGACAGAAGAGATTAGAAGATGTCCATCCACACTGATTATCAAAGATGATCAAAGTAAAACATGTACAGGACTTTGTTACCTGTCACCCATAGAAAAATAAGAAGAATGTTATGTCTTTGGAACATGTTGACAGCAGAATTCTATACAGAGAGAAATGTCACTGACTTTGAATACTTCTGGCAGACAGGAAGTGACGTTACTGAATATAAATGGGTGACGCTGCTGGCAGGAGTGTCTGCTTGTCACAGACGTCATTTCTGACACCCCTCAATTGCAGAAGGAAAAAAAGCAACACATATTTTAGGTTATGGCTGTATTAAGTAAAAATGTGGATGTTTCACCACATTTCGTTTCCACAGGAATGTTTCAAAGTTTCCACTTCATCAAACAAAGGACTGACGAAAGAATATGATGTTCAGAAATACACACATTTGTAATGTGAACCACACAAGCTCCTCGATAAGAACAATGAAACCTGCCAATCATGTTTAATGAAGGTAGGTAAGTGATCCATAATACTTCATGCATGCATGTGTCTTTGTGAATTTGAGCCTGAACTTGAATTTGTTTGAAATACTGTAGTTCATCATACAGTCTGTGAATGCGTTTAGATCTGCCGTGCAGATAGGTCAGCCACCGTGTCTAAGAGTTTTTAGCAAAGCATTGTGGGAATCTGCACCACTGTGTCGGCTTGCTGCACAGAAATATATTCCACTGTCTGCTATGATGATACTGGAGATGTTTAATGAGCCATTGTTTCTCCCATCTCCGCCCATCACAAACCTGCTATCTATACCAGTTTCAGGATTGGGTTGGTTAACATAAAGATTTCCCAAATATTTCAGAGGGCTCCCCGATTCTGATTGTTGGTACCAGTACATGCGCTCATAGTTTATGTTGTGCGAACAGCTGAGCTGCACAGATTCTCCGAGCTTCTTGACAAGCGCAGGAGGAGATTGGTGAACTCCGGTACTTACAGAGAAACCTGAAAGACAAAGAAAACAGCAATAATGTTACAATATGATGATGAAAGCACATTCCTTCATTAGCAGTATGATCCTGAGATTCTCACCTGTGAGACAGACCAGTAGGAGAATGGAACTGATGACAGTATTGGCCATGCTAATCGCAATATCTTCCTTCCAGCTGTACAGTGTTTCACACACAGCTCTATATGAGAAACTGAGCTAGCATCCAGCTCTTCAGTTTAGGGTGGGTCTCACTGCCCCCTACTGAGTCTTTTCTGCAGGTTGTTAGTGCTCTGTCAGGAAGCTAGCTGGTAGTGTTGTACAGAAGAAACTACCAAGATTCTTTAGCTTGAAGTTTGTATTTCGTTTCTGTTGTGTAGTTCTTATGGAATTTCCTGAGGCTTGACTGACATTCACATTTGAAAGGTTCTGCATGTAAGTGAGAGAGGAACCCAGGGCTGCAGCCGGAACTTTTGATAAGTTTGATAGTAAGTCACTTCAGTTCTGATCAGCTACTGACAACATCTATAACAACTATAATGTAAGAAAAGCATTAGGGTAACATAAAAAAGCCAGATGAGTGTGTTCAATACTTCTGCAGACGAGTGATTCATTAAGGGATTTCTGTACAGGGGATAGAACATCTGCAGCACTGTGCTCTGCTCATGGCACAGAAGTAGACTCCATTGTCTGCTGACGTGATGTTAGTGATTTCCAAGGTTCCTTTGGTAGTGGCATCCCCACTTATATTGAATCTTTCACTAATGTCGTCTCCGGGAGTGTGGCTTGCTCTGTAGAGTAAACCTATAAGTTTTAGAGATCTTTTTCCCCACGTCTGCACGTACCAGAACATCCGCACATAGTTTTGGTTGTTGCAGCTACAAGAGAAAACAGCAGTTTTTCCATGGTTTTCTATAAGACTGGAAGGGACAAGCTGAATAGTGACATCATCCACTTGAGCTGTGACATACACTATATATAAATAAATCATGAACACACATCCTGAGTTTGAAACAGTAAAATCCTTGTGCATGTTGCCGCTGACAGCTGGGTGTAATAGACTGATAGAGAACCATGCAGGCAAAAAACATCAATGTTCATGTGAAGAAAGAGGAAGTGACATCACATTGAAATTTTCTTCAGGCCGGCAGTAAATAATCTTGAGACACAGATAAGAATATCACTTTCTTTAAATGGCAGAAACATTTAAATGTAACCAAAGTATTTTGGACTTATAAACATCACGCAAGTCATTATTAACAAAAAATATTTTTTCCCAATCATAGTATGAAATTAGAAAGAGGCGAATGTGATTTGGTACTTTCTGGGGAAGATGAATGCTGAGCTCTGGCACCCTCTGTTGGCCAGGCTGATGTATGACAGTAAACCTACCCTGTTTGGGCACTTCTTCACGTCTGCTATCACCATTGGACTATCAGCACAACTGACAATGTTCCCACCCTGTTCATACTCATGAAAAATGAGAGGTTGATCCAGCCAAATACACACTCAAATATGAAAGACCCAAGAAGGAGTGGCACATGGTGTTATGTGTAAACCTTGAGCAGATTCCCTCTGTGGAACATTCTCCAGTTCCTGGTTTACTCTGTCTGTCCATTAAACTGGGGGTAGAATCTTGACGGCAGTTTAACTGAGGCAACTGTGAGCTGACAGGTGGCCTTCCAGAAACAAAAGGAGAATCGAATGCCTCCGTCAGACACAATATCTAGCAGGAATCCATGAACGTGGAGAACATACTGCCTCATGAGGTTTGCAGATTCTCCAGCTGAGGGAAGCTTGGCTCAGTGCCAACAGTGAACCTGCCCATCACCATTATCACGGTGGGATCCCGGACATGAAGGGATCACGAGGGCATTCAGCAAACCAGTGAATGAGAAATAAGTCATCAAATTTGTGACCTGAATTGAGTGGTATTGTATCTGATCAGAATACATGATTGTCAGATTGATGGATGTATAATTTAACTATTATAATTATTTACTGTTTATTGTTTCAATGTACATTCTGTAAGAAACTTTTTAGTTCATTGATGAACCGCCATCGTTGCATCATTCTAAGGGCCCCAGAAGCCTTTTGTTTAGCCTTGTCAGTTTTGGTTAATCGACTGATGCTGTTATTTAAAAGCAGAGAATATTTTGAGTTTCAAGATGTTGGAACTGACAATGAGATGGATAAGAAATGTAGGTGATATTTTTGAAAGCCAGCTGTACTATATGACTTGGCACTGGATCAAAATAACAGCAATGGTTTCGAACAGCTGCATTTCTCATTCTGGTTTCAAAGATCAGTTAGATCTTACAGCAAAGACGTGTTTTTGCACAAGAGATAGAGAATCTTCAGGACTGTGTATACTTGCTGCACAAAAATACACAGCCGTGTCTGTAATTCTCACTTGAGAAATACGGAGGAGTGTTTCTCTTGAACCATCTCCAGTTATATTAAATGTCTTTAAACCTCTGTATACTTCTTCGATAGTACTGTCAGCATACAAAGTATATCCTATGAGTTTTAAATCATTGTCTTCCTGTTGCTGGTACCATAGTATCATGTAGTAGTCCGAAATCTCATGGCTACACCTGAATTCCGCAGGATGATTAGATTGGACCAACCGAGCAGGACTCTGATTAACTTTATTGCTGAGTGAGAGCCCTGCAAAGACAGAAGAGATTAGAAGATGTCCATCCACACTGATTATCAAAGATGATCAAAGTAAAACATGTACAGGACTTTGTTACCTGTCACCCATAGAAAAATAAGAAGAATGTTATGTCTTTGGAACATGTTGACAGCAGAATTCTATACAGAGAGAAATGTCACTGACTTTGAATACTTCTGGCAGACAGGAAGTGACGTTACTGAATATAAATGGGTGAAGCTGCTGGCAGGAGTGTCTGCTTGTCACAGACGTCATTTCTGACACCCCTCAATTGCAGAAGGAAAAAAAAACAACACATATTTTAGGTTATGGCTGTATTAAGTAAAAATTTGGATGTTTCACCACAATTCATTTCTACAGGAATGTTACAAAGTTTCCACCTCATCAAACAAAGGACTGACGAAAGAATATGATGTTCAGAAATACACACACTTGTCATGTGAACCACACAAGCTCCCCAATAAGAACAATGAAACCTGCCAATCATGTTTAATGAAGGTAGGTAAGTGATCCATGATACTTCATGCATGCATGTGTCTCTGTGAATTTGAGCCTGAACTTTTTATTTGTTTGAAATACTGTAGTTCATCATGCAGTCTGTGAATGCGTTTAGATCTGCAGTGCAGATAGGTGAGCCACCATGTCTAAGAGTTTTTAGCAAAGCATTGTGGGAATCTGCACCACTGTGTTGGCTTGCTGCACAGAAATATATTCCACTGTCTGCTATGATGATACTGGAGATGTTTAATGAGCCATTGTTTCTCCCATCTCCGCCCATCACAAACCTGCTATCTATACCAGTTTCAGGATTGGGTTGGTTATAATTAAGATTTCCCAAATATTTCAGAGGGCTCCCCGATTCTGATTGTTGGTACCAGTACATGCGCTCATAGTCTGTTATTCTGTGCGAACAGCTGAGCTGCACAGATTCTCCGAGCTTCTTGACAAGCGCAGGAGGAGATTGGTGAACTCCGGTACTTACAGAGAAACCTGAAAGTCAAAGAAAACAGCAATAATGTTACAATATGATGATGAAAGCACATTCCTTCATTAGCAGTATGATCCTGAGATTCTCACCTGTGAGACAGACCAGTAGGAGAATGGAACTGATGACAGTATTGGCCATGCTAATCGCAATATCTTCCTTCCAGCTGTACAGTGTTTCACACACAGCTCTATATGAGAAACTGAGCTAGCATCCAGCTCTTCAGTTTAGGGTGGGTCTCACTGCCCCCTACTGAGTCTTTTCTGCAGGTTGTTAGTGCTCTGTCAGGAAGCTAGCTGGTTGTGTTGTACATTTCCATTGGTAGTGGCAGGCTCAGATACCCGTCTCTCACTAAAGCAGTCTGCAGGAGTGAAGCTTGTCGTGCAAGAAGTATATTTCTCCTGTTATCCATATTCAGAAGAAACTACCTAGATTCTTTAGCTTGAAGTTTGTATTTCGTTTCTGTTGTGTAGTTCTTATGGAATTTCCTGAGGCTTGACTGACATTCACATTTGACAACATCTATAACAACTATAATATAAGAAAAGCATTAAGGTAACATAAAAAAGCAAGATGAGTGTGTTCAATACTTCTGCAGACGAGTGATTCATTAAGGGATTTCTGTACAGGGGATAGAACATCTGCAGCACTGTGCTCTGCTCATGGCACAGAAGTAGACTCCATTGTCTGCTGACGTGATGTTAGTGATTTCCAAGGTTCCTTTGGTAGTGGCATCCCCACTTATATTGAATCTTTCACTAATGTCGTCTCCGGGAGTGTGGCTTGCTCTGTAGAGTAAACCTAATAGTTTTAGAGATCTTTTTCCCCATGTCTGCACGTACCAGAACATCCGCACATAGTTTTGGTTGTTGCAGCTACAAGAGAAAACAGCAGTTTTTCCATGGTTTTCTATAAGATTGGAAGGGACAAGCTGAATAGTGACATCATCCACCTGAGCTGTGACATACACTATATATAAATAAATCATGAACACACATCCTGAGTTTGAAACAGTAAAATCCTTGTGCATGTTGCCGCTGACAGCTGGGTGTAATAGACTGATAGAGAACCATGCAGGCAAAAAACATCAATGTTCATGTGAAGAAAGAGGAAGTGACATCACATTGAAATTTTCTTCAGGCCGGCAGTAAATAATCTTGAGACTCACAGATAAGAATATCACTTTCTTTAAATGGCAGAAACATTTAAATGTAACCAAAGTATTTTGGACTTATAAACATCACGCAAGTCATTATTAACAAAAAATATTTTTTCCCATTCATAGTATGAAATTAGAAAGAGGCGAATGTGATTTGGTACTTTCTGGGGAAGATGAATGCTGAGGTCTGGCACCCTCTGTTGGCCAGGCTGATGTATGACAGTAAATCTACCCTGTTTGGGCACTTCTTCACGTCTGCTATCACCATTGTACTATCAGCACAACTGACAATGTTCCCACCATGTTCACACTCATGAAAAATGAGAGGTCTATCCAGCCAAATACACACTCAAATATGAAAGACCCAAGAAGGAGTGGCACATGGTGTTATGTGTAAACCTTGAGCAGATTCCCTCTGTGGAACATTCTCCAGTTCCTGGTTTACTCTGTCTGTCCATTAAACTGGGGGTAGAATCTTGACGGCAGTTTAACTGAGGCAACTGTGAGCTGACAGATGGCCTTCCAAGCCTAGGAGTGACTTATTCCCATCCCTGGTTGTTCCTTACAAGGACTGCAGACTACAAAGCAGACTTCCATCTCCTTGCTTCTAAGAACATGATGTAAATTACAAATATCACAATATCACAGTCCACTGGACAAAAGGAGAGAGAAAAGTAAAATTTTTCAACTTAAAGTAGTACAACTGCTTGTAATATTTTCATATGTTTTAAATTTTTCTTAATAAAATTTTAACCTGTCACTTAAAGTAATTTTTTGTGGTAAAAAAAACCCTATTGTTTGTACATAAACATATTTTCTGGTGTTATAAAAATCCTATTGGAACATCAACATAAGCAAAAAGAAACAAACAAACAAATTATATGGAAAAACTTTACTGACTCACATCATGTGTTTTGTCTGCCATAATACACCTGCGGGAAACAATCAAGCATCTGTGGTGGATTGATGCAGCTGTGCTGGCCTCCGTACTGCAGGCTGGTGAAACAAAATATCAGAGAAGGGATTTTGTAGAGGAATAAGCAGATCTGAAGCACTGTGTTCACTTGCTGCACAGAAATACATTGCAGTATGTACAGGTTGAACTTTGGGAATATGAAGAGAGGCTTCGTTTTCACCATCTCCAGTTATATTGACCTGATCCTTGTATGGACCTTCAATGTCGACGTTCTTGTAATAGACATATCCAATAAGTTTCAAGGCTCTGTCATCTTCCTTTTGTTGGTACCACAGTATCATGTTGTAAGATGAAATGTCATGGCTGCAGTTGAATTCTACAGAATCATCATTCTGTTTCAATAGAGCAAAGGGACTCTGCTTGACATCCTTACTGCAGACGAGCCCTGTAAATAAGGCAAGACAAGGGGATAAACTAACCAGCACTGCTCAATAAAGTAAGCAAAGGTTTGATCAACAATTTACCCGTAGCCCAGAGCAGCAAAACGGTGAACTTCATTCCTTTCAACATGATGTCCTTACTGAAGCAAGAAACATGTATCACTGACCTGCTCTGAGGTTTGGGGGGAGGAACTTATGACATACAGACATGACATGAGCAGACGAGAGAAGTACTTCTGTATTCAATTAATGCAACCCATCTGCACCATTTACAGTGTTATACCGTTGACAGTTGCAGTTCCACACAAATTACAATTTGCTTTTTTGATATTACTCCACAAAGCAGAAAGATCCCAATTAGCCTCTTTGTGGTAACATTGTAAACATGAATCACTTGTACCATTAAAACATCATGAGATCTATAATACATATAAAATAAAAATCAAGGTTGCGATTCTGCTTCATGCAATGATTTTATAGTACTTAACAAAATCATTGTTTTTGTCATTCAAACATCAGCTACCTAATATTGTTAGAAGAATTTAAAAAATCATGCATTTAATCATATAGCTGTTTGCCTTAATGAACTGGAAGTAACTTTGCTGTTTACAACTGATGATGTAAAACAGCATTTCTAGATCAGCCCTGCATTTCTTTGCATATGTCAGAGAATGTGAATTCTTATTTCAGTAGTGTGGTATTGCATCTGATCAGAATACATGGTTGTCAAATTGATGGATGTATCATTTAATTATTAAATTATTACTGTTTATTTCAATATACATTCTGGAAGAAACTTTTCAGTTCATTGATGAACCGCCATCGTTACATCATTCTAAGGGCCCCAGAAGCCTTTTGTTTAGCCTTGTCAGTTTTGGTTAATCGACTGATGCTGTTATTTTAACCTCCTGAGACCCCACCCATTCATTTATGTCCATTTAGGTGGACATTTTGTTTTTACATCTATCTTTTCACTGATGTAAGGAAACATATTTATTCCTGTTGTACACTAAAGAGGTCATGCTGTGAAATTAAAAATAAAAATAAATTTGAAAAAAATCTAAATTGTAAGATGTCTTATTTCCTCCAAAGACAAATAACCTACAATTGAAGGACACTTTTTTCCTTGGGTCTCAGGAGGATAAAGCAGAGAACATTTTGAGTTTCAAGATGTTGGAACTGACAATGAGATGGATAAGAAATGTAGGTGATATTTTTGAAAGCCAGCTGTACTGAATGACTTGGCACTGGATCAAAATAACAGCAATGGTTTCGAACAGCTGCATTTCTCATTCTGGTTTCAAAGATCAGTTAGATCTTACAGCAAAGACGTGTTTTTGCACAAGAGATAGAGAATCTTGAGGACTGTGTATACTTGCTGCACAAAAATACACAGCCGTGTCTGCAACACTCGCTTTGGGAATAAGGAGGAGTGTTTCTGTTCTCCCATCTCCAGTTATATTAAGTGTCTTTTTATATACTTCTTCAATAGTACTGTCAGTGTTTGAAGTATATCCTATGAGTTTTAAATCATTGTCTTTTTGTTGCTGGTACCAAAGTATCATGTAGTAGTCCGAAATCTCATGGCTACATTTGAATTTGGCACGATCATTAGATTTGACCAAGAGAGCAGGAGGACTCTGATTAACTTTGTTGCTGAGTGAGAGCCCTGCAAAGACAGAAGAGATTAGAAGATGTCCATCCACACTGATTATCAAAGATGATCAAAGTAAAACATGTACAGGACTTTGTTACCTGTCACCCATAGAAAAATAAGAAGAATGTTATGTCTTTGGAACATGTTGACAGCAGAATTCTATACAGAGAGAAATGTCACCGACTTTGAATACTTCTGGCAGACAGGAAGTGACGTTACTGAATATAAATGGGTGACGCTGCTGACAGGAGTGTCTGCTTGTCACAGTCGTCACCACATCTGACACTCCGCAAATTCAGGAAGACTAAACAATAAATATTTTTATATTTAAATAGTTTAATATTCCATTAACTAAAAATTCATTAACTACATTTTATTTCTAAAGGAATGCATAAGAGTTTCTACCTCAAAAGATAGTTGATAGTACAGTAATGTACTAACAAAAGAATATGATGTGCAGAAATAAACACATTTTTCTGTTTACTATACAGACAGAGGTACTGAAACTGCACATGATTTTGGGGTTTAACCAGTAATTCATGGTCATTTTGAAGGTAATAGTTGTCATAAGAAGCAAGCTATTAAATTGTTAGCTTACTTGACATTTCAGCTTGTGGGGGTTGAAATTTGATGTTGTAGCCTAATAATGGTTTGGCCCAATAAATACAGTGTATATACAGAACAACCAGGATTAATAAACACTGGTTAATATCACCCATAATGAGCCACCCTTAGCTAGTTGCAATGGCACAGGGAAATTCAGGAGACAATCCTGCAAGCATGCCCCCCCCCCTCCCCGCAAAGGGTTAGGTTTGTCGAGGGAACATGGGAGTCCTACACCAAAGGGGGTCTGTTACGAGGTGACGGTCCCTTCAGGCTGGCCATCCTCCAGTATAAACTTCAGACGCCCACATGTGTCACTGGTTTCCCTTTTCCTATTCCCATGGCTTCATCCAGGTCAGGCTTTAAGCCCAGTTATGTTAGAATATCACTCTCTCCACTGGACTGACAGTCCATCCCTATATGTTTGCATTTAAGCATTTCACTCGGCTACATTAAATTCAGAATGCTGTCACAGTGTTTCTGTAAGTTGTCTACTTGAGTTATAGACCCCCCAACAGGAGAGATTAAGTACTGCAACTTTGATAAAACGTGACCTAATATTCATTCTTTTGTACAGCTGTGCAATCAGTCTGCATCACTGTGTTTACTCACTGCACAGAAATACACACCACTGTCTTCTGGCTTCAAATTTTTCACTGAGAAAGATCCACTCTCAAAGTTATGTTTTTCAGCTTCATAATTGCTCTGGTCTAAATTCCCAAAGTCAGTTGTACCTCCAACAGCTGTGAACACAATGAGCTGCATGTTCTCCCCTGGGCGCTGGTGGTACCAGTACATTTGGTTGTAATTGAAGTCCTTGTTGTGACTGCAGTTCATCTGGCTAGAATTCCCTATAGGAGCCCAGAGAATGGCTGGATTCTGTGTAACACCACTGCCTTCACCATGACCTGTAGGAAAATTAATGTGAAAGAATGAGAAATGTATGATTCCCAATGTATTGTTTAAAACCAAGCTACATTGTTATTTTATATAAAAAAAAATTAGTGCTTAAATTCATAACCTTACCTTTCCTCCAAATCAAAATGACTGCAAATATGAGAACTCTGGCCATATTCATTTTCAGAGAGGAAACAGAGAAACAACAAACAGCACTAACCAGGACCTGAGGGAGGGAGGAAGTGATGGTGTGAGTTTAAAAAGAGGAGGATGAGCTTCCCCCTTATTCCCCCCCCATCATGACCCCATTCTAAGGGCCCCAGAAGCTTTGGTCTCGCCTTGACAGTACAGGGCGATCGAGTGATGCTGGGATTTTAAGTCAAACGCTATTTTGAATTTCAGTTATTTCAGAAGTAGCAATGCAAACTATAAGAAATGTATGTGATATTTATGAACGACAGCTGTACTGTTTGAAGTGGCACTGAATCAAAATATCTATAATGGTTTTGAGCACCTGTGTTGCTCTTTCTGGTTTCAAAGACGACACAAGCAGCAAAGAGTTTTTGTAGAAGAGACACAGAATCTTCAGAACTGTGTACTTGCTGCACAAAAATACACGGCCGTGTGTACATCTGTTACGTTCGCAATATGGAGAGATGCTTCTTTGGTCCCATCTCCAGTAATGTGAAATCGTTCTTTATATGCCTCTTCTGTATTATTGGTCGTGTCCCAAACATATCCTAGGAGTTTTAAATCATTGTCTCTCTGTTGCTGGTACCACAATATCATATCGTAGCTTCTAATGTTATGGCTACAGTTGAATTTTACACGATCATTAGATTGGACCAAGAGAGCAGGAGGACTCTGATTAACTTTGTTGCTGAGTGAGAGCCCTGCAAAGACAGAAGAGATTAGAAGATGTCCATCCACACTGATTATCAAAGATCATCAAAGTAAAACATGTACAGGACTTTGTTACCTGTCATCCATAGAAAAATAAGAAGAATGTTATGTCTTTGGAACATGTTGACAGCAGAATTCTATACAGAGAGAAATGTCACTGACTTTGAATACTTCTGGCAGACAGGAAGTGACGTTACTGAATATAAATGGGTGAAGCTGCTGACAGGAGTGTCTGCTTGTCACAGACGTCATTTCTGACACCCCTCAATTGCAGAAGGAAAAAAAGCAACACATATTTTAGGTTATGGCTGTATTAAGTAAAAATGTGGATGTTTCACCACATTTCGTTTCCACAGGAATGTTACAAAGTTTCCACTTCATCAAACAAAGGACTGACGAAAGAATATGATGTTCAGAAATACACACACTTGTCATGTGAACCACACAAGCTCCTCGATAAGAACAATGAAACCTGCTAATCATGTTTAATGATGGTAGGTAAGGGATCCATAATACTTCATGCATGCATGTGTCCCTGTGAATTTGAGCCTGAACTTGAATTTGTTTGAAATACTGTAGTTCATCATACAGTCTGTGAATGCGTTTAGATCTGCAGTGCAGATAGGTGAGCCACCGTGTCTAAGAGTTTTTAGCAAAGCATTGTGGGAATCTGTACCACTGTGTTGGCTTGCTGCACAGAAATATATTCCACTGTCTGCTATGATGATACTGGAGATGTTTAATGAGCCATTGTTTCTCCCATCTCCGCCCATCACAAACCTGCTATCTATACCAGTTTCAGGATTGGGCTGCTCAAGGTAAAGATTTCCCAAATATTTCAGAGGACTCCCCGATTCTAATTGTTGGTACCAGTACATGCGGTTATAGTCTGTTATTCTGTGCGAACAGCTGAGCTGCACAGATTCTCCGAGCTTCTTGACAAGCGCAGGAGGAGATTGGTTAACTCCGGTACTTACAGAGAAACCTGAAAGACAAAGAAAACAGCAATAATGTTACAATATGATGATGAAAGCACATTCCTTCATTAGCAGTATGATCCTGAGATTCTCACCTGTGAGACAGACCAGTAGGAGAATGGAACTGATGACAGTATTGGCCATGCTAATCGCAATATCTTCCTTCCAGCTGTACAGTGTTTCACACACAGCTCTATATGAGAAACTGAGCTAGCATCCAGCTCTTCAGTTTAGGGTGGGTCTCACTGCCCCCTACTGAGTCTTTTCTGCAGGTTGTTAGTGCTCTGTCAGGAAGCTAGCTGGTTGTGTTGTACATTTCCATTGGTAGTGGCAGGCTCAGATACCCGTCTCTCACTAAAGCAGTCTGCAGGAGTGAAGCTTGTCGTGCAAGAAGTATATTTCTCCTGTTGGTGTAACTGCAAGAATCCATATTCAGAAGAAACTACCAAGATTCTTTAGCTTGAAGTTTGTATTTCTTTTCTGTTGTGTAGTTCTTATGGAATTTCCTGAGGCTTGACTGACATTCACATTTGAAAGGTTCTGCATGTAAGCGAGAGAGGAACCCAGGGCTGCAGCCGGAACTTTTGATAAGTTTGATAGTAAGTCACTTCAGTTCTGTTCAGCTACTGACAACATCTATAACAACTATAATGTAAGAAAAGCATTAAGGTAACATAAAAAAGCCAGATGAGTGTGTTCAATACTTCTGCAGACGAGTGATTCATTAAGGGATTTCTGTACAGGGGATAGAACATCTGCAGCACTGTGCTCTGCTCATGGCACAGAAGTAGACTCCATTGTCTGCTGACGTGATGTTAGTGATTTCCAAGGTTCCTTTGGTAGTGGCATCCCCACTTATATTGAATCTTTCACTAATGTCGTCTCCGGGAGCGTGGCTTGCTCTGTAGAGTAAACCTATAAGTTTTAGAGATCTTTTTCCCCACGTCTGCACGTACCAGAACATCCGCACATAGTTTTGGTTGTTGCAGCTACAATAGAAAACAGCAGTTTTTCCATGGTTTTCTATAAGATTGGAAGGGACAAGCTGAATAGTGACATCATCCACCTGAGCTGTGACATACACTATATATAAATAAATCATGAACACACATCCTGAGTTTGAAACAGTAAAATGCTTGTGCATGTTGCCGCTGACAGCTGGGTGTAATAGACTGATAGAGAACCGTGCCGGCAAAAAACATCAATGTTCATGTGAAGAAAGAGGAAGTGACATCACACTGAAATTTTCTTCAGGCCGGCAGTAAATAATCTTGAGGTTCACAGATAAGAATATCACTTTCTTTAAATGGCAGAAACATTTAAATGTAACCAAAGTATTTTGGACTTATAAACATCAAGCAAGTCATTATTAACAAAAAATATTTTTTCCCATTCATAGTATGAAATTAGAATCAGGCGAATGTGATTTGGTACTTTCTGGGGAAGATGAATGCTGAGCTCTGGCACCCTCTGTTGGCCAGGCTGATGTATCACAGTAAACCTACCCTGTATGGACACTTCTTCACGTCTGCTATCACCATTGGACTATCAGCACAACTGACAATGTTCCCACCATGTTCATACTCAAGAAAAATGAGAGATTGATCCAGCCAAATACACACTCAAATATGAATGACCCAAGAAGAAGTGGCACATAGTGTTATGTGTAAACCTTGAGCAGATTCCCTCTGTGGAACATTCTCCAGTTCCTGGTTTGCTCTGTCTGTCCATTAAACTGGGGGTAGAATCTTGACGGCAGTTTAACTGAGGCAACTGTGAGCTGACAGATGGCCTTCTAAGCCAAGGAGTGACTTATTCCCATCCCTGGTTGTTCCTTACAAGGACTGCAGACTGCAAAGCAGACTTCCATCTCCTTGCTTCTAAGAACATGATGTAAACTACAAATATCACAATGTCACAGTCCACTGGACAAAAGGAGAGAGAAAAGTAAAATCTTTCAACTTAAAGATGTACAACTGCTTGTAATTTTTTCATGTTTTAAATTTTTCTTAATAAAATTTTAACCTGTCACCTAAAGTAATTTTTTGTGGTAAAAAAAAAACCCTATTGTTTTTACATAAACATATTTTCTGGTGTTATAAAAATCCTATTGGAACATCAACATAAGCAAAAACAAAGAAACAAAGAAAGAAAGAAAGAAACAAATAATATGGAAAAACTTTACTGACTCACATCATGTGTTTTGTCTGCCATAATACACCTGCGGGAAACAATCAAGCATCTGTGGTGGATTGATGCAGCTGTGCTGGCCTCCGTACTGCAGGCTGGTGAAACAAAATATCAGAGAAGGGATTTTGTAGAGGAATAAGCAGATCTGAAGCACTGTGTTCACTTGCTGCACAGAAATACACTGCAGTATGTACAGGTTGAACTTTGGGAATATGAAGAGAGGCTTCCTTTTCACCATCTCCAGTTATATTGACCTGATCCTTGTATGGACCTTCAATGTCGACGGCCTTGTAATAGACATATCCAATAAGTTTCAAGGCTCTGTCATCTTCCTTTTGTTGGTACCACAGTATCACCTTGTAAGATGAAATGTCATGGCTGCAGTTGAATTCTACAGAATCATCAATCTGTTTCAATAGAGCAAAGGGACTCTGCTTGACATCCTTACTGCAGACGAGCCCTGTAAATAAGGCAAGACAAGGGGATAAACTAACCAGCACTGCTCAATAAAGTAAGCAAAGGTTTGATCAACAATTTACCCGTAGCCCAGAGCAGCAAAACGGTGAACTTCATTCCTTTCAACATGATGTCCTTACTGAAGCAAGAAAGATGCATCACTGACCTGCTCTGAGGTTTTGGGGGAGGAACTTATGACATACAGACATGACATGAGCAGATGAGAGAAGTACTTCTGTATTCAATTAATGCAACCCATCTGCACCATTTAAAGTGTTATACCGTTGACAGTTGCAGTTCCACACAAATTACAATTTGCTTTTTTGATATTACTCCACAAAGCAGAAAGATCCCAATTAGCCTCTTTGTGGTAACATTGTAAACATGAATCACTTGTACCATTAAAACATCATGAGATCTATAATACATATAAAATAAAAATCAAGGTTGCGATTCTGCTTCATGCAATGATTTTATAGTACTTAACAAAATCATTGTTTTTGTCATTCAAACATCAGCTACCTAATATTGTTAGAAGAATTTAAAAAATCATGCATTTAATCATATAGCTGTTTGCCTTAATGAACTGGAAGTAACTTTGCTGTTGGATCTGTTTACAACTGATGATGTAAAACAGCATTTCTAGATCAGCCCTGCATTTCTTTGCATATGTCAGAGAATGTGAATTCTTATTTCAGTAGTGTGGTATTGCATCTGATCAGAATACATGGTTGTCAAATTGATGGATGTATCATTTAATGATTAAATTATTACTGTTTATTTCAATATACATTCTGGAAGAAACTTTTCAGTTCATTGATGAACCGCCATCGTTACATCAATCTAAGGGCCCCAGAAGCCTTTTGTTTAGCCTTGTCAGTTTTGGTTAATCGACTGATGCTGTTATTTTAACCTCCTGAGACCCCACCCATTCATTTATGTCCATTTAGGTGGACATTTTGTTTTTACATCTATCTTTTCACTGATGTAAGGAAACATATTTATTCCTGTTGTACACTAAAGAGGACATGCTGTGAAATTAAAAGTAAAAATAAATTTGAAAAAATCTAAATTGTAAGATGTCTTATTTCCTCCAAAGACAAATAACCTACAATTGAAGGACACTTTTTTCCTTGGGTCTCAGGAGGATAAAGCAGAGAACATTTTGAGTTTCAAGATGTTGGAACTGACAATGAGATGGAAAAGAAATGTAGGTGATATTTTTGAAAGCCAGCTGTACTGAATGACTTGGCACTGGATCAAAATAACAGCAATGGTTTCGAACAGCTGCATTTCTCATTCTGGTTTCAAAGATCAGTTAGACCTTACAGCAAAGACGTGTTTTTGCACAAGAGATAGAGAATCTTCAGGACTGTGTATACTTGCTGCACAAAAATACACAGCCGTGTCTGCAACACTCACTTTAGGAATATGGAGAACTGCTTCTTTTGTCCCATCTCCAGTTATATTAAGTGTCTTTTTATATACTTCTTCAATAGTACTGTCAGTGTTCGAAGTATATCCTATGAGTTTTAAATCATTGTCTTCTTGTTGCTGGTACCAAAGTATTATGTAGTAGCCCGAAATCTCATGGCTACATTTGAATTTGGCATGATCATTAGATTTGACCAAGAGAGCAGGAGGACTCTGATTAACTTTGTTGCTGAGTGAGAGCCCTGCAAAGACAGAAGAGATTAGAAGATGTCCATCCACACTGATTATCAAAGATGATCAAAGTAAAACATGTACAGGACTTTGTTACCTGTCACCCATAGAAAAATAAGAATAATGTTATGTCTTTGGAACATGTTGACAGCAGAATTCTATACAGAGAGAAATGTCACTGACTTTGAATACTTCTGGCAGACAGGAAGTGACGTTACTGAATATAAATGGGTGAAGCTGCTGACAGGAGTGTCTGCTTGTCACAGTCGTCACCATATCTGACACCCCTCAATTGCAGGAGGACAAAACAATAAATATGTAAGTTAAACATTCTATTAGCTATGAATGAGATGGTAACACTACATTTAATCTGTAAAGGAATGTGTAAGAGTTTCTACCCCCAACAGATAATGTACAAACAAAAGAATATGATGTGCAGGAATAAACACATTTTTCTATTTACTGTACAGCCAGAGGTACTGAAACTGCAAATAATATTGGGGTTTGATTTTATTACATCATTAGCTTACCTGACATTTCAGCTTGTGGGATTTGAGTAACCTACAGTATATTTGATGTTGTAGTTGTAGCTTAATAAAGGTCCAGCCCAGTAAATACAGTGTATGTTCAGAACAACCAGGTTTAATTAACATTGGTTAATATCACCCATAATAAGCCACCCTTAGCTAGCTGTGATGGCATGTGGAGACTCAGGAGACAATCCTGCAAGCATGCCCCCCACAAAGAGTGAGGTTTGTTGAGGGAACATGGGAGTCCTACACCAAAGGGGGTCTGTTACGAGGTGACGGTCCCTTCAGGCTGGCCATCCTCCAGTATAAACTTCAGACGCCCACATGTGTCACTGGTTTCCCTTTCCCTATTCCCATGGCTTCATCCAGGTCAGGCTTTAAGCCCAGTTATGTTAGAATATCACTCTCTCCACTGGACTGACAGTCCATCCCTATATGTTTGCATTTAAGCATTTCACTCAGCTACATTAAATTCAGAATGCTGTCACAGTGTTTCTGTAAGTTGTCTAGTTGAGTTATAGACCCCCCAACAGGAGAGATTAAGTACTGCAACTTGCATAAAACGTGTCATATATATTCATTGTTTTGTACAGCTGTGCAATCAGTCTGCATCACTGTGTTGACTCACTGCACAGAAATACACACCACTGTCTTCTGGCTTCAGACTTTTTATTGTGAAAGATCCACTCTCAAAGTTAGGTTTTTCAGCTTCATAATTACTCTGGTCTAAATTCCCAAAGTCAGTTGTACCTCCAACAGCTGTGAACACAATGAGCTGCATGTTCTCCCCTGGGCGCTGGTGGTACCAGTACATTTGGTTGTAATTGAAGTCCTTGTTGTGACTGCAGCTCATCTGGCTAGAATTCCCTATAGGAGCCCAGAGAATGGCTGGATTCTGTGTAACACCACTGCCTTCACCATGACCTGTAGGAAAATTAGTGTGAAATAATGAGAAATGTAAGAAATCCCATGACTTGTATAAGGCTATGTGGTATTTTTTTCTAAGTAAATAATTTTTGCTCTAAATTTCATAACCTTACCTTTCCACCAAAGCAAAATGACTGCAAATATGACAACTCTGGCCGTATTCATCTTCAGAGAGGAAACAGAGAAACAACAAACAGCACTAACCAGGACCTGAGGGAGGGAGGAAGTGATGGTGTGAGTTTAAAAGAGGAGGATGAGCTTCCCCATGAGTCTGGGTCCTACCAAGGTTTCATTCTCTCTCTGAGGGACTTTTTCTTTGCCATTGTAGCCTCAGGCTTGGTTTCTGGGGCCCTCAGGCCCAGGACTCAGTAAAGTGCTTTGCGATGATGCTCCTTATTAACAGGGCTGTTTACATTAAATTACGCAGTTTAACTTTACAGTGAATGAGCACTGCGACATGGTGGACAGGCACACAAACAGGTGCCCTACATCTCACACAATGTCCTTTGTATCCATATGCAGGCTGAAGAAAAAGGTAATGGAGTGTTAATACATCTGATGCTGAGGCAAGATGTTTTATAGCAGCAGGCAGACATCCATCCATCCATCCATCCATTCATCCATCCATCCATCCATTTTCTGTAACTGCTCATCCTAGTCATGGTTGTGCGGGGTCCAGAGCCTTTCCTGGAGTTTACAGGCACAAGGCAAGAAACAACCCAGGACAGGATGCCAGCCCATCACAGAGGACACTCACACACCCTTCACCCACACATGCACACCACTGGTTAATTATAATTAACCTCAGCATGTTTTTGGACTGTGGGGGGGAATTGGAGTAACCAGATGAAACCCTGCAATAAGAGGGAGAACATGCAAACTCCATAAGCAGACATATTTGTGACAAAATAGTGTAGTATAGTATAAAATGTATTATTTAACGATTCAGTAATTATGATTTATTGTTTCAGTGTAGAAGCTGAGAGAATCTTTCTACTTCCAGTTATTTTGAATTTCATTGCTTTCAGAACTAACAATGAAGACTATTAAACAACGTAGATGATATTTATCAAAGCCAGCTGAAACGTATGAACTGGCACTGAATCAAAAAATCTATAATGGTTTTCAGCAGCTGTGTTACTCTTTCTGGTTTTAAAGACGACACAAACAGCAAAGAGTTTTTGTAAAAGAGACACAGAATCTTCAGAACTGTGTATAACTTGCTGCACAAAAATACACAGCTGTGTCTATATCTCTTACTTTGGGAATATGGAGAAATGCTTCTTCTCTCCCATCTCCAGTTATTTCAAAAAAATTTTGATAGGCTTCTTCAGTAGTATTGGCTTTGTTCCAAACATTTCCTATGAGTTTTAAATTATTGTCTTTCTGTTGCTGGTACCACAGTATCACGTTGTAGCTTTGAATATTATGGCTACAGCTGAAATTAACAGAATTATCAGGTTGGACCAACCGAGCAGGAGGACTCTGATTAACTTTGTTGCTGAGTGAGAGCCCTGCAAAGACAGAAGAGATTAGAAGATGTCCATCCACACTGATTATCAAAGATGATCAAAGTAAAACATGTACAGGACTTTGTTACCTGTCACCCATAGAAAAATAAGAAGAATCTTATGTCTTTGGAACATGTTGACAGCAGAATTCTATACAGAGAGAAATGTCACTGACTTTGAATACTTCTGGCAGACAGGAAGTGACGTTACTGAATATAAATGGGTGACGCTGCTGACAGGAGTGTCTGCTTGTCACAGTCGTCACCATATCTGACACTCCGCAAATGCAGGAGGACAAAACAATAAATATGTAAGTTTAACATTCGATAAGCTAAGAATGAGGTGGTAACACTACATTTAATCTCTAAATGAATGTGTAAGAGTTTCTACCCCCAACAGATAATGGACAAACAAAACAATATGATGTGAAGAAGTAAACACATTTTTCTGTTAACTATACAGCCAGAGGTACTGAACCTGCAAATAATATTGGGGTTTAACCAGTAATTAACAATCGTTTTGAAGCTCACACTTGTCATAAGAAGCAAGATATTAAATCATTAGCTTACCTGAAATTTCAGCTTGTAGGATTTGAGTAACATACAGTATATTTAATGTTGTAGTTGTAGCCTAATAAAGGTGCAGCCAAATAAATACAGTGTATATACAGAACAACCAGGATTAATAAACACTGGTTAATATCACCCATAATGAGCCACCCTTAGCTAGTTGCAATGGCACAGGGAAATTCAGGAGACAATCCTGCAAGCATGCCCCCCCCACAAAGGGTGAGGTTTGTTGAGGGAACATGGGAGTCCTACACCAAAGGGGGTCTGTTACGAGGTGACAGTCCCTTCAGGCTGGCCATCCTCCAGTATAACCTTCGGACGCCCACATGTGTCACTGGTTTCCCTTTCCCTATTCCCATGGCTTCATCCAGGTCAGGCTTTAAGCCCAGTTATGTTAGAATATCACTCTCACCGCTGGACTGACAGTCTATCCCTATATGTTTGCATTTAAGCATTTCACTCGGCTACATTAAATTCAGAATGCTGTCACAGTGTTTCTGTAAGTTGTCTACTTGAGTTATAGACCCCCCAACAGGAGAGATTAAGTACTGCAACTTGCATAAAACGTGTCATATATATTCATTGTTTTGTACAGCTGTGCAATCAGTCTGCATCACTGTGTTTACTCACTGCACAGAAATACACACCACTGTCTTCTGGCTTCACACTTTTTATTGTGAAAGATCCACTCTCAACGTTAGGTTTTTCAGCTTCATAATTGCTCTGGTCTAAATTCCCAAAGTCAGGTGTACTTCGAAAAGCTGTAAACACAATGAGCTGCATGTTCTCCCCTGGGCGCTGGTGGTACCAGTACATTTGGTTGTAGGAAGCACCCTTATTGTGACTGCAGTTCATCTGGCTAGAATTCCCTATAGGAGCCCAGAGAATGGCTGGATTCTGTGTAACACCACTGCCTTCACCATGACCTGTAGGAAAATTAGTGTGAAATAATGAGAAATGTAAGAAATCCCATGACTTGTATAAGGCTATGTGGTATTTTTTTCTAAGTAAATAATTTTAGCTCTAAATTTCATAACCTTACCTTTCCACCAAAGCAAAATGACTGCAAATATGACAACTCTGGCCGTATTCATCTTCAGAGAGGAAACAGAGAAACAACAAACAGCACTAACCAGGACCTGAGGGAGGGAGGAAGTGATGGTGTGAGTTTAAAAAGAGGAGGATGAGCTTCCCCCTTATTCCCCCCCCATCATGACCCCATTCTAAGGGCCCCAGAAGCTTTGGTCTCGTCTTGACAGTACAGGGCGATCAAGTGATGCTGGGATTTTAAGTCAAACGCTATTTTGAATTTCAGTTATTTCAGAAGTAGCAATGCAAACTATAAGAAATGTATGTGATATTTATGAACGACAGCTGTACTGTTTGAAGTGGCACTGAATCAAAATATCTGTAATGGTTTTGAGCACCTGTGTTGTTCTTTCTGGTTTCAAAGACGACACAAGCAGCAAAGAGTTTTTGTAGAAGGGAGAGAGAATCTTCAGAACTGTGTATAACTTGCTGCACAAAAATACACGGCCGTGTGTACATCTGTTACGTTCGCAATATGGAGAGATGCTTCTTTGGTCCCATCTCCAGTTATTTCAAAATTTTTTTGATAGGCTTCTTCCGTAGTATTGGCTTTGTTCCAAACATTTCCTATGAGTTTTAAATCATTGTCTTTTTGTTGCTGGTACCACAATATCATATCGTAGCTTCTAATGTTATGGCTACAGTTGAATTTTACACGATCATTAGATTGGACCAACCGAGCAGGAGGACTCTGATTAACTTTGTTGCTGAGTGAGAGCCCTGCAAAGACAGAAGAGATTAGAAGATGTCCATCCACACTGATTATCAAAGATCATCAAAGTAAAACATGTACAGGACTTTGTTACCTGTCACCCATAGAAAAATAAGAAGAATGTTATGTCTTTGGAACATGTTGACAGCAGAATTCTATACAGAGAGAAATGTCACTGACTTTGAATACTTCTGGCAGACAGGAAGTGACGTTACTGAATATAAATGGGTGACGCTGCTGACAGGAGTGTCTGCTTGTCACAGTCGTCACCATATCTGACACTCCGCAAATTCAGGAGGACAAAACAATAAATATGTAAGTTTAATATTCCATTAACTAAAAATTCATTAACTACATTTTATTTCTAAAGGAATGCATAAGAGTTTCTACCTCAAAAGATAGTTGATAGTACAGTAATGTACTAACAAAAGAATATGATGTGCAGAAATAAACACATTTTTCTGTTTACTATACAGACAGAGGTACAGAAACTGCACATGATTTTGGGGCTTGACCAGTAATTCATGGTCATTTTGAAGGTAATAGTTGTCATAAGAAGCAAGCTATTAAATTGTTAGCTTACCTGACATTTCAGCTTGTGGGGGTTGAAATTTGATGTTGTAGCCTAATAATGGTTTGGCCCAATAAATACAGTGTATATACAGAACAACCAGGATTAATAAACACTGGTTAATATCACCCATAATGAGCCACCCTTAGCTAGCTGTGATGGCACAGGGAAATTCAGGAGACAATCCTGCAAGCATGCCCCCCCCCACAAAGGGTGAGGTTTGTTGAGGGAACATGGGAGTCCTACACCAAAGGGGGTCTGTTACGAGGTGACGGTCCCTTCAGGCTGGCCATCCTCCAGTATAAACTTCAGACGCCCACATGTGTCACTGGTTTCCCTTTCCCTATTCCCATGGCTTCATCCAGGTCAGGCTTTAAGCCCAGTTATGTTAGAATATCACTCTCTCCACTGGACTGACAGTCCATCCCTATATGTTTGCATTTAAGCATTTCACTCGGCTACATTAAATTCAGAATGCTGTCACAGTGTTTCTGTAAGTTGTCTACTTGAGTTATAGACCCCCCAACAGGAGAGATTAAGTACTGCAACTTTGATAAAACCTGACCTATTTATTCATTCTTTTGTACAGCTGTGCAATCAGTCTGCATCACTGTGTTTACTCACTGCACAGAAATACACACCACTGTGTTCTGTCTTCAGACTTTTTATTGTGAAAGATCCATTCTCAAAGTTAGGTTTTTCAGCTTCATAATTGCTCTGGTCTAAATTCCCAAAGTCAGTTGTACCTCCAACAGCTGTGAACACAATGAGCTGCATGTTCTCCCCTGGGCGCTGGTGGTACCAGTACATTTGGTTGTAATTGAAGTCCTTGTTGTGACTGCAGCTCATCTGGCTAGAATTCCCTATAGGAGCCCAGAGAATGGCTGGATTCTGTGTAACACCACTGCCTTCACCATGACCTGTAGGAAAATTAGTGTGAAATAATGAGAAATGTAAGAAATCCCATGACTTGTATAAGGCTATGTGATATTTTTTTCTAAGTAAATAATTTTTGCTCTAAATTTCATAACCTTACCTTTCCACCAAAGCAAAATGACTGCAAATATGACAACTCTGGCCGTATTCATCTTCAGAGAGGAAACAGAGAAACAACAAACAGCACTAACCAGGACCTGAGGGAGGGAGGAAGTGATGGTGTGAGTTTAAAAAGAGGAGGATGAGCTTCCCCCTTATTCCCCCCCCATCATGACCCCATTCTAAGGGCCCCAGAAGCTTTGGTCTCGCCTTGACAGTACAGGGCGATCGAGTGATGCTGGGATTTTAAGTCAAACGCTATTTTGAATTTCAGTTATTTCAGAAGTAGCAATGCAAACTATAAGAAATGTATGTGATATTTATGAACGACAGCTGTACTGTTTGAAGTGGCACTGAATCAAAATATCTATAATGGTTTTGAGCACCTGTGTTACTCTTTCTGGTTTCAAAGACGACACAAACAGCAAAGAGTTTTTGTAAAAGAGAGACAGAATCTTCAGAACTGTGTATACTTGCTGCACAAAAATACACAGCTGTGTCTGTATCTCTTACTTTGGGAATATGGAGAAATGCTTCTTCTCTCCCATCTCCAGATATTGTAAATTGATTTGTATATGCCTGTTCAGTATTATTGTCCTGGAGGTAAACATATCCTATGAGTTTTAAATCATTGTCTTTCTGTTGCTGGTACCACAGTATCATGTTGTAGCTTTTAATCTCATGGCTACATTTGAATTCGGCACGATCATTAGATTGGACCAAGAGAGCAGGAGGACTCTGATTAACTTTGTTGCTGAGTGAGAGCCCTGCAAAGACAGAAGAGGTTAGAAGATGTCCATCCACACTGATTATCAAAGATGATCAAAGTAAAACATGTACAGGACTTTGTTACCTGTCACCCATAGAAAAATAAGAAGAATGTTATGTCTTTGGAACATGTTGACAGCAGAATTCTATACAGAGAGAAATGTCACTGACTTTGAATACTTCTGGCAGACAGGAAGTGACGTTACTGAATATAAATGGGTGAAGCTGCTGACAGGAGTGTCTGCTTGTCACAGTCGTCACCATATCTGACACCCCTCAAATGCAGGAGGACAAAACAATAAATATGTAAGTTTAATATTCGATTAGCTAAGAATGAGGTGGTAACACTACATTTAATCTCTAAAGGAATGTGTAAGAGTTTCTATCCCCAACAGATAATGTACAAAGAAAAGAATATGATGTGCAGAAATAAACACATTTTTTTGTTTACTGTACGGCCAGAGGTACTGAAACTGCAAATAATGTTGGGGTTTAATCAGTAATTAACAATCGTTTAGAAGCTCACACTTGTCAGAAGAAGAAATCTATTAAATCATTAGCTTACCTGAAATTTCAGTTTGTGAGATTTGAGTAACATGCAGTATATTTGATGTTGTAGTTGTAGCTTAATAAAGGTCCAGCCCAGTAAATACAGTGTATGTTCAGAACAACCAGGTTTAATTAACATTGGTTAATATCACCCATAATGACCCACCCTTAGCTAGTTGTGATGACATATGGTGACTCAGGAGACAATCCTGCAAGCATGCCCCCCCCCACAAAGAGTGAGGTTTGTCGAGGGAACATGGGAGTCCTACACCAAAGGGGGTCTGTTACGAGGTGACGGTCCCTTCAGGCTGGCCATCCTCCAGTATAAACTTCAGACGCCCACATGTGTCTCTGGTTTCCCTTTCCCTATTCCCATGGCTTCATCCAGGTCAGGCTTTAAGCCCAGTTATGTTAGAATATCACTCTCTCCACTGGACTGACAGTCTATCCCTATATGTTTGCATTTAAGCATTTCACTCGGCTACATTAAATTCAGAATGCTGTCACAGTGTTTCTGTAAGTTGTCTACTTGAGTTATAGACCCCCCAACAGGAGAGATTAAGTACTGCAACTTGCATAAAACGTGACTTAATATTCATTCTTTTGTACAGCTGTGCAATCAGTCTGCATCACTGTGTTCACTCACTGCACAGAAATACACGCCACTGTCTTCTGGCTTCACACTTTTTATTGTGAACGATCCACTCTCAACGTTAGGTTTTTCAGCTTCATAATTGCTCTGGTCTAAATTCCCAAAGTCAGTTGTAATTCCTGAACCTGTGAACACAATGAGCTGCATGTTCTCCCCTGGGCGCTGGTGGTACCAGTACATTTGGTAGTAGGAAGCATCCTTGTTGTGACTGCAGTTCATCTGGCTAGAATTCCCTATAGGAGCCCAGAGAATGGCTGGATTCTGTGTAACACCACTGCCTTCACCGTGACCTGTAGGAAAATTATTGTGAAATAATGAGAAATGTTAGAAATCCCATGACTTGTATAAGGCTATGTGATATTTTTTTCTAAGTAAGTAATTTTAGCTCTAATTTCATAACCTTACCTTTTCACCAAAGCAAAATGACTGCAAATATGACAACTCTGGCCATATTCATCTTCTGAGAGGAAACAGAGAAACAACAAACAGCACTAACCAGGACCTGAGGGAGGAAGTGATGGTGTGAGTTTAAAAAGAGGAGGATGAGCTTCCTCTTGTGTCTGGGTCCTACCAAGGTTTCATTCTCTCTCTGAGGGACTTTTTCTTTGCCATTGTAGCCTCAGGCTTGGTTTCTGGGGCCCTCAGACCCAGGACTCAGTAAAGCGCTTTGTAATGAGAGTAACAAACTGTTTGTTTATGAAAGCCAGCTGACGTGTATGAACTGGCACTGACACAAAAAATCTGTAATGGTTTCGAGCACCTGTGTTACTCTTTCTGGTTTCAAAGACGACACAAGCAGCAAAGAGTTTTTGTAGAAGGGAGAGAGAATCTTCAGAACTGTGTATACTTGCTGCACAAAAATACACGGCCATGTGTACATCTGTTACGTTCGCAATATGGAGAGATGCTTCTTTGGTCCCATCTCCAGATATTTCAAAATTTTTTTGATAGGCTTCTTCAGTAGTATTGGCTTTGTTCCAAACATTTCCTATGAGTTTTAAATCATTGTCTTTCTGTTGCTGGTACCACAGTATCATGTTGTAGCTTTTAATCTCATGGCTACATTTGAATTCGGCACGATCATTAGATTGGACCAAGAGAGCAGGAGGACTCTGATTAACTTTGTTGCTGAGTGAGAGCCCTGCAAAGACAGAAGAGATTAGAAGATGTCCATCCACACTGATTATCAAAGATGATCAAAGTAAAACATGTACAGGACTTTGTTACCTGTCACACACAGAAAAATAAGAAGAATGTTATGTCTTTGGAACATGTTCACAGCAGAATTCTATAAAGAGAGAAATGTCACTGACTTTGAATACTTCTGGCAGACAGGAAGTGACGTTACTGAATATAAATGGGTGACGCTGCTGGCAGGAGTGTCTGCTTGTCACAGTCGTCACCATATCTGACACCCCTCAAATCCAAGAGGAAAACAAAGAATAAATAGGTTATGGATGAATGAGGATGTATCACCAAATTTTATTTCTAGATCTATGTTAAAAAGTTTCAACCTCATTCGATAAAGGACTAACAAAAGAAAACAATCCGCAGTGCACATTTATGTTTACGACACGTGGCAGCCAGAGGTACTGAACCAGTGCATCAGACATAATTTGGGGATATGATGAAGGCGATTTGGGGATCAGCAATTTAATGATTTAGAACCTCACATTTCCCTATAGAAGCAAGCTATTATTTTTTTGCTAGTTTTAGACTTCTGTGGAACTTCGGTTTGTGACACTCAAAAAATATTTGCATTAGAATCATAATTGTTTTATTTGCTTTGGACAAAGAAGTACAAGGAATGTGTTTTGATGCAAGTGCGGTAATAAGTATACAATGTTAAACAAAGTCAAATATACACAAAGCAATAAATAGAATTACGATAAAAATAGAAATAAAGTGAAATTAATGAATAATCAAATAAACATGTAGCCATATAAATAAGAATTAAACCACAAGATGTAGGGTAGAAACAGCTTGAGGTGTGAGCAAATAAGCTGAGTCAACAGGAGTACAAACTACAGCGGGTGTTTATGTATGGAAAGGTCCTCTAGGGGGCAGTGTGCTTCTCACAGGGCTCTGCTTAGGAGGACAATGGCCTTGGGGGAGGAAGCTGTTCAGATGGGGATTTGTCCTTGTACTCAGGCTCTTACTCTTACTCTGAAGCTCCTGACCTGTATCCGCAAGACTTTATACATTGTGCTGCTGACATATGATTGGCTCATAAGATATTTGCTTCAATGAGCAGCTGAACAGAAATACTTAATAAAATGGCCAGTGAGTATATTTTGCAGTAGAAGAATTTCACTTCACTCCATTAAATTGGTCACAGTGTGCTTGTGCTTAAGTTGTCTACTTGAGTTGTAGACCCCCCTACAGGGGAGATGCATTACTGCAACTTACAGAACGTGACTTAAATATTCATTCTTTTGTACAGCTGTGCAATAAATCTGCATCACTGTGTTGACTCACTGCACAGAAATACACACCACTGTCTTCTGACTTCAGACTTTTTACTGTGAAAGATCCACTTTCATACTGAAGTTTTTCAACATCATAATTACTCTTATTTACTGTCCCAAACTCATGTGGAGACCCAGCAACTGTGAACACAATGAGCTGCATGTTCTCCCCTGGGCGCTGGTGGTACCAGTACATTTGGGAGTAGGAAGCATCCTTGTTGTGACTGCAGTTCATCTGGCTAGAATTCCCTATAGGAGCCCAGAGAATGGCTGGATTCTGTGTAACACCACTGCCTTCACCATGACCTGTAGGAAAATTAATGTGAAAGAATGAGAAATGTAAGATTCCCAATGTATTGTTTAAAACCAAGCTACATTGTTATTTTATATAAAAAAAATTAGTGCTTAAATTCATAACCTTACCTTTCCTCCAAATCAAAATGACTGCAAGTGTGACAACTCTGGCCATATTCATCTCCTGAGAGGAAACAGAGAAACAACAAACAGCACTAACCAGGACCTGAGGGAGGGAGGAAGTGATGGTGTGAGTTTAAAAAGAGGAGGATGAGCTTCCCCCTTATCCCCCCCCCATCATGACCCCATTCTAAGGGCCCCAGAAGCTTTGGTCTCGCCTTGACAGTACAGGGCGATCGAGTGATGCTGGGATTTTAAGTCAAATGCTATTTTGAATTTCAGTTATTTCAGAAGCAGCAATGCAAACTATAAGAAATGTATGTGATATTTATGAACGATAGCTGTACTGTTTGAAGTGGCACTGAATCAAAATATCTATAATGGTTTTGAGCACCTGTGTTGCTCTTTCTGGTTTCAAAGACCACAGAAACAGCAAAGAGTTTTTGTAAAAGAGAGACAGAATCTTCAGAACTGTGTATAACTTGCTGCACAAAAATACACAGCTGTGTCTGTATCTCTTACTTTGGGAATATGGAGAAATGCTTCTTCTCTCCCATCTCCAGTTATTTCAGAATTATTTTTATAGGCATCTTCCATAGTAGGGTAAGTGGTATAAACATATCCTATGAGTTTTAAATCATTGTCTTTCTGTTGCTGGTACCACAGTATCGTGTTGTAGCTTTTAATCTCATGGCTACAGCTGAAATTAACAGAATTATCAGGTCGGACCAACCGAGCAGGAGAACTCTGATTAACTTTGTTGCTGAGTGAGAGCCCTGCAAAGACAGAAGAGATTAGAAGATGTCCATCCACACTGATTATCAAAGATGATCAAAGTAAAACATGTACAGGACTTTGTTACCTGTCACCCATAGAAAAATAAGAAGAATGTTATGTCTTTGGAACATGTTGACAGCAGAATTCTATACAGAGAGAAATGTCACTGACTTTGAATACTTCTGGCAGACAGGAAGTGACGTTACTGAATATAAATGGGTGACGCTGCTGACAGGAGTGTCTGCTTGTCACAGTCGTCACCATATCTGACAACAGTCTAATAAAGGTGCAGCCCAATAAATACAGTGTATGTTCAGAACAACCAGGATTAATTAACACTGGTTAATATCACCCATAATGAGCCACCCTTAGCTAGTTATGATGGCATGTGGAGACTCAGGAGACAATCCTGCAAGCATGCCCCCCCCCCCGCAAACGGTGAGGTTTGTTGAGGGAACATGGGAGTCCTACACCAAAGGGGGTCTGTTACGAGGTGACGGTCCCTTCAGACTGGCCATCCTCCAGTATAAACTTCAGACGCCCACATGTGTCACTGGTTTCCCTTTCCCTATTCCCATGGCTTCATCCAGGTCAGGCTTTAAGCCCAGTTATGTTAGAATATCACTCTCTCCACTGGACTGACAGTCTATCCCTATATGTTTGCATTTAAGCATTTCACTCGGCTACATTAAATTCAGAATGCTGTCACAGTGTTTCTGTAAGTTGTCTACTTGAGTTATAGACCCCCCAACAGGAGAGATTAAGTACTGCAACTTGCATAAAACGTGACTTAATATTCATTCTTTTGTACAGCTGTGCAATCAGTCTGCATCACTGTGTTTACTCACTGCACAGAAATACACACCACTGTCTTCTGGCTTCACACTTTTTATTGTGAAAGATCCACTCTCAACGTTAGGTTTTTCAGCTTCATAATTGCTCTGGTCTAAATTCCCAAAGTCAGTTGTACCTCCAACAGCTGTGAACACAATGAGCTGCATGTTCTCCCCTGGGCGCTGGTGGTACCAGTACATTTGGTTGTAATTGAAGTCCTTGTTGTGACTGCAGCTCATCTGGCTAGAATTCCCTATAGGAGCCCAGAGAATGGCTGGATTCTGTGTAACACCACTGCCTTCACCGTGACCTGTAGGAAAATTAGTGTGAAATAATGAGAAATGTTAGAAATCCCATGACTTGTATAAGGCTATGTGATATTTTTTTCTAAGTAAATAATTTTTGCTCTAAATTTCATAACCTTACCTTTCCACCAAAGCAAAATGACTGCAAATATGACAACTCTGGCCGTATTCATCTTCTGAGAGGAAACAGAGAAACAACAAACAGCACTAACCAGGACCTGAGGGAGGAAGTGATGGTGTGAGTTTAAAAATAGGAGGATGAGCTTCCCCTTGTGTCTGGGTCCTACCAAGGTTTCATTCTCTCTCTGAGGGACTTTTTCTTTGCCATTGTAGCCTCAGGCTTGGTTTCTGGGGCCCTCAGGCCCAGGACTCAGTAAAGCGCTTTGTAATGAGAGTAACAAACTGTTTGTTTATGAAAGCCAGCTGACGTGTATGAACTGGCACTGAGTCAAAAAATCTGTAATGGATTCGAGCACCTGTGTTACTCTTTCTGGTTTCAAAGACGACACAAGCAGCAAAGAGTTTTTGTAGAAGGGAGAGAGAATCTTCAGAACTGTGTATACTTGCTGCACAAAAATACACAGCTGTGTCTATATCTCTTACTTTGGGAATATGGAGAAATGCTTCTTCTCTCCCATCTCCAGTTATTTCAAAAAAATTTTGATAGGCTTCTTCAGTAGTATTGGCTTTGTTCCAAACATTTCCTATGAGTTTTAAATTATTGTCTTTCTGTTGCTGGTACCACAGTATCACGTTGTAGCTTTGAATATTATGGCTACAGCTGAAATTAACAGAATTATCAGGTTGGACCAACCGAGCAGGAGGACTCTGATTAACTTTGTTGCTGAGTGAGAGCCCTGCAAAGACAGAAGAGATTAGAAGATGTTCATCCACATTGATTATCCATGATCATCAAAGTAAAACATGTACAGGACTTTGTTACCTGTGACCCATAGAAAAATAAGAACAATGTTATGTCTTTGGAACATGTTGACAGCAGAATTCTATACAGAGAGAAATGTCACTGACTTTGAATACTTCTGGCAGACAGGAAGTGACGTTACTGAATATAAATGGGTGACGCTGCTGACAGGAGTGTCTGCTTGTCACAGTCGTCACCATATCTGACACCCCTCAAATGCAGGAGGACAAAACAATAAATATGTAAGTTAAGGATGAATGAGGATGTATCACCAAATTTTATTTCTAGATCAAAGTTAAGAAGTTTCAACCTCATTCGATAAAAGACTAACAAAAGAAAACAATCCGCAGTGCACATTTATGTTTACGACACGTGGCAGCCAGAGGTATTGAACCAGTGCATCAGACATAATTTGGGGATATGATGAAGGCGATTTGGGGATCAGCAATTTAATGATTTAGAACCTCACATTTCCCTATAGAAGCAAGCTATTATTTTTTTGCTAGTTTTAGACTTCTGTGGAACTTCAGTTTGTGACACTCAAAAAATATTTGCATTAGAATCATAATTGTTTTATTTGCTTTGGACAAAGAAGTACAAGGAATGTGTTTTGATGCAAGTGCTGTAATAAGTTTACAATGTTAAACAAAGTCAAATATACACAAAGCAATAAATAGAATTACGATAAAAATAGAAATAAAGTGAAATTAATGAATAATCAAATAAACATGTAGCCATATAAATAAGAATTAAACCACAAGATGTAGGGTAGAAACAGCTTGAGGTGTGAGCAAATAAGCTGAGTCAACAGGAGTACAAACTACAGCGGGTGTTTATGTATGGAAAGGTCCTCTAGGGGGCAGTGTGCTTCTCACAGGACTCTGCTTAGGAGGACAATGGCCTTGGGGGAGGAAGCTGTTCAGATGGGGATTTGTCCTTGTACTCAGGCTCTTACTCTTACTCTGAAGCTCCTGACCTGTATCTGCAAGACTTTATACATTGTGCTGCTGACATATGATTGGCTCATAAGATATTTGCTTCAATGAGCAGCTGAACAGAAATACTTAATAAAATGGCCAGTGAGTATATTTTGCAGTACAAGAATTTCACTTCACTCCATTAAATTGGTCACAGTGTGCTTGTGCTTAAGTTGTCTACTTGAGTTGTAGACCCCCCTACAGGGGAGATGCATTACTGCAAGTTACAGAACATGTGACCTATTCATTCTTTTGTACAGCTGTGCAATAAGTCTGCATCACTGTGTTGACTCACTGCACAGAAATACACACCACTGTCTTCTGACTTCAGACTTTTTACTGTGAAAGATCCACTTTCATACTGAAGTTTTTCAACGTCATAATTACTCTTATTTACTGTCCCAAACTCATGTGGAGACCCAGCAACTGTAAACACAATGAGCTGCATGTTCTCCCCTGGGCGCTGGTGGTACCAGTACATTTGGGAGTAGGAAGCATCCTTGTTGTGACTGCAGTTCATCTGGCTAGAATTCCCTATAGGAGCCCAGAGAATGGCTGGATTCTGTGTAACACCACTGCCTTCACCATGACCTGTAGGAAAATTAGTGTGAAATAATGAGAAATGTAAGAAATCCCATGACTTGTATAAGGCTATGTGGTATTTTTTTCTAAGTAAATAATTTTCGCTCTAAATTTCATAACCTTACCTTTCCACCAAAGCAAAATGACTGCAAATATGACAACTCTGGCCGTATTCATCTTCAGAGAGGAAACAGAGAAACAACAAACAGCACTAACCAGGACCTGAGGGAGGAAGTGATGGTGTGAGTTTAAAAAGAGGAGGATGAGCTTCCTCTTGTGTCTGGGTCCTACCAAGGTTTCATTCTCTCTCTGAGGGACTTTTTCTTTGCCATTGTAGCCTCAGGCTTGGTTTCTGGGGCCCTCAGGCCCAGGACTCAGTAAAGTGCTTTGCGATGATGCTCCTTATTAACAGAGCTGTGTGCATTAAATTACGCAGTTTAACTTTACAGTGAATGAGCACTGCGACATGATAGACAGGCACACAAACAGGTGCCCTACATCTTACACAATGTCCTTTGTATCCATATGCAGGCTGAAGAAAAAGGTAATGGAGTGTTAATACATCTGATGCTGAGGCAAGATGTTTTATAGAAGCAGGCAGACATCCATCCATTCATCCATCCATCCATCCATTTTCTGTAACTGCTCGTCCTATTCATGGTTGTGGGGGGTCCAGAGCCTTTCCTGGAGGTTACAGGCACAAGGCAAGAAACAACCCAGGACAGGATGCCAGCCCATCACAGAGGACACTCACACACCCTTCACCCACACATGCACACCAGTGGTTAATTATAATTAACCTCAGCATGTTTTTGGACTGTGGGGGGGAATTGGAGTAACCAGATGAAACCCTGCAATGAGAAGGAGAACATGCAAACTCCATAAGCAGACATATTTGTGACAAAATAGTGTAGTATAGTATAAAATGTATTATTTAACGATTCAGTAATTATGATTTATTGTTTCAGTGTAGAAGCTGAGAGAATCTTTCTACTTCCAGTTATTTTGAATTTCATTGCTTTCAGAACTAACAATGAAAACTATTAAAAAAACATAGATGATATTTATCAAAGCCAGCTGAAAGGTATGAACTGGCACTGAATCAAAAATCTATAATGGTTTTGAGCACCTGTGTTGCTCTTTCTGGTTTCAAAGACGACACAAACAGCAAAGAGTTTTTGTAAAAGAGACACAGAATCTTCAGAACTGTGTATAACTTGCTGCACAAAAATACACAGCTGTGTCTATATCTCTTACTTTGGGAATATGGAGAAATGCTTCTTTGGTCCCATCTCCAGTAATGTGAAATCGTTCTTTATATGCCTCTTCTGTATTATTGGTCGTGTCCCAAACATATCCTAGGAGTTTTAAATCATTGTCTCTCTGTTGCTGGTACCACAATATCATATCGTAGCTTCTAATGTTATGGCTACAGTTGAATTTTACACGATCATTAGATTGGACCAAGAGAGCAGGAGGACTCTGATTAACTTTGTTGCTGAGTGAGAGCCCTGCAAAGACAGAAGAGATTAGAAGATGTCCATCCACACTGATTATCAAAGATCATCAAAGTAAAACATGTACAGGACTTTGTTACCTGTCACCCATAGAAAAATAAGAAGAATGTTATGTCTTTGGAACATGTTGACAGCAGAATTCTATACAGAGAGAAATGTCACTGACTTTGAATACTTCTGGCAGACAGGAAGTGACGTAACTGAATATAAATGGGTGAAGCTGCTGACAGGAGTGTCTGCTTGTCACAGACGTCACCACATCTGACACCCCTCAAATCCAAGAGGAAAACAAAGAATAAATAGGTTATGGATGAATGAGGATGTATCACCAAATTTTATTTCTAGATCAATGTTAAAAAGTTTCAACCTCATTCGATAAAGGACTAACAAAAGAAAACAATCCACAGTGCACATTTATGTTTACGACACGTGGCAGCCAGAGGTATTGAACCAGTGCATCAGACATAATTTGGGGATATGATGAAGGCGATTTGGGGATCAGCAATTTAATGATTTAGAACCTCACATTTCCCTATAGAAGCAAGCTATTATTTTTTGCTAGTTTTAGACTTCTGTGGAACTTCGGTTTGTGACACTCAAAAAATATTTGCATTAGAATCATAATTGTTTTATTTGCCTTGGACAAAGAAGTACAAGGAATGTGTTTTGATGCAGGTGCATAAGAAGAATGTTATGTCTTTGGAACATGTTGACAGCAGAATTCTATACAGAGAGAAATGTCACTGACTTTGAATACTTCTGGCAGACAGGAAGTGACGTTACTGCATATAAATGGGTGAAGCTGCTGACAGGAGTGTCTGCTTGTCACAGACGTCACCATATCTGACACCCCTCAAATGCAGGAGGACAAAACAATAAATATGTAAGTTTAATATTCAATTAGCTAAGAATAAGGTGGTAACACTACATTTAATCTCTAAAGGAATGTGTAAGAGTTTCTAACCCCAACAGATAATGGACAAACAAAAGAATATGATGTGCAGAAATAAACACATTTTTCTGTTAACTATACAGCCAGAGGTACTGAACCTGCAAATAATATTGGGGTTTAACCAGTAATTAACAATCGTTTTGAAGCTCACACTTGTTATAAGAAGCAAGATATTAAATCATTAGCTTACCTGAAATTTCAGCTTGTAGGATTTGAGTAACATGCAGTATATTTAATGTTGTAATTGTAGCTTAATAAAGGTGCAGCCAAATAAATACAGTGTATATCCAGAACAACCAGGATTAATTAACATTGGTTAATATCACCCATAATGACCCACCCTTAGCTAGTTGTGATGACATATGGAGACTCAGGAGACAATCCTGCAAGCATGCCCCCCCCCCCCCCCCCCAAAGAGTGAGGTTTGTTGAGGGAACATGGGAGTCCTTCACCAAAGGGGGTCTGTTACGAGGTGACGGTCCCTTCAGGCTGGCCATCCTCCAGTATAAACTTCAGACGCCCACATGTGTCACTGGTTTCCCTTTCCCTATTCCCATGGCTTCATCCAGGTCAGGCTTTAAGCCCAGTTATGTTAGAATATCACTCTCACCGCTGGACTGACAGTCTATCCCTATATGTTTGCATTTAAGCATTTCCCTCGGCTACATTAAATTCAGATTGCTGTCACAGTGTTTCTGTAAGTTGTCTAGTTGAGTTATAGACCCCCCAACAGGAGAGATTAAGTACTGCAACTTGCATAAAACGTGTCATATATATTCATTGTTTTGTACAGCTGCGCAATCAGTCTGCATCACTGTGTTGACTCACTGCACAGAAATACACACCACTGTCTTCTGGCTTCACACTTTTTATTGTGAAAGATCCATTCTCAACGTTAGGTTTTTCAGCTTCATAATTGCTCTGGTCTAAATTCCCAAAGTCAGGTGTACTTCGAAAAGCTGTAAACACAATGAGCTGCATGTTCTCCCCTGGGCGCTGGTGGTACCAGTACATTTGGGAGTAGTCAATACCCTTGTTGTGACTGCAGTTCATCTGGCTAGAATTCCCTATAGGAGCCCAGAGAATGGCTGGATTCTGTGTAACACCACTGCCTTCACCATGACCTGTAGGAAAATTAGTGTGAAATAATGAGAAATGTAAGAAATCCCATGACTTGTATAAGGCTATGTGGTATTTTTTTCTAAGTAAATAATTTTAGCTGTTAAATTCATAAGCTTACCTTTCCACCAAAGCAAAATGACTGCAAATATGACAACTCTGGCCATATTCACCCTTCAGAAAGGAAACAGAGAAACAACAAACAGCACTAACCAGGACCTGAGGGAGGGAGGAAGTGATGGTGTGAATTTAAAAAGAGGAGGATGAGCTTCCCCCTTATTCCCCCCCCATCATGACCCCATTCTAAGGGCCCCAGAAGCTTTGGTCTCGCCTTGACAGTACAGGGCGATCGAGTGATGCTGGGATTTTAAGTCAAACGCTATTTTGAATTTCAGTTATTTCAGAAGTAGCAATGCAAACTATAAGAAATGTATGTGATATTTATGAACGACAGCTGTACTGTTTGAAGTGGCACTGAATCAAAATATCTATAATGGTTTTGAGCACCTGTGTTACTCTTTCTGGTTTCAAAGACGACACAAACAGCAACGAGTTTTTGTAGAAGAGACACAGAATCTTCAGAACTGTGTATACTTGCTGCACAAAAATACACAGCTGTGTCTGTATCTCTTACTTTGGGAATATGGAGAAATGCTTCTTCTCTCCCATCTCCAGTTATTTCAGAATTATTTTTATAGGCATCTTCCATAGTAGGGTAAGTGGTATAAACATTTCCTATGAGTTTTAAATCATTGTCTTCCTTTTGCTGGTACCACAGTATCGTGTTGTAGCTTGTAATCTTATGGCTACAGCTGAAATTAACAGAATTATCAGGTCGGATCAACCGAGCAGGAGGACTCTGATTAACTTTGTTGCTGAGTGAGAGCCCTGCAAAGACAGAAGAGATTAGAAGATGTCCATCCACACTGATTATCAAAGATGATCAAAGTAAAACATGTACAGGACTTTGTTACCTGTCACCCATAGAAAAATAAGAAGAATGTTATGTCTTTGGAACATGTTGACAGCAGAATTCTATACAGAGAGAAATGTCACTGACTTTGAATACTTCTGGCAGACAGGAAGTGACGTTACTGAATATAAATGGGTGACGCTGCTGACAGGAGTGTCTGCTTGTCACAGTCGTCACCATATCTGACAACAGTCTAATAAAGGTGCAGCCCAATAAATACAGTGTATGTTCAGAACAACCAGGATTAATTAACACTGGTTAATATCACCCATAATGAGCCACCCTTAGCTAGTTATGATGGCATGTGGAGACTCAGGAGACAATCCTGCAAGCATGCCCCCCCCCGCAAACGGTGAGGTTTGTTGAGGGAACATGGGAGTCCTACACCAAAGGGGGTCTGTTACGAGGTGACGGTCCCTTCAGACTGGCCATCCTCCAGTATAAACTTCAGACGCCCACATGTGTCACTGGTTTCCCTTTCCCTATTCCCATGGCTTCATCCAGGTCAGGCTTTAAGCCCAGTTATGTTAGAATATCACTCTCTCCACTGGACTGACAGTCTATCCCTATATGTTTGCATTTAAGCATTTCACTCGGCTACATTAAATTCAGATTGCTGTCACATTGTTTCTGTAAGTTGTCTACTTGAGTTATAGACCCCCCAACAGGAGAGATTAAGTACTGCAACTTGCATAAAACGTGACTTAATATTCATTCTTTTGTACAGCTGTGCAATCAGTCTGCATCACTGTGTTTACTCACTGCACAGAAATACACACCACTGTCTTCTGGCTTCACACTTTTTATTGTGAAAGATCCACTCTCAACGTTAGGTTTTTCAGCTTCATAATTGCTCTGGTCTAAATTCCCAAAGTCAGGTGTACCTCCAACAGCTGTGAACACAATGAGCTGCATGTTCTCCCCTGGGCGCTGGTGGTACCAGTACATTTGGTTGTAAGTGATACCCTTATTGTGGCTGCAGTTCATCTGGCTAGAATTCCCTATAGGAGCCCAGAGAATGGCTGGATTCTGTGTAACACCACTGCCTTCACCATGACCTGTAGGAAAATTAGTGTGAAATAATGAGAAATGTAAGAAATCCCATGACTTGTATAAGGCTATGTGATATTTTTTTCTAAGTAAATAATTTTTGCTCTAAATTTTATAACCTTACCTTTCCACCAAAGCAAAATGACTGCAAATATGACAACTCTGGCCGTATTCATCTTCTGAGAGGAAACAGAGAAACAACAAACGGCACTAACCAGGACCTGAGGGAGGAAGTGATGGTGTGAGTTTAAAAAGAGGAGGATGAGCTTCCTCTTGTGTCTGGGTCCTACCAAGGTTTCATTCTCTCTCTGAGGGACTTTTTCTTTGCCATTGTAGCCTCAGGCTTGGTTTCTGGGGCCCTCAGGCCCAGGACTCAGTAAAGCGCTTTGTAATGAAAGTAACAAACTGTTTGTTTATGAAAGCCAGCTGACGTGTATGAACTGGCACTGAGTCAAAAAATCTGTAATGGATTCGAGCACCTGTGTTGCTCTTTCTGGTTTCAAAGACGACACAAGCAGCAAAGAGTTTTTGTAGAAGGGAGAGAGAATCTTCAGAACTGTGTATACTTGCTGCACAAAAATACACAGCTGTGTCTATATCTCTTACTTTGGGAATATGGAGAAATGCTTCTTCTCTCCCATCTCCAGTTATTTCAAAAAAATTTTGATAGGCTTCTTCAGTAGTATTGGCTTTGTTCCAAACATTTCCTATGAGTTTTAAATTATTGTCTTTCTGTTGCTGGTACCACAGTATCACGTTGTAGCTTTGAATATTATGGCTACAGCTGAAATTAACAGAATTATCAGGTTGGACCAACCGAGCAGGAGGACTCTGATTAACTTTGTTGCTGAGTGAGAGCCCTGCAAAGACAGAAGAGATTAGAAGATGTTCATCCACATTGATTATCAAAGATCATCAAAGTAAAACATGTACAGGACTTTGTTACCTGTGACCCATAGAAAAATAAGAAGAATGTTATGTCTTTGGAACATGTTGACAGCAGAATTCTATACAGAGAGAAATGTCACTGACTTTGAATACTTCTGGCAGACAGGAAGTGACGTTACTGAATATAAATGGGTGAAGCTGCTGACAGGAGTGTCTGCTTGTCACAGTCGTCACCATATCTGACACCCCTCAAATGCAGGAGGACAAAACAATAAATATGTAAGTTAAGGATGAATGAGGATGTATCACCAAATTTTATTTCTAGATCAAAGTTAAGAAGTTTCAACCTCATTCGATAAAAGACTAACAAAAGAAAACAATCCGCAGTGCACATTTATGTTTACGACACGTGGCAGCCAGAGGTATTGAACCAGTGCATCAGACATAATTTGGGGATATGATGAAGGCGATTTGGGGATCAGCAATTTAATGATTTAGAACCTCACATTTCCCTATAGAAGCAAGCTATTATTTTTTTGCTAGTTTTAGACTTCTGTGGAACTTCAGTTTGTGACACTCAAAAAATATTTGCATTAGAATCATAATTGTTTTATTTGCTTTGGACAAAGAAGTACAAGGAATGTGTTTTGATGCAAGTGCTGTAATAAGTTTACAATGTTAAACAAAGTCAAATATACACAAAGCAATAAATAGAATTACGATAAAAATAGAAATAAAGTGAAATTAATGAATAATCAAATAAACATGTAGCCATATAAATAAGAATTAAACCACAAGATGTAGGGTAGAAACAGCTTGAGGTGTGAGCAAATAAGCTGAGTCAACAGGAGTACAAACTACAGCGGGTGTTTATGTATGGAAAGGTCCTCTAGGGGGCAGTGTGCTTCTCACAGGGCTCTGCTTAGGAGGACAATGGCCTTGGGGGAGGAAGCTGTTCAGATGGGGATTTGTCCTTGTACTCAGGCTCTTACTCTTACTCTGAAGCTCCTGACCTGTATCCGCAAGACTTTATACATTGTGCTGCTGACATATGATTGGCTCATAAGATATTTGCTTCAATGAGCAGCTGAACAGAAATACTTAATAAAATGGCCAGTGAGTATATTTTGCAGTACAAGAATTTCACTTCACTCCATTAAATTGGTCACAGTGTGCTTGTGCTTAAGTTGTCTACTTGAGTTGTAGACCCCCCTACAGGGGAGATGCATTACTGCAAGTTACAGAACATGTGACTTATTCATTCTTTTGTACAGCTGTGCAATCAGTCTGCATCACTGTGTTGACTCACTGCACAGAAATACACACCACTGTCTTCTGACTTCAGACTTTTTACTGTGAAAGATCCACTTTCATACTGAAGTTTTTCAACATGATAATTACTCTTATTTACTGTCCCAAACTCATGTGGAAACCCAGCAACTGTGAACACAATGAGCTGCATGTTCTCCCCTGGGCGCTGGTGGTACCAGTACATTTGGTTGTAGGCAGCATCCTTGTTGTGGCTGCAGTTCATCTGGCTAGAATTCCCTATAGGAGCCCAGAGAATGGCTGGATTCTGTGTAACACCACTGCCTTCACCATGACCTGTAGGAAAAATAGTGTGAAAGAATGAGAAATGTAAGAAATCCCATGACTTGTATAAGGCTATGCGATATTTTTTTCTAAGTAAGTAATTTTAGCTCTAAATTTCATAACCTTACCTTTCCACCAAAGCAAAATGACTGCAAATATGACAACTCTGGCCGTATTCATCTTCAGAGAGGAAACAGAGAAACAACAAACAGCACTAACCAGGACCTGAGGGAGGGAGGAAGTGATGGTGTGAGTTTAAAAAGAGGAGGATGAGCTTCCCCCTGTGTCTGGGTCCTACCAAGGTTTCATTCTCTCTCTGAGGGACTTTTTCTTTGCCATTGTAGCCTCAGGCTTGGTTTCTGGGGCCCTCAGGCCCAGGACTCAGTAAAGTGCTTTGCGATGATGCTCCTTATTAACAGAGCTGTGTACATTAAATTACGCAGTTTAACTTTACAGTGAATGAGCACTGCGACATGATAGACAGGCACACAAACAGGTGCCCTACATCTCACACAATGTCCTTTGTATCCATATGCAGGCTGAAGAAAAAGGTAATGGAGTGTTAATACATCTGATGCTGAGGCAAGATGTTTTATAGTAGCAGGCAGACATTCATCCATCCATTTTCTGTACTGTAACTGCTCGTCCTATTCATGGTTGTGGGGGGTCCAGAGCCTATCCTGGAGGTTACAGGCACAAGGCAAGAAACAACCCAGGACAGGATGCCAGCCCATCACAGAGGACACTCACACACCCTTCACCCACACATGCACACCAGTGGTTAATTATAATTAACCTCAGCATGTTTTTGGACTGTGGGGGGGAATTGGAGTAACCAGATGAAACCCTGCAATGAGAAGGAGAACATGCAAACTCCATAAGCAGACATATTTGTGACAAAATAGTGTAGTATAGTATAAAATGTATTATTTAACGATTCAGTAATTATGATTTATTGTTTCAGTGTAGAAGCTGAGAGAATCTTTCTACTTCCAGTTATTTTGAATTTCATTGCTTTCAGAACTAACAATGAAAACTATTAAAAAAACATAGATGATATTTATCAAAGCCAGCTGAAAGGTATGAACTGGCACTGAATCAAAAATCTATAATGGTTTTGAGCACCTGTGTTGCTCTTTCTGGTTTCAAAGACGACACAAACAGCAAAGAGTTTTTGTAAAAGAGACACAGAATCTTCAGAACTGTGTATAACTTGCTGCACAAAAATACACGGCCGTGTGTACATCTGTTACGTTCGCAATATGGAGAGATGCTTCTTTGGTCCCATCTCCAGTAATGTGAAATCGTTCTTTATATGCCTCTTCTGTATTATTGGTCGTGTCCCAAACATATCCTATGAGTTTTAAATCATTGTCTCTCTGTTGCTGGTACCACAATATCATATCGTAGCTTCTAATGTTATGGCTACAGTTGAATTTTACACGATCATTAGATTGGACCAAGAGAGCAGGAGGACTCTGATTAACTTTGTTGCTGAGTGAGAGCCCTGCAAAGACAGAAGAGATTAGAAGATGTCCATCCACACTGATTATCAAAGATCATCAAAGTAAAACATGTACAGGACTTTGTTACCTGTCACCCATAGAAAAATAAGAAGAATGTTATGTCTTTGGAACATGTTGACAGCAGAATTCTATACAGAGAGAAATGTCACTGACTTTGAATACTTCTGGCAGACAGGAAGTGACGTTACTGAATATAAATGGGTGACGCTGTTGACAGGAGTGTCTGCTTGTCACAGTCGTCACCATATCTGACACTCCGCAAATTCAGGAGGACAAAACAATAAATATGTAAGTTAAACATTCTATTAGCTAAGAATGAGATGGTAACACTACATTTAATCTCTAAAGGAATGTGTAAGAGTTTCTACCCCCAACAGATAATGTACAAACAAAAGAATATGATGTGAAGAAATAAACACATTTTTCTGTTAACTATACAGCCAGAGGTACTGAACCTGCAAATAATATTGGGGTTTAACCAGTAATTAACAATCGTTTTGAAGCTCACACTTGTTATAAGAAGCAAGATATTAAATCATTAGCTTACCTGAAATTTCAGCTTGTAGGATTTGAGTAACATGCAGTATATTTAATGTTGTAATTGTAGCTTAATAAAGGTGCAGCCAAATAAATACAGTGTATATACAGAACAACCAGGATTAATTAACATTGGTTAATATCACCCATAATGACCCACCCTTAGCTAGTTGTGATGACATATGGAGACTCAGGAGACAATCCTGCAAGCATGCCCCCCCCCCCCCCACAAAGAGTGAGGTTTGTTGAGGGAACATGGGAGTCCTACACCAAAGGGGGTCTGTTACGAGGTGATGGTCCCTTCAGGCTGGCCATCCTCCAGTATAACCTTCGGACGCCCACATGTGTCACTGGTTTCCCTTTCCCTATTCCCATGGCTTCATCCAGGTCAGGCTTTAAGCCCAGTTATGTTAGAATATCACTCTCTCCACTGGACTGACAGTCCATCCCTATATGTTTGCATTTAAGCATTTCACTCGGCTGCATTAAATTCAGATTGCTGTCACAGTGTTTCTGTAAGTTGTCTACTTGAGTTATAGACCCCCCAACAGGAGAGATTAAGTACTGCAACTTGCATAAAACGTGACTTAATATTCATTCTTTTGTACAGCTGTGCAATCAGTCTGCATCACTGTGTTCACTCACTGCACAGAAATACACACCACTGTCTTCTGGCTTCACACTTTTTATTGTGAAAGATCCATTCTCAACGTTAGGTTTTTCAGCTTCATAATTGCTCTGGTCTAAATTCCCAAAGTCAGGTGTAGCTCCAACAGCTGTAAACACAATGAGCTGCATGTTCTCCCCTGGGCGCTGGTGGTACCAGTACATTTGGTTGTAAGTGAGATCCTTGTTGTGACTGCAGTTCATCTGGCTAGAATTCCCCATAGGAGCCCAGAGAATGGCTGGATTCTGTGTAACACCACTGCCTTCACCATGACCTGTAGGAAAATTAGTGTGAAATAATGAGAAATGTAAGAAATCCCATGACTTGTATAAGGCTATGTGATATTTTTTTCTAAGTAAATAATTTTAGCTCTAAATTTCATAACCTTACCTTTCCACCAAAGCAAAATGACTGCAAATATGACAACTCTGGCCGTATTCATCTTCTGAGAGGAAACAGAGAAACAACAAACAGCACTAACCAGGACCTGAGGGAGGGAGGAAGTGATGGTGTGAGTTTAAAAAGAGGAGGATGAGCTTCCCCTTGTGTCTGGGTCCTACCAAGGTTTCATTCTCTCTCTGAGGGACTTTTTCTTTGCCATTGTAGCCTCAGGCTTGGTTTCTGGGGCCCTCAGGCCCAGGACTCAGTAAAGCGCTTTGTAATGAGAGTAACAAACTGTTTGTTTATGAAAGCCAGCTGACGTGTATGAACTGGCACTGAGTCAAAAAATCTGTAATAGTTTCGAGCACCTGTGTTACTCTTTCTGGTTTCAAAGACGACACAAGCAGCAAAGAGTTTTTGTAGAAGGGAGAGAGAATCTTCAGAACTGTGTATACTTGCTGCACAAAAATACACGGCCGTGTGTACATCTGATACGTTCGCAATATGGAGAGATGCTTCTTTGGTCCCATCTCCAGTTATTTTAAATTGATTTGTATATGTGCCTTCCATAGTAGGGGAAGTGGTAAAAACATAACCAATGAGTTTTAAATCATTGTCTTTTTGTTGCTGGTACCACAGTATCACGTTGTAGCTTTGAATGTTATGGCTACAGCTGAAATTAACAGAATTATCAGGTCGGATCAACCGAGCAGGAGGACTCTGATTAACTTTGTTGCTGAGTGAGAGCCCTGCAAAGACAGAAGAGATTAGAAGATGTCCATCCACACTGATTATCAAAGATGATCAAAGTAAAACATGTACAGGACTTTGTTACCTGTCACCCATAGAAAAATAAGAAGAATGTTATGTCTTTGGAACATGTTGACAGCAGAATTCTATACAGAGAGAAATGTCACTGACTTTGAATACTTCTGGCAGACAGGAAGTGACGTTACTGAATATAAATGGGTGACGCTGCTGAGAGGAGTGTCTGCTTGTCACAGTCGTCACCATATCTGACAACAGTGTAATAATGGTGCAGCCCAGTAAATACAGTGTATATACAGAACAACCAGGATTAATTAACATTGGTTAATATCACCCATAATGAGCAACCCTTAGCTAGTTGTGATGACATATGGAGACTCAGGAGACAATCCTGCAAGCATGCCCCCCCCTCACAAAGGGTGAGGTTTGTCGAGGGAACATGGGAGTCCTACACCAAAGGGGGTCTGTTACGAGGTGACGGTCCCTTCAGGCTGGCCATCCTCCAGTATAAACTTCAGACGCCCACATGTGTCACTGGTTTCCCTTTCCCTATTCCCATGGCTTCATCCAGGTCAGGCTTTAAGCCCAGTTATGTTAGAATATCACTCTCTCCACTGGACTGACAGTCCATCCCTATATGTTTGCATTTAAGCATTTCACTCGGCTACATTAAATTCAGAATGCTAAGTTCTCTACTTGAGTTATAGACCCCCCAACAGGAGAGATTAAGTACTGCAACTTTCATAAAACCTGACCTATATATTCATTGTTTTGTACAGCTGCGCAATCAGTCTGCATCACTGTGTTGACTCACTGCACAGAAATACACACCACTGTCTTCTGCCTTCAAATTTTTCACTGAGAAAGATCCACTCTCAACGTTAGGTTTTTCAGCTTCATAATTGCTCTGGTCTAAATTCCCAAAGTCAGGTGTACCTCCAACAGCTGTAAACACAATGAGCTGCATGTTCTCCCCTGGGCGCTGGTGGTACCAGTACATTTGGTTGTAATTGAAGTCCTTGTTGTGACTGCAGCTCATCTGGATAGAATTCCCTATAGGAGCCCAGAGAATGGCTGGATTCTGTGTAACACCACTGCCTTCACCGTGACCTGTAGGAAAATTAATGTGAAATAATGAGAAATGTAAGAAATCCCATGACTTGTATAAGGCTATGTGGTATTTTTTTCTAAGTAAATAATTTTAGCTCTTAAATTCATAAGCTTACCTTTCCACCAAAGCAAAATGACTGCAAATATGACAACTCTGGCCGTATTCATCTTCAGAAAGGAAACAGAGAAACAACAAACAGCACTAACCAGGACCTGAGGGAGGGAGGAAGTGATGGTGTGAGTTTAAAAAGAGGAGGATGAGCTTCCCCCTTATTCCCCCCCCCCCCCCCATCATGACCCCATTCTAAGGGCCCCAGAAGCTTTGGTCTCGCCTTGACAGTACAGGGCGATCGAGTGATGCTGGGATTTTAAATCAGACACTATTTTGAATTTCAGTTATTTCAGAAGTAATGCAAACTATAAGAAATGTATGTGATATTTATGAACGACAGCTGTACTGTTTGAAGTGGCACTGAATCAAAATATCTATAATGGTTTTGAGCACCTGTGTTGCTCTTTCTGGTTTCAAAGACGACACAAACAGCAACGAGTTTTTGTAGAAGAGACACAGAATCTTCAGAACTGTGTATACTTGCTGCACAAAAATACACAGCTGTGTCTGTATCTCTTACTTTGGGAATATGGAGAAATGCTTCTTCTCTCCCATCTCCAGATATTTCAGAATTATTTTTATAGGCATCTTCCATAGTAGGGTAAGTGGTATAAACATATCCTATGAGTTTTAAATCATTGTCTTTCTGTTGCTGGTACCACAATATCATATCGTAGTTTTTAATATTATGGCTACAGTTGAATTTTACACGATCATTAGATTGGACCAACAGAGCAGGAGGACTCTGATTAACTTTGTTGCTGAGTGAGAGCCCTGCAAAGACAGAAGAGATTAGAAGATGTCCATCCACACTGATTATCAAAGATGATCAAAGTAAAACATGTACAGGACTTTGTTACCTGTCACCCATAGAAAAATAAGAAGAATGTTATGTCTTTGGAACATGTTGACAGCAGAATTGTATACAGAGAGAAATGTCACTGACTTTGAATACTTCTGGCAGACAGGAAGTGACGTTACTGAATATAAATGGGTGACGCTGCTGACAGGAGTGTCTGCTTGTCACAGTCGTCACCATATCTGACACTCCGCAAATTCAGGAGGACAAAACAATAAATATGTAAGTTTAATATTCCATTAACTAAAAATTCATTAACTACATTTTATTTCTAAAGGAATGCATAAGAGTTTCTACCTCAAAAGATAGTTGATAGTACAGTAATAGTTGATAGTACAGTAATGTACTAACAAAAGAATATGATGTGCAGAAATAAACACATTTTTCTGTTTACTATACAGACAGAGGTACAGAAACTGCACATGATTTTGGGGCTTGACCAGTAATTCATGGTCATTTTGAAGGTAATAGTTGTCATAAGAAGCAAGCTATTAAATTGTTAGCTTACCTGACATTTCAGCTTGTGGGGGTTGAAATTTGATGTTGTAGCCTAATAATGGTTTGGCCCAATAAATACAGTGTATATACAGAACAACCAGGATTAATAAACACTGGTTAATATCACCCATAATGAGCCACCCTTAGCTAGCTGTGATGGCACAGGGAAATTCAGGAGACAATCCTGCAAGCATGCCCCCCCCCCCTCAAAAAGGGTGAGGTTTGTCGAGGGAACATGGGAGTCCTACACCAAAGGGGGTCTGTTACGAGGTGACGGTCCCTTCAGGCTGGCCATCCTCCAGTATAAACTTCAGACGCCCACATGTGTCACTGGTTTCCCTTTCCCTATTCCCATGGCTTCATCCAGGTCAGGCTTTAATCCCAGTTATGTTAGAATATCACTCTCTCTGCTGGACTGACAGTCCATCCCTATATGTTTGCATTTAAGCATTTCACTCGGCTACATTAAATTCAGAATGCCGTCACAGTGTTTCTGTAAGTTGTCTACTTGAGTTATAGACCCCCCAACAGGAGAGATTAAGTACTGCAACTTGCATAAAACGTGACCTAATATTCATTCTTTTGTACAGCTGCGTAATCAGTCTGCATCACTGTGTTGACTCACTGCACAGAAATACACACCACTGTCTTCTGGCTTCACACTTTTTATTCTGAAAGATCCACTCTTAGCATTAGGGTTTATAACCTCATAATCATCTTTGTTTAACTTCCCAAAGTCAGTTGTAATTCCTGAACCTGTAAACACAATGAGCTGCATGTTCTCCCCTGGGCGCTGGTGGTACCAGTACATTTGGTTGTAGGAAGCATCCTTGTTGTGACTGCAGCTCATCTGGCTAGAATTCCCTATAGGAGCCCAGAGAATGGCTGGATTCTGTGTAACACCACTGCCTTCACCATGACCTGTAGGAAAAATAGTGTGAAATAATGAGAAATGTTAGAAATCCCATGACTTGTATAAGGCTATGTGATATTTTTTTCTAAGTAAATAATTTTAGCTCTAAATTTCATAACCTTACCTTTCCACCAAAGCAAAATGACTGCAAATATGACAACTCTGGCCGTATTCATCTTCTGAGAGGAAACAGAGAAACAACAAACAGCACTAACCAGGACCTGAGGGAGGGAGGAAGTGATGGTGTGAGTTTAAAAAGAGGAGGATGAGCTTCCCCCTTATTCCCCCCTCCCCCCCATCATGACCCCATTCTAAGGGCCCCAGAAGCTTTGGTCTCGCCTTGACAGTACAGGGCGATCGAGTGATGCTGGGATTTTAAATCAGACGCTATTTTGAATTTCAGTTATTTCAGAAGTAATGCAAACTATAAGAAATGTATGTGATATTTATGAACGACAGCTGTACTGTTTGAACTGGCACTGAATCAAAATAACTATAATGGTTTTGAGCACCTGTGTTGCTCTTTCTGGTTTCAAAGACCACAGAAACAGCAAAGAGTTTTTGTAAAAGAGAGACAGAATCTTCAGAACTGTGTATAACTTGCTGCACAAAAATACAAAGCTGTGTCTGTATCTCTTACTTTGGGAATATGGAGAAATGCTTCTTCTGTTCCATCTCCAGTTATTTCAAATTTTTTTTGATAGGCTTCTTCCGTAGTATTGGCTTTGTTCCAAACATTTCCTATGAGTTTTAAATGATTGTCTTTCTGTTGCTGGTACCACAGTATCACGTTGTAGCTTTGAATCTTATGGCTACAGCTGAAATTAACAGAATTATCAGGTCGGACCAACCGAGCAGAAGGACTCTGATTAACTTTGTTGCTGAGTGAGAGCCCTGCAAAGACAGAAGAGATTAGAAGATGTCCATCCACACTGATTATCAAAGATGATCAAAGTAAAACATGTACAGGACTTTGTTACCTGTCACCCATAGAAAAATAAGAAGAATGTTATGTCTTTGGAACATGTTGACAGCAGAATTCTATACAGAGAGAAATGTCACTGACTTTGAATACTTCTGGCAGACAGGAAGTGACGTTACTGAATATAAATGGGTGACGCTGCTGACAGGAGTGTCTGCTTGTCACAGTCGTCACCATATCTGACACCCCTCAAATCCAAGAGGAAAACAAAGAATAAATAGGTTATGGATGAATGAGGATGTATCACCAAATTTTATTTCTAGATCAATGTTAAAAAGTTTCAACCTCATTCGATAAAGGACTAACAAAAGAAAACAATCCGCAGTGCACATTTATGTTTACGACACGTGGCAGCCAGATGTACTGAACCAGTGCATCAGACATAATTTGGGGATATGATGAAGGCGATTTGGGGATCAGCAATTTAATGATTTAGAACCTCACATTTCCCTATAGATGCAAGCTATTATTTTTTTGCTAGTTTTAGACTTCTGTGGAACTTCGGTTTGTGACACTCAAAAAATATTTGCATTAGAATCATAATTGTTTTATTTGCTTTGGACAAAGAAGTACAAGGAATGTGTTTTGATGCAAGTGCGGTAATAAGTATACAATGTTAAACAAAGTCAAATATACACAAAGCAATAAATAGAATTACGATAAAAATAGAAATAAAGTGAAATTAATGAATAATCAAATAAACATGTAGCCATATAAATAAGAATTAAACCACAAGATGTAGGGTAGAAACAGCTTGAGGTATGAGCAAATAAGCTGAGTCAACAGGAGTACAAACTACAGCGGGTGTTTATGTATGGAAAGGTCCTCTAGGGGGCAGTGTGCTTCTCACAGGGCTCTGCTTAGGAGGACAATGGCCTTGGGGGAGGAAGCTGTTCAGATGGGGATTTGTCCTTGTACTCAGGCTCTTACTCTTACTCTGAAGCTCCTGACCTGTATCCGCAACACTTTATACATTGTGCTGCTGACATATGATTGGCTCATAAGATATTTGCTTCAATGAGCAGCTGAACAGAAATACTTAATAAAATGGCCAGTGAGTATATTTTGCAGTACAAGAATTTCACTTCACTCCATTAAATTGGTCACAGTGTGCTTGTGCTTAAGTTGTCTACTTGAGTTGTAGACCCCCCTACAGGGGAGATGCATTACTGCAAGTTACAGAACATGTGACTTATTCATTCTTTTGTACAGCTGTGCAATAAGTCTGCATCACTGTGCTGACTCACTGCACAGAAATACACACCACTGTCTTCTGACTTCAGACTTTTTACTGTGAAAGATCCACTTTCATACTGAAGTTTTTCAACGTCATAATTACTCTTATTTACTGTCCCAAACTCATGTGGAGACCCAGCAACTGTAAACACAATGAGCTGCATGTTCTCCCCTGGGCGCTGGTGGTACCAGTACATTTGGGAGTAGGAAGCATCCTTGTTGTGACTGCAGTTCATCTGGCTAGAATTCCCTATAGGAGCCCAGAGAATAGCTGGATTCTGTGTAACACCACTGCCTTCACCATGACCTGTAGGAAAATTAGTGTGAAATAATGAGAAATGTAAGATTCCCAATGTATTGTTTAAAACCAAGCTACATTGTTATTTTATATTAAAAAACCAGTGCTTACATTCATAACCTTACCTTTCCACCAAAGCAAAATGACTGCAAATATGACAACTCTGGCTGTATTCATCTTCAGAGAGGAAACAGAGAAACAACAAACAGCACTAACCAGGACCTGAGGGAGGGAGGAAGTGATGGTGTGAGTTTAAAAAGAGGAGGATGAGCTTCCCCTTGTGTCTGGGTCCTACCAAGGTTTCATTCTCTCTCTGAGGGACTTTTCCATTGCCATTATAGCCTCAGGCTTGGTTTCTGGGGCCCAGGAGCCTATCCCAGAGGCTACAGGCACAAGGCAAGAAACAACCCAGGACAGGATGCCAGCCCATCACAGAGGACACTCACACACCCTTCACCCACACATGCACACATTTGGTAAACTCCAATTAATCTCCACACGTTTTTGAACTATGGGGGGAAATCGGAGTAACCAGAGGAAACCCTGCAATAAGAGGGAGAACATGCAAACTCCATAAGCAGACATATTTGTGACAGTATATAGTATAGCATAGCATGGCATAGCATAGTATAGTATATAATGTATTATACAATTATTTAATAATTATGATTTATTTTTTGTTTCAGTTTAGAGCCAGGCAGGTGACGGTCCCTTCAGGCTGGCCATCCTCCAGTATAAACTTCAGACGCCCACATGTGTCACTGGTTTCCCTTTCCCTATTCCCATGGCTTCATCCAGGTCAGGCTTTAAGCCCAGTTATGTTAGAATATCACTCTCTCCACTGGACTGACAGTCTATCCCTATATGTTTGCATTTAAGCATTTCACTCGGCTACATTAAATTCAGAATGCTGTCACAGTGTTTCTGTAAGTTGTCTACTTGAGTTATAGACCCCCCAACAGGAGAGATTAAGTACTGCAACTTTGATAAAACATGACCTAATATTCATTCTTTTGTACAGCTGTGCAATCATTCTGCATCACTGTGTTTACTCACTGCACAGAAATACACACCACTGTCTTCTGGCTTCAAATTTTTCACTGAGAAAGATCCACTCTCAAAGTTATGTTTTTCAGCTTCATAATTGCTCTGGTCTAAATTCCCAAAGTCAGTTGTACCTCCAACAGCTGTAAACACAATGAGCTGCATGTTCTCCCCTGGGCGCTGGTGGTACCAGTACATTTGGTTGTAGGAAGCACCCTTTTTGTGACTGCAGTTCATCTGGCTAGAATTCCCTATAGGAGCCCAGAGAATGGCTGGATTCTGTGTAACACCACTGCCTTCACCATGACCTGTAGGAAAATTAGTGTGAAAGAATGAGAAATGTAAGATTCCCAATGTATTGTTTAAAACCAGTGCTTAAATTCATAAGCTTACCTGTCCACCAAAGCAAAATGACTGCAAATATGACAACTCTGGCCGTATTCATCTTCAGAGAGGAAACAGAGAAACAACAAACAGCACTAACCAGGACCTGAGGGAGGGAGGAAGTGATGGTGTGAGTTTAAAAAGAGGAGGATGAGCTTCCCCTTGTGTCTGGGTCCTACCAAGGTTTCATTCTCTCTCTGAGGGACTTTTTCTTTGCCATTATAGCCTCAGGCTTGGTTTCTGGGGCCCTCAGGCCCAGGACTCAGTAAAGCGCTTTGTAATGAAAGTAACAAACTGTTTGTTTATGAAAGCCAGCTGACGTGTATGAACTGGCACTGAGTCAAAAAATCTGTAATGGATTCGAGCACCTGTGTTACTCTTTCTGGTTTCAAAGACAACACAAGCAGCAAAGAGTTTTTGTAGAAGGGAGAGAGAATCTTCAGAACTGTGTATACTTGCTGCACAAAAATACACGGCCGTGTGTACATCTGATACGTTCGCAATATGGAGAGATGCTTCTTTGGTCCCATCTCCAGTTATTTTAAATTGATTTGCATATGTACCTTCCATAGTAGGGGAAGTGGTAAAAACATAACCAATGAGTTTTAAATCATTGTCTTTTTGTTGCTGGTACCACAATATCATATCGTAGCTTCTAATGTTATGGCTACAGTTGAATTTTACACGATCATTAGATTGGACCAAGAGAGCAGGAGGACTCTGATTAACTTTGTTGCTGAGTGAGAGCCCTGCAAAGACAGAAGAGATTAGAAGATGTCCATCCACACTGATTATCAAAGATCATCAAAGTAAAACATGTACAGGACTTTGTTACCTGTCACCCATAGAAAAATAAGAAGAATGTTATGTCTTTGGAACATGTTGACAGCAGAATTCTATACAGAGAGAAATGTCACTGACTTTGAATACTTCTGGCAGACAGGAAGTGACGTTACTGAATATAAATGGGTGACGCTGCTGACAGGAGTGTCTGCTTGTCACAGTCGTCACCACATCTGACACTCCGCAAATTCAGGAGGACAAAACAATAAATATGTAAGTTTAATATTCAATTAGCTAAGAATGAGGTGGTAACACTACATTGAATCTCTAAATGAATGTGTAAGAGTTTCTACCCCCAACAGATAATGTACAAACAAAAGAATATGATGTGCAGAAATAAACACATTTTTTTGTTTACTGTACGGCCAGAGGTACTGAAACTGCAAATAATATTGGGGTTTAATCAGTAATTAACAATCGTTTAGAAGCTCACACTTGTCAGAAGAAGAAATCTATTAAATCATTAGCTTACCTGAAATTTCAGTTTGTGAGATTTGAGTAACCTACAGTATATTTGATGTTGTAGTTGTAGCTTAATAAAGGTCCAGCCCAGTAAATACAGTGTATGTTCAGAACAACCAGGTTTAATTAACATTGGTTAATATCACCCATAATTACCCACCCTTAGCTAGTTGCAATGGCACAGGGAAATTCAGGAGACAATCCTGCAAGCATGCCCCCCCCCCCCCCTCCCCGCAAAGGGTTAGGTTTGTCGAGGGAACATGGGAGTCCTACACCAAAGGGGGTCTGTTACGAGGTGACGGTCCCTTAAGGCTGGCCATCCTCCAGTATAAACTTCAGACGCCCACATGTGTCTCTGGTTTCCCTTTCCCTATTCCCATGGCTTCATCCAGGTCAGGCTTTAAGCCCAGTTATGTTAGAATATCACTCTCTCCACTGGACTGACAGTCCATCCCTATATGTTTGCATTTAAGCATTTCACTCGACTACATTAAATTCAGAATGCTGTCACAGTGTTTCTGTAAGTTGTCTACTTGAGTTATAGACCCCCCAACAGGAGAGATTAAGTACTGCAACTTCATTCTTTTGTACAGCTGTGCAATCAGTCTGCATCACTGTGTTCACTCACTGCACAGAAATACACACCACTGTCTTCTGGCTTCACACTTTTTATTGTGAAAGATCCACTCTCAACGTTAGGTTTTTCAGCTTCATAATTGCTCTGGTCTAAATTCCCAAAGTCAGGTGTACTTCGAAAAGCTGTGAACACAATGAGCTGCATGTTCTCCCCTGGGCGCTGGTGGTACCAGTACATTTGGTTGTAAGTGAGATCCTTGTTGTGACTGCAGTTCATCTGGCTAGAATTCCCTATAGGAGCCCAGAGAATGGCTGGATTCTGTGTAACACCACTGCCTTCACCATGACCTGTAGGAAAATTAGTGTGAAATAATGAGAAATGTAAGAAATCCCATGACTTGTATAAGGTTATGTGGTATTTTTTTCTAAGTAAGTAATTTTAGCTCTAAATTTCATAACCTTACCTTTCCACCAAAGCAAAATGACTGCAAATATGACAACTCTGGCCGTATTCATCTTCTGAGAGGAAACAGAGAAACAACAAACAGCACTAACCAGGACCTGAGGGATGGAGGAAGTGATGGTGTGAGTTTAAAAAGAGGAGGATGAGCTTCCCCTTGTGTCTGGGTCCTACCAAGGTTTCATTCTCTCTCTGAGGGACTTTTTCTTTGCCATTGTAGCCTCAGGCTTGGTTTCTGGGGCCCTCAGGCCCAGGACTCAGTAAAGTGCTTTGTAATGAAAGTAACAAACTGTTTGTTTATGAAAGCCAGCTGATCTGTATGAACTGGCACTGAGTCAAAAAATCTGTAATGGTTTCGAGCACCTGTGTTACTCTTTCTGGTTTCAAAGATGACACAAGCAGCAAAGAGTTTTTGTAGAAGGGAGAGAGAATCTTCAGAACTGTGTATAACTTGCTGCACAAAAATACACGGCCGTGTGTACATCTGTTACGTTCGCAATATGGAGAGATGCTTCTTTGGTCCCATCTCCAGTTATTTCAAAATTTTTTTGATAGGCTTCTTCAGTAGTATTGGCTTTGTTCCAAACATTTCCTATGAGTTTTAAATCATTGTCTTTCTGTTGCTGGTACCACAGTATCATGTTGTAGCTTTGAATCTCATGGCTACATTTGAATTCGGCACGATCATTAGATTGGACCAAGAGAGCAGGAGGACTCTGATTAACTTTGTTGCTGAGTGAGAGCCCTGCAAAGACAGAAGAGATTAGAAGATGTCCATCCACACTGATTATCAAAGATGATCAAAGTAAAACATGTACAGGACTTTGTTACCTGTCACCCATAGAAAAATAAGAAGAATGTTATGTCTTTGGAACATGTTGACAGCAGAATTCTATACAGAGAGAAATGTCACTGACTTTGAATACTTCTGGCAGACAGGAAGTGACGTTACTGCATATAAATGGGTGAAGCTGCTGACAGGAGTGTCTGCTTGTCACAGTCGTCACCACATCTGACAACAGTCTAATAAAGGTCCAGCCCAATAAATACAGTGTATATACAGAACAACCAGGATTAATAAACACTGGTTAATATCACCCATAATGAGCCACCCTTAGCTAGTTGCAATGGCACAGGGAAATTCAGGAGACAATCCTGCAAGCATGCCCCCCCCCTCACAAAGGGTGAGGTTTGTTGAGGGAACATGGGAGTCCTACACCAAAGGGGGTCTGTTACGAGGTGACGGTCCCTTCAGGCTGGCCATCCTCCAGTATAAACTTCAGACGCCCACATGTGTGACTGGTTTCCCTTTCCCTATTCCCATGGCTTCATCCAGGTCAGGCTTTAAGCCCAGTTATGTTAGAATATCACTCTCTCCACTGGACTGACAGTCCATCCCTATATGTTTGCATTTAAGCATTTCACTCGACTACATTAAATTCAGAATGCTGTCACAGTGTTTCTGTAAGTTGTCTACTTGAGTTATAGACCCCCCAACAGGAGAGATTAAGTACTGCAACTTCATTCTTCTGTACAGCTGTGCAATCAGTCTGCATCACTGTGTTCACTCACTGCACAGAAATACACACCACTGTCTTCTGGCTTCAGATTTTTTATTGTGAAAGATCCACTCTCAACGTTAGGTTTTTCAGCTTCATAATTGCTCTGGTCTAAATTCCCAAAGTCAGGTGTACTTCGAAAAGCTGTAAACACAATGAGCTGCATGTTCTCCCCTGGGCGCTGGTGGTACCAGTACATTTGTATATAGCCAGCACCCTTTTTGTGGCTGCAGTTCATCTGTGAGTTTAAAAAGAGGAGGATGAGCTTCCCCTTGTGTCTGGGTCCTACCAAGGTTTCATTCTCTCTCTGAGGGACTTTTTCTTTGCCATTGTAGCCTCAGGTTTACACACTTGGGACCTCAGACCCAGGACCCAGTAAAATCCCTCTGACATATTAATGAAATTAATATGAAGTTAATTAAGTTACTGACAATTAAAGAAAATTTGTCGAGCTAGGATTTCAAGCGAGCGCAGATGTTCGGAGCTGAGTGTGGTTTTTGTAGAGCAGGGAGAGAACCTGCAGTACTGTGGTAACTGGCTGCACAGAAGTATATTGCAGTGTCTATATGCCTTGTTTTGAGAATGTGTAAAAATGCAGCCACCTCCCCATCTCCGCTCACATTGAAGTGTTCTTTATATGAATTTTCAAGGTATGGCGTCCTATAACTTACATAACCAATGAGATTTAAGGCATTGTCCTTCTCCAGCTTTTGGTACCACAATATAGTGTCATAGCTGGAAACTTTGTGCCTACAGGTAAATTCCAAAGTGACACCAGTCTGGTTTATCAAAGCATGAGGTGTCTGCTGGACTTTATTACTGAGCGAAAGCCCTGTGAAGAAGAGAGAGGACATTATAATATGCCGAGAACAGGCAAATGCAGTACCATTCTGTAAAATTCATCAAAAATTGTGTGCTCTTTAAATTAAATCTGTTTTTTTACCTGTCACCCAGAGAAGACCAGTGAAGTAGAGCAGTTTTTTGATCATTCTGACGCCTTGGTGCTCTAAAGAGACAAGCGGAGATGAACTGTGTGGGCAAGGAAATGATGTCAGAATGGATGAAGTCTGTCTAAATAGGTCCCCTTTACACCAGCATGTCACTTTCAGTTCTGTGTGTGATGCATTTTTTTCCAAGCCAGTGTCTAATCCCCCATGACTGCTGGGATTTTTATCTACTAACCTGTTAAATTATGTATCTTAATTTCTCTAGGCCACACTAATCAGTCTATAGGATTATTTATTTTAGTTACACACATCTGTGCTGAAAAATGTACAACATTTTCATTTTTATAATGGGTTTGTCTTCAAAAAAATTCAAGGTGTGAACTTATTTGTAATATTCATTAAATGATTTAGAATAAGACATGATTAGGAAAGGAGACTGGGCACGTTCCCCCTTACCTAAGAATAATATACCAGGAATAATATACCAGGAATAATATACCTTTAGCATAAGTCACAAGTACAATAAACATTCAATTAATATTGAATTAGTCCTCAGCACAAAGTCCTTATAAGATGAAATTATGTCATTAAACTTTAGTGCCCTTTTTTCATTCACACATCGGCTTAACAGTTCAGTAACCCAGGCTCAGTTCAATTAGTTTTCGCATAAAAAAAAATTGCTCCATGTAATCTCAGTTCTGTATCCATCCATCAATCCTTCCATCCATCCATCCATCCGTGCCGGGTGTGGTTGAGAAAAGTATGTGGTACACATACTAACTCCACACACACAATGGAGGCAACATTCAAACCCCCAACCCTGAACCCACCTATGATATGATATGAATATCATTTTTTACAAATTTCACGTGATTTATAAAATGTGGTTTATAAAGCATATAGCTGTCGTATGATATTCTGTTGCATGATCTGAACTCTCACCTACTGAGTTCTAATCGCAGATGAGTCTAATTAATTAAGACATACGCAGAATGCATGAAAGGCCAGCATGAAAAGCACTGACCTACTAAACCAAACTGATACAAATCTTAGTACTTTTTCTTGTTTCAAAGAGAAATAGCTCCCTCTAGAGGTGAGGTTGTTTTTTCTGCATGTAGTACACAAGTTCTAGATTATTGATACTCAAATAACTTCCAGCTGCATATACATACAAGCAAATGTCTCCAACCATTTGTCATTTTATCACTCTAAAAGTTACACTCTTAGTAATAGATTCACTAATCTGACATTTGTCTGTAGTGGAAAACTGGGTGTTTTACGTTGAGTGCAGAGAAGCATTATAGAGTTACATGCTTTAATATATCTGTCATATTTGTTGCATGTTATTAATGGTGAGTTTTCTTCTGGAGCAAGTAGGCCTTAACCTGTGAGTGAAGAATGCCAGTCACCAAGAAGTGTAGTCCTGACCAGCAGTACAGTAGAGAACATATAATATAATGGATTACAACAGAACATAAACGTTTATTGCCAACCATCAAATTAGTGAAGAATGTGTTTGATAAAATTCTGAGAGATATTCTTGCATAGAATAATGATGCAGAGTGACTGGAAGATATATATTACATAGAGAAAAAACACGCAAAACAATGAAAAGCAATGAGTAAAGCACACATTATATTCAAAATCAGTCAATATGGATATTTATATATGAACAGCTAGGAATTGATATATACATAAATATGAGTATTTAAACTAAAAGGGAAACAGAAATTAACAAAATATAAGGGTCTAAGAACAAAAACAGATGCATTGTGACAACATACCCAGAGAATGCACTGCTATTGTGTTTGCTTCTCAATGTGCTATTTTAACTGTCATACAGCAGGTACACATGTGGTTACAACTGTAAAAATGTGGCGATTGTGGTAATAGACAGGTGTGATGAGAACTGGTGTACTGCATACTGTATAAAAGACGTAGTTTGTGAAGAAAAGGGAGGTTGAATGAAGCGCTATTTAGTTGTGCGGTACAAAAACAAGTAGCCTATCGCTGTCCGCAGAGGTTATTTTTAGTTTTAGTTGTTAGTTGTTAGTACTGATTTGTCCACTTTCTTCCAAAGTGATGTCTTAATTTGTCATCTGGAAAGTCAATATTCTTATTACGGTATTCAAAGTAGGTGAAATGTCCATGGTTAGTTTCTCAGTATTGATAAACACAGTCATTGTTTATTTTATTGTGACCAAAACACATGGCGATTGCTCAGCTCCGTTACGCATAGACTGATTGCCATTCCTGCCAATACAATGGTAATAAAGGATTACTTTGAAACACATCGTAGCAAAGGGAGAAACATACATCAATACGCTGAACATTTAAATTGGAAGAATTTCAGAAGTGACATCAGTGAGTGACATTTTCAACAAACTCAGAACTATTACCAAACATCTTTCACGTCTTGGATCATTTCTCACTATCAAATGATAAAATTTCCTATGAAAATTTTAAAAGAATGATTGCATGACACCTGAACCTGCAATCACATAGTATCTCTAAACATGAACAAATACTGAAATTAATTTTAATCTAAAATGTTTTGTTTTTTTATATCCCTATTTTAATTTTTGATGTTACTGCTCCATCTAGCGGACATAATATGAACTTTTCGTGTGCAGTGAGTACTGGAGGGAGGTTTTTGAACAACTTTGTGGTGATTTTGAAACACTGTGTTTATAAGCAGCACAGAAATACACGCCACTGTCTTCTGGCTCCAGCGCTTTCACAGTGAACGTTCCATTCTTAGGTTCAGATTTTATAGCTTCATATTTACTTTTATTAGAATGACCATAGTCATGTGTGCCATATGCATTAGATATTACTATGAGCTCCATGTTTTGTCCTGGAAGTTGGCGAAACCAGTACATCTGATCATAGCTGGTGTCTGTATGTTCACACAGCATCTTCGCAGATTCATTTTGGCCTTTGCTCTTAAAATGCAGAGCTGGAGATTGTTTAACATCAAGTCCCTCATTGAAACCTATTGGGATAAAATGTATAGTAATGATTGCAAAGTATATTAGTTATCAAAGGTATTGTTAATTGAACAATATAAATATTTTTAAGCAAGTTATTACCTACCAGTCCAGCAAAATAGTGAAACAGTGATGCTGATCAGGCTAAGCATTGTAATCTAATGCTAGAGTTGGATGTGGAAATGATGTGCAAAAAAAAAAACAATGAACAAAAAGATCAGTGAACTCTCAAGAGGAAGTGACATCACAGCTATTTTTTATTCAGATACGTGTCTTGCTGCAGTGTCCTTAGTTTTAAGTTTGTATGTGCAGTATCTGTACTGTAAACATAGACATGTTACCATAACGTAATTTTTGTTCATGTTGTTGTGACCTATATTAGGGCAGCTTGCAGGTATTTCAAATTGATTTAAAGCGTCCATTTGAAAATGTTAACATTAGCTAATGTAATTTGCAGGTCTTTGTCTGCAAATTATGGCTGGTTGGAAGGTATTGTATACAAAAAAACAAATATATTATTATTATTATGGAATTATTATGCAGGTCTTATTATATCTGCAGTCACAGCACACAGAAGTATTATCAAAGCAAAATGCCTCAAGAATGCTAGTATGATTTTTCTTAAAATATTAAAATGTTTTAGTATTCTGCCTTAACTTGCTATTCTGATAACAATTTTGAATACTTATATTTCATAATATACACTCACCTAAAGGATTATTAGGAACACCATACTAATACGGTGTTTGACCCCCTTTCGCCTTCAGAACTGCCTTAATTCTACGTGCCATTGATTCAACAAGGTGCTGAAAGCATTCTTTAGAAATGTTGGCCCATATTGATAGGATAGCATCTTGCAGTTGATGGAGATTTGTGGGATGCACATCCAGGGCACGAAGCTCCCGTTCAACCACATCCCAAAGATGCTCTATTGGGTTGAGATCTGGTGACTGTGGGGGCCATTTTAGTACAGTGAACTCATTGTCATGTTCAAGAAACCAATTTGAAATGATTCGAGCTTTGTGACATGGTGCATTATCCTGCTGGAAGTAGCCATCAGAGGATGGGTACATGGTGATCATAAAGGGATGGACATGGTCAGAAACAATGCTCAGGTAGGCCGTGGCATTTAAACGATGCCCAATTGGCACTAAGGGGCCTAAAGTGTGCCAAGAAAACATCCCCCACACCATTACACCACCACCACCAGCCTGCACAGTGGTAACAAGACATGATGGATCCATGTTCTCATTCTGTTTTCGCCAAATTCTGACTCTACCATTTGAATGTATCAACAGAAATCGAGACTCATCAGACCAGGCAACATTTTTCCAGTCTTCAACTGTCCAATTTTGGTGAGCTCGTGCAAATTGTAGCCTCTTTTTCCTATTTGTAGTGGAGATGAGTGGTACGCGGTGGGGTCTTCTGCTGTTGTAGCCCATCCGCCTCAAGGTTGTGCGTGTTGTGGCTTCACAAATGCTTTGCTGCATACCTCGGTTGTAACGAGTGGTTATTTCAGTCAAAGTTGCTCTTCTATCAGCTTGAATCAGTCGGCACATTCTCCTCTGACCTCTAGCATCAACAAGGCATTTTCGCCCACAGGACTGCCGCATACTGGATGTTTTTCCCTTTGCACACCATTCTTTGTAAACCCTAGAAATGGTTGTGCGTGAAAATCCCAGTAACTGAGCAGATTGTGAAATACTCAGACCGGCCTGTCTGGCACCAACAACAATGCCACGCTCAAAATAGCTTAAATCACCTTTCTTTCCCATTCTGACATTCAGTTTGGAGTTCAGGAGATTGTCTTGACCAGGACCACACCCCTAAATGCATTGAAGCAACTGCCATGTGATTGGTTGATTAGATAATTTCATTAATGAGAAATTGAACAGGTGTTCCTAATAATCCTTTAGGTGAGTGTATGTCTGTCTTATACTGTTAAAGACATGATATGAACACATAGCCTACATTTCTCAGCAAAAAAAAAGGAAAAAAATGGTCCAAAGCTTAAGTGTGGTAATTGATTTTTTCCTGACTGTATATTTTGGGGGGGGGGTGGTGGTTGTCTGTCTTGGTCTCCACATGTTGCTAGGCACTGGTGCCGTTTCAGGTAAAGTAGGAGACCGAGTTGTCAAGTTTCTGTACTGGCTTGTGTGGCTTAGCTGGCTAAATGTCATCTGTCTTGGCCTCCATGTGTTGTTGGGATGGTGGTTGTGCATGGGGAGGAGAGGCTTGAACCCTGGTCCTGGGAGTGTGAGGCACTGTTGCTAACCACTACCCTACCAAGCTCCCCCCTCCTTTATTTTGATTTTGCCTGGATGTTCCTTCCTCACCATTAGTTAGGCACTGGTGCCGTTTCAGGTAAAGTAGGAGACCGAGTTGTTGAGTTTCTTTACTGGCTTGTGTGGCTTAGCTGGCTAAGTGTCTGTGCTTGTGATCAGAAGGTCATGGGTTCAAGCCCCACCTTTGGCCTGCCTGTTGATTTATAGGAAAAGAAGGGTTAAGGGTTGTGTATTATTATTATAAGTCTTGCTGCTCTCACACTTGTTTAATAATAAGGGGGGGGCCCTAAGTGTGGCAATTGATTTTTTCCTAACTGTATATTCTGGGGGGGGGGGGCCCTGAGGGTGGTGGTCATCTGTCTTGGCCTCCACATGTTGTTGGGGTGGTGGTTGTGCATGGGGAGGAGAGGCTTGAACCCTGGTCCTGGGAGTGTGAGGCACTGTTGCTAAGCACTACCCTACCAAGCCACCCCCCTCCTTTATTTTGATTTTGCCTGGAGGTTCCTTCCTCACCATTAGTTAGGCACTGGTGCCGTTTCAGGTAAAGTAGGAGACCGAGTTGTCAAATTTCTGTACTGGCTTGTGTGGCTTAGCTGGCTAAGTGTCTGTGCTTGTGATCAGAAGGTCATGGGTTCAAGCCCAGTCTTGGCCTGCCTGCTGGTTTATAGGAAAAGAAGGGTTAAGGTTTGTGTATTATTATTATAAGTCTTGCTGCTCTCACACTTGTTTAATAATAAGGTGGGGGCCCTAAGTGTGGCAATTGTTTTTTTCCTAACTGTATATTCTGGGGGGCCCTGAGGGTGGTGGTCATTTGTCTTGGCCTCCACATGTTGTTGGGGTGGTGGTTGTGCATGGGGAGGAGAGGCTTGAACCCTGGCCCTGGGAGTGTGAGGCACTGTTGCTAGCCACCCCCCTCCTTTATTTTGATTTTGCCTGGAGGTTCCTTCCTCACCATTAGTTAGGCACTGGTGCCGTTTCAGGTAAAGTAGGAGACCGAGTTGTCAAATTTCTGTACTGGCTTGTGTGGCTTAGCTGGCTAAGTGTCTGTGCTTGTGATCAGAAGGTCATGGGTTCAAGCCCAGTCTTGGCCTGCCTGCTGGTTTATAGGAAAAGAAGGGTTAAGGTTTGTGTATTATTATTATAAGTCTTGCTGCTCTCACACTTATTTAATAATAAGGTGGGGGCCCTAAGTGTGGCAATTGATTTTTTCCTAACTGTATATTCTGGGGGGGGGGGGGGGGGGGGGCCCTGAGGGTGGTGGTCATCTGTCTTGGCCTCCACATGTTGTTGGGGTGGTGGTTGTGCATGGGGAGGAGAGGCTTGAACCCTGGTCCTGGGAGTGTGAGGCACTGTTGCTAAGCACTACCCTACCAAGCCACCCCCCTCCTTTATTTTGATTTTGCCTGGAGGTTCCTTCCTCACCATTAGTTAGGCACTGGTGCCGTTTCAGGTAAAGTAGGAGACCGAGTTGTCAAATTTCTGTACTGGCTTGTGTGGCTTAGCTGGCTAAGTGTCTGTGCTTGTGATCAGAAGGTCATGGGTTCAAGCCCAGTCTTGGCCTGCCTGCTGGTTTATAGGAAAAGAAGGGTTAAGGTTTGTGTATTATTATTATAAGTCTTGCTGCTCTCACACTTGTTTAATAATAAGGTGGGGGCCCTAAGTGTGGCAATTGTTTTTTTCCTAACTGTATATTCTGGGGGGCCCTGAGGGTGGTGGTCATTTGTCTTGGCCTCCACATGTTGTTGGGGTGGTGGTTGTGCATGGGGAGGAGAGGCTTGAACCCTGGCCCTGGGAGTGTGAGGCACTGTTGCTAGCCACCCCCCTCCTTTATTTTGATTTTGCCTGGAGGTTCCTTCCTCACCATTAGTTAGGCACTGGTGCCGTTTCAGGTAAAGTAGGAGACCGAGTTGTCAAATTTCTGTACTGGCTTGTGTGGCTTAGCTGGCTAAGTGTCTGTGCTTGTGATCAGAAGGTCATGGGTTCAAGCCCAGTCTTGGCCTGCCTGCTGGTTTATAGGAAAAGAAGGGTTAAGGTTTGTGTATTATTATTATAAGTCTTGCTGCTCTCACACTTATTTAATAATAAGGTGGGGGCCCTAAGTGTGGCAATTGATTTTTTCCTAACTGTATATTCTGGGGGGGGGGGGGGGGGGGGGCCCTGAGGGTGGTGGTCATCTGTCTTGGCCTCCACATGTTGTTGGGGTGGTGGTTGTGCATGGGGAGGAGAGGCTTGAACCCTGGTCCTGGGAGTGTGAGGCACTGTTGCTAAGCACTACCCTACCAAGCCACCCCCCTCCTTTATTTTGATTTTGCCTGGAGGTTCCTTCCTCACCATTAGTTAGGCACTGGTGCCGTTTCAGGTAAAGTAGGAGACCGAGTTGTCAAATTTCTGTACTGGCTTGTGTGGCTTAGCTGGCTAAGTGTCTGTGCTTGTGATCAGAAGGTCATGGGTTCAAGCCCAGTCTTGGCCTGCCTGCTGGTTTATAGGAAAAGAAGGGTTAAGGTTTGTGTATTATTATTATAAGTCTTGCTGCTCTCACACTTGTTTAATAATAAGGTGGGGGCCCTAAGTGTGGCAATTGTTTTTTTCCTAACTGTATATTCTGGGGGGCCCTGAGGGTGGTGGTCATTTGTCTTGGCCTCCACATGTTGTTGGGGTGGTGGTTGTGCATGGGGAGGAGAGGCTTGAACCCTGGCCCTGGGAGTGTGAGGCACTGTTGCTAGCCACCCCCCTCCTTTATTTTGATTTTGCCTGGAGGTTCCTTCCTCACCATTAGTTAGGCACTGGTGCCGTTTCAGGTAAAGTAGGAGACCGAGTTGTCAAATTTCTGTACTGGCTTGTGTGGCTTAGCTGGCTAAGTGTCTGTGCTTGTGATCAGAAGGTCATGGGTTCAAGCCCAGTCTTGGCCTGCCTGCTGGTTTATAGGAAAAGAAGGGTTAAGGTTTGTGTATTATTATTATAAGTCTTGCTGCTCTCACACTTATTTAATAATAAGGTGGGGGCCCTAAGTGTGGCAATTGATTTTTTCCTAACTGTATATTCTGGGGGGGGGGGGGGGGGGGCCCTGAGGGTGGTGGTCATCTGTCTTGGCCTCCACATGTTGTTGGGGTGGTGGTTGTGCATGGGGAGGAGAGGCTTGAACCCTGGTCCTGGGAGTGTGAGGCACTGTTGCTAAGCACTACCCTACCAAGCCACCCCCCTCCTTTATTTTGATTTTGCCTGGAGGTTCCTTCCTCACCATTAGTTAGGCACTGGTGCCGTTTCAGGTAAAGTAGGAGACCGAGTTGTCAAATTTCTGTACTGGCTTGTGTGGCTTAGCTGGCTAAGTGTCTGTGCTTGTGATCAGAAGGTCATGGGTTCAAGCCCAGTCTTGGCCTGCCTGCTGGTTTATAGGAAAAGAAGGGTTAAGGTTTGTGTATTATTATTATAAGTCTTGCTGCTCTCACACTTATTTAATAATAAGGTGGGGGCCCTAAGTGTGGCAATTGATTTTTTCCTAACTGTATATTCTGGGGGGCCCTGAGGGTGGTGGTCATCTGTCTTGGCCTCCACATGTTGTTGGGGTGGTGGTTGTGCATGGGGAGGAGAGGCTTGAACCCTGGTCCTGGGAGTGTGAGGCACTGTTGCTAAGCACTACCCTACCAAGCCACCCCCCTCCTTTATTTTGATTTTGCCTGGAGGTTCCTTCCTCACCATTAGTTAGGCACTGGTGCCGTTTCAGGTAAAGTAGGAGACCGAGTTGTCAAATTTCTGTACTGGCTTGTGTGGCTTAGCTGGCTAAGTGTCTGTGCTTGTGATCAGAAGGTCATGGGTTCAAGCCCAGTCTTGGCCTGCCTGCTGGTTTATAGGAAAAGAAGGGTTAAGGTTTGTGTATTATTATTATAAGTCTTGCTGCTCTCACACTTATTTAATAATAAGGTGGGGGCCCTAAGTGTGGCAATTGATTTTTTCCTAACTGTATATTCTGGGGGGCCCTGAGGGTGGTGGTCATCTGTCTTGGCCTCCACATGTTGTTGGGGTGGTGGTTGTGCATGGGGAGGAGAGGCTTGAACCCTGGTCCTGGGAGTGTGAGGCACTGTTGCTAACCACTACCCTACCAAGCCACCCCCCTCCTTTATTTTGATTTTGCCTGGAGGTTCCTTCCTCACCATTAGTTAGGCACTGGTGCCGTTTCAGGTAAAGTAGGAGACCGAGTTGTCAAATTTCTGTACTGGCTTGTGTGGCTTAGCTGGCTAAGTGTCTGTGCTTGTGATCAGAAGGTCATGGGTTCAAGCCCAGTCTTGGCCTGCCTGCTGGTTTATAGGAAAAGAAGGGTTAAGGTTTGTGTATTATTATTATAAGTCTTGCTGCTCTCACACTTATTTAATAATAAGGTGGGGGCCCTAAGTGTGGCAATTGATTTTTTCCTAACTGTATATTCTGGGGGGCCCTGAGGGTGGTGGTCATCTGTCTTGGCCTCCACATGTTGTTGGGGTGGTGGTTGTGCATGGGGAGGAGAGGCTTGAACCCTGGCCCTGGGAGTGTGAGGCACTGTTGCTAACCACTACCCTACCAAGCCACCCCCCTCCTTTATTTTGATTTTGCCTGGAGGTTCCTTCCTCACCATTAGTTAGGCACTGGTGCCGTTTCAGGTAAAGTAGGAGACCGAGTTGTCAAATTTCTGTACTGGCTTGTGTGGCTTAGCTGGCTAAGGGTCTGTGCTTGTGATTAGAAGGTCATGGGTTCAAGCCCAGCCTTGGCCTGCCTGTTGGTTTATATGAAAAGAAGGGTTGTGTATTATTATTATAAGTCTTGCTGCTCTCACACTTATTTAATAATAAGGTGGGGGCCCTAAGTGCGGCAATTGATTTTTTCCTAACTGTATATTCTGGGGGGGGGGGGGGGCCCTGAGGGTGGTGGTCATCTGTCTTGGCCTCCACATGTTGTTGGGGTGGTGGTTGGGCATGGGGAGGAGAGGCTTGAACCCTGGCCCTGGGAGTGTGAGGCACTGTTGCTAACCACTACCCTACCAAGCCACCCCCCTCCTTTATTTTGATTTTGCCTGGAGGTTCCTTCCTCACCATTAGTTAGGCACTGGTGCCGTTTCAGGTAAAGTAGGAGACCGAGTTGTCAAATTTCTGTACTGGCTTGTGTGGCTTAGCTGGCTAAGTGTCTGTGCTTGTGATCAGAAGGTCATGGGTTCAAGCCCAGTCTTGGCCTGCCTGCTGGTTTATAGGAAAAGAAGGGTTAAGGTTTGTGTATTATTATAAGTCTTGCTGCTCTCACACTTGTTTAATAATAAGGTGGGGGCCCTAAGTGTGGCAATTGTTTTTTTCCTAACTGTATATTCTGGGGGGCCCTGAGGGTGGTGGTCATCTGTCTTGGCCTCCACATGTTGTTGGGGTGGTGGTTGTGCATGGGGAGGAGAGGCTTGAACCCTGGCCCTGGGAGTGTGAGGCACTGTTGCTAACCACTACCCTACCAAGCCACCCCCCTCCTTTATTTTGATTTTGCCTGGAGGTTCCTTCCTCACCATTAGTTAGGCACTGGTGCCGTTTCAGGTAAAGTAGGAGACCGAGTTGTCAAATTTCTGTACTGGCTTGTGTGGCTTAGCTGGCTAAGTGTCTGTGCTTGTGATCAGAAGGTCATGGGTTCAAGCCCAGCCTTGGCCTGCCTGTTGGTTTATATGAAAAGAAGGGTTGTGTATTATTATTATAAGTCTTGCTGCTCTCACACTTATTTAATAATAAGGTGGGGGCCCTAAGTGTGGCAATTGATTTTTTCCTAACTGTATATTCTGGGGGGGGGGGGGGGCCCTGAGGGTGGTGGTCATCTGTCTTGGCCTCCACATGTTGTTGGGGTGGTGGTTGTGCATGGGGAGGAGAGGCTTGAACCCTGGTCCTGGGAGTGTGAGGCACTGTTGCTAACCACTACCCTACCAAGCCACCCCCATCCTTTATTTTGATTTTGCCTGGAGGTTCCTTCCTCACCATTAGTTAGGCACTGGTGCCGTTTCAGGTAAAGTAGGAGACCGAGTTGTCAAATTTCTGTACTGGCTTGTGTGGCTTAGCTGGCTAAGTGTCTGTGCTTGTGATCAGAAGGTCATGGGTTCAAGCCCAGTCTTGGCCTGCCTGCTGGTTTATAGGAAAAGAAGGGTTAAGGTTTGTGTATTATTATTATAAGTCTTGCTGCTCTCACACTTATTTAATAATAAGGTGGGGGCCCTAAGTGTGGCAATTGATTTTTTCCTAACTGTATATTCTGGGGGGCCCTGAGGGTGGTGGTCATCTGTCTTGGCCTCCACATGTTGTTGGGGTGGTGGTTGTGCATGGGGAGGAGAGGCTTGAACCCTGGTCCTGGGAGTGTGAGGCACTGTTGCTAACCACTACCCTACCAAGCCACCCCCCTCCTTTATTTTGATTTTGCCTGGAGGTTCCTTCCTCACCATTAGTTAGGCACTGGTGCCGTTTCAGGTAAAGTAGGAGACCGAGTTGTCAAATTTCTGTACTGGCTTGTGTGGCTTAGCTGGCTAAGTGTCTGTGCTTGTGATCAGAAGGTCATGGGTTCAAGCCCAGCCTTGGCCTGCCTGTTGGTTTATAGGAAAAGAAGGGTTGTGTATTATTATTATAAGTCTTGCTGCTCTCACACTTATTTAATAATAAGGTGGGGGCCCTAAGTGTGGCAATTGTTTTTTTCCTAACTGTATATTCTGGGGGGGGGGGGGGGCTGAGGGTGGTGGTCATTTGTCTTGGCCTCTACATGTTGTTGGGGTGGCTTGAACCCTGGTCCTGGGAGTGTGAGGCACTGTTGCTAACCACTACCCTACCAAGCCACCCCCCTCCTTTATTTTGATTTTGCCTGGAGGTTCCTTCCTCACCATTAGTTAGGCACTGGTGCCGTTTCAGGTAAAGTAGGAGACCGAGTTGTCAAATTTCTGTACTGGCTTGTGTGGCTTAGCTGGCTAAGTGTCTGTGCTTGTGATCAGAAGGTCATGGGTTCAAGCCCAGTCTTGGCCTGCCTGCTGGTTTATAGGAAAAGAAGGGTTAAGGTTTGTGTATTATTATTATAAGTCTTGCTGCTCTCACACTTGTTTAATAATAAGGTGGGGGCCCTAAGTGTGGCAATTGTTTTTTTCCTAACTGTATATTCTGGGGGGCCCTGAGGGTGGTGGTCATCTGTCTTGGCCTCCACATGTTGTTGGGGTGGTGGTTGTGCATGGGGAGGAGAGGCTTGAACCCTGGTCCTGGGAGTGTGAGGCACTGTTGCTAACCACTACCCTACCAAGCCACCCCCCTCCTTTATTTTGATTTTGCCTGGAGGTTCCTTCCTCACCATTAGTTAGGCACTGGTGCCGTTTCAGGTAAAGTAGGAGACCGAGTTGTCAAATTTCTGTACTGGCTTGTGTGGCTTAGCTGGCTAAGTGTCTGTGCTTGTGATCAGAAGGTCATGGGTTCAAGCCCAGCCTTGGCCTGCCTGTTGGTTTATAGGAAAAGAAGGGTTGTGTATTATTATTATAAGTCTTGCTGCTCTCACACTTATTTAATAATAAGGTGGGGGCCCTAAGTGTGGCAATTGTTTTTTTCCTAACTGTATATTCTGGGGGGGGGGGGGGCTGAGGGTGGTGGTCATTTGTCTTGGCCTCTACATGTTGTTGGGGTGGCTTGAACCCTGGTCCTGGGAGTGTGAGGCACTGTTGCTAACCACTACCCTACCAAGCCACCCCCCTCCTTTATTTTGATTTTGCCTGGAGGTTCCTTCCTCACCATTAGTTAGGCACTGGTGCCGTTTCAGGTAAAGTAGGAGACCGAGTTGTCAAGTTTCTGTACTGGCTTGTGTGGCTTAGCTGGCTAAGTGTCTGTGCTTGTGATCAGAAGGTCATGGGTTCAAGCCCAGCCTTGGCCTGCCTGCTGGTTTATAGGAAAAGAAGGGTTAAGGGTTGTGTATTATTATTATAAGTCTTGCTGCTCTCACACTTGTTTAATGTTGTAAAATTAGGGTTTGGCCCATTTTTTGCTCTGGGGGGGTATATACATGTAATACATGTAACAGATGCATTTACACAGACATGCCGAGTATAGTGGTGCATGATGCTGGTCAGCAAGCAAGAATACAGAAATGTACTGTGGAAAAGAAACGTCACTGATGTTTGCTGTGAAATTCAGGAAGAATTCCTTTATGTGACATATGTCGAATATTGTACTGCCATATTAAAATAGTGATGGCAGGGGTTTGATTCTCACGTTTGACTTTGAAAGCTGCACATACATGGTTCTCTGTCATTTCCAGCTACCTTTCCCTGATTATTGAACCTCGCGGTAAAAGCCAGCCAATAGGACGGCAAATGATCTAGAACCATGTTTTTGCAACCTGGTTCTTGGGGAACCCCAGACAGTCAGTGTTTTTGCTCCCTGCTGGGAGCTGGGAGGGAGCAAAAACGTGGACTGGCTGGGGTTCCTCAAGGACCGGGTCGGGTAACACTGCACTAGAAGTGTAGGGTAGGGTGACCACCTAATCCATGTCAGGAGGGACACTATGAGCTACAACAGGATTTGTAAACTACCATTTCATACATTTCAATTAAAAGGACCAGGATTTCACTGAAGCACTGGGTTCTTGCCGTATGCTGATTGGTCAGTCTCCTATAATCATGCATATGTGTCAGTAATGTTAATGCGAAACAGCTGGATGAGGCTTTCAATCTAGGAACTAACCAAACATTTTAGCAGAGCACAGAATCCTTTCAGCTTTAAAGTAGTTCGTAAAAGCTGAAGTAGCTCATAGTGTCCCTCCTGACATGGATTAGGTGGTCACCCTAGTGTAAGGGTAGAAATTTATACCTGGACCCGAATATTTCTGATAAGCCAAGGAAATACACCAATTACACACATGATAACAATATTCTGCAGACAACTGCATGCAAGTGGAAAGGCAACAAAACCAAGCAACATTGAAACCAGTATTTACCAGCCTGCTACATACACTACAGCAGGTGCAGATTCATTACGAAGTTCAGAATCACTGCATTTCTTCCTCAGTAAGGATACCGGGCAATTGACCCACTACATGCTGTTCAGAGTTTATAAGGATGTTTTTGTTTTTTTTCTGAAACTCACACACATTAGAGTTTGAATGAATGAATGAATGAATGAATGAGTAGGAAATGGTGTTCAGAACTAATGAAAAATACAGGATCCTTATGGAATGTGTTGACTCATTATGGATAACTGAGCCAAATGTGTTGCTGTTAGTGCGTTGGCTGTAGGAAGAAGGCATGAGAGAGATCTGTACTGAGTAATGCAGTTATGTCATATGATGTGACCCTTTTCTGGGATAAATCTGTTGATTGGCTTGAATTGTGCACAGAGGATTCTCATCCTTTTACACTTTTTCACACACTTTTACACTTTTTCACACACACGCACACACACAAACACACCAACCTGTACTTATATCTTTGTGAGGACCATCTATTTGTTTCTATGGGCAACACCCTCATCCCAGCAATGGCAGCCCCAGCAACCCTGGACCAGTACTGTTTACATGTCGGGAATTTCCAAATCAACATATGCCAAGTGGTGTACTGCATGTTGAACCATGGCTGCACTGTTGGTACTGATATGCTTAAATAGAGGAGTACTGCAAGCCAAACCACTGACGATAATGAGACTTTACTCCTTCACAAACGGCGATAATGAGACTTTACTCCTTCACAAACGGCGATAATGAGACTTTACTCCTTCACAAACGGCGATAATGAGACTTTACTCCTTCACAAACGGCGATAATGAGACTTTACTCCTTCACAAACGGCGATAATGAGACTTTACTCCTTCACAAACGGCATGCTTGAGCATCCAACCCACACGTTTTCGTGACACAGTCAGATGCCTCATCAAGAATAACATCTGACAGATACAAAAGGTTTTCATTATCAGACTTGGACTTTGGAAAAAAAATTTACAGGTCTACTTAATTGTGTAGTAAAGTTCTGTGGCTGTTACTCAATTTTCTTTATTTTTCCAAAATAAAGAGTGGGTTCTTACTTTAAAAAAAAAAAAAAAAAAAAAAAAAAAAAAGCTGATTTTACCCTTTACCGAAGATTTGTCTTCTCGTAACAAATTATTTGCTTGTTAAAGATAGATTCAACAACATAAAAACCATACCTCTAATATGGTTCAATATTAATTGTTTGTTCACTGTGTGATGCTTTTAAGTACCTTGTTAAAAATTTCTTTTTGTTCTAAAACCAGACTAGACTAAAAAGTTCAATGTATTATTTGTACATTTGTAACTACTGAACAATGAAAATGTCAGTGTTATTCATACTGCAATGCTATTCACACTGCAATGCTATTCATACTGCAATGAACAAACAAATGTCAATGCTATTCATACTGCAAGAAAGGAATGAAAATTACCACATAAAAAGAATATAAAATAAAAGCATATGTTGACTACATATGACTATTTATATATTTTGTAGATATAAGACAGCTCAGACCACAGAAAAACCATTTCATCTTCTGCGATATATGTAACACTGCCCTCTGGTGTTAAACTGAGAGAATTTCATCTTCAGCATTTCAGTCATTTTTTTTGGTAGTTCTTGTAGCCACAATATTCATGTTTGCCTTACATTTATTATGGTCATATGACAATTCTACAGATTTTATTCAATTCTATAGAAGTATAGGTAGTCGTGTTTATTAAGGGTCCAAAGCACGTAGTGCTATGGAACCTTATTGTTTTTGTTAGGATTATTATTATTTTTTTTATTTTTATTAAGGGTCCAAAGCATGAAATGCTTATGGACCATTATTGTTTTTCTTAGGATTTTTCTCTTTTATTATTATTATTAAGGGTCCAAAGGACGAAGTCCTTATGGACCATTATTGTTTTTCTTATGATTTTTCTCTTTTATTAAGGGTCCAAAGGACGAAGTCCTTATGGACCATTATTGTTTTTCTTAGGATTTTTCTCTTTTATTATTATTATTATTATTATTATTATTATTATTATTATTTTTCGCGCCCTAAAACTGAATGCACAGCCTAAACCGTAAGTGCTAGACCAACCAAACTTGGTAATATGATGTCAATTCCTACCCGCTACTCAGATTCTCCGACCCAGGCCTGTCAGCCAGATGGGGGCGCTCTAGCGCCCCCCAACGCGTTTCAGTCCATATCTCCTGTCCTATTAGTCCTATAATTGAAATTATTTTTTCTACTGATACAGACAGCTTTGCTCTACCAACTGGCTATTTGGACTATGAAGCTCCGCCTACTTAGATTTTTTGCTAATTTGCATAATTTGTGAAAGTGACTTCTGCCTTCAAGTCCTACACTATTTGACCAAATCAGACAAGTGTGGTGTCGAACCGATCAGTCCACTGAGCTGATCAAAAGATATACAAGAAAGTCTGACATTTGTCTATTTTATGGCCACTAGCCACGCCCAAATCCCACCTAAATTTGGCCTATTTCAGTCTGACTGCTATAACTTCTCCATACCTTAGCCTACCTGCACCAAACTTACAATCCAACCTCCCTGCTCTATTATGGGGTCACCATACAATGCGGCCCACATTTCGTCAATAGGGGGCGCTACAACTGAAAACTGCCAATATCTGCTGACTGCCTTGACCAATCTAATTGAAATTTGGCAGATATGTACTACGTACAAGCCTGAGGTCAGACAAGTATCATGGCAGTCATTAGTTGTAAAATCCTGGCCACCATTAGCCAATCAAAATCAACCAGCCATTTGACTGGCTAAACAATGAGCAATCCAAACCAAATTTGGGTTCTACATTTGTCCTCTGACCCTGAGCCCACCCTGTAAAGGACATGTCAGTCTGCCATATGGGGGCGCTACAGCGCATTTCTGCCTATTTCTCCTGAACTGTTAATTATAAAATTGACAATTGTTGCTTAAGCTATCCACTAGCTCATGACAAATTTAATGGCATAAAGAACTTCATCATATCTCTTGCCATTTTTGCCTATTTTGTAAAAGTCTTAAAACAGTACTTTTTCTTATCCTCCTAGGATTTTCACCAAACCTACACAAATCTGGTATCATTTAAATCAGGAGACAGTCCCTATATAAAATTATTAAAAAAATCATAAACTTTCCATGAGGTACGGCCACCAGCCACACCCAAACCATAGTGGTGCCACACCCATTTCAATCAGACAGCTATATCTCAGGCCTGCCTCAACCAATCATCATCAAACTTAAATATTTAATGTAGGATATTACTGGAGAAGGGCCCTCCAAATTTGGTGCCGATCAGTCAAACGGGGGTGCTACAGCCATATAACATCACTGTATAAACTGCAAAATCAGCTCAACTTACATTTATCTAATTTTTGATCCAGTGACATATTACTGGTTAAAATCTTTTGCCCTGCAAGTTCTGTGAGTCATGTCAAATCAAGAAATATGCAATGTCCCATGATAGTCATTTGCATTCCCTTGTCATATTTAAAAACTTAATTAATAACATATTACTGTAACTACTGCAATGTCCAGCCTAAGTAGGTCAATCTGGTAGTAGAAAAATCAGGACACTGCCCATATGTATAATTTATAAAGATAACTTCACTTGCCTGTACAGTATAGCCACCAGCCACACTGAACCTACAGCATTTCCATGCTCATTTCAATCAAACAGCTAAATCAGAGGAAATCTTCATCTGATCATCACCAAATTTGACCCACTAATGTAGCACTGCACCTCAGACAGACCCTCCAAATTTGGTGCCGATCGGTCAAATGGGGGTGCTACAGCTACTGTTCATATATGTCTAAGACCCACCTTAGCAAATTCAGCTGAAATGTCCTTCTTTCTCATAAATCCTTCAAATAATTGTTACCTTTCCCTACACCTTAGTCCATATTTTTAAGTTCCTTTCATTTTTCACCAATTTGCCTTATACAACACTATCAGACTTCATTTACAAATGAGAAGGTCAGAAAGCATTTAATATCATTTCTAAAATGGAGCGCTGACTCCACCTGCTGGCCACAACATTTCCATTCCCATTTAATTCAAACAGCTAAATCTCAGGCATGCTTCATCCGATTCTTACAAAATTTGATTCACTTCTGTATGACTGGACTACAGACAGATCTTCCAAGTTTGGTGGTGATCAGTCAATCTGGAGCGGTACAGCCACTGTCCTGGTTTGTCTAATACCTACCTTGGCTAATTCAGCTGAAATTTCTTTCATAATACTTTCAAGGAATTAACTTTCCCTTCACCTCAGTCCATATTTTTAAGCTCCTTTCATTTTTCTGCTATTTGACTTATAGAAAATTATCAGATTTTATTTATAAGCCAGGCAGTATATATTGCAGATTTTTCACTTTTTTGTATTAAATTGGCCAGTAGGTGGAGATGGTGCTCTATTTATATTGCAGTTTTTTAGATTTTTTTTATACATTAGCCAGCAGGTGGTGTTCGTCCTGTATTTCATTAATGGCATTAAATTCTTTCAGGGCTTCTTATGTCTAGAAGAATACTTTACAAATGCAGAAAGCCACTGTTGTTTTCTTTAATATACAAGACAGCATGTGTTCACTGAGGTACTATAAAGTAAGCTTAACTTGTATGATCTAGACTTAAAATATTAGGTATGCAGGTGCCTATTTCTACCGTCTACTTAGACCATCTGACACAAAAAACAAATTCTTTTGGGCTGAGGCACTTCAGCAAATGGTTATATATTGTATCTTATATTGTTGTACTATGGCTGCTTCTGCTAATGGCAGTAGTCAAACTGCCACACCAGGGACTGCATGCTACCAATTATCAAATGTAGCGCTAACTCCACCTGCTGGCCTCACCATTTCCATACCGAATTCATCAAGTCTGCTTAACCTCATTGATACTTCGTCGAATTCTCACAAAATTTGACTCACTTCTGTAGCACTGGACTATGAATAGACCATCTAACTTTGGTGACATTCGGTAAAACGGGGGCGCTTCTGCCACTGTCAAAATATACTAATAGTTAATGCAGCTGAAATTTCTTTATTTTTCATCAAACCTTCAAAGATTATTGACATTTTCATTTCATTTCACTTTTAGAAATGTATCAAAGTTCAGAGTTACTTCAGGCTGTGTACAGTGCAACAATTGCAATTTCTTCCAACAGCTAGTCACCACATGTCCCATCTGTTTCTCATCTACCATATTCCCTTTATCGTACCTTAATCAACATATCAAAGTCAATGTTCAAAATGACAGGTATTATCTTATCATAGAAGGATTTCCTACTTTCTGACTATTTAACTGCATTGGCCATCAGTTACAGTCCGTACTTCATTTCCAATTTAGCCACTGTCTTAATATGTCAAAGACCAACCTTGGTTAATGCAGCTGACATCTCCTTATTGTATATATAAACATTTAAATATTAATCACCTTTCCCTTCATCTAAGTCCATATTTTTAATCTGCTTATACAATCCTGCCATTTGACTTTTAGGAATCTATCAAACTTCAATGTTACTTTAGCCTGTGTACACTGTAGCAATTTCAATATTTCTCTAAAAGCTAGTCACCATATTTCCCTTCTGTCTCTCATTTACCATTTTCCTACTTTCTGACTATTTAAATGCATTGGCCATCAGTTACAGTCTGTACTTCATTTCCAATTTAGCCACTGTCATAATATGTCTAAGATCAACCTAGGTTAATGCAGCTGACATCTGTTTATTGTTTATTTAAACATTTAAATATTAATCACCTTTCCCTTCATCTAAGTCCATATTTTTAATCCGCTTATATTTTCCTGGCATTTGACTTTCAGAAATCTATCAAACTTCAATGTTTATTCAAGATGTGTATGCTGCAGCAATTGCAATTGTTTCAAACAGCTACTCACCACATTTCCCTTCTGTTTCCCATCTATCCTTTTCCCTTTATCAAACATTGATGAACATTTCTACAGTAATGTTTAAATGCTAGGTATCACATTTCATTGTTGCATGTCCTATTTTCTGACTATTTCAATGCATTGGCCATCAGTTACAGTCTGTACTTCATTTACAATAATTAGTGAACTTCTAATTTTATGCCATTCACTTCTTTCCTCTTCATTGCTTCTTTCCATTAGCTTTGGACCCGATTGTCACTGCTTGCAGTTATTAAGGGTCCAAAGGACGAAGTCCTTATGGACCATTATTGTTTTTCTTAGGATTTTTCTCTTTTATTATTATTATTATTATTATTTTTCGCGCCCTAAAACTGAATGCACAGCCTAAACCGTAAGTGCTAGACCAACCAAACTTGGTAATATGATGTCAATTCCTACCCGCTACTCAGATTCTCTGACCCAGGCCTGTCAGCCAGATGGGGGCGCTCTAGCGCCCCCCAACGCGTTTCAGTTCATAGCTCCTGTCCTATTAGTCCTATAATTGAAATTATTTTTTCTGCTGATACAGACAGCTTTGCTCTACCAACTGGCTATTTGGACTATGAAGCTCCGCCTACTTAGATTTTTTGCTAATTTGCATAATTTGTGAAACTGACTTCTGCCTTCAAGTCCTACAATATTGGACCAAATCAGACAAATGAGGTGTCAAACCGATCAGTCCACTTAGCTGATCAAAATAGATTCAAGAAAGTCTGACATTTTTCTATTTTATGGCCACTAGCCATGCCCAAATCCCACCTAAATTTGGCCTATTTCAGTCTGAATGCTATAACTTCTCCATACCTTAGCCTACCTGAACCAAACTTACAATCCAACCTTCCTGCTCTATTATGGGGTCACCATACAATGCGGCCCACATTTCGTCAATAGGGGGCGCTACAACTGAAAACTGGCAATATCTCCTGACTGCCTTGACCAATCTAATTGAAATTTGGCAGATATGTACTACGTAAAAGCCTGAGGTCAGACAAGTATCATGGCAGTCATTAGTTGTAAAATCCTGGCCACCATTAGCCAATCAAAATCAAGCAGCCATTTGACTGGCTAAACAATGAGCAATCCAAACCAAATTTGGGTTGTACATTTGTCCTCTGACCCTGAGCCCACCCTGTAAAGGACATGTCAGTCTGCCATATGGGGGCGCTACAGCGCATTTCTGCCTATTTCTCCTGAACTGTTAATTATAAAATTGACAATTGTTGCTTAAGCTATCCACTAGCTCATGACAAATTTAATGTTATAAAGAACTTCATCATTTCTCTTGCCATTTTTGCCTATTTTGTAAAAGTCTTAAAACAGTACTTTTACTTATCCTCCTAGGATTTTCACCAAACCTACACAAATCTGGTATCATTTAAATCAGGAGACAGTCCCTATATAAAATTATTAAAAAAATCATAAACTTTCCATGAGGTATGGCCACCAGCCACACCCAAACCATAGTGGTGCCACACCCATTTCAATCAGACAGCTATATCTCAGGCCTGCCTCAACCAATCATCATCAAACTTAAATATATAATGTAGGATATTACTGGAGAAGGGCCCTCCAAATTTGGTGCCGATCAGTCAAACGGGGGTGCTACAGCCATATAACATCACTGTATAAACTGCAAAATCAGCTCAACTTACATTTATCTAATTTTTGATCCAGTGACATATTACTGGTTAAAATCTTTTGCCCTGCCAGTTCTGTGAGTCATGTCAAATCAAGAAATATGCAATGTCCCATGATAGTCATTTGCATTCCCTTGTCATATTTAAAAACTTAATTAATAACATATTACTGTAACTACTGCAATGTCCAGCCTAAGTAGGTCAATCTGGTAGTAGAAAAATCAGGACACTGCCCATATGTATAATTTATAAAGATAACTTCACTTGCCTGTACAGTATAGCCACCAGCCACACTGAACCTACAGCATTTCCATGCTCATTTCAATCAAACAGCTAAATCAGAGGAAATCTTCATCTGATCATCACCAAATTTGACCCACTAATGTAGCACTGCACCTCAGACAGACCCTCCAAATTTGGTGCCGATCGGTAAAATGGGGGTGCTACAGCTACTGTTCATATATGTCTAAGACCCACCTTAGCAAATTCAGCTGAAATGTCCTTCTTTCTCATAAATCCTTCAAAGAATTGTTACCTTTCCCTACACCTTAGTCCATATTTTTAAGTTCCTTTCATTTTTCACCAATTTGCCTTATACAACACTATCAGACTTCATTTACAAATGAGAAGGTCAGAAAGCATTTAATATCATTTCTAAAATGGAGCGCTGACTCCACCTGCTGGCCACAACATTTCCATTCCCATTTAATTCAAACAGCTAAATCTCAGGCATGCTTCATCCGATTCTTACAAAATTTGATTCACTTCTGTATGACTGGACTACAGACAGATCTTCCAAGTTTGGTGGTGATCAGTCAATCTGGAGCGGTACAGCCACTGTCCTGGTATGTCTAATACCTACCTTGGCTAATTCAGCTGAAATATCTTTCATAATACTTTCAAGGAATTAACTTTCCCTTCACCTCAGTCCATATTTTTAAGCTCCTTTCATTTTTCTGCTATTTGACTTATAGAAAATTATCAGATTTTATTTATAAGCCAGGCAGTATATATTGCAGATTTTTTGATTTTTTGTATTAAATTGGCCAGTAGGTGGAGATGGTGCTCTATTTATATTGCAGTTTTTTGGATTTTTTTTTATACATTAGCCAGCAGGTGGTGTTCGTCCTGTATTTCATTAATGGCATTAAATTCTTTCAGGGCTTCTTATGTCTAGAAGAATACTTTACAAATGCAGTAAGCCACTGTTGTTTTCTTTAATATACAAGACAGCATGTGTTCACTGAGGTACTATAAAGTAAGCTTAACTTGTATGATCTAGACTTAAAATATTAGGTATGCAGGTGCCTATTTCTACCGTCTACTTAGACCATCTGACACAAAAAACAAATTCTTTTGGGCTGAGGCACTTCAGCAAATGGTTATATATTGTATCTTATATTGTTGTACTATGGCTGCTTCTGCTAATGGCAGTAGTCAAACTGCCACACCAGGGACTGCATGATACCAATTATCAAATGTAGCGCTAACTCCACCTGCTGGCCTCACTATTTCCATACCGAATTCATTAAGTCTGCTAAACCTCATTCATACTTCATCGAATTCTCACAAAATTTGACTCACTTCTGTAGCACTGGACTATGAATAGACCATCTAACTTTGGTGACATTCGGTTAAACGGGTGCACTTCTGCCACTGTCAAAATATACTAATAGTTAATGCTGCTGAAATTTCTTTATTTTTCATCAAACATTCAAAGATTATTGACATTTTCATTTCACTTTTAGAAATGTATCAAAGTTCAGAGATACTTCAGGCTGGGTACAGTGCAACAATTGCAATTTCTTCCAACAGCTAGTCACCACATGTCCCTTCTGTTTCTGATCTACCCTCTTCCCTTTATCGTACCTTAATCAACATATCAAAGTCAATGTTCAAAATGTCAGGTATTATCTTATCATAGAAGCATTTCCTCCTTTTTCTGACTATTTAAATGCATTGGCCATCAGTTACAGTCTATACTTCATTTACAATTTAATCACTGTCCTAAAATATCTAACAACAACCTTGGTTAATGCAGCTGACATCTCCTTATTGTTTATTTAAACATTTAAATATTAGTCACCTTTCCCTTCTTCAAATTACATATTTTTAATCTGCTTATAGAATCATGCCATTTGACTTTTAGAAATCTATCAAACTTCAATGTTACTTCAGCCTGTGTACACTGCAGCAATTGCAATCTTTCTCCAACAGCTAGTCACCACATTTCCCTTCCGTTTCTCATCTACCTTTTTCCCTTTATCGTACCTTGATAAACATTTCCAAGGTAATGTTTAAATGTTAGATATCATCTCATAGTAGCATTTCATATTTTCTGCCAATTTAAATGCATTGCTCATCAATTACAGTCTGTACTTCATTTACAATAATTAGTGAACTTCTAATTTTATGCCATTCACTTCATTACTATTCATTGCTTCTGCCCATTTGCTTTGGACCCGATTGTCACTGCTTGCAGTTATCTTTATTATTAAGGGTCCAAAGCATGAAATGCTTATGGACCATTATTGTTTTTCTTAGGATTATTATTATTATTATTATTATTATTATTAAGGGTCCAAAGGACGAAGTCCTTATGGACCATTATTGTTTTTCTTAGGATTATTATTATTATTTTTCTGCCCTAAAACTCAATGCCCAGCCTAAACCGTAAGTCCTAGGCTGACCAAACTTGGTAGGATGATTGCAATTCCTACCCACTACTCAGGTTATCCGACCCGTCCGACTCAGCCAGAGGGGGGCGCCGTAGCACCCCCCAACACGTTTTGGACGATATCTCCTGTCCTGTTTGTCCCACCATCGAAATTCTTTTTTCTCCTGATGCAGACAGCCATGCCCTACCAAAAAGTCAATGGGACCATGAAGCTCCGCCTACTTAGATTTTTTGCTAATTTGCATAATTTGCAAATCATACTTTTTCCTTAAAGTCCTGGCTTGTCCTACCAAATCAGACAAATTAGGTGTCAGACGAATCAGAAATCTCAGCTGATCAAGAATCATCCACAAAATTCAGACATTTTTATATCATACGGCCATTAGCCACGCCCAAACAATATCAAAATTTGGCTCATTTTGGTCTGACTGCCATAACTTGGCCGTGCCTTGGCCTACCTTGACCAAATTTTAAATCCTACCTCTATACTATATTGTGGGGACACTCTCCAAAGCGGGCCTCAATTCGTCAATAGGGGGCGCTACAAATACCAAATCCTCATATCTCCTGACTGCCTTGGCCAATCCAACTGAAATTTGGCAGACTTATACTAGGACCCAGCCTGAGGACAGAAACGTACAATGCCAGTCATAAATCATAAAAGATTGGCCGCCATTAGCCAATCAATATGAAGCAGCCATTTGACAGGCTTAACGATGACCAATCAAACCAAAATTTGGCTGGTTCATTCATCCTCTGACCATCTGCAAACCCTGTAAAGGACAACTGACTCGGCCAGATGGGGGCGCTACAGTGGCCCTATTTGCATTTCTGCCTATTTCTACAGAACTATCAAGCCTACAGTTGAAATTGATGGCCCGTCCAATTCAATATGTCATGCCAAACCCATCCACATATGTAACTTGGTTATACATTGTTATGTATTTGCATGATTTATATTTGTCTGAAAACAAGCTTTTTCATTAACCTACTTTGATTTTTGCTACACCTACATAAATCTGGTGTCATTCAAATCAGGAGACAGTCCTTTTAAAGATTTTGGCAAAAAATCTTAAACTTTCAGTAAGGTACGTTCAATAGCCAAACCATGACCATACTGGTGCCATGTCCATTTCAATCAGACAGCTATACCTCAGGCATGCTTCAGCCAATCATTACCAAATTTATCTCACTAATGTAGGCCTGTAACCCAGACAGACCCTCCAAATTTCGTGTAGATCGGTCAAACGGGAGCGCTACAGCCACTGGTTATATATGTCTAAGACCAACCTAGGCTAATTCAGCTAAAATGAGTTACCAGGTCAGGTAGGAAGGTGTCCAGCGATCCTCACCCATTTTACCAACAGCAGCGGGTGGCTCAGTGGGCTAAACTTGCGTGCTTGTAATCAGAGGGTCGCCGGTTCGAACCCAGCTTCGGTGGGTACTTGAGCTAGGCAGCCTGATCTGCGCAGCATGCACTCCGTAAAGCAAGCTGCGGAGACATAAAGGTGTTTTCCACATGAGGGAAAAAAAATAAAATAAAATTTTTATTTAACCAGCCATTCAGACAGGCTCAGGCACTCTTCCAAAAGGGTTCGATTATAAATTTTTTTCTTCCCTAAAACTTAATGCCCAGCCTAAACCATAAGTCCTAGGCTGACCAAATTTGGCAGTAAGATGCCTATTGCTACCCACTACTCAGCCCCTCCGACTCATCGCAATTAGTCAGAGGGGGGCGCCATTGCGCCCCACAACACGTTTTGGTCGATATCTCTTGTCCTACTTGTCCTACACTTAAATTTTATTTCAAGTTCAATTCACTTTGTTGTGCCAAATCCAGTAATATATATAACTTGGTTCTCCATCTTTGTGTTTTTGCATGATTTATATTTGTCTGAAAAAAGGACATTTTGTTACCCTCGTTGGATTTTCGCCCAACCTACTTAAATCTGTTGTCTTTCAAATCAGGAGACAGTCGTTTTAAAGATTTAGAGAATAAAACTTAAACTTTCGGTAAGGTACGGCCAAAAGCCACACCAAGACCATACTGGTGCCACGTCCATTTCAATCAGAAAGCTATATCTCAGGCATGCTTCAACCAATCATTACCAAATTTGTGGTCCTATTGTACGGCTGTAACCCAGAGAGACCCTCCGATTTTTGTGTCAATCGGTCAAACGGGAGCGCTGCGGCCACTGTTTATATATGTCTAGACCAACCTAGGCTAATTCAGCTAAACTGAGTTACCAGATCAGTTCGGAAGGTGTCTACCGATCTCACCCATCTTACATCAGCAGCGCGTGGCTCAGTGGGCTAATCTTGTGTGCTTGTAATCAGAGGGTCGCCGGTTCGAACCCAGCTTCGGTGGGTACATGAGCTAGGCAGCCCGATGTGCACAGCATGCTCTCCGTAAAGCAAGCTGGGGAGACATATCGGCATTTTCCCCATGACGGTCAATGAAGCTTCTATTTTTGTTATTAAACCAGCCATTCAGATGGGCTTAGGCACTCCTCCAGAGGGTTCGATTATAATTATTTTTCTTCCCTAAAACTGAATGCCCAGCCTAAACCGTAAGTCCTAGGCTGACCAAATTTGGCAGTAAGATTCCTATTGCTACCCATTACTCAGCCTATCCGACCCATATCAGTCAGTCAGAGGGGGGCGCCGTAGCGCCCCACAACACATTTTGGTCTATATCTCCTGTCGTACTTGTCCTACACTTAAATTTTATTGCCAGTCAAATTCACTGTCGTGACAAGTCCAGTAACATATATAGTCATATCTCATTAGACCTATGCTGATTCTGCATCCTGTTATGGCTGACTAATTCTGTCTGACTTTCTACTACCATGGCCGCCAGATCTCTGCCCTTATTCCTCTACTGTCCTACCAGTCCGATTGTCCTACGCTTTGGACCCTTTAGTAACTGCTTGCAGTTTCTAGTTTATTATTATTATTATTATTTTTTTCCTGCCCTAAAACTGAATGTACAGCCTAAACCGTAAGAGCTAGACCAACCAAACTTGGTAAGATGATGTCAATTCCTACCCGCTACTCAGATTCTCTGACCCAGTCCTGTCAGCCAGATGGGGGCGCTCTAGCGCCCCTCAACGCGTTTCAGTCCATATCTCCTGTCCTATTAGTCCTACAATTGAATTTATTTTTTCTGCTGATACAGACAGCTTTGCTCTACCAACTTGCCATTTGGACTATGAAGCTCCACCTACTTAGATTTTTTGCTAATTTGCATAATTTGTGAAACTGGCTTCTGCCTTCAAGTCCTACACTGTTGGACCAAATCAGACAAATGAGGTGTCAAACCGATCAGTCCACTGACCTGATCAAAAGCTGTTCAAGAAAGTCTGACATTTGTCTATTTTATGGCCACTAGCCACGCCCAAATCACACCTAAATTTGGCCTATTTCAGTCTGACTGCTATAACTTCTCCATACCTTTGCCTACCTGAACCAAACTTAGAATCCAACCTCCCTGCTCTATTATGGGGTGACCATACAATGCAGCCCACATTTCGTCAATAGGGGGCGCTACAACTAAAAACTGCTGATATCTCCTGACTGCTTTGACCAATCTAATTGAAATTTGGCAGATATGTACTACGTACAAGCCTGAGGTCAGACAAGTATCATGGCAGTCATTAGTTGTAAAATCCTGGCCACCATTAGCCAATCAAAATCAACCAGCCATTTGACTGGCTAAACAATGAGCAATCCAAACCAAATTTGGGTTCTACATTTGTACTCTGACCCTGAACCCACCCTGTAATGGACATGTCAGTCTGCCATATGGGGGCGCTACAGCACATTTCTGCCTATTTCTCCTGAACTGTTAATTATAAAATTGACAATTGTTGTTTACGCTATCCACTAGCTCATGACAAATTTAATGGCATAAAGAACTTCATCATATCTCTTGCCATTTTTGCCTATTTTGTAAAAGTCTTAAAACAGTACTTTTTCTTAACCTCCTTGGATTTTCACCAAACCTTCATATTTCTGTGATCATTTTAATCAGGAGACAGTCCTTATAAAGAAATATTAAAAAAATCTGAAACTTTCCATGTGGTATGGCCACCAGCCACACCCACACCATACTGGTGCCACACCCATTTCAATCAGACAGCTATATCTGAGGCGTGCCTCAGCCAATCATCACGAAACTTAAATATATATTGTAGGACATTACTGGGGAAGGGCCCTCCAATTTTCATGCCAATCAGTCAAACAGGGGCACTACAGCAATATAACATGTCTGTATAAACCTGCAAAATCAGTTCAAGTTACATTGTTGTCATTTTTGATAAAGTGACATATTACTCGTTAAAATCTTTTGTCCTGCATGTTCTGTTAGTCATGCTAAATCAAGATAGTCCATAATAGTCATTTGAATTACCTTGTGATATTTAAAAACTTAATAAATAACATATTACTATAACTACTACAATGTCTAACCAAAGTAGGTCTTTCTGGTAGTAGATCAATCAGGACACTGCCCTTATGTATAATTTATAAAGATAGCTTCACCTGCCTGTACAGTATGGCCACCAGCCACACTGAACCTACCACATTTCCATGCTCATTTCAATCAAACAGCTAAATATGAGGTATACTTCATATGATCTTCACGAAATTTGACCCACTAATGTACCACTGCACCTCAGACAGACCCTCCAAATTTGGTGCCGATCGGTCAAATGGGGGCGCTACAGCTAATGTGCATATATGTGTAAGACCCACCTTAGCAAATTCAGCTGAAATGTCCTTATTTCTCATCAAATATTCAAAGATTTGTTCCCTTTCCCTTCAACTAGGTCCATATTTTTAATTTTTGTTCATTTTTCACCCATTTGCCTCATAGAACATTATCAGACTTCATTTACACATGAGAAGGCCTAAAAGTTTTAAATAGCATTTCTAAAATGGAGTGTTGACTCCACCTGCTGGCCAAATGATTTCCATGCCCATTTCAATCAAACAGTTATATCTCTGGCATACTTCATCCAATCCTAACAAAATTTGATTCCCTTCTGTATCAGTGGACTACAGACAGACCTTCCAAATTTGGTGCCGATCAGTCAAACGGGGGCGCTACAGCAATATAACATGTCTTTATAAACCTGGAAAATCAGTACAACTTACATTTATCTCATTTCTGTTCCAGTGACATATGACTGGTTGAAATCTTTTGTATTGCAAGTTCTCTTAGTTATGCCAAATCAAGAAATATGCAATGCCTAATGATTGTCATTTGCATTCCCTTGTGACATTTAAAAACTTAATAAATAACATATTGCTATAACTACTACAATGTCCAGCCCAAGAAGGTCATTCTGGTAGTAGATCAATCATGACACGGCCCTTATGGATAATTTATAAAAATAACTTGACCTACCTGTATGCTATGGCCACCAACTACACCAAACCTGCACCATTTCCATGCTCATTTCAATCAAACAGCTAAATCTGAGGCATTCTTCATCCAATCCTCATAAAATTTGACCAGCTAATGTAACCATAGACCACAGACAGACCTTCCAACTTTGGTGCCGATCGGTCAAATGGGGGAGCTACAGCCACTGTCTATATATTTCTAAGACCCACCTTAGCAAATTCAGTTGGAATGTCCTTATTTCTCTTCAAACATTCAAAGAATTGTTTGCTTTCCCTTCAACTAGGTCCATATTTTAATTTCTGTTCATTTTTCACCCATTTGCCTCAGAACATTATCAGAATTAATTTAAACATGAGAAGGCCTAAAAGTATTAAATAGCATTTCTAAAATGGAGCGTTGACTCCACCTGCTGGCCACACCATTTCCATTTCCATTTCATTCAAACAGCTAAATCTCAGGCATGCTTCTCCCAATCTTCACAAAATTTGACTGTCTCCTGCAAGAGTGGACTACAGACAGACCATCTATGTTTGGTGGTGATCGGGCAAATGGGGGCACTACAGCCAATGTTGTATTATGTCTAAGAGCCACCTTAACAGATTCAGCTGAAATGTCCTTATTCCTCATGAAACCTTCAAAGAATTGTTACCTTTCCCTTCACCTTAGTCCATATTTTTTATTTCCTTTCATTTTTCACCAATTTGCCTTATACAACATTATCAGACTTCATTTACAAATGAGAAAGTCAGAAAGCATTTAATATCATTTCTAAAATGGAGCGCTGACTACACCTTCTGGCCACACCATTTCCATTCCCATTTCATTCAAACAGCTAAATCTCAGGCATGCTTCATCTGATCCTTACAAAATTTGATTCACTTCTGTATGACTGGACTACAGACAAATCTTCCAAGTTTGGTGGCGATCAGTCAATCTGGAGCGGTACAGCCACTTTCCTAGTATGTCTAATACCTACCTTGGCTAATTCAGCTGAAATATCCTTCATAATACTTTAAAGGAATTAACTTTCCCTTCACCTCAGTCCATATTATTAAGCTCCTTTCATTTTTCTGCTATTTGACTTATAGAAAATTATCAGATTTTAATTATAAGCCAGGCAGTATATATTGCAGATTTTTAGCTTTTTTGTATTAAATTGGCCAGTAGGTGGAGATGGTGCTCTATTTATATTGCAGTTTTTTGGATTTTTTTTATACATTAGCCAGCAGGTGTAGTTCGTCCTGTATTTCATTAATGGCATTAAATTCTTTCAGGGCTTCTCATGTCTAGAAGAATACTTTACAAATGCAGTAAGCCACTGTTGTTTTTTTTTAATATACAAGACAGCATGTGTTCACTGAGGTACTGTAAAGTAAGCTTAACTTGTATGATCTAGACTTAAAATATTAGTTATGCAGGTGCCTATTTCTACCGTCTACTTAGACCATCTGACACAAAAAACAAATTCTTTTGGGCTGAGGCACTTCAGCAAATGGTTATATATTGTATCTTATATTGTTGTACTAAGGCTGCTTCTGCTAATGGCAGTAGTCAAACTGCCACACCAGGGACTGCATACTACCAATTTTCAAATGTAGCGCTAACTCCACCTGCTGGCCTCACTATTTCCATACCGTATTCATTAAGTCTGCTAAACCTCATTCATACTTCATCGAATTCTCACAAAATTTGACTCACTTCTGTAGCACTGGACTATGAATAGACCATCTAACTTTGGTGACATTCGGTTAAACGGGGGCGCTTCTGCCACTGTCAAAATATACTCATAGTTAATGCAGCTGAAATTTCTTTATTTTTCATCAAACCTTCAAAAATTATTGACATTTTCATTTCATTTCACTTTTAGAAATGTATCAAAGTTCAGAGATACTTCAGGCTGTGTACAGTGCAACAATTGCAATTTCTTCCAACAGCTAGTCACCACATGTCCCTTCTGTTTCTCATCTACCCTCTTCCCTTTATCGTACCTTAATCAACATATCAAAGTCAATGTTCAAAATGTCAGGTATTATCTTATCATAGAAGCATTTCCTACTTTTTCTGACTATTTAAATGCATTGGCCATCAGTTACAGTCTGTACTTCATTTCAAATTTAGCCACTGTCAAAATATGTCTAAGATCAACCTTGGTTAATGCAGCTGACATCTCCTTATTGTTTATTTAAACATTTAAATATTATTCACCTTTCCCTTCTTCAAAGTCCATATTTTTAATATGCTTATAAATTCCTGCCGTTTGACTTTTAGAAATCTATCAAACTTCAATGTTACTTCAGCCTGTGTACACTGCAGCAATTGCAATCTTTCTCCAACAGCTAGTCACCACATTTCCCTTCCGTTTCTCATCTACCATTTTCCTTTATCATACCTTGATAAACACTTCCACAATAATGTTTAAATGTTAGCTATCATCTCATAGTAGCATTTCTTATTTTCTGACTATTTAAATGCATTGGCCATCAGTTACAGTCTATATTTCATTTACAATTTAGCCACTGTCATAATATGTCTAACAACAACCTTGGTTAATGCAGCTGACATCTCCTTATTGTTTATTTAAACATTTAAATATTAATCACCTTTCCCTTCATCTAAGTCCATATTTTTAATCTGCTTATAAATTCCTGCCATTTGACTTTTAGAAATCTATCAAACGTCAATGTTACTTCAGCCTGTGTACACTGCAGCAATTGCAATATTTCTCCAACAGCTTGTCACCACATTTCCCTTCTGTTTCTCATCTACCTTTTTCCCTTTATCGTACCTTGATAAACATTTCCAAAGGTAATGTTTAAATGTTAGATATCATCTCATAGTAGCATTTCATATTTTCTACCAATTTAAATGCATTGCTCATCAATTACAGTCTGTACTTCATTTACAAATAATTAGTGAACTTCTAATTTTATGCCATTCACTTCTTTCCTCTTCATTGCTTCTTTCCATTAGCTTTGGACCCGATTGTCACTGCTTGCAGTTATCTTTATTATTATTATTAAGGGTCCAAAGGACGAAGTCCTTATGGACCATTATTGTTTTTCTTAGGATTTTTCTCTTTTATTATTATTATTAAGGGTCCAAAGCATGAAATGCTTATGGACCATTATTGTTTTTCTTAGGATTATTATTATTATTATTATTATTATTATTATTATTATTATTATTATTATTATTATTATTATTATTATTATTATTTTTTTCCTGCCCTAAAACTGAATGTACAGCCTAAACCGTAAGAGCTAGACCAACCAAACTTGGTAAGATGATGTCAATTCCTACCCGCTACTCAGATTCTCTGACCCAGTCCTGTCAGCCAGATGGGGGCGCTCTAGCGCCCCTCAACGCGTTTCAGTCCATATCTCCTGTCCTATTAGTCCTACAATTGAATTTATTTTTTCTGCTGATACAGACAGCTTTGCTCTACCAACTTGCCATTTGGACTATGAAGCTCCACCTACTTAGATTTTTTGCTAATTTGCATAATTTGTGAAACTGGCTTCTGCCTTCAAGTCCTACACTGTTGGACCAAATCAGACAAATGAGGTGTCAAACCGATCAGTCCACTGACCTGATCAAAAGCTGTTCAAGAAAGTCTGACATTTGTCTATTTTATGGCCACTAGCCACGCCCAAATCACACCTAAATTTGGCCTATTTCAGTCTGACTGCTATAACTTCTCCATACCTTTGCCTACCTGAACCAAACTTAGAATCCAACCTCCCTGCTCTATTATGGGGTGACCATACAATGCAGCCCACATTTCGTCAATAGGGGGCGCTACAACTAAAAACTGCTGATATCTCCTGACTGCTTTGACCAATCTAATTGAAATTTGGCAGATATGTACTACGTACAAGCCTGAGGTCAGACAAGTATCATGGCAGTCATTAGTTGTAAAATCCTGGCCACCATTAGCCAATCAAAATCAACCAGCCATTTGACTGGCTAAACAATGAGCAATCCAAACCAAATTTGGGTTCTACATTTGTACTCTGACCCTGAACCCACCCTGTAATGGACATGTCAGTCTGCCATATGGGGGCGCTACAGCACATTTCTGCCTATTTCTCCTGAACTGTTAATTATAAAATTGACAATTGTTGTTTACGCTATCCACTAGCTCATGACAAATTTAATGGCATAAAGAACTTCATCATATCTCTTGCCATTTTTGCCTATTTTGTAAAAGTCTTAAAACAGTACTTTTTCTTAACCTCCTTGGATTTTCACCAAACCTTCATATTTCTGTGATCATTTTAATCAGGAGACAGTCCTTATAAAGAAATATTAAAAAAATCTGAAACTTTCCATGTGGTATGGCCACCAGCCACACCCACACCATACTGGTGCCACACCCATTTCAATCAGACAGCTATATCTGAGGCGTGCCTCAGCCAATCATCACAAAACTTAAATATATATTGTAGGACATTACTGGGGAAGGGCCCTCCAATTTTCATGCCAATCAGTCAAACAGGGGCACTACAGCAATATAACATGTCTGTATAAACCTGCAAAATCAGTTCAAGTTGCATTGTTGTCATTTTTGATAAAGTGACATATTACTCGTTAAAATCTTTTGTCCTGCAAGTTCTGTTAGTCATGCTAAATCAAGATAGTCCATAATAGTCATTTGAATTACCTTGTGATATTTAAAAACTTAATAAATAACATATTACTATAACTACTACAATGTCTAGCCAAAGTAGGTCTTTCTGGTAGTAGATCAATCAGGACACTGCCCTTATGTATAATTTATAAAGATAGCTTCACCTGCCTGTACAGTATGGCCACCAGCCACACTGAACCTACCACATTTCCATGCTCATTTCAATCAAACAGCTAAATATGAGGTATACTTCATATGATCTTCACGAAATTTGACCCACTAATGTACCACTGCACCTCAGACAGACCCTCCAAATTTGGTGCCGATCAGTCAAATGGGGGCGCTACAGCTAATGTGCATATATGTGTAAGACCCACCTTAGCAAATTCAGCTGAAATGTCCTTATTTCTCATCAAATATTCAAAGATTTGTTCCCTTTCCCTTCAACTAGGTCCATATTTTTAATTTTTGTTCATTTTTCACCCATTTGCCTCATAGAACATTATCAGACTTCATTTACACATGAGAAGGCCTAAAAGTTTTAAATAGCATTTCTAAAATGGAGTGTTGACTCCACCTGCTGGCCAAATGATTTCCATGCCCATTTCAATCAAACAGTTATATCTCTGGCATGCTTCATCCAATCCTAACAAAATTTGATTCCCTTCTGTATCAGTGGACTACAGACAGACCTTCCAAATTTGGTGCCGATCAGTCAAACGGGGGCGCTACAGCAATATAACATGTCTTTATAAACCTGCAAAATCAGTACAACTTACATTTATCTCATTTCTGTTCCAGTGACATATGACTGGTTGAAATCTTTTGTATTGCAAGTTCTCTTAGTTATGCCAAATCAAGAAATATGCAATGCCTAATGATTGTCATTTGCATTCCCTTGTGACATTTAAAAACTTAATAAATAACATATTGCTATAACTACTACAATGTCCAGCCCAAGAAGGTCATTCTGGTAGTAGATCAATCATGACACGGCCCTTATGGATAATTTATAAAAATAACTTGACCTACCTGTATGCTATGGCCACCAACTACACCAAACCTGCACCATTTCCATGCTCATTTCAATCAAACAGCTAAATCTGAGGCATTCTTCATCCAATCCTCATAAAATTTGACCAGCTAATGTAACCATAGACCACAGACAGACCTTCCAACTTTAGTGCCGATCGGTCAAATGGGGGAGCTACAGCCACTGTCTATATATTTCTAAGACCCACCTTAGCAAATTCAGTTGGAATGTCCTTATTTCTCTTCAAACATTCAAAGAATTGTTTGCTTTCCCTTCAACTAGGTCCATATTTTAATTTCTGTTCATTTTTCACCCATTTGCCTCAGAACATTATCAGAATTAATTTAAACATGAGAAGGCCTAAAAGTATTAAATAGCATTTCTAAAATGGAGCGTTGACTCCACCTGCTGGCCACACCATTTCCATTTCATTCAAACAGCTAAATCTCAGGCATGCTTCTCCCAATCTTCACAAAATTTGACTGTCTCCTGCAGGAGTGGACTACAGACAGACCATCTATGTTTGGTGGTGATCGGGCAAATGGGGGCACTACAGCCAATGTTGTATTATGTCTAAGAGCCACCTTAACAGATTCAGCTGAAATGCCCTTATTCCTCATGAAACCTTCAAAGAATTGTTACCTTTCCCTTCACCTTAGTCCATATTTTTAATTTCCTTTCATTTTTCACCAATTTGCCTTATACAACATTATCAGACTTCATTTACAAATGAGAAAGTCAGAAAGCATTTAATATCATTTCTAAAATGGAGCGCTGACTACACCTTCTGGCCACACCATTTCCATTCCCATTTCATTCAAACAGCTAAATCTCTGGCATGCTTCATCTGATCCTTACAAAATTTGATTCACTTCTGTATGACTGGACTACAGACAAATCTTCCAAGTTTGGTGGCGATCAGTCAATCTGGAGCGGTACAGCCACTTTCCTAGTATGTCTAATACCTACCTTGGCTAATTCAGCTGAAATATCCTTCATAATACTTTAAAGGAATTAACTTTCCCTTCACCTCAGTCCATATTATTAAGCTCCTTTCATTTTTCTGCTATTTGACTTATAGAAAATTATCAGATTTTAATTATAAGCCAGGCAGTATATATTGCAGATTTTTTGCTTTTTTGTATTAAATTGGCCAGTAGGTGGAGATGGTGCTCTATTTATATTGCAGTTTTTTGGATTTTTTTTTATACATTAGCCAGCAGGTGGAGTTCGTCCTGTATTTCATTAATGGCATTAAATTCTTTCAGGGCTTCTCATGTCTAGAAGAATACTTTACAAATGCAGTAAGCCACTGTTGTTTTTTTAATATACAAGACAGCATGTGTTCACTGAGGTACTGTAAAGTAAGCTTAACTTGTATGATCTAGACTTAAAATATTAGTTATGCAGGTGCCTATTTCTACCGTCTACTTAGACCATCTGACACAAAAAACAAATTCTTTTGGGCTGAGGCACTTCAGCAAATGGTTATATATTGTATCTTATATTGTTGTACTAAGGCTGCTTCTGCTAATGGCAGTAGTCAAACTGCCACACCAGGGACTGCATACTACCAATTATCAAATGTAGCGCTAACTCCACCTGCTGGCCTCACTATTTCCATACCGTATTCATTAAGTCTGCTAAACCTCATTCATACTTCATCGAATTCTCACAAAATTTGACTCACTTCTGTAGCACTGGACTATGAATAGACCATCTAACTTTGGTGACATTCGGTTAAACGGGGGCGCTTCTGCCACTGTCAAAATATACTCAGTTAATGCAGCTGAAATTTCTTTATTTTTCATCAAACCTTCAAAGATTATTGACATTTTCATTTCATTTCACTTTTAGAAATGTATCAAAGTTCAGAGATACTTCAGGCTGTGTACAGTGCAACAATTGCAATTTCTTCCAACAGCTAGTCACCACATGTCCCTTCTGTTTCTCATCTACCCTCTTCCCTTTATCGTACCTTAATCAACATATCAAAGTCAATGTTCAAAATGTCAGGTATTATCTTATCATAGAAGCATTTCCTACTTTTTCTGACTATTTAAATGCATTGGCCATCAGTTACAGTCTGTACTTCATTTCAAATTTAGCCACTGTCAAAATATGTCTAAGATCAACCTTGGTTAATGCAGCTGACATCTCCTTATTGTTTATTTAAACATTTAAATATTATTCACCTTTCCCTTCTTCAAAGTCCATATTTTTAATCTGCTTATAAATTCCTGCCGTTTGACTTTTAGAAATCTATCAAACTTCAATGTTACTTCAGCCTGTGTACACTGCAGCAATTGCAATCTTTCTCCAACAGTTAGTCACCACATTTCCCTTCCGTTTCTCATCTACCATTTTCCTTTATCATACCTTGATAAACACTTCCACAATAATGTTTAAATGTTAGCTATCATCTCATAGTAGCATTTCTTATTTTCTGACTATTTAAATGCATTGGCCATCAGTTACAGTCTATATTTCATTTACAATTTAGCCACTGTCATAATATGTCTAACAACAACCTTGGTTAATGCAGCTGACATCTCCTTATTGTTTATTTAAACATTTAAATATTAATCACCTTTCCCTTCATCTAAGTCCATATTTTTAATTATTATTATTATTATTATTTTTTTTTTTTCCTGCCGTAAAACTAAATGTACAGCCTAAACCGTAAGAGCTAGACCAACCAAACTTGGTAAGATGATGTCAATTCCTACCCGCTACTCAGATTCTCCGACCCAGGCCTGTCAGCCAGATGGGGGCGCTCTAGCGCCCCCCAACGCGTTTCAGTCCATATCTCCTGTCCTATTAGTCCTACAATTGAAATAATTTTTTCTGCTGATACAGACAGCTTTGCTCTACCAACTTGCCATTTGGACTATGAAGCTCCGCCTACTTAGATTTTTTGCTAATTTGCATAATTTGCAAAACTGACCTCTGCCTTCAAGTCCTACCCCGTCTGTCCCAATCAGACAAATGAGGTGTCAAACCAATCAGTTCTCTGAGCTGATCAAGACTTACAAAAACAATCATGAAATTTCTGTATCATACGGTCTTCAGCCACGCCCAAACTTTGCATAAATTTGGCCAGTTTCAATCTGATTGCTATAACTTGGCTCTGCTTTAACCAATCTTAACCAAATTTTAAATCGTTCCTCCCAGCGCCATTCTGGGGACTAGATATAAAGCTGGCCCCATTTCATCAATAGGGGGCGCTACAGCTAAAAACTGCCAATATCTCCTGACTGCATTGACCAATCTAATTGAAATTTGGCAGATATGTAGTACGTCCATGCCTGAGGTCAGTCATTTATCATGGCAGTCATTAGTTGCAAAATCCTGGCCACCATTAGCCAATCAAAATCAAGCAGCCATTTGACCAGCTAAACAATGAGCAATCAAAACCAAATTTAGGTTGTACAATTGTCCTCTGACCTTCAGCCCACCCTGTAAAGGACACCTCAGTCTGCCATATGGGGGCGCTACAGCACATTTCTGACTATTTCTCAACAATTGTCAAGCACACAGTTGAGATTTATTGCCAGGCCAATTCAGTATGATATGCTACATCAAATGACATGTAGAACTTGGTTATACATCTATGCCTTTTTTAATGATTTATATAGTTCTGAAAACAGGGCTTTTTCTTAGCCTCGTAGGATCTTCACCAAACCTACACAAATCTGGTATGATTTAAATCAGGAGACAGTCAATATATAAAATTATTAAAAAAATCATAAACTTTCCATGAGGTACGGCCACCAGCCACACCCAAACCATACAGGTGCCACACCCATTACAATCAGACAACTATATCTTAGGCGTGCCTCAACTAATCATCACCAAACTTAAATATATAATGTAGGACATTACTCTGGAAGGGCCCTCCAAATTTTGTGCCGATCGGTCAAATGGGGGCGCTACAGCAATATAACATCACTGTATAAACTGCAAAATCAGCTAAACTTACATTTTTCTTATTTCTGTTTCAGTCACATATTACTGATAAAAATCTTTTGTCCTTCAAGTTCTGTGTGTCATTGCAAATCAAGATATATGCAATGCCTAATGATAGTCATTTCGATTACCTTGTAATATTTAAAAACTTAATAAATTACATATTGCTATAACTACTGCAATGTCCAGCCCAAGTAGGTCATTCTGGTATTAGATCAATCAGGACACTGCCATTATGTCTAATTTATAAGGATAACTTCACCTGCCTGTACAGTATGGCCACCAGCCACACTGAACCTACAGCATTTCCATGCTCATTTCAATCAAACAGCTAAATCTGAGGCATTCTTCATCTGATCATCACCAAATTTGACCAACTAATGTACCACTGCACCTCAGACAGACCCACCAAATTTGGTGCCAATCGGTCAAATGGGGGCACTACAGTTACTGTCCATATATGTTTAAGACCTACCTTAGCAAATTCAGCTGAAATGTCCTTCTTTCTCATAAAACCTTCAAAGAATTGTTACCTTTCCATTCAACTTAGTCCATATTTTTAATTTCCTTTCATTTTTCACCTATTTCCCTCATATAACATTATCAGACTTCATTTACACATGAGATGGCCTAAAAGTATTAAATAGTATTTCTAAAATGGAGCGCTGACTCCACCTGCTGGTCAAACCATTTCCATGCCCATTTCAATCAAACAGTTATATCTCTGGCATGCTTCATCCAATCCTCTCAAAAATTGACCAACTGATTTATCACTGGCCCACAGACAGACCCTACACCTTTTGTGCAGATTGGTCAAAGGGGGGCGCTACAGCTACTATATAAATATGTCTAAGACCAACATAGGCTAATGCAGCTGATATTACCTTATTTCTCATCAAATATTTAAAGATTAATCACCATTACCTTGATCTCAGTTAATATTTTTAAATTGCTTTAATTTTCCTGCCATTAGACTTTTAGAAATGTATCAAACTTCAGTGATGCTTCAGGCTCTGTACATTGCAGCAATTGCAATTTCTTTGAACAGCTAGTCACCACATTTCCCTTCTGTTTCTCATCTACCGTTTTCCATTTATTGTACCTTAATCAACATTTCTACGGTAATGTTCAAAATGTCAGGTATCATCTTATACTGTAGTAGCATTTCATACTTTCTGACTATTTAAATGCATTGGCCATCAGATACAGTCTGTACTTCATTTACAATTTAGCCGCTGTCATAATATTTCTAAGACCAACCTTGGTTAATGCAACTGAAATTAGCTTATTTCTCATCAAATATTTAAATATTAATCACCATTACCTTCACCTTAGTCAATATTAATAAATTGGTTTCATTATCCTGCCATTTGACTTTTAGAAATGTATCAAACTTCAGTGATGTACACTGCAGCAATTTCAATTTTTTCCAACAGCTAGTCACCACATTTCCCTTATGTTTCTTATCTACCATTTTCATACTTTCTGACTAATTCAATGCATTGGCCATCAGTTACAGTCTGCACTTCATTTACAATTTAGCCACTGTCATAATATGTCTAACAACAACCTTGGTTAATGCAGCTGACATCTCCTTATTGTTTATTTAAACATTTAAATATTGATCACCTTTCCCTTAATCTAAGTCCATATTTTTTATCTAATTATATATTACTACCATTTAACTTTTAGAAATCTATCAAACTTCAATGTTACTTCAGCCTGTGTACACTGCAGCAATTGCAATATTTCTCAAAACAGCTACTGACCACATTTCCCTTCTGTTTCTCATCTACCGTTTTCCCTTTATCGTACCTTGATAAACATTTCTACGGTAAATTTAAATGTTCGGTATCATCTTATCATAGTAGCATTTCCTATTTTCTGACTATTTAAATGCCGTGCTTATCAATTACAGTCTGTACTTCATTTACAATAATTAGTGAACTTCAAATTTTATTCCATTCACTTCATTTCTCTTCATTGCTTCTGTCCATTTGCTTTGGACCCGATTGTCACTGCTTGCAGTTATCTTTATTATTATTATTATTATTTTTCGCGCCCTAAAACTGAATGCACAGCCTAAACCGTAAGTGCTAGACCAACCAAATTTGGTAATATGATGTCAATTCCTACCCGCTACTCAGATTCTCTGACCCAGGCCTGTCAGCCAGATGGGGGCGCTCTAGCGCCCCCCAACGCGTTTCAGTCCATAGCTCCTGTCCTATTAGTCCTATAATTGAAATTATTTTTTCTGCTGATACAGACAGCTTTGCTCTACCAACTGGCTATTTGGACTATGAAGCTCCGCCTACTTAGATTTTTTGCTAATTTGCATAATTTGTGAAACTGACTTCTGCCTTCAAGTCCTACAATATTGGACCAAATCAGACAAATGAGGTGTCAAACCGATCAGTCCACTTAGCTGATCAAAATAGATTCAAGAAAGTCTGACATTTGTCTATTTTATGGCCACTAGCCATGCCTAAATCCCACCTAAATTTGGCCTATTTCAGTCTGAATGCTATAACTTCTCCATACCTTAGCCTACCTGAACCAAACTTACAATCCAGCCTCCCTGCTCTATTATGTGGTCAACATAGAGTGCGGCCCACATTTCGTCAATAGGGGGCGCTACAACTAATAACTGCCAATATTTCCTGACTGCCTTAACCAATCTAATTGAAATTTGGCAGATATGTACTATGTACAAGCCTGAGGTCAGAGAAGTAAAATGGCAGTCATTAGTTGTAAAATCCTGGCCACCATTAGCCAATCAAAATCAAGCAGCCATTTGACCAGCTAAACAATGAGCAATCCAAACCAAATTTGGCTTATACATTTGTATTCTGACCCTGAGCCCACCCTGTAAAGGACATGTCAGTCTGCCATATGGGGGCGCTACAGCACATTTCTGCCTATTTCTCCTGGACTGTTAATTATAAAATTGACAATTGTTGCTTAAGCTATCCACTAGCTCATGACAAATTTAATGGTATAAAGAACTTCATCATATCTCTTGCCATTTTTGCCTATTTTGTAAAAGTCTTAAAACAGTACTTTTTCTTATCCTCCTAGGATTTTCACCAAACCTACACAAATCTGGAATCATTTAAATCAGGAGACAGTCCCTATATAAAATTATTAAAAAAATCATAAACTTTCCATGAGGTATGGCCACCAGCCACACCCAAACCATAGTGGTGCCACACCCATTTCAATCAGACAGCTATATCTCAGGCCTGCCTCAACCAATCATCATCAAACTAAAATATATAATGTACGATATTACTGGAGAAGGGCCCTCCAAATTTGGTGCCGATCAGTCAAACGGGGGTGCTACAGCCATATAACATCACTGTATAAACTGAAAAATCAGCTCAACTTACATTTATCTCATTTTTGATCCAGTGACATATTACTGGTTAAAATCTTTTGCCCTGCAAGTTCTGTGAGTCATGTCAAATCAAGAAATATGCAATGTCCCATGATAGTCATTTGCATTCCCTTGTCATATTTAAAAACTTAATTAATAACATATTACTGTAACTACTGCAATGTCCAGCCTAAGTAGGTCAATCTGGTAGTAGAAAAATCAGGACACTGCCCATATGTATAATTTATAAAGATAACTTCACTTGCCTGTACAGTATAGCCACCAGCCACACTGAACCTACAGCATTTCCATGATCATTTCAATGAAACAGCTAAATCAGAGGCATACTTCATCTGATCATCACCAAATTTGACCCACTAATGTAGCACTGCACCTCAGACAGACCCTGCAAATTTGGTGCCGATCGGTCAAATGGGGGCGTGACAGCCACTGTCCATATATATGTAAGACCCACCTTAGCAGATTCAGCTGAAATGTCCTTATTCTTCATGAAATCTTCAAATAGTTGTTACCTTTCCCTTCAGCTGAGTCCATATTTTTAATTTCCTTTAATTTTTCACCAATTTGCCTTATACAACATTATCAGACTTCATTTACAAATGAGAAGGTCAGAAAGCATTTAATATCTTTTCTAAAATGGAGCGCTGACTCCACCTGCTGGCCACAACATTTCCATTCCCATTTCATTCAAACAGCTAAATCTCAGGCATGCTTCATCCGATCCTTCCAAAATTTGATTCACTTCTGTAAGTCTGGACTACAGACAGATCATCCAAGTTTGGTGGCGATCAGTCAATCTGGAGCAGTACAGCCACTGTCCTAGTATGTCTAATACCTACCTTGGGTAATTCAGCTGAAATATCCTTCATAATAGTTTCAAGTAATTAACTTTCCCTTCACCTCAGTCCATATTTTTAAGCTCTTTTCATTTTTATGCTGTTTGATTTATAGAAAATTATCAGATTTTATTTATAAGCCAGGCAGTATATTTTGCAGATTTTTCACTTTTTTGTATTAAATTGGCCAGTAGGTGGAGATGGTGCTCTATTTATATTGCAGTTTTTTGGATTTTTTTTTATACATTAGCCAGCAGGTGCAGTTCGTCCTGTATTTCATTAATGGCATTAAATTCTTTCAGGGCTTCTCATGTCTAGAAGAATACTTTACAAATGCAGTAAGCCACTGTTGTTTTTTTTAATATACAAGACAGCATATGTTCACTGAGGTACTGTAAAGTAAGCTTAACTTGTATGATCTAGACTTAAAATATTAGTTATGCAGGTGCCTATTTCTACCGTCTACTTAGACCATCTGACACAAAAAACAAATTCTTTTGGGCTGAGGCACTTCAGCAAATGGTTATATATTGTATCTTATATTGTTGTACTAAGGCTGCTTCTGCTAATGGCAGTAGTCAAACTGCCACACCAGGGACTGCATACTACCAATTATCAAATGTAGCGCTAACTCCACCTGCTGGCCTCACTATTTCCATACCGTATTCATTAAGTCTGCTAAACCTCATTCATACTTCATCGAATTCTCACAAAATTTGACTCACTTCTGTAGCACTGGACTATGAATAGACCATCTAACTTTGGTGACATTCGGTTAAACGGGGGCGCTTCTGCCACTGTCAAAATATACTCATAGTTAATGCAGCTGAAATTTCTTTATTTTTCATCAAACCTTCAAAGATTATTGACATTTTCATTTCATTTCACTTTTAGAAATGTATCAAAGTTCAGAGATACTTCAGGCTGTGTACAGTGCAACAATTGCAATTTCTTCCAACAGCTAGTCACCACATGTCCCTTCTGTTTCTCATCTACCATATTCCCTTTATCGTACCTTAATCAACATATCAAAATCAATGTTCAAAATGTCAGGTATTATCTTATCATAGAAGCATTTCCTACTTTCTGACTATTTAAATGCATTGGCCATCAGTTAGTCCGTACTTCATTTCAAATTTAGCCACTGTCATATGTCTAAGACCAACCTTGGTTAATGCAGCTGACATCTCCATATTGTTTTTTTAAACATTTAAATATTATTCACCTTTCCCTTCTTCAAAGTCCATATTTTTAATCTGCTTATTGAATCATGCCATTTCACTTTTAGAAATCTGTCAAACTTCAATGTTACTTTAGCCTGTGTACACTGCAGCAATTGCAATATTTCTCCAACAGCTAGTCACCACATTTCCCTTCCGTTTCTCATCTACCATTTTCCTTTATCATACCTTGATAAACATTTCCACAATAATGTTTAAATGTTAGCTATCATCTCATAGTAGCATTTCGTATTTTCTGACTATTTAAATGCATTGGCCATCAGTTACAGTCTATACTTCTTTTACAATTTAGCCACTGTCCTAATATGTCTAACAACAACCTTGGTTAATGCAGCTGACATCTCCTTATTGTTTATTTAAACATTTAAATATTAATCACCTTTCCCTTCATCTAAGTCCATATTTTTAATCTGCTTATAAATTCCTGCCATTTGACTTTTAGAAATCTATCAAACTTCAATGTTACTTCAGCCTGTGTACACTGCAGCAATTGCAATATTTCTCCAACAGCTAGTCACCACATTTCCCTTCTGTTTCTCATCTACCTTTTTCCCTTTATCGTACCTTGATAAACATTTCCAAGGTAATGTTTAAATGTTAGATATCATCTCAGTAGCATTTCATATTTTCTGCCAATTTAAATTCATTGCTCATCAATTACAGTCTGTACTTCATTTCAAATAATTAGTGAACTTCTAATTTTATGCCATTCACTTCTTTCCTCTTCATTGCTTCTTTCCATTAGCTTTGGACCCGATTGTCACTGCTTGCAGTTATCTTTTTTATTATTTTTCTTCCCTAAAACTGAATGCCCAGCCTAAACCGTAAGTCCTAGGCCGACCAAATTTGGTAGGATGATTGGAATTCCTACCCACTACTCAGGTTGTCCGACCCATCCGACTCAGCCAATGGGGGGCGCCGTAGCGCCCCCCAACATGTTTCCGTCGATATCTCCTGTCCTGTTTGTCCTACAACCGAAATTCTTTTTTCTGCTGATACAGACAGCCATGCCCTACCAAAAAGTCATTGGGACCATGAAGCTCCGCCTACTTAGATTTTTTGCTAATTTGCATATTTTGCAAATCATACTTTTTTCTTACAGTCCTAGCTTGTCCTACCAAATCAGATAAATGAGGTGTCAAACGAATCAGAACTCTGAGCTGATCAAGAATCATCCACAAATTTCAGACATTTCTATGTCCTACGGCCATTAGCCTAGCCCAAACAGTATCTAAATTTGGCACATTGTGGTCTGACTACTATAACTTGGCCGTGCCTTGGCCTACCTTGACCAAATTTGAAATCCTACCTCCCTACACCATTTTGGGGGCACGGTGCAAGGCGGGCCGCATTTCGTCCATAGGGGGCGCTACAACTAAAAACTGCCAATATCTTCTGACTGCCTCGGCCAATCCAACTGAAATTTGGAAGGTATGTACTAGGACGCAGCCTGAGGTCAGTCACATACAATGGCAGTCATGAGTCCTGAAACAGTGGCCGCCATCGGCCAATCAAAATCAAGCAGCAATTTGACTGGCTTAATGATGACCAATCTAAATCAAATTTAGCTGGTACATTTGTCCTCTGACCCTCAGCCTACCCTGTAAACAGTGGCTATGGCCACTGTTTTTATATTACTAAGACCAACCTAGGCCAATTCAGCTCAAATGAGTTACCAGATCAGGTAGGAAGGTGTCTACCGATCTCACCTGCTTTAACCACAGCAACGGGTGGCTCAGTGGGCTAAACTTGTATGCTTGTAATCAGAGGGTCGCAGGTTCGAACCCAGCTTTGGTGGGTACTCGAGCTAGGCAGCCCGATGTGCACAGCATACCCTCCGTGAAGTGAGCTGGGGAGACGTGAAGGCGTTTTCCCCACGATGATCAAGGAAGCTTATATTATTGTTAAGTTAGACATGCTCAGGCACTACTTCAGAGGGTTGAACAATAATTATTTTTCTTCCCTAAAACTGAATGCCCAGCCTAAACCCTAAGTCCTAGACTGACCAAATTTGGCAACAAGATTCCTATTCCTACCCACTACTCAGTCCCACTGACCCATCCCAGTCAGTCAGATGGGGGCGCTACAGCACCCCGATTTGCATTTCTGCCTATATCTACAGACCTGTCAAGCCTACAGTTGAAATGTATTGCCAGTCCAATTCACTATGTCCTGTCAAATCAAACTGCATATAGATCTTGGTTCTACATCTTTGCCTTCTTGCATGATTTACAGATGTTTTGAAAACAGGTTTTTTGTTAACCTCCTAGGATTTTCGCCTAACATCCATAAATCTGATGTCATTCAAATCAGGAGACAGTCCTTTTAAAGATTTACAGAAAAAACTTAAACTTTCGGTAAGATACAGCCACCAGCCACACCCTGACTTTACTGATGTCTTGCCCATTTCAATCAGACAGCTATATCTCAGGGATGCTTCAGCCAATCATTACAAAATTTGGCTCACTGATGTAGGACTGTACCACAGAGAGACCCTCCAAATTTCGTGTCAATCGGTCAATCAGGAGCGCTACGCCACTGTCTATATACATCTAAGACCCACCTAGGCTCATTGAGGAAAAATGAGTTTCCAGATCAGGTAGGAAGGTGTCCAGCGATCTCACCCATTTCAACAACAGCAACGGGTGGCTCAGTGGGCTAAACTTGTATGCTTGTAATCAGAGGGTCGCAGGTTCGAACCCAGCTTCGGTGGGTACTCGAGCTAGGCAGCCCGATGTGCACAGCATACCCTCTGTGAAATGAGCTGGGGAGACGTGAAGGTGTTTTCCCCACGATGATCAATGAAGCTTATATTATTGTTAATTTAGACATGCTCAGGCACTACTTCAGAGGGTTGAACAATACTTATTTTTCTTCCCTAAAACTGAATGCCCAGCCCAAACCGTAAGTCCTAGACTGACCAAATTTGGCAACACGATTCCTATTCCTACCCACTACTCAGTCCCACTGACCTGTCCCAGTCAGTCAGATGGGGACGCTACAGCACCCCGATTTGCATTTATGCCTATATCTACAGACCTGTCAAGCCAACAGTTGAAATTTATTGCCAGTCCAATTCACTATGTCATGACGAATTTCAACTGCATATAGAACTTGGTTCTCCATCTTTGCCTTTTTTCATGATATATAGTTGTTTGAAAACAGGTAATTTTGTTAACCTCCTCGGATTTTCGCCCAACATACATAAATCTGGTGTCATTCAAACCAGGAGACAGTCCTTTTAAAGATTTAGAGAAAAAACTTAAACTTTCGGTAAGGTACAGCCACCAGCCACACCCTGACTGTTCTGTTGTCTTGCCCATTTCAATCAGACAGCTATATCTCAGGAATGCTTCAGCCTATCATTACAAAATTTGGCTCACTGATGTAGGACTGTACCCCAGAGATAACCTCCAAATTTCGTGTCGATCGGTCAATCGGGAGCGCTACGCCACTGTCTATATACATCTAAGACCCACCTAGGCTCATTGAGCTAAAACGAGTTACCAGATCAGGTGGGAAGGTGTCTACTGATCTCAGTCATCTTACCCACAGCAGCGGGCGGCTCAGTGTGCTAATCCTGTGTGCCTGTAATCAGAGGATCGCCGGTTCGAACCCAGCTTAGTATTTTGGTATTTCAGCTAGGTATCCTGATGTGCACAGTGTACTGTCTGATGTTGACTGGCCTGTTACACCTGCACTAAAAGCATCTCCATCCTAATGTCTGCCTACTACTGAGACCGTCCAGCTCTGTCCTACATCTCCTATCCTGTTATGGCAGTCTAATTCTGTCTGACTTTCTACTACCGTGGCCGCCGGTTCACTGCCGTTATTCCTCTACTGTCCGACCAGTCCGATTGTCCTGCGCTTTGGACCCTTTCGTAACTGCCTGCAGTTTCTAGTTTGTGTTGTTTTTGTAAATGAATACAGTTGTAAAGACAGACAATGATCTTTAGAAGTTTAAGACTCAACATACATATAATATAATGTCAACAAAGATCTTGTGCTACAGCTGTCAGTAAGTCACATGGTAAAACTCACGTCACGAAGTGAAGCCAGATTTGGCAGATCAGGTAAATGTGTTGAATCCTGACTGATTGTGTAACGGAATGCCTTCGGTCCCTCGAAACTCGGCAGCGATTTCATCAAATGTCCGCCCTTTTGTCTCGGGGAGCCGCAGAAACGTGTAGCTCAGAGCCAGGAGGGCCACAGTCATGAAGAGGAGGTAGACATAAGCACCGCATACTTTCTGCACAAGGAAATATAAGATAACTTTTACTTTTGTATGAATAAGTAAGTGTACGCAGTAATGAGCAGAACAAGGGGGTCGTACCAGCAATGGTGGGAAAAGCAGAGCCAGCAGGAACTTGCCACCAAAATTGAGCATGCTGGTGAACGCCATGGCGATAGGTCTGGCTGGCTGGTCAAACAGCTCGGCACCAATAAACCAAGAGATAGGACCAGGCCCAACCTCATAGGCCGAGATCAGGATAAATACCAGAAGGACTTGCAGACTGCAAAGAGCTGGGGCAGTGTGCTGAATGGGTAAATAGTGAGAAAATTAAGTAAAAACAGGCAAATGAAATGCAGGCTACATAAACTAAGAGTAATTTTGAATATGTATGATGCTACGGCTTAAAATTTCTCCATCCATTTACCAATCTTCCAATCAGTACAGGATCACAATGTAAAAATTATTTTTAAATTAATTAATATTGTGCCATCATTGAAATTGATGAATCGCATTTCAAGGTTGTTTTGAATCCCAGACTTATAATAATTGATTGTTCATTTGTTCTTACCAGTAATGTATCTGTGATGGTCATCAAAAGGTTACATATTGCTAAAGACAGGAAACCGATTAGTAGAAGTTTCCTGCGACCCGCCCTCTCCACTAGGAAGAACTTGAGAAAATGAATGGTAATTAGTCTCCTGCTTTGCAAACCCATAATGACAATGGCCTTACAATGGAATTGACTCCACCAATCGCTCAGAAGTTCTGTACAGTGAAGAAACGTCACAATTGCTCAAATAGTCTTAAAAATAAACTCACCGCAACGACAGTGAAAGTAACATTGACAGCCCCCACCCCCAGTGTCAGGTATTTGGGGTTTTCAAAGCCAGACCTGGAGAAGATCTTGGTGGAGTAATTTATGATCTGAAACAGATAAAAAAAAAAAAAAAAAAAGTTAATGAAGCTGTTGTAAAAATGACAGAAGCTGTTTCCTCTGAGCTTAGTCCCATTTAATTACTAGTATCAGATTTTAAGAGAAGTTGTCAATACTGTGTCATGCTAGGAAATCAGGACCATTACCTGAATGCTTTTCTCATAATGTTTTACAAGAATTTGCTCTAGATATGTAAATAAAAATGATAAAATGCTAAAACTCTTACGGTATCATATATACCACTGCATCGGTGTCAAACAGCATTAAATACTTCTTCTTTTTACTTATAAGTACAGAAACATAAACAAACATATACAGCATATAAACAGTAAAAATATAATATAAAATTATACAGAAATGAAGAATGTTAAAATAAATAAGGCAGGAAAGAGGCATGACTATAGCGAGCTGATAAGCTTCATATAGCTTTATATATTCTGCACCATTTTGGTTTCATCACTGACCGCATTGAACCCGGAAAGCTGGCTGCCCAGATTGACAATCAGAACAATGAAGATCGGCTGTTTGTAACTATGCTTAATGAAGAACTCTCCTATTGTGACTCTTGACTGGGCGTGAGAGGCCTCCTCTTTCATTTCCATTAATTCATTCTGCACTTTGTATGTACTTCTTCTCAGTCGGCAAAGGGCTGAAATAAAGGTCAAAGGTCACTGTCAGCCATTCACGGAGATTTTTCTTTTTTCATTGTTTCCTTCATAGGTTACAATGAATACCAGGCACAGTTCCATATTCAGGATTTTTCACAAGTGTAACACTCATAGGTGTTTAGGCACCAGGCAAGATTATTTCACCAAGTATGGTCCCAGTAGTTCTAACTCACCTGCCTCCGCTTGTTCCTCCTTTCCACAGTTAATAAGGAGGTAGCGAGGGCTTTCAGGACAGAAAGGTAGGGTTAGAAACTGCAGGAGTGCAGGGATGAGGGACAGTGAAAACATCAAGGCCCAGTACTTTTCTGTGCCCAGCACTGTATCCAAGCCCACCACCTACAATATGTGATGTAAAGAGCTTAGTCAGGCACTCAGGTATTTTCTTGCCAAAATGAGATTGACAGTCTGCAATTAACTTGAATAATCTCACCATTCCCAGAAAAATGCCAGAGGCAAAGGAAACCTGGTTGAGTGTTGCAAAGGCCCCACGCAGTTCTGTGGGGGACACCTCCTGAATGTAGAGGGGGTTGAGGCTCATAGCCAGGCCGCAGAACAGGCCGAACACTAAGCGGCCTGCGATGAGCGCCTCCAAGGATTCAGTGGCCCTGGATATGATCATGAGGCAGGCACCCAGCACAGACAGCGAATTGGCTATCAGGATGGAGTCGCGCCTGGATTGGTCAGATGGGGAACAGACAGGGATTCTAGCCAATCAGATGGACTTTACTGCTCAGCATTCACAGTGTGTCATCATTTAGGTAAGGTGCCATTAGGTATTTGTATTCAAATCAGTCTTAAATACAAAATGGTTCTGTCTGAAAGGTGAGATTTAGAGAAATCTAGTTATTTATCATAATATATTTATGCAAATAGAAAGGCTGAATGTTGCTAAATCGTCAACCAATGTGGAGACTTGCTCTGGCCCTCACCTGCCAAAGGTATCTGCCAACCCTTTAACTCCCAGTGAGCCCAGCAAAGCTCCCAAATCCTTAATGCTGACCGCAAGCGACCAGAGCATCGTCAGGCTGCCGTCTTGCAGAAACTTCTTATGGTGAGACGTCCAGGTCACATTGAAAAATTCCTGAATTATCTTCAATGAAAAAAGAAATGCTTAGCTATGTTTTCCATTGTATGCCACTTGTATTGTCTTTTTATATATTAATTGAGCTTCTGGGTAAATATAGCCATTCAATGAACTGTAGTACTCTAGTATGTAACCCTGCATGCAAGTCAGACTATATACTACCTAAATGTACACTTACCAACCAAGATAAGCAATGCATGTGCATTAATTAGTGTTCCATTCACTGTATATAATGTTTTTAGTGACTCAATTTAGAAATTTACCACACAAACATTTTTTTTAATTAGTGCTTTCTTAGATTTATTTTAAGTCTAATTATTAAATATGCATAATAGATTATAGAGGTTTTTAATTATTAAAATGAAATCAGGATCAGTAGAGAACGGCAACTCGTGAAAATTGATTTGGAACCAGTAGATTTTTGGTAAAATTCTGTAATTTGATTTGACACCTGAGTTTCCACAAACACTGACACTCTGCACAAACCTCCATTTACATTTCATTTATGTGTTAGACTGTCAAACATAGAATAAGGATTCACCCACATATTAAATCAATTTCACTAACAATAACTATATTATTATGGGATGTTTTACAACAATTATGCATTTGATACTTTTTATAATTTAAATACAGGCAGCTCTCGACTTACATAAAACACATGTAAGTAAATTCGGACTTGTGCAAAAAATATCAGACACGTAAATTTACACTTATCATTTATTTTATATGTGTTCTTTAGTAAGCATTACTAGTATATTTCTAGTTTACAGGTATGTTTTTTAGGGTGTCTTGAATGACATGGGAACTTAAATCCGATTTACGTAAAATCTAACTGACGTAAAACCTGACTTACATTAGGGTTTATGGAATGGCTTACAGTCGACCCTTCCACATCACAGGCGTCAGACATGCAGGCCCCCCGCGATCTTGTAAAAATCGTGTAATTTTTTCGGCCCCCTTTGGCAAGCAGAGCAAAGCAAAATGAAAGGATACAAGAAATGCAGGATACAAAAATCACTGCGAGATAATCATGCGAGAGGCTGCCGTAAACACGCCTGACATCCTCCAAACCAGCATTGTGCATAAATTGTATAAATTTATGTTACAAAAGCTTTTGTGTCCCCCTCTGCTGGCCTTCACGTGTCGTCTGTGGCTTTTGCAAAACTCCTGAAAAATTCCCACTTTATGCCAAACCCACGAGATATCAAACCACCATGGGGATAATCGCAATGCACTCAGATTGACTGTACTTACACCAGTCGAGAACTGCCTGTATTGATGAGGAATACATACAGCAGAAATGCTGGGTATCCTTACCTTGGCTGGGGCATTGACATTACCGGTGTGGTATCCAATCTGGAGAGAACCTAATACTGCTGCTCCAATGGACATCAGGAGAACTCGGGTCATGGGGCTCTGGGCCCAAACCAGGAGAGACCAAAACATTTATCACATGACAGTTAATTCATCATATTTCTCTACAAGTACTAATAATGAATGTCAGATATTCTCATTGCCAAACATTCTTCAGGTAAAGAAGATGCACTGACCTTCTTCATATCCATTAATTTTGTGGGAAGAGAAATAACTTCCTGAGAAAGGAATGACTGGTTACTTGGTGTTTGAAGATAAGACGGAAGCTTGGAAGTTCATGGCTATTTAGGACTAATGCCCATGATTATCACATTTTTTATAAGCCAAAGTCTTGTGCAAAAGTCTTACGCAGTCAGTGGTTTAAGAATATTTGTCTGGGTAGTAAACGTATATTTACTCTGGAACAAAACCAATTTAACATTAGAACATATGCAAATTAAGAGTAACACAAAACAAACAAGAAATCTTCTTTTCTCTAGGAAGTTACTGATATGGGTGGCTGGTTCTATATATTCATTCTATATATTCATTAAATTTCACCACCAGCTCAATTCACTAATTTACTTAATTTGTTATATAACTCAATGAGGTACTGATTTGCCAAATATGGTGGGGAAGTGCTCAAGTCAAAAAATGCATTGGTGTATTAGATGGTTGATGTAAATATTGGGATGATTTTACAAGAGATTCTGAAATATGAAAGCTGTCACACTTTGACATGCACAATATCATACTTTTACGCCAACATGAAGATCATTTAAACATCACTTTCTTCGACTAAAGATTTTGCACAGTAATATATATCACAAAACTGCACACTTCGACACATCTAGTCCTTACATGAGGTGGTAACTTATATGACATGCATTACGTAGCATATGCATTATACCTTATGTGTTACTGCTATTGTTTTAGGGCTCCAAGCAGAGTTAGTTGCAGGATCCCTTTAGTTTTTATTATTATTATTATTACCTGCTATGTGTATATTAAAAGGGTATTGATGAAATTAAAAATATTTAATACCTGACAATATTTTCAAGTGGTCTGTGTCCCCACGTCCCTTATTTCTGTCTTTCTGTAAAAAATCAGCATCAATCCAACGTCAGTTATTTTATCGCTGTCTTTGTGTCTCTTGACATTTGAAGACATGACAGGTATTTTTCACAGCAGAGCACAGACTACAGGCAATGTGTTGATGTAATAGGCACACTGTAATACTGTAATGTAACAGTGTAAGACATAACATTAAATTTATCACATTAAGGTTACCAACCTTTAAATATCTTGATTCTCTGCAGAGTCTTTCGGTTATTGTGATTTGTTTGTATGTCCAGCCGGTCTGTGCCAGATTTGTTTGTGCCGTTTCCATCCATAGGTCTCAGCGTCCGCCCAACGCCACACGGTCTGGCCCAGCGCGATAATGTTTGATCCTCACTCCCCCTGGCCTCAGACCAAAATCCCATGTCTCAAACTCCTGTTCTCCACGGCTTCAGTCCTATAGCAGAGGTGACAAAGTTGCACCTGCCTGGCGAATTTGAAACTAGTCTGAAAAAAATGTCCGCAAGGGGTCAAAGTTCTCATTACAAGAAAAGACAATCAGGTACTCTGTTCTCCCGTCTGGATGTGCTTCTTATGCGACATTGTATCTTTAATTAGAAAATATTTAAATTCACTACATAGACAGGGGCAAGTAACAGGCTTGCTTAATGCTAATTGGTTGGGTTCCATTTGCCAAGGTATCTATTGTTTACAGGTGTATTACATTAAACAAAATGTCACAGAGCACTGATAAGAATAACTCTTTCCTTTCAGCCTGAACACTCAATATTTAACAAAAATACAGTATATTAAAGGATCAATCCCGTCTCTCCTTATAGACACTGATTTTGGAAAACTTACACAGCCAACTAGGCAAGGCAGTGAGTTAGGTGGTAATAAACAGTTAAAATTGACTCTGGATTGTTCACATCCAGATGTCACAATTCATAGATACATAGTTTAACAAGCAAACAGAAATTTTTAAAAACAGCCAAAATACAAACTGAGTATGTATTTTATTTTATTGCTTTAAATTTAATATAAACATAAAACTGTCAATGTTGAATAAAATCAAGCTTTCTCTTTTTTAGTTTCAGTCTACACTTACTGGTGGTACGTACTTTGGTATCCCTGAATAAATTGCGACTGATATCAAAAATGTTCAATACAATGATGCAATGAGAAGTTGGAGGGACACTGTGTGCTGTTAACATGGGATTGATGAGTAATGTGTGCTATTGGTGGACATTTTAACATTATACTGTAAAACTTCTCTGTCTAACCTATTTATGATCACCATTAAACTACTAAGAACTGAGACATTTTATGCATAATAGAAAAGCTTCATTCAGTTTAAATTGTTCTGTCAGAAATATGATTTTGAGACGTTTAGCTTTATATCTACATGCATTTGTATTGTTAAAATTTCAGAAACAAAGTAGCCTACTGGACAATATTTTCACAGCATCCAGAGTTAGCTGGAATAGTAAACTAATACTGGCAGGCAGTGATTACTATACTCATGATGTCAGGTTTAATCCCAGGCAGATATATATTTTGCATTTCTCATTTCTGACTCTGTGACTCATATATGTATTATAGTTGGTCTCCAGGAGCACTTTAAGTTTGACGAGTTGCACATTCAGAGATTCCTTTCTGCACACCACTGTGGCACTAAGCTGTTATTTTTACACTTGTGGCCGTTCTGTTACCGTTAACAAGTCTGGCCACATTCTTCTCTCATGTTTTCAGCCACAAAACTTCCACTGACTGTATGTGTTTTTATTAATTATACTATTATCTGCAAAATTATGGTAGACATACAGGCTGTTTCTGAAATAGTTTACCCACCATGACCGATATCAACAATTATACCATGTTTAAAATAACTCAGATTACGCATCTGCTAATATTTAGCCAGACAGTAACTGGATGTCTTGAACCTCTCTGTGTGAAATATATTCAGTGCGCACAGGAAGTCTTGAGACAGATGCTCAATTCTGTAAAAATGTTGCAAATGTATTGGTTTCATAACAAAAATTGTTGTGGCAATTGTTCTTCTCTTCTGATAACACATTGCTATTATACCCTGTGTCCTTCAGTAACTGTTCAGTAACTTATTGATAAGTACAGTTTTTTTGCTTATGTAATTATCATAAGCTCTTTCATTGATAAGGTAACAATATCTTCATTCTCTTATTGAGTTTGGATACATTGTACAGTGGTACCTTAGAACACAAACTTAATTGTTTCCAGAAGGCTGGTAGAGTTGCGACTTGGTCGAGGTCCAAGTCGAATTTCCCCATAAGAAATACTGTAATGTAAATTAATTTAATCCATTCCATAGCCCCAAATGATTGCCTATTTAAACCTACAGAAGTGGACAAATTTGTTGGTACCCTTCCACAAAAAAACAAAAAATATCTCTGAAATAACTTTGTTTAATGACATCCCCTATTGTTTATTCCATAACACAAATCAGACTTTGCTTTTGATTATTGATTCAGTTGAATATTTTTTATAATTAAACAAATGGCAGGGACAAAAAAGATGGTACCTTTAATTTAATATTTTGTGCTACCACCTTTTGCCGCAATCACTGCCAACAAGCAATCGCTGTGCTTCACAGTGAGACGTCTGCATTTGCCACCAGGTAGTCTGGCCCACTCTTCCTGAACAAACTGTACAAGCTGTCTCAGGTTTGAAGGGTAGCATCTCCACACTGCAATTTTCAGATCTTTCCATAGATGTTCAATAGGATTAAGATCTAGGCTCATGGGGGGGGGGGGGCATTTGAGAATAATCCAAGTTTTTTTTCTCAGCCAACCTTGAGTGCTTTCAGCTGTATGTGTTGGGTCATGACTCATGGAACGTTCTAGTTCAAATGCAACGTAAGCACTGCCACTGAAAAAAAGCGCATTCTAATCTAATCAAGCTAGTTTGCTAGTTTGGCAGCAGAGAAAGGTGGAAGAACTTGAAAGGTTGGACCACCACTGCTAACCAGAAGAGCCACGGGCTGAAGCTCAACATGGTCAGAAGTTTAAAAGTAAAAGTTTACTTATAACAAACATTTTTGTCATGGCAGTTTTTGCCCTCCAATGATTTCTACAATTGTTTTTTTTCTGTAGCAGAATGACTATACAACACACAATTTTATATACAAAAAAAATCACAAATTTGATACACAAGTCTGAATTTATCGTCGGGTTTCTGAAACCAACACGGTCATTAATTTAGTGGTGCTTTTAACTTGGTATCAAGGCCTCTAAACTGACTGCTAGTGATCATGATGACTAGAGCTAATAGTATTCATTAAAAGGGTTGTTCTGAAAATGATCCCGTGGATTGATTTGGCTAATAGGCAAGATGCCAGATGATTTAAAATATATTAGTTACGACAGCGATTGGTATAGAAAATGGATGGATGGATGGATGGATGTTTAAGCATAATGTGGGAAGGACCAAGCAGAAACTCCAACAGTTAGTACAGACGGCCACCAGAGGGCATAACAGTGCACCATCTTGAAGGACTAAATCATAAAACATGGAGGAATCGTTGGGTTTCTGCAGTATTTACAATATACACTATACAGACAAAAGTACTGGGACACTTGGTCATTACAGCTACAGGAACCTCTATGACACCCCATTCTAAATCTATAGGCATCAATATGGAGTTGGTTCCCCCTTCATAACTATAACAGCTGCCAGTCTTCTGGGAAGGCTTTCCATAACATTTAGGAGTGTGTATGTGGGAATTTCTGTCATTCATCCAGAAGAGCATTTCTGAGGTCAGGTACTGATGTTGGATGTGAAGGCCTGGATCACAATGTCCATTCTAGTTCATCCAAAAGGAGTTGGTTGGGGTTGAGATCAGGTGCGAGCCAGTCAAGATCTTCCACATCAAACTCACCCAACCATGTCTTTATGGACCTTGCTTCTGCACTAGGGCACAGTCATGCTGGAACAGAAAAGGGCTTCCCCCAAACTGTTCCTACAAAGTTGGAAGCATAGAATGTCTTGGTATGCTGAAGCATTAAGAGTTCGCTTCACTGGAACTAAGGGGCCTACCCTAACCCCTGAAAAACAACCCCATACCATTATCCCTCTTCCACCAAACTTTACAGTCTGCACAATGCAGTCAGACAGGTAACGTTCTCCTGGCATCCGCCAAACCCAGATTCATCCATCAAACTTGCAAAGAAGCGTGATTTGTCACTCCACAGAACACGTTTACAGTGCTCCAGAGTCCAGTGGCGGTGTGCTTTACACCACTCCATCCGACGCTTTGCATTGCGCTTGGTGATATGAGGCTTGCATGTTCATGGAAGCCCATTCCATGAGGCTCCTGGTGCACAGTTTTGTGCTGGAGTTAATGCCAGAGGAAGCTTGGAACTCTACAGTTATTGAGTCAACGGAGTGTTGGCGACTTTTACTCACTATGCACCTCAGCACTCGGTGACCCGCTCTGCTACTTTACATGGTCTGCAGCTTCATGGCTGAGTTTCTGTTGTTCCTAAATGCTTCCACTTTGCAATAATACCACTTACAGTTGGACCAGCTTACCATGGAATATCTAGCAGGAAAGAAATTTCACAAAGTGATTTATTGCAAAAGTGGTATCTTATGGTACCAGACCTGAATTCACTGAGCTCTTCAGAATAAGCATTCTTTCACAAATGTTTGTAAACCTGATTGCATGATTAAGTGCTTGATTTTATACACCTATGACAATGGGTCTGAATGAAACACCTGAATTCAATGATTAAGAGGTGTGTCCCATTACTTTTGTCATTATAGTGTATTACCATCAGTAGGAAGAATTATTCTCCAAATCTAAGTGCAAGTGAATTGTAATATACATTGTCATCTGGCACAGGAGTAGTATTTAGATGTAGCCTAATTAAGCTTATTGGTTATCTTAAATTTCTGTTTTATTACTGTTAAAGGTCTGTTACAATACTGGAAGTTGGCAAAATGATAGAAACACTTAGCATATATATAAATATCAGAGAATTAATAAGGAATAAGGACACTAGTGTTGATTAAAACAGCTTCAGTCCTTCCATTAATACTGTCATACTTCCAGAATGTAACGAAACCTGAGCATTGCGAAGGGGCATATTGGAAAATCTAATTCATTCAGAATTGGAGGAGGTGGAAATCCACATTGCACCCCGGAATTTCTGATCAATAATAGGTTCAATAATGTCCATATCTGACAGAAAATGGAATCCATCTGATGACTGGAGAGGCCAAGGCTTTTGGCTTCATCCTGATCATCATGAATTCACCCTTAAATGTGTTTCACAGTGTGTTTTGGAACATAATGAGGGACTAATGTTTGCACCAGAGGGTGCACATGATCCTGTAAGATGGCCTCATAATTCTTGGCTGTTAAACAACAATCCAGAGCAATCAGTTGGCCTAGTGGGTCCCTAGAGATGGCAGCCACACTATTATGGATTCTCCAGTTTAACAGCTGGAAATAGACATTGTAGTGTAGGCATCCTTTGGCACCGTACAAACATAAACCCATAGAAATGTAGGAAAACAGGTGAAAAATGATCTATCAGTCCATAATATTTCTGTCCTCAGGAGTTCAGGGTTTGTGCTCTTTATGTACATAATTTATACTGAGTGTCTGTATAGCTTATTTGGGAGCTTTGACTTGTGTCCACAGTTTCTCTTTGTAGGTGCAGTTTGTTGTTTTATGCTGTCATGATTTTTGAAAGCGCGGCATATGGAATAATTTGGCAGTTTTTGTGAGCAATGCACCTGCAGACTGGGCACCACAAATTTGCCACCTTTAAGATGCTGTTTCCCCATGTTGCTTTGAACGCTCAAATAACAAAGTGCTGATTATCAGACCCCTTTAATAGCCGACACATACTTCTAATTGGCATTCAACCTAATATGACTCACCTCTGTAACTGCATTTCTAACTGAGTTTTGCTTCAAAGTTAAAGTCCTTTTTCATGTGGTACCGCTGTTATTTTGTCCACCCCCTGCACTACTGCACACTTCCTTGAGATACGAGTCGCGTCGCTGGTTTTCAGGTTCTAATTATGTATTACTACTGTACCATTTTTTTGAGAAAAAAACCACTGAAATGCACATACAAGTGTGCACTAAATTGCACAAAATTAGTGGTTATACTGAATTGCCTGCCGTGTGTGAATAAAGGCAAGGCATGCAGGCCCAGGAAGTCCCACTGCTGCTCTGCACAGGCCATCATGCTATATGATTGACTGTAGTGTGCTGTTCTGTGGTTTTCGCTCATCTGGGACGATGTGTCCAGCAGAGCCAGGGGGCCAATTATACAGCAATAAAAATCACCTCATACACAAGTTTCAAAGGCTCCCAGGAGATTGTGGTAGCAGCGGCTTCCCTTAAATCTAATATGTGGGATCTTTGTTTATTTTAGATTTTTTCCCCCCTTGCCGAAGTCTTTAAGCAACTTTCCAGATTATGTTTTCACATTTAATATGCATGAATGGCAGTTAAAGGCAGCTCTAGCAGAGGAAACTGAAATTACACATTTATGTATTAAGTAATTCAACCCAGATGCTGTTAAAAGTATAAAAGAGGGAAAATATATAACGCAGTTTAAGAAGTGTATGTAGATGGTTATTGATTGACATTTATAGGCAGGAGTTACGAAAGCGGCATCTGAACTACATATACAGGGCATCTTTCCGCCCAGACAGAAGGCCAGTCTTCGTCACATAGATACACTGTGGTCACTTTAAAGGCAACGGCTACCCTGTGGTGTTAGCATGTAGCGCAGCAGGCTAAGCCTCTGTGCCTGTGAGCAGAAGGTTGTTGGTTCAAGCCTGCGGGCCCTTGAGCAAGGCCCTTAGCACCCAGCTCCAGGGGTACTGGAGCTGGCTGCCCTTTACTGCCAAGCTTGTTCTCACACCTACTTGTGTGTCATGAGGGAGCAGGATGAGGTATGTGGAAAGAGAATTTCCCCACAGGGATCAATAAAGTATCATCGTTTCATGCTGTGTTTGTGGGAGAAACCCATGCAAACGCCAAAAGCAGTGAGGTGCTGGCCTTCAAACTCATAACCGTACAGGTATGAGGCAGAAGGGCAACCTACGGAACTGCAAGTCCCTGCTGCTCCAGGGAGGAAAAGGAACTCCTGGTTGTGCTGGCTGGAATTGTTGTCAGCCAAGGGGTAACATTGTTGCCTTGTGACTATCCCAAGCACCCCTGGGGGTTGTCAGTATGATACAATCGTAGGCCATCAAAGAAATGGTTAAAGCTGTTTGTCTGGGATACCTTGTTGGGTAGCTAGATGATACCCTGTTTGGTAGCTAGATGATGCCCTGTGGGGTAGCTAGATGATACCCTGTTTGGTAGCTAGATGAAACCCTGTTGGGTAGCTAGATGATGCCCTGTTTGGTAGCTAGATGATACCCTGTGGGGTAGCTAGATGATACCCTGTTTGGTAGCTAGATGATACCCTGTGGGGTAGCTAGATGATGCCCTGTTTGGTAGCTAGATGATACCCTGTGGGGTAGCTAGATGATACCCTGTTTGGTAGCTAGATGATACCCTGTGGGGTAGCTAGATGATGCCCTGTTTGGTAGCTAGATGATACCCTGTGGGGTAGCTAGATGATGCCCTGTTTGGTAGCTAGATGATACCCTGTTTGGTAGCTAGATGATACCCTGTGGGGTAGCTAGATGATGCCCTGTTTGGTAGCTAGATGAACACCACTTTGGTTCCCAAACCTCTCCTCTGGGGCATCTCAGCCAGTCCATGTATTTGTTTAATTTCACCACTATCTCACTTAATTAATTATATTAATTAGTTTTAAAAAGTAAATTAGGTATAGATTAACCAAACATAGTGTGCTGTTGGTTGAGTCAACAAACACATAGGTATGTTGGATAGTTACTGAAAATACTGGGGTGACTTGGAGAAGTTTTAAAATGGTTAAGTTGACACACTATGACAGACATAAAATTATAGTTTTACACCAACATAAAGATAATTTGCGCATAATTTTCTTTGGCACCCTAAGATTCCTGGCTCCTTATTTTGCAGTAAAACAAAAGGTCCCATTGAATGTTTATGCACTTATTCTATTTTTTATATTATGCCTGAGGTAATGAATCGGCTGGTCATTATAAAATATAAATTGTACCATTAAAATATTTGCACAAATTATTAAGTACAATTCGGGTATCAGTTATGAATATAGCATAATGTGTGAGTTTGCTCTCCTTCTTCGTCTTTTAGTAGCATATACTTACACACAGACACACACACACAGTCGGGTAAACATATCTTTATGGGGACTGCTCATTCATTTCTATGGGAAAAATGGTAACGCTAACTATAACAACCGTAACCTCTACCCAGGCCTAACCATAGCCATTAGTAACCAAGCAAAATGCAAGAGCTTTTGCATTTTTAGTTTTTTCATTGCAGTCATAGATTTTTATTAAATTGAGTTTTTCCATAAGCCAGCGGTGGCCAATCTTATCCGCAAAGGGCCGGTGTGTATGCTGGTTTTCGCTGCAGCTCCCTAGTTAGATTACTAATTAGAGGACTGATTGGCTGAAGAGTCCTCACACCTGGGTTTGAACAGCTGACCTACAGGTTATCCCAAAAACCTACACACATACCGGCCCTTTGCGGATAAGATTGGCCACCGCTGCCTTATGGAAAAAGGGGTATTCATCATGTTGTGGGGACATTGTGTCCCCATGAGGTAAGGTATACCCACTCACACACATACACACACACACACACACATGCAAAAAACAGCTCTCAGACACCTGCAACTTTCTGCCTTCTTTCTCCAGCTGAATTCGCAATCGTTGTGTGTAGGCTTTCCTACTAAATAACCTCTGACATGAGGACCATGGCCTCCTGGCAGGCGACCTTTGACCCCCACAACCAGACCATGAAGTAGCAGTGGTCTGCTCCCAGGGAGAGAGCGTCAGATGCAGATGGTGAACACCCTCCAACCCCCGAGAAACCATCAATAGTAACTGCTGCCTACATTATGTTACCTAATGGCTCCCATTATCATTGTTAATGGAAAAAGAAACAACGAATGACAAGAACACACTCCTAAAAATTTATAAAGAATTATAAGAACGTAAAAAACTTGTAGGGCTCTCACTCAGTAGTCTACCTTTAAGCCTTTGTTCTTGTGAAAATAACTGCGAATTTGTTTACAATTAAGTACTCCTGTTTCATTGTGAATTAAGAGACGATATGTACATTTTTCAAATTCTATAAAGCTGTCTAAGAGAAAGAGTAAGATCTCAAACTAAGGTGATTGTGCAAGGAAAGAGCTGATGTCAAGGACTATACTACTAAGGATTAAAAATGTCCCTTACTTAGATATACATTGATATATGACAGATCCTAATTAGGTCATACGAATTGTTAAATAAAGCATGAAAATCTTGTATAATTTATAATGACATTTTGTTTAAAGAAAATCAGGATTGTTTAAAGAGTAAATGGCTGATAGCAGAAGTCAGAGGCAGATGACTTGGGCTGAAATCTGTACCTGTCAGTGCTTCCATTGCCTGTTTCTAGAAATTAACCTGAAGATCAGAAATAGTCATTTTTCTGCAGTAAAGATTTTTGACGATATGATTTCCCCATAAATGTATCTACATGAGATTCACAAACCAGTTGGATGTTGTACGTCAGAAATGAAAATGGGACCCCATGCAAATATTAGCCATTTTTAAATGTGTATAAGTCCTAAAATGTGCACTCACCTACCCCCCCATCCCCCCCCCCCCCCCACACACACAACACTCCACACGTCCCTGAGCACCTGCATCATTATAAAACTCTTTTGAACTTCAAACTGGATGTCAAATGCCATATGTGGCAGTGCAAGGCAGATGTACTGCAGATGTACTGCAAACTTCCCAGTTCACCCCACCAGCCCCCCCAATACCAATACCAATCTCCATTTCTAAGAAGCTTCCACCGCCAGACTGCATGTCGAAGAATCCCTGTACACTAATTCTCCCAGAATTACCCCATTGCTAAAGGACAAAGCCGCTAGTAAATTGTATCTCTGATAGGTTTCACTCATAAACTAATTTGCAACACTTAACTCTCTATTCTCAGATTTATCTGAATTCTATGAATGCTGTTCATAAATACTACATTTGTGTGTTTTGTGTTCCCTGAGGTGCCACATCTCATGCGGATGGTTTGGTCAATGTACTGTCTTTAGTGTCCTCACTGTAGAATATGAACTTTTATATTGTTATATTAAACCTCCTTCCATCCATCCATCCATCCATCCATCCATCCATCCTCTACACCCATAGGACAAACCGCCATATCTGATTAAACAGAAAACAATAGATTTTTCATAATATTTATTTCATATTAAAGAGGTCAACAGACTAAAAAAACAGATATTGCCTTTTCTCATATTTAAACAACCTCTCTACAAGGGATTGCTAAGTAAAAGCTTGGGTTTTGGCCCTTTAGAAGAGCGGCTACTTATTTCCACCAGTAGGTGCCATTAATGTGTCCTACAGCATTTCATGTCGCCCTCTCAACACAGGTAACAAATGAAATATACAGAACACATCACATTTGTCATATGGCCCGGCAGATCAGAAGTCCTGAAAAGTATTGCTTTCCTTTTGTCTGAACAGTCCTCTATAAACCTCCATCACAAAGGCTTTTCCTGTAGATTAACAATGATTACACCCATGTCTGTTCCACTAAACAATTTGGATGTTTAAAATGTGCCAGGGGTCTGGAAGTACTTGAGCAGACACACAGAGCCAGTGTTTCTAAAGGCTCATGAACTGAAAAAAACCATGAGCAGGGTGACCATGCTATCTGGCTCTCTGGGCCAGGCTAGACCAAGAGGACTCAACTATAAACACTGGAATACTGGCAAAATACCAGAAAATCGAATAAACAGAACTTCTGCAACCAATTGTTTCAGAACGCTATCTGAAAAACCTTTGTTCAAATATGCATTAACAAATTGCGGCAAATTATTTCAATACTACAGTACCTTTACATTATTTTTGGACAAAAAATCTGTCAATTTACCAATATGGCTGCTTTTGGAGTATAAGTGAAACCCAAGATTAAGGGAAAAAAAAACAAAAACAAATAAAGTCCACATAAAAAGCATATAATACATATTTACAGAGTGAGTAATTTAATTTACTTCCATGAAGTAGGGCAGTGGCTTCTTGGTACAATGTCAGTAACACACAGCAAACAAGTAAATGAGTCACTTCAAATTAAAAAAAAATGACCACATGGGCTGCAATAACTTTTTTTCACGTTTCAAAATCTTGTTGACACTGTTGTTGTCAACATCCAGAAGAAATAACAGGCTAAAAACATGATTATGATGTCATAATGTCAATGTTGTAACCATAAGAACAAGATGAAGCTATTAGCAAATGCTGCTGAGGAGAACTGAATGTTCCCTCTTTGGATCAGTGACTCTGCTATTGCTTCGTCAGCTGGCAAAATCCTTAACATTTCTATTGATATTTTGCCCTACCTTTCTTTTACTGCTATTTGCTTTTTATATACAATCTTAATACATACCCCATTGCATCACATTCTGTGACATACTAGTACTTCTGAAATCGACTTTAGTGAACGACAATTAACCACTGCTGCAGCAAAAGTTTAAATTGTATATAATTGAATTACTATTTATTAAGCTACTTTATTTTCATCGGATTAATGGTGTGAGAAAGGATAGGCTTGAAAACAGGATCAGATTCCAGATTTGAATATGGATGTTCTTGAGGTTTTTACTAAATTAGCTATGATAAAGCTTGCAGATACTTGTTTTGATCCCATAAGCATGAATAAAATTCTTCAAACCTTAGGGAGTAAAACAGGTTAATAAGTAAGGGCTAGAGATAGACAATTTTTACATGGAGGAATCCCCACTAGCTAAGGAACAGAATTTTCTGTGATTACCTCCTTTGCACAAATATCATTCATATAATTTCAGTTAAACAATTAAATTGAAAAACAAGTCAGAAACAGAACAAAAAAAACCGTCTAAATGCCTAACAATGGGAGGACAAAGTGCAAATATTTTGGTGACACTTTAATAACTTAAAGTTGACTAATTCTGTGCTCCGTCTCCTGCACTGAGTACGCACTGTTTCCCTCTGTGCCCTCTGTTCTTCCCTCATCTCCAGGAACCGTGTCTCTTCACACCAGACGCCGTACTGGGAATAGGCAGACAGAAAGAGGAGTGTTAGGTAAGCGCTCGGCTATCCAGCACGCAGACATGCACAGATGCACTAATGATTGAGGGCCGACCCGGTTCTCCTCTGCAACAGGTCATGCGAGACAAACAAAGAGAGTGTGCTGGAGAACATGCAGCTCGGTTCCGTGGGCTTAGCTGCGGGTGGCTGTGGCAGGTGCGGCAATGAAAAGCAGCTCCAACAGCTGCCTTGACGTCTTACATAAAATGTCACAGAAGAATGTCCAGGATGCATCACAGAGGGATTATGATTAGTCTCAGGGACATGTGTGATGCACCATGTGTGGCTGATGTGCATTACAGCTATCTGGTTTCCGTCCTTTAGTATTTCTCCTAAACATCCAAGACAGAAATAATGTAATTCTGACATAACTGTAGTACAACTCAGTTATGCTTATACCTATGATACACTCATTTTCCTAGGCTCACAGGACCAGGACAATGCACCAGATACAATGTCTCCTCATGGGCCCATAAGGTACAGAGTAGCTTTAGAAATAGTGGTTTCAGAAAAGGAGATGGACAGGTCGTCCAGATTGCTTGCAGATGTTTTTGGAAATGGGACTAAATATGGGGGCAGGGCGAGCAGTGGAGGGGGGGGGGCTCCTGGGTTCTGCAATGGACATCAGAGGCTGCTGGTTGGGGGGCAGTGATTTAGCAACAGGGGGTTGGGGCGGGGGTGTACAGGTGAACTATTGTCAGACGGTGATTTGTTAAAGGCTGGAATCATTAGCTTCACTCTAAAACATGTCATTTATTTTAGCGTTTTCATATTCACTCTCCACCATCACGTCTGACCAATATGTAACTCCATCCATATTATCAAAGGGCTCCTCAGTTTTCCCGTGCAAAATCTGGCGTATTATTAATCTCTACATAAACGACATTGTTACATACATCCATCTTTCATAACCACATCCACTGCAGAGTCACTATGACCCTGGAAGCTGTCCCAGAAAACAGAGGATACCAGACCATCTCCAGCGAAACTTTCAGACACTAATGGCAATTTAGAGACAAGATTTCACCGAAGCTTTTTTGGATTACAGGAGGAAACCGGAGTACCTGGATGAAACCCACGGAAACCAAGGGAGAACATAAGAGAACTCTAGACACACAATGCCTTAGTGGGATTCAAACCCACAATGCTGAGAATGTAACCTACAGCTTTACCCAATGAGCCACCACTGCTAAATTTGATCCAGATTTTCATTATTTCTAATGAGTCAGTTTCAGAGAGCAAAGGTAAACAATAGACTCAAGGACAGAAAAGTTGACTTTGAATTGGGTCATTGTACAGTTGTTTTAGTTCTGGATTTTTTTAAAAAAGTGAAATTCTCTTGAGTTCTGGGCCTGATTGATTTTATGATTCTGTTGGTTTTGTAATATGTGTAACCATATTCTTACAAATGAAATTTAAATAGTTTACATTTTACATTGCGCAATGATACATGAAGAAGCAATAATTTACAATAAGTACATGCATACGTTTCTAGTGTGCGTATTTATCATAGAATTCTGCTTGAGTGTGAAGGGTCACAAACATTTACAGCCTGGGACCCCAAAGGTTAGAAAAGAAGTGGAGATTAAAGGACACCCTTTTTCTTTAGAATGTAGACTTTCTAAACATCTGTCCATTGTATGGGTAGCTACATGGTGTAGTACTTAGGACACGGCACCATTAAGCACACAAACCTTAGTTAACCCTTTAAATACTGGATATTCTACTGATAAGCAGAAGTTCACTGTTAAAGTTTGATATTGCTATTATACAATAATAACAATTATGTAAGTATGTAATAAAAGCTGCTGCCACAGAGGCCAGAAATATAATAAGAGAGCAGTTTGTATCTACATGAATATTGCACTCAAAAAAATGAAACTTAAAAATTGACCTTAAGCACTCACTCTACCATAATGTGGTACACACAAGGCTTTGTTAGAATACAAAAGAAATTCATTGATTACAGCCATTCTAGGAAATAATTCCTGAAAGAAGGAATGTAAGAAATTACAGTTTTCCAGGTTGTCGGAAGTTCATTATCATCTCTAAATAGTGTGACAGGAAGTAGGCACTGGCAGATCCAGTGTCTGGTACTGCGCTCTCAAATCCAGTGTCTGGTACTGCACTCTCAAATCCAGTGTCTGGTACTGCACTCTCAAATCCAGTGTCTGGTACTGCACTCTCAAATCCAGTGTCTTATTAAAGAAGGTGGCTCAGGCATAGAAATAAAAGGATGCCATCCTATTATGGGATTACTATGTATAAATGTGCTTAGTCACAATCTAATAAACAGCTGAATCCTGCAGGGAAGATATTCCAGCAACCACAATGAATCCTTCAGCGAACAGCATACATTACAATGAGGTTACCCGCAATTAAAATTTACCACACAGGGCAATTAGGTTTTGCAGGGGCGTCAAGATCTCATATGCTTCTAAAGCTGTGTTTCCCAAGCCGGTCATAAAGCTCCCCTTTCAAGGCAGACTTAATGACAAGCAGTCAGATCGAGTTTCAAACTTAAGTGAGTGAATACATATGGACCAAAACTTTAGGACATCTGCCACACTTTGTGGGACAGAACTACAGTGTCTCTCCATACGGAACCCAAACATCAAATATGGTGTCCTTGCACAACCTCACCTTCACATTTTAGGAAACAAGCATACATTTTTGAAACAAAATGTTTTTCTGGTTCTCGTATAGCAAAAAACATCATTTACACGACATACAATATATATACGAAACATCACTGATTAATTTATGCAAGGCATGATAAAATGATACAAGACCCTACTAGTCTCCTTACATCAATCAATCAATAAACCAACCAATTAATCAATCATTCAAATAATTAGTTTATTAATTGTATTAAATCAAATTAAATTTTATTTTATAGGATAATGACTAGGAAGGTTTTATTTGTCCCAGTGTTGAACATCCAGTCATCTATACAAGTTTGTTCCTCATTGTGTTATGGCTGAAAACCCCTCCCCTTAAATATCAGAAATGGCCACCATTAAGTATCACGTTAAAATTCAGCTAATTATATCTCCTGATCGGCCATGTTAGATTGTACCACCACAACCTCTACTTTTGGTCAGACGTGACGTCAAGTCAAGTCAGGACTTATTTATATAGCACATTTAAAAACAGCCCCAGCTGACCAAAGTACTGTGCAATTTGTCAAAAACATGTAAAAAAAACCCTACAGATATAAAAGATTATGGTTATAGATTCAACGTGATCCTTTGCGTAGAAGAAAAGTTAAAACAGAAGACTCACAATAATAGTAATATGTCATCAAGAAGCATTTTCTATATCATATATTGCTGTTTGAAGCTACTTGTGGGATTTTTAAAACAAGTAGTGTGACCGTTGTTGTTTTTAAGTGGAGCTGGACAGGATGTCCAGATCGACCAGCTGATTTGACAAGATCCACCACTGCTATTTTACCAAATGCTCGGAGAACTGAATATGGTATAAAGATGTTTCTTTTTTACAGTTACATAAATTATTACTTGGGATTTTGTTTTCTGGCAACCAACAACCTAAGTATCATAAGGACCACATGCAATTTACGAGTACTTGTTACAAAGCCGTACTGAGGTCTGTCCGTGTACTAAGAACGCTTAATTTCAACAAGAGCACATGTTAGTGTCATCAGCTCTTATTTATTTGCTTAATGTTACACTTATGGATAATATCAGCAATTTGTCCAAATGAGATGCAAAGAGTTTCTTTGGACTTCAATCATATTTCTCACAAGAAGCACTGTTGCAACATTATCAAAAATAGTTTTTCTTCTTCCTTTAAAATAAAGTATTAGATTATTTTGGTTTTCTTGTGACTTTTGCATTTACAGTCGCAGTCTGTGGAAATCCTGAAAATAATACATATTGATTGCATAATATTTACAGACAAGACACCGTTAATCACTCTTTTAAGGTCAACTTTGATTATAAAACAACAAATGTGAATGTAGGACTTTAAATTTCAGGTCTCATTTTATGACTCAGATCACTTCCTATTTCAGGGATACGTATCATAAAAGACCAAAATGTTTTTTTTTTCAATTGCCTGAATCACAAATAAAGTAACACCAAAATACTTCACATTTCTCATATACTGTTGTGGTTTGATTAGTTAAGTGTGAGTGTAAATGTACCTATGAACTTTACTCTTTCCTTGTAGCAGATTGACAATGACCAAGTTACAGTACTCTGGTGAGATTAGCTGCCACAGTTCCAAGCCCAGTGTCACACAGAAGACAGTCAGATGTTTCCTACTGCATTTGCCAGTCTTGAAAGAAAGAATAAATATCACCTGGAAAAAACCTTCCCTTTCAACAACCTGAATGTTCAAGGCTGATCTTCTCCTGAAAAGACGGGAAAAGATATCCCAAAGGGAACATTCCCAGAACCTCAGCCAATGTTACGTGATGGTCCTCTCAAAGTTGCCATAGATCATTCTTACTGTAATGTTAATTTCAATGTTTTACATTTTAACAAAGGTTCAGTCAATGTCAGCATGATAACATGTTGAAATTTTTTTATAATAAAGTATTATCTTACATAAGTTCATAAGGCAACATACAATCCAGCTTTACACACATGACCTTTGATATGTAAAGTAACAGTGTTTCAGGCCCTTCATTTGTCTGTATATTATTACTCTTAGCTGTAGTAGTACGATAGTAGTAGCTGTAGTAGTTCATGGAACATCAGGAAAACAGGACACTTTAAACATGTCTGTACCTTAATCGTAAGATTCGGTAAAAGTTCCTGGAATGAAAAATTGTGTAAGCGGGGTAGATTTTTGTGCACTGTGTACTAGCTATGAAATAGGAGTCACGAGGCTCTTGCTTGGGTTGCTGTGCACCACTGAAATTGCTCGGCTAAAGCATGAAAATGTGTTTTGGTCTTCAAAATATATACAAGTGGAGTTACACATCTGAGGCATTTTCTGTCCATTTACCATACAAAATCCCTTCAAGTAAGCCATTATGTTTGGCTTGCTCACATTGTGGTGATATAAACGCTCTTGAATGCCACACTAACTGTGGCCTACTCAGTGTATATGTGAAAGAGGGGAGAAAGTAAAATAAACTTTCATTTGGCTGATATTGCCCCATGGTTTCCAAGCATCTCACTGTTTATACTGGCATGCATGCCCAGTTCGACAGGTCTGACAGTATGCCCACTATGAGCCACTGTTTTTGGTTGCGGTAGGTAGTTCCAGAATAAACACATGACCTCAGGGCCCTCTGGTGCTTTGTAGACCATCAGGCCAGTGTAAACAAGGACAGAGAGGTTAAGGGAATCCCATTGGGCCATATGAGGCATAAAGAACAGCAACAAGTCCCAATGACCCAGAATGATTTCTATATGTGTTAACTGAATGTACACTATAAAGATAATTGCATTATTATATAGTTGCTTTGCCCACATGTGTTGGCTGGATCTAACAGCTGTGATCACTAATTGTGGCACAAAGTCCCCCGGCAGTGTAGCAAATTAGCATTGTCTTGCCAAAAGTCAAAGGGATTAATAGGGCAGGGTATCTCATGCTACAAAATTACCGTGTTATACATTCTTTATGTCTTCCCTTTTAAAACAGCAATTTTCAGAAAATGTTACAAAAGCTAAATCACCAGATCACCAGTTACCAGTTTCTTGTCTATCTGCTGGGACCTAAAACCCCTTCCTTTTTACAGTTCATAGTACTCTACAGTCTACAGCTACCTGTATTTTATACTTTATGAATTTTAAATTCAATACTTTTCACATTGCAAATTATTTAGTCTGGTGACTTAGTTGCGTACATTGATATTTACACTGGTATTGCCTAAAGGGACATAGAAGTGAGGGTCCCAAGCAGGGGCGGATTAACGCACAGGCTAGATATGGCTTAAGCCTAGGGGCCCCACGTGTGCCAGCCTGCAAGGGGGCCCCTACTGGCGCGGAGGGGGGCGGGGTTGGGGGGCCCACAGACTACTGTAGCCTAGGGGCCTCTGTGCACCTTAATCCGCCCCTGGTCCCAAGGCCCTAACAGTGACATCACTCTGCTACCTACAGGGTTTGAACCAAACAACCTTCTGACCACAGGTGCAGAGCACAACCAAGCCAGCTGCCCCAGATACACTGCTCCAGATTTTTTCATCTGACAGATTTTGTTACTATGCATTGACACCAGAAAAACTGATTGTCATAGTTTTTTTTGGAGAGACATACTCCTGCAGAATATGCAGTTCTGGTGGGACAATTACCTCTCACAAAATTCAAAAGGAACAAAGACAGACAGTAGAAGTATTTTGAATTTTAGATCAGTTGTTCTCTTGTTCTTATCCACCAATGAACAATGAAACCACATCAACAAACTGGTTTCAATTGCCACTGTGATACTTTAATATTATTGTTTTTAGATTTTTTTCCACTCAGCCATGCAATATACGATCAGCGCTACATCAAAAAGCAGCCTTCTGGTACCCAGATAGGGTGACAGAGTCTTGAAGGAATCTATTAACAGAATCAGTATCTGGGCAAAATTATAACCTTTAAAATAAGCAATGAGAACAAATGTTAGTGATTATTTTTCAGACATTCACAGTTTTTCTCAATTGCTGTGGCATATTTTGTGAAGCATACCTAACATTCCCAAGACTATAAGAGCATTTCTCAAACCATTCCATGCCTATAGCAAAGCACTGTTATACTGTAGCTGCAACAGCCTGTACTTCCCCAAACAATTACCTCATGTCTCAAAAGCAAATTATTCCACCAATGAATTAATCAGTGCCGCCAAAATGAAAAGTACAGTCAGCATCGTTTTAACCAAAATGCTTAGATATATTGTCAGTATGCCAGTGTATTTCTGCTCCGGAACTCCACAATGCTCAATGATAGTCAGTTCCCACTTTCTCATTGTCACCGACTCATAGTTTTTCTTTGGCAAACTGATACTTATTCATGTCAAAGACACCAGCTTCAGCACTGCAAGGCACTGCACTACAGTATGTAAAGTTCACTGGCAAGAGACAGCACTCGCATGCACTTCTTCACATCTCCAGACACAGTACAATAGCAAACAAAAAAAGCCACACAGCACTGTGGCAATACAAAAACAACGAAATGAAAACAAAACCATGTACTGTGTGAAGCAAAAACAAAAATGCTATTTCACTACAGTTTATGGAATGTATTTTTAAATAGTTTTGAAAGCTTAGTTAACTGTTTCGCATTTGCTGGCTAACACAGTGATCACATGCATATATAGTTTTGGGTGTAAAATTATTACAGTGGGAAACTACATAATCTATTTTGACCAACAAGACGAAAGCAAATGAAAATTGTGCCAAATGATGACAACTGTACAAAACGATTTCCACATATGTACTAAAACATTTGGAAATTTGTGCGAACCAGTGGGAAATGATGTTCTGCTGTGCAGATGTGACATTGTGGTATGGGGATTACACTTGTTGTTTTGCAAATGTTAATCGTCATTTGAGAAATGCTCCAAAGCAATTGAGGAAAACACTAACGGCAGTTCAAGCGAAAGCAAATTAGTATGGCTTACTGAACAAATGACTGCCTTGCCTTGTTCCTTGGCCGATGCTGCTCACTGAACTACCTGCTGGAAGAAACGGAAACACAAGTTTACTTGTTCTGCATGCAAGTCTGTGCCACAGCATCACTTCTCAACAAAGCCTACTGCTCTTCCAGGAGACTGACTTAATACATTTTACACAGATGCCAGTGTGTAGCTGTAAGCAGTTTCCCGTACTGAAAGCCAGACAGATGCACCCTGGGAGTCTGGAGGTGTTCTTTCCATTTGTCCTTCCCTGCCCTGCATTCCGAAGGCATTTATTTCCCTCTGTATTTTGGCAAGCTAAGGCAAATAAAAGCTAGGCAACCGATTTCAACTGATCTCAGCCATGATCAGCAATATCCGAGCTATAGAGCTATCCAGCTATAAATCAGCAATAGCTAAACAGACAAGACAGACAGACAGACAGACAGACAGACAGACAGACAGATAGATAGACAGATAGATAGATAGATAGATAGATAGATAGATAGATAGATAGATAGATATGACTGCCTGGCAAGAGTATTTTTTAAAATTGAATAAAAACGCAAACCTAATCGCTCGCTGAACTGGATGCATATGATCAGAAGTTTAAATAGAAAAGTTTATACTGGCTTATTGTGTTGGGTCAACATATCAGCAGCTTATCCTTCCTCCACTCGTAGTCATCCTCACCTCCATCCTTACTCACTCCCAAGCAGCCCTTCAGCTCCAGGAGAGAAATGGCCTTATCATTATTCAGGTCACAGTAGTCAATGAACTTGCGGGCACACTTCTTGGGTTTGGCTTTCTTCTTCACGTAACGCCTGAAGGGCTTAAGCTCTTTTTTATTGATGTCACTGCTTGCGTTGTTATCCAGCTGGGCAAAGTACCAGTGAACCACACGTTCCTCCAGCGTGTGGGTGGGGTCCGGTTCCGCAAACCTGGGCAGAAAGTAGAACGCATATTAAAACGACGCTATAATGGAACATTTGCTAATTAAATAAAGCAAAGCAATATATAGCAAGGTTTTATCAATGGCAGTGCTCCATGCTCGTGGGTCTGTTGAGTTTAAGAATATTGTATCACTTACCTCCCACCACCAGAGGGGGTGGGTGAGTTTACAGCCTGTACCATGTCTGTGGTAAGTGCATCCAACAAAGTGGTAATGAATTCTACTTTCTTTGCCTCTGGGCAACCTGTCATAAGTGTGAAAGGAATTGCAAAAAAGAGTGAATAATTTTGCTTCATCGAAGGAACAGCAGCTTGATCTTTTCTCAGTGGGTATCCTCTGGAGGATTTGCAGTTCCCGTGACTCTAATTTGTTCTTAATTCAGGGGGTCCCCTTGTCTCATGCCCTGTTCTGCCTGCGATGGGCTCCAGGCTTTCTATAGTTTGATTTCTGGAGTATGCATGTCATTCCCATGTTCACATTAAATGTCTTTTGGATTGCCCTGTATATGTAAAGTATCAACTATGGGAAAAACAAATATTTTAATATTTTATACATGCTTAGTAAAACATATACTTTACCCAAATATTAGATTCTTTGCATATGTAAAGGCACATGACACATCATACGATACAGTGTAGACAGAGATTAGAAAGAAAGAAAGAAAGAAAGAAAAGGCAGAGGACTGGTATAACCGAGCAATGTTGGAATTTTGCAGCCTTGTTAAATTTTATGACACAATGGCAAACACTAAGGGTAACGTGTTTTAATTGCCCCGATGCATGTTTTTTATAGCATGTTGGACGAGCGCAAACTTTTCCACCTTAATTGTGTTTGTTAAAAAGACACTTCAAACACTGTAACATAATAAAGTAAGCATCTAATTTTGTAGGTTTCTTAACCATTAATTCACTCTCCAGCTATGAACCACCTAATACCAACACCGTTCCTTCCTTTATGTTGACTGAGCGTGTTTTGCGTGATCAAACAGCAAAACAGGTCAATCCAATTAGCATCTCCCGAAATACAGCAACGCAGAAACACAGTGCTTCAGTGCATCTCTATCCAAGTGTTAAATTAGTCATTACAGTAATGAAATGATTGTGGTGAATATACCCTGGATGGGACATCAAGTATAAAAAACCTCTCTTGTTTTCCTTCTTGAAATTATTCCTTTATCTAGCATGGAGAGTGTCGAGCTATAGCGGGTGACTGCCTATCATTTGTTTTCCCATGATGTCCATCTATGTTTTGCCGGTTCTGAAGTTATAACAGCCCCCCCGAGCCCCACATCCCTCACACATGCCGTAAATCTGCCACACTTCTGCAGGGGAGTGCAAACTCGTGCATCACTCTGCAGATTTAACAGATTTTTGCATTAAATAAGCATTATAAGTAACAACTTTAAATCACGGGTAAAGAGCTCAGCTACGAAAACAAAGTCAATGGTAATGAGGCTAGGGGTGTATCACCAAATTATGGTATCAAAAAGTATTACATGGGAAATGTGTAAATACATTCTACTTCCCTCTAAAATAGGACGACATCAAAAAATGCCTGTAAAAATGCCTCTGAAGTAAGTTAAGCAACTTGAAGTTTAGGCAGAATCATTCTGATGTTTTCTAGTGCTGAGAGTTCAGTGTCTAACAGCTTTTTTTGCTCCATAATTATTCAGCACCCGAACTTGTGAATTCTGGGCATTGTTCGATTCCCTGCTTTACCTTGCAAATCTCTGTCCCGGAATGGATCGTCCGTTTCAGAGGCCCGCGACCGAGCACCACTGTCACAATCAGGCATCTGGTATCTAATGTCATGATAGAGACAGGGACAGGGAGGCAATATGGACATTGGTCACGAAGTGGTGTGCAGAAGGGGATGACATGGGGTATGGCCCAGGATCCAGAGTGTAGGGACCTATAATGTGATCAGATTTACATGACTGAAAAAACACAGTTCTCCCTGTTGTGATACCATACCTTTCAAAAAAAAATGAGTGAGTGATTTTTTTCCCCCAAATAATTTTTTTTCTCGAATACTAGATTAGAATAAAAATTAAAGGCAATTCTGCACTCCTTGATTCATTCCATATTTTTTGATAATGTGCCAAAACAACACAAAAATATAACCTATTTTACTTGACAATGTAAGATTAAAATGACATAATAAATTTTCTTGTACTTTAAAAATCACAATTGTACCTTCTTCACACTTCTTGGTTTGTTTCTTTGAAACAAACAAAAAAAAAATCTCTGAAATGCAGACCTCAGAATTCCACAAACAGACATTAGGTGCCAGTCTGAGTTTCTTGATCATATAGCCATCAATCTTCTATCCACTCACCCTGGTCAGGGTCAGAGGACGAGGCCTGGAGCCTATCCCAGGCAGAACAGGATACAAGACTGAGGTACAAGATCCTGGACAAGATGTAAGTCCATCAACACATAGGCGCATATATACACTACGGTCTTGGAGACAGCAAGTCATCTAAATGCATGTCGTTAGACTGCCAGAGGAAACATACAGAGACACACTGAGCAAAGGTGAGGTTCAGACTGCCAACCTCTAACTATGTGAAGCAACAGCACCAACCCCAGAGCTGAGCCAAAATCATGAGGTTCAGACTGCCAACCTCCAAACTATGTGAAGCAACAGTACCAACCCCAGAGCTGAGCCAAAATCATGCACATATATTTCAAATAAATTTAGCCTGGATAGGTGAGCAGGTGAAAAAGTCAAGAAAGCAGCAAGATGTTAGCCTAGTAAATTTATAGTCTTATATTTTTTATGTTATCCAGGGACATGTTGGCAGCCTCAAATAAGTGAACAGGGGCTACATTAGAGTTGGCTAGTGCTTCAGCGTGTTGGGATACTCCGTTGTTGTGGGAATCATAAAGATTTCGAATACTTTATAATTACAAGTTGAGCAATCTGTGGTAAACCCCCGTGGGTGGTCCATTCTCCCTCTTTTTTTCTTTCTAAATGCTCTTGGATTCCTCATGAATCGTGACCATTCAGCAGATTTCTCTTTCTCTGATTCCTATCCATAAACCCTTCAATTCCATTCTCAGAATTCCATTCCATTCCATCCTTCATTTCTCATCTATATCGTTACCTGGTGGAAGTCCCAGGGATTGGCCGCCCAGTATCCACCATAACACACCAGCAGTAACCTGTGGACTGGTGACACTGGACTGGTTTGTACAGGCCTCCGGGCCCGCAGTCTGGAATGAAAATGGCCTGTCTTGAGTTCTGATGATCTTCATCCAGTGCACTCTGTCTCTCCTGGTCACAAGAAGGAACTTTCTCTAAAATCATGAGAAACACACTCAATGTGGAGACACAACGCAGGACATGGACAAATTTAATTACCACACCCAGTATGTGAAATATAGTAAAATACATTATATATATATATATATATATATATATATATATATATATATATATATATATAGATATAGATACACACACACTCACATACACACATAATTTTGAATATATATAATTCAAAGATACCCAAGCAGACAGATATCTTTAAAAGAAAAATATTAAAATTGAGCCAAACCAAGTATGGAGGTGAATTAACACAGCATGAACTTTTTTTTTAAACACTGTATTGTTCAAGGATTTCCTAGCAATAACATTCTATTCCAATTATCTGATATTATCTATTTAATACCAGGCTGACATTTGAAAACAGTTTCATTTTGCAAGTTGTTCTGTTGTAATCTATTTATATTCAAACCCATTTAGTCTGCCGCTCAGCCTTACATGTTGGGATAAACACAACAAAACCTCCTACTGAAATTCAGACTATTTTATTGTAGTGAAGTGTGCTTTGCCACATCAAGTCTGTTTACAAGATATTACCCTGAAACAACCCGGTTACGGCTCCCTGTTTAACACAGTCAGTTCGAACAGAGACTAGCATGTCTTTCATAGCCATACTGTATACTACTAAAAGATAACTACAATGAATAGCATATTATAACCATCTCTAAAATATTGCACTTGTATAAATTACAAATCTGTCTATTCTTATAAACTCCAACCAAACTATCACAGCAGATATATCCCCTAACTATAATTTGGGCTGTCAGAAGAGATTAACTTTCCTTTATTTTTAAACTGTACATTTTTTTCTGTCAATTTTTGTCTGGAGGAATGGAAATACTTCTAAAGGAATGTAGTGGACAGTGGTCCCAAACCACCCTGGTACTGTAAGAGAATATAGGAATTTCCCTCCATTTTTGTCCATCACACAATAATAATAATACCAATATTGACAAAACTGGAAAGTTCACTGTTGCCCCTCAGGGCATTTGTGGTACCTCAGAAGGTGCCTATTTGCAGAGTTCGTCTGCTGTCAGAGGCATCATGCCCACTTGTGTTTCCAGGAAGGCACTGGGCTCAAGTGTTTGCTTCATGGCCTCTCAACTAACGTCAAGGCTCCTTCATTTCCAAATTATTTAGCACTGTTTATAATACAGAGGGCACAGTGGCGCCAGGCAGCTGACATCCTCAAATGAAAATTGTTTTTATATATATATATTTATATATATACACACAAATAAAAAGGGTTGAATTCTCAGTATTTTTTTCCTTTTCATTCTTTTCTGGTGTATGAGACTCCGCTCACCTTTCATGTTTTTCCTTTCTGTTTTGCACCATAGCAGATGATGGAATTCCATAAATAGACAGTAAGTATTACAACGGGAACCAAAATTAGAAAACGTGGAAATTAATTAAATTCTCTGTGCTTGTTTTCCTTCTTTACTGTCATTGTTAACGTTCCCAGGTTCCCATAAAAGGTCCACATAACGTGAGTCAATGAGTAATTATATTTATTTATGGCTCATAATTCAATAATAAAAACTTTTCAGCTCCGTCCAAGGAAACCTGCTGAGCTCACACACACCATTCGTGGAAGATTCCAGTAAAGATTCCTTTCTGCTCTCAGCAGGGCACACATTTGCCATCCTGCATGCCGCTTATTTTTTCTTCTCCATACAAAGGATATCTATGATAGTCCAGGTTCTCGTGCCAGAGCCCTGCAAGACTATCTTCACTGAAAAGAGAATCTGTCTACCTTTTTCTTTTCCTTAATCTTTAAACATACTTTATACTTTTTTCAAAGACGGATCCGGTCTTGGATGCAGGCTGAGTGCAATGGAAAGGCATACTGTATTCGCTTATTCGCAAGTACTTTAATTCAGCCCATTAGATTTTGATAAAGGTAGACTAAATAATGTATTCCTGCAGCTATTTGTCCCAGAGTAGCACAGGTCCAATTTCACCTTTTCAGGACTGGCAAAGACAGGTTTAGAATACAGCATCTTGATTCCCAGCCAAATGTACCCTTTAGGACAACAGTTGAAACCCAGTGAAGTGACGACATCTAATCCCCCAAATACCCCCCCCCCCATACCCCCATCCTCTGAGGACACCAGATGCTAATTAAAAGCAGACAAGCAGTAGGATTACTGCAGAAATTTACTTCCAAAGAGCTGTCACTGTGAATCTCTGTCCTCCACACAGGCCCCTCAAACTGCTTACAATTTCCCCAAGAGAAAATGTTCAATAGGTGTTTTGTACAGACATTCAATCTTATAACTTACATTTTCTTTGCTATAAATAGTAAAGACAGCATATCTGATTTCTTCTATAAAAACATGGTCCAAAAATCACCATCTTCTTGCAGGTAATACACGAGAATACCGATACTTGTGCTGAGAGCATTTTGAAACTGAAGTTGGTTTTGTATGACTGTCAAATTTTTTTCTTTTTACATCAGAAAGGAAGAACAGCAGGCTAACATTATGGCAGGATCTCATTTAAAGGGTCTATACTCATCCAGCCAACCGTCTTCCAGAACCACTGACCCAGCTGCGTGATGGAGGTATGCCTGAATCCTCTCTTAAGAAGCAGAGAGCCCAAGCCGAGGGCAATTCTGGACTAGGATGACCACTTTCCCGGATTTTGTCCAGACAGTCCGGTTTTCCAGCCCTCTGTCCTACTTTTTGCCCCCTTGTCCTCTTTTTTCCCTCCTTTTTCCTTGAGATAATGGCATTAAAAAATAATCGCAAGCACTGCCGTTCTCGGCTTCCGTACGCATACTTTACATCGTTATGGGCTATTAAAGTAAATAATGTATTCCAATTTCACCTTTTCAGGACTGGCAAAGATAGATTTAAAATACAGCATCTAGAATTTAGAACTTATTGAAATAACCTTTTCATTTGACGTACTTTAGCATATCAAACTTAATCCCTTAAGAGTTGTACTGCATCAGGGGATTAAGTGAATAAATGAACATAGTTTTACGTAACTTTGTTGACTAATGTCGTTGTGTTTTGTCCTACCCAACGCCCCCCAACCCCAGCAACTTTCCAAAGGGCGTCCTACTTTTTGACCCTTTGTCCTCCTTTTGTAGGGTCATGCCAGTGGACACCCTACCCTAGACGGAATGCCAGTCCATCACAAGGCACACCCTCACGCAAACGGTTATAGACAAAGAGCAATTTGGCGAAACAAATGACTTATCTACATATTTTTGGACTGTGGGAGGAGCCAAAATATCTAGTGAAAACCAATAGAAACCCTGGGAGATCATGCAAGCTCCAATCACACACAGAACAGGAATCCCAACCTCAACCATGGAAGAGTGAGGCCTCTTAGTAACCATGCTGCTCATTCTATATTCAGAACTTTAAAATATCTATGCTGACGTCCTCGACTGGTGCAAGCACAAGAGAGAAAGAGACAAATACAAATTTCCCTCCTTATCTAGGAAGGATTTTAGCTTAGCTAAAGTGTACAGTATGCATGCTTCTTTATTTTTCTTGATTTATGTGGAAAAACCTAAAACTGCCTGCCACCCGCTAGCCACACTACTATTTATGAGCCTTTACTCAAACATAGCACTAGCAAAGATTGACAGAACTGATCACCCATTCCCCAAAGGTGCCATGGCCTTTTCAATATAAGTTATCAGGGGACAGAAAAAACTAAATAAATTATTCTGCTTAAAAGAGAGTGAAAAAGGACAAATGAAACGTGATCTGATGCTGTACATTTTCAGCTCACCTCACATGGTTTCTAATGAATCTTAAGCTTGAGATGAGTGGACTGTATGACCACTGGATCAGACACTACAGCTAAGTACAAAATAATGAATGGTTTGAAATCAGCAAAGATAATTTTAATGCTGCAGTTTTCTGGTATCTCAAGAGGTCCTTTTTCTTACTGTTATAAGAAGAGCTTTGTATTCGTAAAAGAAACAGTTTTAGTTTACAGTTGGTCAGACTAATTTCACGCACTCATAACTCGTTCTTAACTGATGTTGAATGATGCATCAATTATTGTTGGAGCTGAGCACCATCTGCACACAAAGAATGGGTCAGTAACTCAGTAAGTACCACATTTTCATCTGAGAAAATTAAACTGTATCACATAGTGTACAATAGCACCAATAAATACAAAAGCACCAGTAAATAGATGAAGAAAGTGGGACTTAAAGTCTTTTTCTAACTAGTACTTGTAGAGTAATGTTTTTGGACACCTAGAAAGAAATCTAGCTAATTTTGCTGCATATTGTTTGACACAGGCTACTCCTTTGGATGACTTTAACTTCTTAGAGAAGAACCTCTCATTTCAGCTTAATGCTTCTCTTACCTGATCGCCTGAAACTGGAGCTGTTCTGCTTGTTTTCTTTGTAGTCTAGCTGTTTGATCCATAAAGTTGGGGCGGTGATCTCTATACATGGGGGACAAGGATCTTTTATAGTCATCACACACATTCTGGGAAAACCCTGAATGGGTAAAGAAGCTTGTTGTGACTGTGATGTCACAGACAGGAAGACATATACTGTAATTACAAGTGCAAATTCTTTAAATTTAACTAGCTTTTATTGCCATGATAATTTTAATAGCTTGTTTCATTACAAAGGAAACAAATACTTCATGTTTTTCCTTCTGTGTGCAAGTCGGGAAATCAGTCAGAATGTGTGAATTTACAGTTAAAAAGCAGTATTTAAAAAGCAACACTTTGTCTTCCTGTAGTGCAAGCTGAATCCTTGGGTTCCTTTAAATCAGAGCTAGATAAGATTTTAACAACTCTGAGCTATTAGTTAAGTTCTCCCCAAGCGAGCTCGATGGGCCAAATGGCCTCCTCTCGTTTGTATAGTTCTTATGTAATTATACAGTAACATTTCAACATTAAGGTATGCACATGAAAAAAATGCCCTAGTAAATATGGGGAATGTCTGATCTTTTTGATACTTCAAATTCGAGGCTTTTCCTTAATAAAATCAATGAACCTTCGTACCGTCGCCATCAGATACGACGTGTGTCTCCATTGTGGGCGTTGGCTTGGACCCATCATCTGGGTTGAGGGTGAGAAAGAAACGGAAAGAGACTACCATTATTGAGGTTAATACAATCTACTCTCCAGAACTGTTGAATGGTTGGGGTTTGCACATGGCCCGGCCAGGAGCACAGAGAAAAACAGACCGAGGAAGAGGAAGAGGTGTTTAGATAGTGAAAAGGTGAAGAGAGAGATTGGTGTAAAAGAAACCCTAATTCCAGAGCCACTATAATCCTCCCCTACTTCCCCCCTACCCACAAACATAGATAAACACCCGCATTACCCCCCTTCCACCCATATAATATATGACCCGTATAAATACCGGTGCCTGAGTTGTAACACCTGCTCCAAAATTCAGTACATAGTGGTTGAGCGTAAAACAATATGGTCTCTCCCATAAAAAAAAAAAAACTTAAAATAAATATGAACATGCTGACCTGAAATAATTCATATCATGGTTCCACATTACTAACCTAACAATTCATCATAATGCATTTAATGATGTTGTGTTTGGAATTCCTGTAACCTGCACCCCCGATGGTGCCCTTTGTAATTGTTCAATCAAAATAGAATTTCAATATGAACATTTTATAGAGTAACTGAAAAGCAAACGTCTACCCTTCCTTTTTTTCTTGTATTTCTATGTATTATATATTTAAAGCGGCATTTCCCAACCTGGTCTGTGGGGGCCCACAGACAGTCTACGTTTTTGCTCCCTCCCAGCTCCTGGTAAAATGTAGACTGTATGTGGGGACCCAAGGACCCGACTGGGAAACAGTGATGCAGAGGATTACAGTACTTAGCAGGAGAATATGACCTACTTACCTATGCGTGGGATACTACAACCTGTCCTGTATTGCTTCTGCCACAGACCAGTGCCAAGCACATACACCCCATGGGAAGGCCTGGTAAGGGTTGGGGTTGGCCAAACTACCGGAAAAGCCAGCTGACTGGTGATACAAATCAACTAACCAGAGGTGAAAAGTTCAGGTTCAAGAAGTACAAATCCAGACCAAGATTTTGTTTCAGCCTACCGGTTGAGCGTAAAGAGTCACATTCACAGAGTACTCAACTGGTTGATTGAATCAAAATTCTGGTCTGGATTTGTATGTTCTGGACCTGAACTTTCCACTAACATACAATTAGATGACAGTAATTTTGTGGTCACAATACATCCTTACATTTATTTATTTAGTACATACGTTTGTCCAAAGTTACGCAAAAGCTAAGTATATAATACATCATAATAAAAAAAAAATCCAAAACGGCTTTAAATGGTTGAATCATACACGTAATAAATTATATAATTACAAAACTAATGTAAAATAAGTATAAAACTAATAGCAAATTTATGTAGCTTCCCGTGAGAAGTCTGTCCATATAACACTGCTGATTCGATCTTCACTACAACGGCGTCCAAAGGACGTCTCCCCAATCTGGCAACCCGCCTACACAGATGCCTTTCTGAGACAGAGAAAACTAGAAATTTCCTACCCAGTCTTACATCATCTTACTGTACAGAGGGGAAGAAAATCCTTCACCAAGACCAGACGTACAGCTACAGTGAGACAGAGCCTGTTTTTTCAAATGACTGCCAGCGAGTGACATCGCCTCTGGAATGACTTGCTGGCTTATCGATACTGAGGTTCCTGCCTTCTCTGCAGACTCATTAGGGTACAACTCAATGTCTGAAGAAACGAGAAGATTCAGTTCCACAGGTTCTGGTCAACCTAACTAAGTAGATATAAATTAAATAATGCACATAAAAAATTTACCTATTTTCAGGTGCCTGTTAAATGGGGCTTTCCATGTTTTTCAAAAGTTAATAATTTTACATCCTTTTTGAGTATTCCAATAAGGTCTGAATGTATAATAATAAAAACTAACAACAATTATAATAATACAAAATGATGACATTTTATCTACCAAAATGTTGACATTTTATCTAGGGTTTTATTAAGGATAACAAGATATCAGGCCACTCCTTGATTTGAATTGTTAATTATATGGAAACATCTTATCAGTGTCATGAAGTCGGATTTGCCTGTGTACTGAAACAATTTGCCCTGTGCTGGGTGCTGTGTGTATTTTGAAGCCGTACATTACATCCATCCATGTTCCACATATCCAGTAAAGGGTTACAGTTACAGAGCTTTACAAAATTAAACAAACTATGCTCAGAAATGTCACATTATGTCAGCCTAAAAAGGCAGCAGCCGCAAACCAATAAATGATACTCAGGCTATTATAATATCCACTGCTTTTTAGAAAATCAGATTACATTTAAAATAACTCAGCAGCCTGTATGTGCCTGTATATAAATTTACACAGCAGGGATCAATAGAGCTGGATTCCCTGTGTGTCACGACACATTGCTCTCGTGATCATCGTCGAAATCATCTGCCATTTGTGCCACAGTAGCCCTTCCGTTGATTTGTGCCAGACGGGACAGCGTTCCTTTAAAGCCCACACTGATGAGTCCTGGTGGCGATTCATGGGTTTTCCCTTCTCGGACCGCTCTCACCACGGCTGACCGTGAGCAGCCCACAAGCCGGGCCGTATTGGAGATGCTCTGACCCAGTCGTCTGGCCATAATGATTTGGCCTTTATCAAAGTCACTCAGATCTGTATCCCTGCCCATTTCTCCTGCATTCAGCATGTCAACATACCGAATGTTAGCTTACTGTCTAACATATCTCAGACCTTGACACGCACTGTTTATACGAGTCAACATTATTCGCTTCACGTGAGAATGCTCATAAAGTTTTTGCTCATCAGCGTGTGTGTGTGTGTGTGTGTGTGTGTGTGTGTGATCATATGATTATATATAATTACAGAGACTATGTATGCTGGTTATTCGTTTACATGAATAAGTAATATGTAATTTATGTAATTTATTATATATTATACATTAATTGCAAAATATTAAATATTGACTTCATGAACAAAATATTGTTTGTGAGTATTCTTGCTAAATAATAATAATGATAATAAAATAGAATTTGTTTCCTCTTGTTCAGTTTTAACATCAAATTAACTACTTTATTCATTCTAGAAACAAAAACAATTCTGGGGAAATAATATGTTTACTTTTTTCCCTTGCTGGTATTCATCCACTAACACAAATTCAACGTGGCACAGTTGGGAAGTGACTGCAATCATAGCTAACTGTGTTAACACAAGATGAGATAACAGTTCAATTAAATATGATCACAGCTAGAATAGCAGCCAGCATATGCAATAATGCCAGGAGAGAGGTCACCATACTTTAGCCTGTAGGATTTAATGCTCTCGTTAGGCACATAGGTACATTATGATTTTATTTAATTATTTTCACAACTCATTTTTAAAACTAGGGGGTGTTGCATGCTTTCCATAGTCATTTGCTGAAAAAAAACTGGAAGAACGATCACCACAGACACTGAAAGGGTTAGCAAGATGTCATCATTGTCAATTCCATTCCACAGAACATACTGCCAAAGCAGATGTAATAGTAAATACTCTGTTTGTCTTATAACATTTATAATATAGCAAGCCATTTTTTTAAACAATGCTATCAAGATATATTTTTAAAATACAGCATAATGTATATTGTATACACTAGTGTCCAAAATTTTTAGAGATTGCAAAACTTTATTCAACTGTTGCCCCAGTTACTTATTTAATTAGCCAGTGTATGATATTTGTAACATACTTTGATTATAAACATTACCGGCAGTATTTGTGTAGTAATTTTTAAAGTTTAATACCAAAAATGCTAGGTGTTTCCACAATTTTGGCCACTCGTGTATAACACATACATTAATTACTACATGTCATTAAAATATTAAGACTGAAACAGTAAAAATACTGCAATGGCACTAAAATGGAATGCTATACCTGTGCTTCTCACATCATAAATACACTTTTCTTATGGGTAAGAGATAAGAAATTTGTTGAATCTAATGTTTCATATGTGATAATGAGATAAATTTTCCAAAGAAGTGAGACTGAAATAGAAAAAGTGGGAAACTCTCCTTTGCAGGAAGAAGTGTGAGTCTATGCTAAACATTCATGCAAGAAACAGTCACGCAATAACTATTCCAAACTCACCTTTCCTTCCGGAACTAGGTGGCCCTGGTGTCTTATCCGTTGCTGAACCTTTAAAAATAAAAGTACAGTACCTTGAATTTGTTAAGCGTGCTAGTGCATAATCCTGAGGAATAAACAGCAGCCATAGGTTAGAGACAACTTGTTTTGTGTATTTCTGAAAAGACAAAAAACAAATTTATCTTGCATGAACAATGGCATAATTGTAACAAAAGTAGTTGTACTCAAGACCTCAAAATTCTTCAGTGTAGTCTGTAAAATTGCCTGAGACTTACCCATACAGTAAAAAATGGAATATCTGGCAGGCACAAAAATAGGTCCCGACAGTTTAAAGGAAAATTAAACTTAATAAGTTAACTACAACTTTATTACAATATTGGGTAACACTTTACTTAAAGCACCTATGTATAATGCATTATAGACACCTTCATAATGCATTTCAATGCATTCACAAAGTATTATAAACATGGCTATAAATATTTATAAAAAGGCATAACACATTATAACCATGTTTATGATCTTTTACTACAAAAACCTGATATGCAGATCTAGATCCAACATCACCACAAATCTGTTTTGATTGTTTTAAAAATTCAGCAATAAATTTTTTCATTGTCCCAAATCTTAATAATAAAAACTTACACTGATTTTTCAACATAACCATCAATCTCATTCAAAAATCATTCATAGGGCCCTAACGTTTTAGCATATGATGTATTAACTTAATGCTGTACTGATTCCAACACACCTGTATTTTGTTTGCATTTAATAATGTAAACAATGTGTATTCACCAAGATCTCTGTATAAACTTGCATGCATGGATTCCCTAAGCTTGAAAAATTAGACACTCAAAATTGGGAAGGCAGGAAAAATCTGAAGGCGATCATGAAATTTACTACCTGACAATCCACTTGTCCCAGCATGAGTGCCCATAAATTCACGGAAGTTTCCTGCAAATGTTTGCATGGTGAATAATTCTTGTCATTCAAACAGGGCCCATTTCACCAAGCGAGCAAAGGAGGATCTTGGAATGACTGATCTTTCTGTCTAGTATCAGTTAAAGGGTGCCTCTCTATGCCCGGTTCTCAGTTCAGTACTTGTGGTATAAAACTCCTCTATTATTTATAACACTCCATTTATACATAGCTCTATGCAGCAATTACAGCCATTTATATATTCTCAGGTTATAAATGAAATTGTGCAGACCACCCAAAAACATTGGCTTTTGCAAGGAACCAAAATGAAAATATCGGATCTTATGCAGGACAGAATTGGAGCAGGTAGTAATATACCGAGTTGGCTATTATAGTAAACAAAAAAAAATTTGGTTTGGTTAAAATGTCTAAATATCCATTTAATCATCTGAACTGTGGCTAAATTTAAATCTTGCATGTTTTGCATGATTATTGTAAGATTATAATTAGGGATTGCCTGAATGTCTACAGTTGTCGATAGAATCCAGGTCAGGGAAAATTGCTAAGCATTAGTTTGATTTTGAACAGGAACCACTTGGGTAACTTCCTGATTAAAACACCCCCAAAAAAGGCCATTTTTAAATGAATGCCGGGTCAAATAATGATGTGAGCGTACCCAGCTTGGCACCACAGGGTGTGTAATCCTCAGTACGGATTTAAAAAAGAGGAAAAATACACACATTGTCATGAAGCATTCCCGGCCATTGTGAGTAGCATTGCGGACCCAGTGCAGTACAATGCAGCATGCAAACGAAAAGGCAGACAGCTCAGGAGGCCAAAGTGATAGAGATACAGGTAGGATTCAGTCTTGATATAACCTACTTGTTATTAACCAGGAAAGAATTTCATGTACAGTGCATACGTGTAGTCAGTACACATACATGTAGCTAAAGTCTCGATAGCAGCGATTGTTCTATAAGCAGTACCTGAACATACTGGGGTCCTGTTATGTACCGATGAACCACTCACTGGTTTGCCATCCGGGGTGACGCACCAGCAGTACCCTGTCAAAGTGTGACACTGCACCTGGAGTAAAGGCAAAAGGGGGACAGGTGTGCAGTGGCTGCAGTGTGTCTTGGCACCCAAACTGGAGGGTATTTTCCAAATGGAAACGCGCGCCCTCATTCTGAAATGTGATATATTGCTCTCTGTCAAATGCATCACAGGTATGTCAGGAATAAATGAACTGTTTTCAAACACCAAGAAAGAATCTCATCTTACAAAAACTGCCGGAGTAGCCTTGCCAGAAAACATTTTTACTTTTAGAACAATTAATAGTTTTTATCCACACTGCTTAATCTGTAAACGTTTCACTCAGTGTATTCATAATAATTGCCTAATGATGTATTTATTTATTGGTTAGTTTACTAATTACAATAGGATGGGAATGCATGTATAGTGCAGAAGCAGCATGACGGCACAATACATCTAACCAGACCCTTTAACCTTAAACTATGTTGAAATGGACATTTGGTGACATGAAGTGAAAAAGACAAAGACCAGAAATCACACATGAAACCAAATGGTTCTACCTTTGAAGAAACTAAAAACATAAAACAGCACCCAATATAACCAGTATCTTTCTCCCTCCCTCACAGTCCCTTAGTCTCCCTGCACGTCAGACCAGTGCAAATAATCGGTTACTCATTTTCACAGAACTGGAAATGAAAGGCCATGAAAAAGGAAAACCTTCACAATCGAGGCCAGTTCTCTTGCACTGATATAATAGTATATAGTAATCAAAATAGTACAGATTTAAAAAGTCATACTTGTCATCCATCCATCTCATCCAATAACATACCCAGGACAGGGTCACGCCTGTCCCAGGGCCCCCTGGATGGGGTGGGACGTCCGTCCATTGTGGAGGACGCATACTAATGGGAAGTTCGGAGACACAAATTCACCGAACTGCAGCTGGAAACCTTTACACACGCAGATAGAACATGCAAACTGCACATGAACAGAGCAAGGTGGAAGTGGTTTTAACCACTGCGAAACTACTCCACCCTGTCTCACATCAATTTCTGCTAAATTAATTGAATATAGGCATGTTTAAACTTGCTAATGCTTGTTAATAAAATGCTAACATTTTTCTCTTTGTGTTTTATCCCTTGCCGATGCTCTACAATCCCAGGCTCCTGCTCTGCAATCGTACATTCGAAGCTGCAAACCTTCTCTAGTTCACTTATGGCACTACAGTGTCTAAAATTCAAATGTTACACAAGGGCCTCTTGTGTTAGTAATTTCTCTTCCATTACACAATTAAAAGCAAAAGCTCAAAAAGCCCAGAAGATTACTGTGAAATCTCACTGCTGACACCATTCATTAGGACACAAAAGTGTTCTGGACAAAGATAAAGACTTGACTTAAAGCCAAAGATACGTATAATTATAGCCTTACCTAATGGCTTTACTTTGTTACAAGAAAACAACGTAACTTGGGACATGGTGAGAGCCAAGCAGTGATCTTTAATGAACACATACAGATAAAACAAAAAAGGAGATAAATCAATTAAATGTCTTTCAAGGTACACACATTTACCAGAATATATGGATCACCTAATGTGATTTAATGATCAAACGTTATTATATTGCAGTGTCACAAAACTGAGCATTAATGAAAAACCACTGAACTGCTGTCTTCCTGTTCCCATGGACTAAAATTGTACTACAGTTCTTTTTAGTGTTTATTGTAATCAGAATCAGGTTCATTGGCCAAGTATGTCCACACACATGGGGAATTTGTCTCCAGTTGTCAGTAGCTCTCATACATACACAGTTAAGACAAGATAACGGTCACATATAATGTTTAGCTTATACACAATGTGGATGTGTGGTTGATAAATGTATAAAAAATGCAGAAGTGCAAGTCAGTGCAAGGAATGTTTTAGTGAATACAATCACAGTCAGTCCTAATACAACACAACTAATGCTTCCTGAAAAAACTCACGTTCACTAAAATCGCATACAAAAATACACATATCCAATGGGGAAAACAGGGTTAGGGGAATACAACTCCAAAATTAGTAACTTACGCCAAAGAAAATGAATTAAATAATAAAATCAGTGATGCCAGTGGCCAATAATGTAATTATATGTATTTTAATTAAGAAATAATAATAATACATAATATATAATAAATTATCTCATAAACATCTCCTATGGGTCTTATGAGTCTCACGAATATTGCCTAGTCTCAAGCGAACGTGCCGAACTAGTGATGGTCAAAACCTGAATTATATCTACTTCATGAACCATTTGCTGTATTTTTTCACCCCACTAGATGGTGCTGTTGGTTTGCATTGGTGCATGCTTTGAGCTCTTTTTCTGAACAGACAGCCCCATCTAGTGGGGTCAGAAAATACAGCAAATGGTTCATGAAGCATCGTTTTGGCCATCATTAGTTGGAACTAGTAAGCCACAGCTACCATGCAGACGAGCTCGCACACAACACAAATACAACCGATGCGGAGGGGCACTGAAGGCAACAGGGCGACAGACAGTCTACAAAAAGCAAATGTAAGTGAAATAAAAACACACGGCTGTGTATTTATATGATAATTTGCCAAATATTTTTAGACTTTTAGAATCTAAGACTTTGATCTGTGCAATGTGTGGATGTACCTACAAAAAGTTAAATTCTTTTAGATTTGAAAACAGGTTCGACTGATTCACTAAAAAGAAACGGTTCTAAAGAACAATTTCTTCATGAATCGGACTATCGTTAACTTGGATAGCTGTTTTGTGTGCAAGTGGTATTTTCTGATAACACCATATAGTGTTGATGTTTACCTAGTGCTTTTCTTTTCTGGCCACACCTACCACCTATCCATCAGATTCCCCCCCACCAAAAAAAAATGATTTCATGATCCCTGGCATTACCTACAAGGCCCATCCTAAAAATAAAGCAACACATTCCCATATCAAGCCTTTTCAACTTGCACTCAACAAGTGCAGAAAAATCTTGCAGTCCAAATTTCTTTCTTTCAAAAATTCCTGAAAAATTGTTGGCTCTAAATCACATATACGTTTGGATAGCCATGTGCTAAAAATATTCTGGCTTTTATCCTGCTCAAGGCACAGAAACAGATTTAAAAATACGACCATGTTGCATCTGTTCCCATTGTTCTTCACTGACTATCAGTTCAGCATAGACTTAAAGATTGTCCTACATAATCACCATGCATTGAAGGGTCAGGCCCATAACTCAGCTGGTTAATGTATTTGTTTTATGTATTTATATCAGATCTCAGTATGAGGACTATATGCTTGTGTGCTTATTCTCTTCCACACATGTAATTCCTTCTATCAATGTGACAAACATAACCTACATGCAAACTAAAAGGCATAAAACTTCAACTGAGTCATAAAGGGTTTTGAAAATTAATGTAAAAATTATTTTTTAACTGAATTTAAGTTTGAATAAATGACAAATCAGCATGTTCAAGTTACAGTTATATATTTCAATTACATGCTTGTTTTGTGACTGATCTATGATTCAAATAATATTATGTAAGCATAAAATTGTTTCCAATCAAACTATGCTTTTTCCAGATATACTAAAATATTAATGTCATTGAGTATATAGATCTTTTTACATAGTACATGGACAGTTGAATGTCATTGGCAATATATTGAAAAGAACCAGAAAGAAAGATCTGACCTGGGCGAAAGATCCATCTTCATTGCATTCTGGGATGAATTCCTTAGGGTGATCCAGTGCTTGATTCCTCTCTGCTTTGCACCTTAACTGGCCAATATCTGTAAGACAAACACAGCTATACTAACTCGTCATGCACTCCTACCTCCCCCCACATACATGGGTTCATAATGTCATAGAAATGACATTATGAATAGAAAGTGACAACATATCTCCTTCTTTGTGTAGTTCGAATCACGGTCCTCGAGGTCCGAGCACTGCTGGTTTTCCAGCCTTCCTTTACCTGTCAGTCAGGTGTGAAGCCTCTGACCTATCAGAATCAGTTATTATTAAGCTAACTACCTGGGAGAACTGAAAACAAGGCCTGGATTTGGAATCGAGGTCCTGGTCTTGATAGTGAGAAACTCCATGCTTATTTTGTTTCTTCAAGTAATATATTGTGTGACCTTCTAAATACAAGAATGAATTAAAAGAAACGGAATCCCATTATTAATATACATTTAAAACTAGAGGAATATTGTTTTAAGTCATGACTATTGATAGAATAGTAGATAGAGCAAAATCTGGTTGATTTGATAGAACACAATCCGGAATGTAGAATGGGCAGGGATACAGATCTGAGTGACTTTGAGAAAGGCCAAATCATTATGGCCAGACGACTGGGTCAGAGCATCTCCAAAATGGCCAGGCTTCTGGGGTGCTCACGGTCAGCCGTGGTGAGAGCGGTCCAAGAAGGGTAAACCCATGAATCGCCACCAGAACTTGTCATTGTGGACTGTGAAGGAAGGCTATCCCATCCAGCACAGATCAACAGGAGAGCTACTGTGGCACAAATGCAGCAGAAAATGAAAATCGGTCGGACCAGATGACCAGTTCCTCTGCTTGCACTTTCGACGGTTGATGGGAGTCAACATGGGCATTGTCACTGACCTACAGCTATGTAGCCCCATATGCAACAGGACTCAATGCCTTGTATATCGTTTCTTCTGCATTCAACATGTCGACTAAGAGCACTCTTGTACCTGGGCATTCACGTAGAGGCTCAGCCTAGCTGAACTTATCCCCAGTTGTCTCCTTGACAGCATGAGCATTTGCGATGTGCTATTTGCCTGGCTGAGAACTTTAATGCAATGTAAATGCAAACACATAACATTACTCACTGCGATACACATCAACTCATATGCTGAAATGCTACACATTCACTGTTCCCCATTCAACAGTGTTTTTGGGCTGATTTTCCAGACTAGTTCCGAATAATATAACGTAAAAAAGGCGGCAAGACGTTCAAGTTTGCTGATCGATAATTAGAAAGTACTGTAAATGCAGAAGTGGCCATGTTCCACTTGTCTGCACCTAATAAAGTCTAAGAAAACCCTCACACTTCATTTCAACCAAGCAAATAATCAAGAAGATGGCATCAACTGATAACACGATCTTGTGGCTGTTGATATTTACATGCGTCCAATGAGGCGAGACATGCCTGCTGCCCAAATTACCCCCTATCCACCAAATGTGTTTCACTGTTAGGTGGGCCGTCTGTTTTTTCCCACTCAGGTATGCCTGAGGCATTTCCCTTCCAGGTATTCAACCATGAAGCAACAGACAACTTGATATGCAGGTTAAAAATGTTGTTTTAAAGACACACACCTCTGATTTCAGTGTCCTTGGTCTCTGAAGAGGATGTTGGTCCAAAGCCGGGAAGGGGCTGGTCAGTTCTTGCCCAGTTTTTACCTGAAACAGCATCCATTACTTTTCACACTTTGCGCGTGTTTCTGTCTGTTGCTTCAAGTAAACTGAAATGAGATAGATAAATGATCCGCAGGTGTTTAAGTCGTCTTATGAAAGTTTATATTAAGGAGCGTCTCACCTTTGCACCGACCACGGTGGGCTATAGCTAAAGACCGGTCCTTGCACTTTGCCTTCTGTAGATCGCAGCTGGTTTCATAACTGCGGCCATCTGAACCACATACCGGCCTGCCCTGCGTCCGTGTGCAGACGCCACAGTGGGACTCCCGGTCTCCAATCAGCCACTAGCGGAGCAACATAATGAAAGATAACAATGAGAGTGAGGAAACGTGTCGTGAAATTCCACATATTCACCAGTGCAAAATGGGCACAAATACAGAACACACAGGTAAGCGCAGTGATGCCAGTGAAAATACTGCAACTTCCAGTATGGAAATAAATAGCATTTTAACCTGGAAATAAGCAGATAAAATCTAATTCTTATCATTTTTGAAAACTGCAGAATAAATACTATAGATATTAATTTTAAAATCAAATAAACAGAAACATTCTGTGTATAGATATTCCACATATTTATGAATACCACAAATAAGTCATATCCTGAAACAAATGGAAAGCAAGCCAAATCAAACCTTTTTTAAGGATACAGATTTTTAACATACTGAATAGAAAAGCATTTTTCCACAGAATTAATGGCACAGGACACCTTCTCCATTCTACAGGAGCCCAACAGTAAAACAAGTCAGGTGTATAATACAGAGCATTTGTTCCACCTTCAGTCATATTACACTTTATTATTTTTTTCTGTTCCCTCGAGTTTCATCTTTCTGAAAACAATAACAGACATAAATTGTTTTGCACTTTATTATTCTTCCTGATGGCATTTCTCTTGGCTCACTCCTCATTCCATAAATAACTCCCTAAAAATCAAGTGAAGCACAAAAAATGAATCTAGCCAAAGTGCTGAAAGAGCTCACCAGAGAGAGACAAAGAGCAGCAAAAACATTCAGGCTACCTTCTGTGAAGCATTTTTATAAGGTTATTGTTTTAGTGAAAGAGCATCCAGGCTGGAATCAGCTTCATATTAAAGTCCAACAGCATTAAGACCATGACTAAAGCAAATCCTGTACGCAGAAGAGACATCGGAGCGATCATCAATTAAACTGAGCAAGTAACATACTGTAAGTGGCTCTAGCTTAGCTAATAGGATCTCCAGGAAACTCCAGGAAAAGCCCAACTCTTTTCTAAAAAACGGGCAATATAACGGGGAAAGTTACCTATAATGAAATAATAAGCACAGCAATTCAGTTTCTAGAGACCCTATATAGGGCAAGCATATATGGAAAATGAATGAATGAATGAATGAATAAATGAATGAATGAAGGAAGGAAGGAAGGATAAACCAGTTTTTGTAAAAGTTGTTTAATTATTATGGTTCTCACTATCAAGGTGGAAATTTTAATAAAGCTGACCAGTTCAAGCAATGATGGTTGAATCCAGAGTGTGACACAACCTGAGCATTAGTCACTGAATGAATGAAAGAAGTTATCTGAGATTTATAATGTTTTATAGGGTAACTGTTTGTTTATTAAACACTCATGATTGCCACCTTTTTATTAAACTGTGATCCATTCTGAAAATGAGAATGTCGTGGAATTAGTAAGACCAATAGTTGGTAAGGCTTTACATTAAATGCACCTTCATAATGCCATTATAATACATTTGTAGAACAAACATAAGCGGCATGTAACTATGCCTTAACATCCTAACATACCTGAACAGCTATAATATATATTAATAACAAGCATGGTATGACAATAACAAACATTATAATCGCATAATGTTTGTTATTAATGTATATTAAAGCTGATAAAGGAATGTTAGGATGTTATGGTATAGTTACATGTTGCTTATGAACGTTCGATGAATGCATTATGAAGTTGCACTCAGTGTTCTATGAATGTATCATGAATGCATTATGAAGTTGCACTCAGTTTTCTATGAATGTATCATGAATGCATTATGAAGTTGCACTGTTCTATGAATGTATCATGAATGCATTATGAAGTTGCAATCAGTGTTCTATGAATGTATCATGAATGCATTATGAAGTTGCACTCAGTTTTCTATGAATGTATCATGAATGCATTATGAAGGTGCACCGAATGTTCTTTAAATGAATGCACATGCAGTGCAGTTAATGTAAAATGTTACCCAATAGCTGAATAATATGTGGCAGCAGTCTAAATTTTAAGAGTCACAACATATATAGTGTCTAGACTGCAATGTGGTCAACATTTTGTCCTGAGCTCTCCTGCAAGGCTGCAACATGAGGCAGAGTAAAAAATCGCAGACCTTCACTAAGGACCACACTTCTGTAGGTTTCTTTCATGTTCATTTAATTTAAATGTACATTTATGCAATACCCCATTGTTTCCCAACCCGGTCATTAGGGACCCAAAGACAGTACATGTTTTTGCTCCCTCCCAGCTCCCAATAAGTGCAAAAATGTAGACTGTCTGGCAGCGAGCTGGGAGGGAGCAAAAATGTGGACCGTCTGTGTGTCCTGGAGGACCGGGTTGGGAAACACTGCAATAGCCTATTTCTGGGGGACAGCTACAAAAGCATTTACAAAGGCTGACACAAGCTGTTCAGTGTAAAGCATCCTGGAATGAAAGTCTCAGAAGTGGACTGGACCTCAAGTCTGTACTGGTGGAAAAGCATTTATGAATCAGTTTAAACCAAAAACAAGTATTTAATTTAAATTCTATTTTAAAACACATAGTGGTCTGATAAATTATGAATGAAATTTATATGCAAAATTTATTTGCTTGTTGTGGAAATAAAAGAGTGGTTAATCATATTATTCCTCAAGAAGGCTTTCCTCAGGGTGTACTCTAAATATTCTGACATGAATCCTTTTTTATTGAATAACTAAACAAAGATACCCAGCCTTGCAAGCTTGGAATGCTGAATTGTTTTGTTGCTTAAAGGAATTGAAATGGAAATCCCACAGGAGACAGCACAGTCATGCAGTGCCTGGAAAAATTTGTGAGAGAAAAATAAAAGAAAAACCACTCAAATCTGCATGAGTAAGTGAGTGAAATAGATACCTGCAGGCCATCTGCAAAAAAAAGCATTTGCAGCCATTGTCCATGGCATTAGGCTATTGGAAAGTATCCACAATGGTTGTCAGTTGTTCATTCTGTTGTTGTTATCATTCGGTGCAGATGTGGCTACCATGCTGCTGCTGTCCAAACCCCCTGTCCCTCCTGGTGTCAGTTAGCCTGGATCAGGACCAGGGAGGTACAATAGATCCTTCACACTGAGTCTGTGTCGACTGTTTTCATATGTACAGCAAAAATTTGACAAACTCCAGAAAGTGGAGCAAATACAGGAACAAAAATGTTTCGTTTATGTAGATCAAAAGCATACTTCTGCTTATCTTAGTGTATCGCAGTAAAGCACAACAACAACTGATCATTCTCAGTATAGGGCGCCTTAGGGATCTTGTATAAGACATGATCGCCTTCCCGAGCAACGAGGACATGTTAGGGTAAGAAGTACAATAGAGTGGACGATGAAAGGGTGGACAGTTTTAGCTAAAGTGAGCATCTGATGAAAATATGATTGACCTACATTTTGCAAAATTACCAGTTGGTCAAGGTGACATTGTTTGTAAATGTTTATAAATATTTAAAAGATAACTGCATGAGCATTGATCGGGACTGGGTTCCATATGGATTCATATAAATAAAAAGTTCACATAAATTGTTTAGTATGCTAATCCCAGTTACCAATACTTTGCAATTAACAAATGCCTCACTCAAAAACTCCATGTAAAAGAAGACTTCATGTAGTAATCTGTGTGGTGGATAATTTCACATGATCCATTGGGATTACTTAAATTCAAGTTTGCTTTTGTTTAACAATGACAAAAATGAACAATGGATTAATTGAATAAAGTTCCACAATACATACAATCGAAAGCAGCTAAGAGGGTGATTATCATGGTCCATAAATGGACTTAAATAGGCAGACTTGTAAGCTGATCTACTTAATTGTGATTGTGGCACAGCAGAGAATTCCTGTCGTAGCCAAGACTGTCCATTCATCACCCAGTCTTTTAAACTTTTAAAAGTATACATTGAGCCATGAAGGCAACATTTACATACCCTGTAAAAGCGCAAGATCTGCTACTACAGACAATTTCAGAAGAATTGCTCATCATCTTAATGGACACCAGTACACAAATAATTATATTTTCAGCGTATTATTAACACAAAACATTTTAGATTCAGATGCCAAGGGATCTTCAATCATTAGACATAAAATATGTAGAGTACGAGATAAGACCATTTACTACTGGATATTTTTGAGCAAGGTGACTTTACTCATTTATACAGCTGAGTATTTTACTGGATGCACTCATTTTAAGGACTTGAAATTCACGGCTCAAGGGTACTACAGCTGGACCCCTGCTGTGAGTTTGTGTCCTTAATCACTATGCAACCTGCTGCCATAGCTTTTAATGAAACCACAACACATTTCTGAACCACCCATTAACGGGGGAAAGATCCTGTGGAAGGGTTCGAGCTAACAAACAGTGAGTTACCAGTCAAACACATGAACCAAATGTGCTATGCAACCTAAATTTATATAAGCTGAGCGACACTTCGGAATGGGATAAAGAAATGAAAATGGAGAATAAAAGTTAAAAAAAAAATAATAATTAAATGAATTAGCTTACCAAAAAGAATCTGAGGACTGTCTTGCAGGCAGACAAAAAAAATGAATGTGCAATAGTGTAAAAAAAAATGTAAACATTCCATATGAAGGTAAAGGTCTGAAATCATGGGTTTCAGTTCCTCACAGTGAATGTATCTGTTTAAGAAAGTTCAAAAAAATGTTTTGGTGACTGCCCTGGGTCATAGTTACTGACTCGTTAAACACATAAAAAGGACAACTGGAAGTGGCGTGAAAATCCAGCCATTTTCTGCAAGTGGTTGTTCTACTCAGAGGGGGTCTAGAGCTCAACCAGGGTGTGAGGCAGAGAACAACCCAGGATGGGGCACCAACCTCATAGACGTGGAGCCATGGGCTCACACCCCAGACTGCGGTCCATGAGGTGTGAGGCAGAGAACAACCCAGGATGGGGCACCAACCTCATAGACGTGGAGCCATGGGCTCACACCCCAGACTGCCCTCCCTGAGGTGTGAGGCAGAGAACAACCCAGGATGGGGCACCAACCCCATAGACGTGGAGCCATGGGCTCACACCCCAGACTGCCCTCCCTGAGGTGTGAGGCAGAGAACAACCCAGGATGGGGCACCAACCTCATAGACGTGGAGCCATGGGCTCACACCCCAGACTGCCCTCCCTGAGGTGGGAGGCAGAGAACAACCCAGGATGGGGCACCAACCTCATAGACGTGGAGCCATGGGCTCACACCCCAGACTGCCCTCCCTGAGGTGTGAGGCAGAGAACAACCCAGGATGGGGCACCAACCCCATAGACGTGGAGCCATGGGCTCACACCCCAGACTGCGGTCCCTGAGGTGGGAGGCAGAGAACAACCCAGGATGGGGCACCAACCTCATAGACGTGGAGCCATGGGCTCACACCCCAGACTGCGGTCCCTGAGGTGGGAGGCATCAGTGCTAAGCACTGCACCACAAGGCCACCCACAATGTGAAAAGTCATTCTAAATATACTTATATTGTACAAAGATTACATTAGATTACAAGTATTTTCAAAAATCACCACTGAAATGGGCAAACAGGTGATGACATTATAAGATAAATGATCCAATTCTGCCCCCTTCGCAGGCAGTAAACAATGTAATTGTTCTCTTTCCTGTTTCTGCAATTTCTCTTCTCAGTTCTGTACATCTTTAAAACTTTTCTTTGTCTAAAGAGTTAAAATGCGCTTGCATGCCATGCAGAAATTGTGGACTGGAGTGCATCTTTTAGGACAAGAGAAGCTTTTGTGGAGGACTGGAAATGAATAATGAATTATGGCCACAAGGCAAAACTGACAGATATGCAGAGAGACTACTCCTCTGAAGGGAATTCTACAAAACAAAAATGATGGAAGGAAAAGGAAAAGGCTTTATTTTGATGCTACATTTTAATCAAGTTGATATTGATTTAATACTGAATTAATGTATTAAGGAGAGCACTCTGTATGCTCTACATATATGTAAGACACATGGCAACAGGCGTTGCTTTGCTTTAATGTTACTAATACTGGATCATTTTAACTCTAAAAAAGCCATTGTCAGTAAAAAGGGTCAATTTTGTAGTAGTCTACAGAACAATTAACTGCCAGACCTCCTTCACCTGGTAGTATTAGCATCACTCTACAATGACCACAAATATTGAGTATGAGTCCACAATTTCCCACAGATTTCATAGATTAGGATGATGGTCATTCACAGAGTTGCACTGGTGGTAGAGTGATTCTCCAGAAATCACCCGAAACTCAGCTGTCATGCTCGTAGAAATTGAGTTTTTTAAATCTAGGTTATAGTTTCACATTGCTTTGTGAACAACGGTGCATCTAATTATCATCTCTATTAATTGATTTCTTTTCCTGTATTCATGGTCTTTAAATATTTTCTGTGCAGCATCCATTTCTATGTGCTCGGTTTGCGAGTGTGTTTCAAGTTTTGGCAGTTATGCATACAATATGTCGCATATGAAGCTATGGCCGCTTCGAAAAATAGGGCACACAATGCCTCTAGTACTAATGCTGAAGTGAATACAATGTCTATTGTCAGATATACTCTTTGTGTATTCTCAATGCCCACCCACCCTGTTAGAGATCAAAGGGCTACTGCACTAAGTCTGCCAAATAAAATTGCAATCACCAAGCAATCTCAGAAGCCCTTTACTCTGTGTAGTTCACTCTCATTGTTCTTTCTCCTCTGTTAAACCTTGACTCTCGCTGCCATGTCTCTTGTGGAAACATATTGTGCCCATCAGAATCGTGCAAGCACCCTGATTCACTACTGCTCATAAAATACACAAAGTAAAACACCATAAACATGATTATTAATGATCACCACAAAAATGCTTTCGCTTTTGGCATGAATCTGACTGTATTCTATTACCCAGCCTTAAACCATAACTCAGGAGGTGTTTCACATGCAACGCTTAAGAATTTTATACCATATAGTTTTATATCTTAAAACTTTAAACACTGAAACAATTCTGAGGCTTGATGAAAAACACGAGTTTATTCCAAATGGTTCCAAACCACATAAAGATGTTGAGTATGTAATAAGGGTTCTACAGCAATAAAAATAGACTTGCTATTGATTGATTCTATACACATTTGAACAGGTTCATTTAGTTGGACAGTCTCTACAATAGAAAATAATAAAACTCACTAATTATATTTCAATTATTTATGCTATCCTCACACAATGTAGTTATTAATCTTTTTAGGTTACATTTTAATAGTGTACAAGGTTATGCTCATTACAGTTTTGAAAGTCTGCCCACAGTTTCATTTTTGGCATAGTTATGGATCAGTGTTTCTTCATACCCATGCAATGTAGTAATGCCAAGTCATAGAAAGGAAAGAGAATTATTATCATTTGAGATCATGGGCTCATTGAAAGACAATATACTCCCAAAAAGTAGTTTGGGGGGGTTTGATTGGTTAGCGGTTGTTTTCGAACCAAGGATGTACTGTTTTAAACACGAGATTTCCCACACAGCTCATAACGGAACTTTACTCACTGAAAATCTACCCTAACTAAACCTGTGGGGGGGGGGTGGTATCAGCATCTTCTGAGGGGACATGCACCCCCTCAGCAGGTCGGCTACTCTTACCGTTGAAGTTCCCCCCCCCCCCCCCCCCGGTCAACAGCTTTCACCATCACCACAGATTTCTTTTTTAAACCACCCTCTTGCCCACAGCTACTGTAGGCTGACATATATGTGTCTGAGACAATTGGGGGGGGGGGGGGGGGGCACACTGAAGTTAATCTAAGGCGCACCTTCACTCCTAATTTGCAGTACTGATGGAGCACGTGTTGGTTCCTCCGTACAGAGATGAAGATATTGCAGACAAGCAAGAATAATGCATGATAGTAAATCAACTGACAGAGGGAAAACTCACAGACCAAATCTGGGAAAAATTTAAGAAAAAAGAAAACAGGTGAGAAATGTTATGACATACATTCACAACTACACTTTTAGAAGTCACTCTGGGATTTGACCTTGATTCCATAGGGAACGTACACTCGTCCTTTGGGTCGAATCACTTCTGGAAGTGGATAGATGGATACTGATTCCGTGAGCCAATTCCATATGATAAACATACCTTAACATATGATACAGCGTTTTCCCCTTGGACAGAGCTACTGCAATAATTCACGCACCAAAAACAAGTCCCCATCATGCAATCACACGAGCAGTTGATGGACGGCTTGCTGGGGAATCCTTATAAATTGTTTTTAATATAGGCAAAAAGGACATTCTTAAAAATGGAAAAAAAAAATGCACAGTTTTCTAATGGGGAACAAGAAACATCATTTATATTACTGCCAGTACTAATTGCATATAATATATGATTTTACTGGGACAATTTAACTTTGTCCATGAATTAACATTCTGGTATAAAGAAATCTATAAAACACATGGAATCTCTCACACTGCTTTAATTAACACCCTAAACGTTCTTATAAAAAGAGGAGAGTAAAGAGGAATGCATGAACACCCCCCCCCCCCCCCCAACTCCCCACGCCTTAGAATCTAATTAGGTTTGACGTAAAAAGAAGCCTGTAATTTATTTTTTTTTAATGTTCTTAAAAAAGATTAGGCAGCGGCTTGTTATGAACTGCCAAACACATGAGTAACAAGATGAGGCTTCTCACTGGAAGTGTGAAGTGAGTGTCTCTCTTGTTGCATGAGAGAGACTCGTAACTCTTTGATCCTTGGTGCTCTGCGGCCCTGGTCCACTGGCTACTGGAGTTATCCTTTTGTTACCCTGGCTGCTACAGACATGAGATTGTCTTTAGTTAGTGCAGCATTATGACAAAGACGGGCAGAATATTAATGCCTTGTGTTCCTAATACAAAGTGCCCCCCCTTTAAATATTACAAACAAATGTCTGGTTGCTTGCCAGTTCATATCACTCCACAGTCCTCCAGTGCCAAGGTAAACTATCATCTGCTGTAAGCAGCAAAACCGGCGTAATACTCACAATACTCCCATTCACTTTAAGTAACCAGGTTATTATCAGCAACAGGGTCAAAGTTTGACGTCAAAGAGGAATCAAAGGGGATGTACATCCCAAAATTAGAGCCCTTAAAATATTATTTTAAGCCTAGTGACAGATAAAGTAAAACTAAGCTTCTGTGAGGTAACAAAAGCAAGAAGGCACTTATGCATCATGCTGCTTCTTGTACTTTTTGGACACTACAGTTCTAAGTAAGAACAAATCAAATGAGAACATTCCCGGTTTGTTACTAATGCCCAATTCTGACCACAGTACAATCATCTTCATGTTCACTGCATTTCAGCCATAACTGATCTTTTTTACCCTACTGGCAAGGAGAAGATGCTGTAATGAAAGTATGAAGTGGGCGGAATTTGTTTTACAGGATTATTTCAGGAGATTAAATAAACTACAGGGTCACAAATGAACTCCATATTTTCTCTTTTTCAACAAATATTGTGTAATTCACTAGTAAAGGAGTGAGACATGGAAGCATTTAAGCGGTCCAAATATTATGTGTGCAATTTTTCTCAATATCAGTGCAGTGAATCCTATTCAAACTCAAATGTCCTGTAAACTATTTTATAAAGAGAATAGAAAATACCGTGTTAGACACTGAGTAATTAATCTATGGAAAATGGAATAGTAACATAGGGACCAGAACCAAATGCAGTTTAATTGTTTAAACCCATGACCATGTACATGGAGACAGATCTCTTGGTTATTGAACCACAGAAGTAATGGGGTTATGATGCAATGCTGCCTATTGTCTAGGGATGACATCTTTCTTTCCATGCTGCCCCATGGTCCATGCAAAACTGTTGGTGTTTTATACATAAAAATTACGAACAATTTATTTCTATTCTAGTATGCATGTTTTTAGTTTTTAACTTCCGATCAGAAGGAAAGAAACTTAAAATGGAGGAGAAGTCGTGTAAGGGTTTTTTTCTGTTTGAAACATATTCAAGCTGGTTTGCCTATTTTTGGAACATAGAAACTGGATTCCTCGTACATCCCTCTTGAATTATTTCTCTGGTTTCCCCACAACAAAAGCTAACTATGCGGTCAGTTTATGTCTTCTGCGAGTCAGGCACTGGAGTTTGGAGCAACAGCTACTTCAGCCTGCTGGAAATCTCTGTGTAATGAGTTCTTTAAAGACTCTGGAAACACTTACAGCACAGAACCACAAACTACCAATTTCCTTCCCAGAATTCCACTTGATGATGGGCATTAATTGCAAACTGGATAAGTAAATATCGAGCACTAACACCTTCTGTTTAGATTTCACTTACTAGGCATTACTTTTAAATCGTGGTAGTTTTAGGAGTACATTCTGCATCTTACAGTGTTTTATGGTAATTATCATCAAAAACCCAAAGACAAAATAAAACTTAATTACAAACATTAAAAAATGCATTGTTGTATCACTCCAAATGTTTCATTCCTAAGTTGTACAAGTGACATTTGTATTTATAACCTACAAGGAAAAAGCATCATGGAATACTGAGTTCATTATTTATGGCATTTTCCACTGCCACCAAAAACCGAGTCGACCCGCGAGCGATTCCGTCTGGTGTTAAGTCAATAGTTATCAAACATGTGACCTTTACTATTTCAGTGCTCCTGTACCCATCCCAGTGGTCTCCCCCTCTGAGGGGGCCACACAGCCTGTACAGGTGGCAAGCACTCTTAGCTACACGTTATTTTATGTTCCTGTCTCACTGTATTTATACAAGAAGCTCTCGGGCACACAGAGGAGACGAGCCTCTCGCACCTGCATTTCAAGGCACTCGCGTCTGCACTAATAACAGTCCTGGAGGACTGGCTTTCTCCTTATGATGTGACTCCTCAAGCAGAGAGAATGCAGTCCTGGCATCGAGTTTCTACGTGGTGGTTGTGTTTGTTCTTTTTAATGGCTTTACGAGTTTTCAGTGACGCATTCTCTAATGGAAACGCCGTCCTTTCATCTTCGCCTGTCACACCATACCAACATAGCCTTGTTTAATTTAACCTCATTTATATTCAGAATAATCGATTACTATTCGTTGTTTCATTGGTCGCAGGAACTGTATCAAAACTGTGGCACACTTGCATTTTGGGAATTCAGATAAAATCAATGATAAATTGCCAGAAAATCACTACATTTCAAAATCAATGACCCAATAATAAAACTTTTTATTCTAGAACTAACGTCATATACTGCATCATAGACAAGTTTGGAAAAAGAAACATCGCTAAACACTTTACTTGAAGCTGCCGTCTACAATGCATTATGGACACCTTCATAAAGCATTACAAAGTATCTGTCATGCATTATCATGATTGGTATAAGAATTAATGTAGCTTTACAGCATCTCATATTAACAGTCATATGGCATTATAGTGTTAATTATAATACATGGACAAAAGGATTGGGACACACCTCTTAATCATTTAAACCAGGAGTTTCACTCAAACCCATTATCATAGGTGTATAAAATCAAGCACCTAGCCATGCAATCAGGTTTACAAACATTTGTGAAAGAAAGGGTCGTTCTGAAGAACTCAGTGAATGCAAGCATGGTACTGTCGTAGGATGCCACCTCTGCAATAAGTCAGTTCGTGAAATTTCTTCCCTGCTACATACACCACAGTCAACTGTAAGTGATATTATTGCAAATTGGAAGCACTTAGGAACAACTGAAACTCAGCCACAAAGTGGCAAACCACATAATATAACAGAGTGGGGTCACCGAGTGCTGAGGCACATGGTGTATAGAAGTCGCCAACGCTCTCTTCGCTCAATAACTGCAGAGTTCCAAGCTTCCTCTGGCATTAACTCCAGCACAAAACTGTGCAACAGGAGCTTCATGGAATGGGCTTCCATGGCCGAGCATCTGCATGCAAGCCTCACCCCACAAAGCGCAATGCCAAGCGTCGGATTTGAGTGGTGTAAAGCACAGCACCACTGGACTCTGGGGCAGTGGAAATGTTCTGTGGAGTGATGAATCATGCATCTCTGTCTGGTAGTCTGATAGACAAGTCTGGGTTTAGCAGATGCCAGAAGAACGTTACTTGCCGGGCTGAATTGTGCGAACTGTAAAGTTTGGTGGAGGAGGGATAATGGTATGGGGTTGTTTTTCAAGGGTTGGGCTAGGCCCGTTAGTTCCACTGAAGGGAACTCTTAATATTTCTGCATACCAAGACAATTTGGACAATTCTATGCTTCTAACTTTGTGGGAATAGTTTAGGGAAGGCCCCTTTCTGTTCTAGCATGACCTAGTGCACAAAGTAAGGTCCATAAGAATGGTTGAGTGAGTTTAGTATGGAAGAACTTGACTGGCCCGCACAGAGCCCTGACCTCAACTCCACTGAACACCTTTGGGATGAACTAGAATGGAGATCGTGAGCCAGGCCTTCACATCCAACATCAGCGCCCGACCTCACAAATGCACTTCTACATTAATGGCCAAAAATTCCCTCAGACACACTCCAAAATCTTGTGGGAAGCCTTCACAGAAGAATGGCAGCTGTTAGAGTTGCAAAGGGGGACCAAACTCCATATTCGAGCCAATGGATTAAAAATGGGATGTCATAAAATCCTGTAGCTGCACCAATATTTTTGCCCATATAGTGTATTTCATAAGAAGTGACAGAATGCTTATGAGCAGTTGTGATGATGGAGCTTATGAAGTACTATAATCAACACTACAATACCTTATGACTATCAATAGATGATGTCATGCTTTATTAATTCTTATACCGACCATTATAATGAAGGATGAGAGCTTCATTGGAGCTAAAGAAGTTTTATAATCAACAATATAATGCCTTATGATTGATAGGAGATGCTGTAACGCTTTATTAATTCTTACAGCAACCATTATAATGCATTATGAAGGTATTTATAGTGCATTATAGCTGAGAGCCTCAAGTAAAGTGTTAGTGAATACAACAGCAATAGTACTCAATGATAGTCGTGTTGAAATGTTTCCCATGCAAGCAACCCAGCCATCAAAGACCAGGAACTATTAAAGCATTCTGAACAGGTTATGCAAAGTTTACTTTATTTCAAGAACGACACCTATTTGCAAAAGCTTCACTGATTCCCAAATCACTGCTCCGATTTTTTACTTATTTCCAAATACAGTATACCTGTAATCTGATTGCCTGTTCCACTTGCACTTTATAAAGCCAGTGTACTCCAAGAATGAGAGAATTTTAAAAATGTATTTCATGTGGTAATAGCACCTTGTTGCAGTTACATATCCCTGACAATGTCAAAGGCTAGACTATTAATCACCAGAGCCTACCCACAAACCTGTACTACTCAAACATAGCATAATATATGTCATTCTACACAAGGGTACTCAGGGGGTGCTGACCTAGGAAACCACCAGCGCCCCCCCCTAATATTGTGTAACGTGGGTAATCCTTAAATGGATTTCATTTCAAGCACTGATATCGTATACGCTTATAGACATATAAGCTTATGAACAGCTATTTTAATATCAATCCATATAAATATTCAGTAACACTTTACATTAAGTGCACCTTCATAATGCATTCATTATGCATTCATAGAACATTATCCACTAAACCCGTACTTGTCTATCAGACTACCAGACAGAGAAGCATGATTCATCACTGCACAGAACATTTCCACTGCCCCAGAGTCCAGTGGTGCCGTGCCTTACACCACTCAAATCCGACGCTTGGCATTGCGCTTTGTGGGGTGAGGCTTGCATGCAGATGCTCGGCCATGGAAGCCCATTCCATGCAGCTTCCAGCGCACAGTTTTGTGCTGGAGTTAATGCCAGAGGAAGCTTGGAACTCTGCAGTTATTGAGTCAACAGGGCATTAGTGACTATGCGGCTCAACACTCGGCGACCCCGCTCTGTTACATTATGTGGTTTGCCACTTTGTGTCTGAGTTTCTCTTGTTCCTAAACAGTTCCACTTTGCAATAATACCACTTACAGTTGACCATGGAATATTTAGCAAGAAAGAAACTTTACAAACTTATTTACTGCAAAAGGTGGAATCATATGGCAGTACTATACTTCAATTCATTGAGCTTCAGAACAACCCTTCCTTTCACAAATGTTTGTGAACCTGACTACATGACTAGGTGCTTGACTTTACACAGCTGTGACAATGGTTCTGAATGAAACACCTGAATTCAATGATTAAGAGATGTGTCCCAATACTTTTGTCTATATAGTGCATCGTGGTTACAATGGCATACCACATTACAATGATTATTATATAACTGAGGTCTCTGCCAATCTTCAGCCTGCAAATCCTTCAGTTCAGCTTCATCCGTTCACTTCACTTCAGTGCAGGTAAAATGTAATTCATAAAACTTTCAGTATATTTACACGATTTAACTAAATCCCACTAAGTGATGGAAAATGCGGAGAAATGCGGAATGCAATAGCGCTATGCTAACGCATATCCACAAAGAATGTTGCTGGCCTTGATGACTAAATGGTACTTTACAATGTAAATTAATAAAACTGGTCAGACATAAGCTTTTTGGGGCCCGGTTCAAGATGAGTTGGCTCCCCTCCCACCTCAGGGGAATTTCATAAATTGATGCATTGTGACATCAGTATATGGAATGAGGCTCACAGCAGCTGCAGGGCCCTCGGCAACCTGCCTATAACCCATAATATTAGGGCCGCCAGTGATGTAGTTACCCAACTGAATGGTCTGCATTCCTCAGAATAGCACACACACACACACACAAAATTATTACTCTTATACATAGTTATCTTCCGTGCTTTAGGTCCTGGAAGGAAAGTCCTTGATTTACAAGACCACGTTTTGTTATGTATAGATACTGTTTGAGGGACGAAAATGTATTACCTTTGGTGCCTGTTACCACTTAAATTCAATGAATGAGCTGACATACACAAGCCTTCAAGCACCCCTGGTCTTCATGCCATGTCACAATATCTAAGAATTTGTGTTTTACTTTATAAATAAACATTTAAAAACAATTGCTGAATCTGAATTCTCATTCATAGTAAATTAATTTCTTGTCTCTGCACATTCAAACATTACGGAGAACAATGCCATTCAACTATCACCTGGTGCATGTAATATAACATACTAAAAAACACAACCCCAACCTTATGGATCACTAACTGATAGTTAACAAGTCTCAAAAAGCATGCTAGTGAGTGACACCTAAAAATATCACTGCATTATGACAAATTATGCATTAATATTCTAAATTAAAACAACTTTTTCATAATATAATTTCAAAATATATTTTTATGCTTCTTAGTTTTTGTTTTTTAGGTTGTCCAAAGATGTTCTGTTCAGAAATCATAATTCATCCCTTCTTACTGGATTTTTCCTGCATTTACAAAAAACATATCGCCAGTATCTTTTCATACTGTGAGGACATTTATCAAACATAAGTATGCAGTGTATGACACAACAAATACACAATGTATCTTACTTAGCGTTGAAAATGTATTTGACATAATCCGTGGACCAGTGATAGCTACATTTTTAGTTACACATAATGTGACTTGGAGGAGAACAAAGACAAAAGAAAACAAACTCATTTTGTATTCAGGGCCCGTATTCACAGAGTATCTTAAGGCTAAAAGTAGCACCTGAGTCGGGAAGAACTAAAAATTAGCTGAGAGGACTCCTAAGTCACTTAAACCAATTTACAAATAGTCGCAAAATGGCTGCTGTCAATCCGTGTCGCAATATCTTGGAAACATTAAACGAATACTGAGTTACTTAAAGGACACTGCCTCAGTCGGGAGGAAATAATGATTGTTGTGGAGCTTGTCAGGGATGGAATAACATCTCCAACAAACCGAAACAACCTAATCATATACAGTGGAAACCGATTATAGTGATCACTATAACCGATTTTTCCTTTTTCTTTGTATCAGGCAGATTACCATCTAATTTACATTTGTATATTTATTACAAGAATATAAGGTAATAAAACGGACAGCGTCACCAAATGTACTGAATTTTATTCACTCATTCAAAATACAGTACAGCTATTTCAGACACTTTTCAAATCACTGAACTGTGTATAATTAAAATTCGCTATAATACAGTACTGTACATGAAATATCCCTTATGGTAGTTTCGCTGCTGCATCTCGGTGGCTCGGTTTTGGCAGTTTATCCTAAGCTTTGATCAGTCTATATTTGTTATTGAGAGAAAATGCCTTTCTTTTTCCTGTCATGTTTTCCAAGCATGCTGCATTAGCCTCGGGTAGCTAGCCAAAAGCAGACGGGTTACCGCAAGTCAAAGTAGGGCGATCAAATTAAACTAACAAAAAAATACCGTAGGTTTAATTGTTTCCATATTTTGTCATGTTTAAAAAGACCAAAAATTACTATTAGCGATTACTATAAGCGAATTATAAGCGATTACTACAAGCGAACTATTTAAACAGTATTTGTAGAGGAATGATTCTGTCCCAAGCTTTTTGATCCATATAAACGGTTGATCACTATAACCAGAAAAGCATGATTCTAAAAGCGGTTTCCACTGTATGTGTGTCTATGGGATATTGCGCAAACATTTCCACCAACACACGTTGGCCTTTCATCAACCAATCCCCGTGGTTATTGCAGGCAAGCTCATGCATGAGAACTGACGTTAGCCAAAGCGATGGAGTTGGATCTTTTCCTAATCTCATATATGTTTTTTTAAATGCCTGTTCTATTTCTTGACCCAGCATTGGTTTTTTAAATGACTTGCATGCTCCAATCTTATATTTAACAATACACATTCAAGGTATAAACAGCATTGTGTGTATGTATATATACATATATATATATGAAATAAAATAATAAAACCACAACAGGCACAACAGGCTTACCTGTTCTCTACTGGTAATTGCATAAGGGTTTACAAGTACCAGTATTTTGGGCATCTTATCTGTTTTCTGTTGTTAAATTTGTACACAATTCAACAGACTCCAACACTATTCATTTCCTTACTAAGATTCTACATTTTCTAACACAAATTATATATCATGTTACAAAATGTAAAATGATATATGTGTTACATTTTTTTCATCAAACCATAGGAAATACAATTTTGTCTACTGTCATAAATAATTATCAAACACAGGCCTTTCACACTGAAACAGAAAACTTTCACCACTTTTTCTGCTAAACCTTTTTTAAATTTCATAAACTTATTGTTTAATCTCAATAAATGTATAACATTCTCTGTATAAGTACATTTTTATATACTTTGGTACTTCTGTCATTGTAGATCATGAAAATGTAATGCATTTCCCTTTTTATGAATAAAAAAATTGACCAATAAAGCTTTTGCAGAATTAAACACAGGCTTTTTCCCAGTCATCGTCTGACCTTCAAGCCCATTAATGTCTAACAGTATCGGATGTGACTGGGATTCACTGCATCTTTCATTCTGTAATATTTTGATTTGCTGAGAACCTTGAAACTTTCATCAGCAAATTCGAAATGCAGATTTTTATTTGGAAAACGCTACCTGCAACCTGGTAGTCAAGTCTATCACACACACCCCACCCCCACCCCCCTCTCCCCTCGCCACCCCCAGAAAACTTCAGTGCCCAGTTTCACTTCGTTATGAGCTGATACATGTCAAGCTAACTGCAGTGAAAACAGTGAGATGGGGAGAGGGACACTGGGGGGGGGGGGGGGGGTTTGCTAAGTCGGCAGCCCTCTAAGCCGCTGCCATCTCGCCCTTGTCAGCATCCGCCCCTGCTGGTCAGCATTTAATTTTGCAGTGTTTCGCATGATTTTTAGATGATAGACCTGGACAGTCTGAAACCCGTGCATTTGACAAATCAAGGATCATGAAAAGACTTTGTGACTTTCCTGTCAGGAATAACAGTTCAGTTTGTTGCCACAATGCCTCCAAGAATTATACACTAAGATTGTTACATGGTTAAACTTTGTGAAGTTTTCATATATCCATCTTCTGCTTACCCAGTACCAGATCATAGGGGTGAGCTGGAAGCTTATCCCAGGATTCATATGTCACAAGGCAGGGGAACTTTCTAGGTGGGATGCTAGTCTGTCACAGGGCATACAAGTGCTACAGGCAACTTAACCATCACCAATTCACATAACTGCATGTATTTAGACTGTAGGAGGAAACCAGAACAAAACCTGGGAAGAATGTTCAATGTCTATGCAGAGCAGGGACAGGATTTAGACCCATCATGCAGTATTAGGTCATAGTAATTAAAATAATAACAAATACTTCTGATTTTTAAAATTATGATTTTGATTCTAATCGGCCGGCTTGACAAAACATTTTCTGCAATAATATGACACAACCCTATAACAGAAGTGGTTGCCATGCCAATACTGAAATTAAAATGACTTTCCCATGTCTCTTATTTTACAATAATGTGTCCCCCAGCATTTAAAAATGTTTCAATTCAGCAGAACAGCTTCCTTTAGCAGTAAATCTGTTTTCCTTCTTTGTCGACACTCACAGTTCACACCCAAGGCACCTACAGCCTTCAGCATTGCCGGACTGCCGATTGTCACAAACATAACTGGGTGAACTGTATTGACTTCTTCTCCCTCTGTTCATATTTTTTGAGTTTCTGACAACAGACATGGTCTATATCACAGGAATTAAAGGCTATCTGTATAAGGTGTTAGAAAGAAATCTGGAAACAGCACAGTAAAGCAGACATTAACTTCATTTAACTCAAAAGAGTTCATTTCAGTTCTGTGTGGGCTACTTAAAATGATGGTTTTCATTAAAGTTGGATCTCGATTAATAGTGTATTGATAGAGCTGTCGATCGAACCAGAAAATGAAAATTAAGTACACTTGAGAATTCACTACATTTATCTCCTGTTGCAGTGCTATCTGTATAACTATGAAATTGTTATTAAATATATTTATTTTTTACTCTTGCTGAAAAATATAGTCAGTTGTGTTACTGGTTTGCCTGGATTTTAACAGGGTAGTTTCTGTTACTTATCTACCAAAACCACTGTACAGTTTTGTTCATACTAGGCTGAATCTGGTTCACTGTAGAGGTCAATACCCTCTTTCTTGTCTGCAGCCACCATCCTTCAATCCTCCAAAGTGACACATTTATGTCATAAACCACCATGCCACCAGCATAACAAATAAATACGTATTGATTCAAGAGATTGTGCACAGAAAAATTTGTACTAATAGAATAGCATAATGTCAAAAAATCTATTTATTTGGAGCCAGATATTATACTGCCAAACAAGAGTAAAGAAAAATGATTTGTATTTAAAAAAATTAGCCTTTTTAAGTTAACAAAGGAGAAACACAGAGCAAGAGAGAAAAGAGTTTTGCTTTAGACAGGGTAAAGTCCAACAACACAGAAAGGACGGATTTGGCAGTCATCATTAGCAAACACACACATATACTCCCACTGGTTAGGGGAGTAACACCAACAAAACGAAGCACACTTATACAGCACTAAAAACTCAAAAAGCTAATTTGTCAGCACAAGCCATGATTCCAAAAAAAGAACGGCTTCAGAATCCCGGGGTGCTGGTGGGAAGTAGATCCTTTGGCACATTCCAACACAGAGGAGTCCACGTCTAGCGGCAGTAACTCCTCCACAAGGACAGGGTGCGTGACCAGCGCAATGCACATGTGACCGACAGACCTTCCCAGGGATTATGATATTGCTGTCCACTGAAGACTTCATAACTATCATCACAAGAGCTGCCAAACCATGCTGCTTATTTCCTATCGAAGAAAAAAGTTGCACTTTTTCTTCGTTCACCGAGACACTGTGTCAAAACTTCACTTCTCAGTGGAAAAAACAGCGACAACAATAACGTATGTTGCAACACTCAATTGTAGCCTACAAATGTTGCTGTTTTTATCATTCAGCTTTTGTATTATTTTGTCCAAAATAACAGTTAGTGTGGATTGTTTTCTTTCCTCTGAAAGTGCTTAATTTGTTTTTTTAAACATATCCTATAAAACTTCGGCGGTTGAAAGTACGTTTCTCAGAGCAGTCAGATTTCCATCCATCAAGATGTCATCTCTTCTATTTTTATACATTTCCACTTTACTCTGTGTCTCTAGATATTTTCTCTAGCCGTCATCCGATTGACTGCGAGACTGTAATTTATCTGACACTCTTTATGAAATCAGGAGTTTTTTGTAACCAGTTATCGGTCACTTCTTTAAACATAAGTTAAAATCAATCCACAATTGAATATCTTTTGATCTTTCTTATACTGTAAAGATTATAATTCGTCACCAATTTACTCTTTATGATCGCATGTAGGCTGTTTCGGATGAATCTACGATAAATAAAACTAATCAAACAACAATCTAAATAATGTAATTAAACTTGGGTCGTAACATGTTCGAATAAACCGAAATGACCGACTGTCATGCAGATAATTTTAATCTAATTTACGGTTGTCTCACTCACCCGTGGACCTGTTGATTTCTGTCCGGAGATCCGCGGCAAAAGGCACAGCAACAGCAGCGCAAAAAAGCAAGGAAAAAGGAAAAAGACGGAATTTCGAAGAAACGTAATTGATGGCATTGTCTGAAGGGTGTGTGGTGTTCTTTCCCGGTGTCTGTTTGGCCGTTACTCTGTTCTGTTCAGTTTTTTCAGAAGTTAATTTGACCTGACTTTAAGAGTCTTGCATGAAAATATAAAACTTTTCTCTAAATATTTTGCATTTTTTTGTGTATTTATATTTATGTATCGTTACATTGCTGAAAATGAGGACCTGTCTTTTACGATTTGATGGTCACCATAGTGACCGATTTTATTCACTATGCAGGGGAGCGGTGATCATGCCGAATGCCACAGGTTAAGTATCACAGCTTCCATTGGGAACCATTTAAAACTGAAAGAGGTGGGCAGAAGGGCTGTGACTGACACATTTTAGCTCCAATGGGAGTTAAGAATCTACCGACTACATTCTATGAAGCTCATCGAATAATATAAACTTGCTCAAATGTTACACCAGATTTTTTTTGTCATTAGAGTTTTTAAATTGTTGCTTTTAACGGGATTATTTCAGCTATTATGCGTGGTTCACATTCCTTTTTCAGTTTGTTTTTTCTGTCACTTCTTCACCACTTCTAGCATTTCATACCCATACAAAGATTCCCATATAATTTAGCAATTGCAATAAAATGTAATAATTCGGTAAGAAAAGAACGTTTATTTGTTTTCTCAGTGTGAGAAAACAAATAAATGCAGAAATGTATTACTTCATTGACAAATGTTGACCAATATATTCAACGTATAACTCTTATATAATTATAATTATGCCCAGAAATGAGTTCAATTGTGAGACTTAACATAAAGAATCCATATGAATATATAAAAAGCAGTGCAGTGAGGGATCAGGGGCCGCCCCTTTATGCAGCGTGGAAACGTTGCCTCTGCTATGGGAATAGACTGGCATTTTGCTTGCGGTGTCATTCAGTCTCTCTACCGGGGACACAATGGTAAACATCTAAAGTCAATAGCTGTCACGAGCACACTAGGAGGTCAGCTTGTGCGTTTGTAGTTTGGGGGTGGGTGCCCAGAATTGCCAATAGGTCCTAAGCAGCCGTCTATATCCTTTTCCTCTCCCTTTTTTGTTGTCATTCTCTGTTGTCTTTTATTTTGTTGACTCCTACCACATAATTTATTGGGCAATATTTATCTACATTTATTTTTTAGGCTCACATAAAAGATTGTTTAACCTGGGGAATGAAACATTTTCACTTCTTTTTTTTTTTTTATGAACACTAACCAAATGTAAAAATGTATAATTAAACATTATAGAAAACATTTTCCACTTATGGATGTATTTTCAGCCTTTGAATGAATTTACCCAAGCGAAAGCATATTTAAAAACACGCAGATGCATGTACTCACTGACATATATGCGCGTGCACAAAGAGAGAAATTCTCTCAAAAGGACAAATGAAAGAGAATATGTATCCAATTAACATAATTATGTTGTTATGTACAATGAGCAGGAAGCTTGGGTAACAGGCCTCGGAGAATCTGGTCTCTCTGCTTTTCTACTCTTTATGATCCCCTGCCCTCTTGTCTCTCCCCTCCATCTCTCTTCACCTTTTCAGGTTCTTTTCAGGGCCTTTTTCCCTTTTCTTTTCCGGCTCCTCTGCAGGGCCAGTATGTGTGTGCATGTGTGTCAAAGAAAAAGAGACAAAAGTCCACAATGTAGATGCTCACATTCCAGGCCACATTTCTACCTTTTCATTGTCACAAATGGTCATTTTTCCAACTATAAACTGCATTTCCTCAGACATTTGAATAAAAATCACTGATTGCTCTATAAAGTCCAAAATGTACACATGAATGTATGAAGAAAACATTACAACCTTTTCTAGCCTTTCATATTTTTGTTGCTAAATGTTCCAGTGTCAGAGATATTGTCCTCACACGATGTGTCATGAAACAATTTTGTATGACAAATGAATGCCACTGCTGTTGTAGATTAGCGATTTAAATTGTTTTCCATATAGGCCCTGTTCTTAAGACTCCAATCCCCTGGTTAAAGTGTAATTATACTACACACTTGAGAAAGAATCATAATAGTCAGTTGTGATAGTGAATTCAAGGCAAACAATAACAACAGCACTGTAAAACGATTTCTACAGGTGTCTATTTCAACAGTAAAATCTTTTTATACATGATGAACGGGAGTCAGACCACTATACCACATCAGTTTATATTCCCTACAAAACAAAATGCCAAGGTGAATGCAGACAGTTCCTACAATTACTTAATGTCATCTGAAGGCAAAAGAAAGTTCATATTTTATTTTATTGATACAATCTACTCTTGTAAATGTTTTTTAAACTGGTTGGAATTTCAGAATAATTTTCTTGAGTATGATCAGGAGATAAAAATGCCGGGGAGAAGCATTTTTAATTCTGAGAAGCAATGTAAAGGAACATTGTTAACTAAAAGCATATTCCTGATGCACATAAAATTTTCAAAATGACTTATACCAGGAAAAATCTGTCATATTGAAAAGATTAAATGGGATTTGGAATTGGTATTGATATAGTTATACCACGGCATAGATTACTTCTAGTTTACTGTTTCTCAACTGATGGGTTGTGACCTAAAAGTGGGTCACAGAGTGTGTGGGAAAAAAAGTTATTTTGAAAATTTTTTCTAGTGTTAGATTTTATTTATTTTTTTAAATCAGAGCATGAAGACATTGTGCAACTGTTACTGCACTATGTGCTATTTACTATTCACACTCTGTGTTTTGTGTGAAACAAATCTGGTTCAAAATTGCAAAAATGTGGGTTGGAACTGAATGACCAAGGAACAATGTGGGTCCTGAGGATAAACCAGCTGAGAACCGCTGATATAGTCGATGCAATGTGAAAATTTACGAGAAATGCAGGTTTTCTTCGGCTGTTAATTTTAAATGTGTTTGTAACTTTGTGAATTAATTTTAAATGTTGTTGATTAGAAATACAATCTAAATGGGGAAAAAAATCAAAATATATAAGTGACCTGGCATTAAGGATTTCTCCATGTGTCCTGTTCAACAGTTAAACAAGTTTTTATAATGAGTGACGAATGGGGACGATTATGAAAAAATAGATATATGAAAAATAAGATTAAGAAAAATGAGAGCTGGGGGAGAGTAGAAGAGAGCAGGGAAAAGAAATGATACAACAGAAAAAACATTGTTAAAAAATATAATATAGTCATAGATTCAGCTGAAGAAAAAAACAGATGGGAATATCTGCTTATAATACACGTATGCTGCTACTCTGTAGACAGTGTGCACATTCCATGCCAATCTCACACAGCGCATCCACAAGAGTGCAGCAGTTAACTCTGAGCTATAGCCTAGTATGTGGGAGATGTGTGACTAAACCCACTGGCAGTGCGATGTGCTAAAAAGCTCAACCTGCATCTGGGTTTCAAAGTTACACTGGGGGGGTGAATCACTGGCCAGAGGGGGAAGGATGGCCGAGGCTAATGGAATGTTAATGAGATCACTTAATGTCCTGTTTTCTCGTTTTGTTAAATTCTGCCCACCTCCAAACAAAGACTGATTTCTCTGGGGTGTAAAAAAAAAAAAACAACGGCTTAACACAAAGTGTTGTTGTCATTTGGCTGGAGGAAAATAAAGAATTAAATTATGAATTAAAAAATGTATTCCCCAATTACTAGCCTTTCAGAGATTTTCAGTGACTGGGCCGTGCCTGATCCCAGTACACAGAAAAACCTTAGCTGCAGATATTAGACTGGGCAAGACAGTGGTTCCCATATGTCTGGACTGATGTTGTAGAGAATTAAAGAAACTGTGAGAAATTATTAGGAGTAAAAAATGAGATAATGCGTAATGAATGGATTAAATTGTGCACGGATCTTATTTGGAAGCCAAGAGGAAAAGATTACTACAGTAAATCCAAATATATTACACTATTTATTGAGACTTAGAAAATAATGTTTTTATTTTCCAAAGCACTTGCACCTAATCTAAAAGAGACTACACAATTCTTACCAAAAGCACAAACTTCATTGCCTTATTGAGTATGTATACAAGACTTTTGTGTATTAATCCACATGTTTCAAAGTGGTTTGGATGGGAATTGAAAGTGTGTGTACACTGGTACTAAGGGTGTGGGTATAGAGGGTACGATGGAGGGTCCTGAGAAACATCCTCAAGTTGCCCACCTTACCCTGACTGAGACTGGGCTCCAGCCACATCACAGGTGCCAGCTGTCTCCTGGGCACGGCCTTGAGGTTCCCATTTCTGAGAGCATACAGACAGAATGACGGAGTCAGGGGAAGAAAGACAGAAAGAAAAGGAACTTTAAACTGAAAAAATGTAAGGTCAAATAGAAAGCCCTCTCTTTAAAGTCCCTCATCTGGATTTCATTTGATAAATTCCACACCCTTTACATGTACTGGCTGCAATTTTCACCAGTTCCCAAATTTGAGGAGCAACACAATTCCGGCTCCAGCTGAAAAACATGGACGGCGGTGACTCAGATTGTGACTCTTTCTGCCTTTCCCTCTTTTTCCCTGACTAACATACCCGCAGAGCCGTCCGCACCAGCCACACTACCTCTATTGGCATCCCATTCTCATCTGGCTTTGATACGAAGTGCCTGAAAATGAAGTGCATGAAAAATGGCCAAAGAGAGCTGGGGGGGGGGGGGGGGGTCCCAGTGAAAAAGGGGAAAGGGAGAGTGAGGCTGGTGTGAAAAGAACCATTGAGGCTGCCCTGGGTGTCCCGCACCTGCGCTGGCTATTCACCCCACTGTTTACACACTGTCGTCCACAATTAATGCCTCCTGGGGGCTGGGCGGTCTGCCCTCCACGGGCCCCCAGACCCATCCTGAGCCCTTATGGATGCCTAATTGAGCATACAGCTCTCTTGATTGAATTAACAGCTCTGTCTCTGGGACCTTTTTCCACTAAATGACGGGGACTGGCCACGGCCAGCCGGGACCCTTCTGCCGTCGCCCAAAAGAGAGGAGAAAAGCTTCCAGGGCAGGGAAGGGGGGAGTTGCTGAAGCTGTGAAGAAAACGTGGCCCATTCTGTTGGCAAACGCAGGCTGGAAATGTGAACTGGGGGCAATGAAAGGTCTTGGTCTTCACAGCAGCAGCCCCGGGGTCCGAAGCCCCCCCCCCCCCAGGCCATCCTCAGACAGAGTTCAGCACAGACGGGAACTTACAAAAGAGCTGCAGATTGCTGTAACGCAGATATTTAATACTCCATGCCTCCCACCACTATAAGTGTACTGCCTCCAGCCCATATTTTCATACGGTCTGCAATTTATTGAGAAATACAGGAGAACAAAAACAATGTAAAAGTGATCATGTAAAAAATAGTACATATGTGGTCAAACACTAGACTGCTGTTAAGGTTGTAGTACCATACATTCCTGGCAATGGAGGTGTTTAAAAAATATTTGAAACAAAAATACATCCCTTGGTGTCTGAAGAATGTTGGGATTAACTGTACGTGAGAAACAAAGGCGAGCGGCACTGCGCCTTCTGCGTGTTTCAGGTTCTGGCAGAACAAATCAATGAAATGAGCAGAGTTTCACATTCATTCACAAGCACAGCCACCAAAGGAGAAAATCATGCAAACAGCGTCATGAGTTTCACGCCAATCCGGTCACTCGGCTCCTGAAATTCCGGATCTTACGTTACTCGACCGCAGGTGAACAGACACACCGATACCCGTGATAATGAGAGGCCAGGCCTCCACATATGGAATAGGACGAAGAAGCAAAAGAGATGGAAGACGATGGAGAACGATTTTCAAAAGCACTGAACAAACGGCAGGATAGCAGATAACGATTCATAGGCCACTTTACACATTAATAGTAGTTTACAGCCCTGTCTACATAAGAACATAAGAAATTTACAAACGAGAGGAGGCCATTCGGCCCATCAAGCTCGTTTGGGGAGAACTTAACTAATAGCTCAGAGTTGTTAAAATCTTATCTAGCTCTGATTTAAAGGAACCCAGGGTTTTAGCTTCCGCTACACTAGCAGGAAGACTATTCCATACTCTAACTACATGCTGTGTAAAGAAGTGCTTCCTCAAATTTGTTTTAAAATGTTCTCCCGCTAACTTCCACTTATGGCCACGAGTTCTAGTATTCCTACAGATCTGCATTTTTAGTTCAATTTTGTTTGGCCCCAGGACCCTCAGTAGTGCAGGCCTTCTTGTGCAGATGTGGACCAAGTACCTCTTTGTGAACTCCCAGGGTGGGATGATGGAACAGACTCCTGCATCGATGAACTCTGCACTCATGTCCCTCTTCCCAGACAGCTGCCCATTTAACGAGCCAGACACGTGCATTTCTTCTGGTCACTTAACCCCCTGCTCCTCTGATACAGCATATCACTAAAGCAAAGTACACTTTCTGCCATGACCATCTCCCCCACACCAGGTCAAGAGTTTAGCAGGTCAGTGCAGTGAATTCCAGTGTCTGGGAACCTTAATGTAGTTCGGAGGCTCTGGCTGACTTGCAAGTGCAATATCTCTTGAGAATCCTGGTGTACTTTTTAGCAGAAGTCAGATAATATCCATTTTATTGTCCATTGTACATTCATACCTTTATATAATTTGTCAGTTATTCATTAATTTGTTAACAGGAAATAAATCAGTTTATATATAGTTAAACATCTTGTCGTCTTGCAAATGATTTTTGTATAGCTTCTGAATTTTGACGAGGATGATGTAAAGCCAATATTTTAATACAGAGCACATCAAAATCATTGCTATAAAGAAAAGATACATAGGACATTTAAGTAGGTTTCATACCAAAGTATGCGTCTAACATAATTTTTTTTCATCCATCTTCTAACAGTTTATCCAGGTCAAAGTTGCAGGGATAACTTAACACACATAAACAATAAAACAAACAAAATATTTCACACCATGGACAAAGCATAGTTTTCAGATACATAACCACTTCCCCCCACAAAAAAAGTCACGACAAGCTGCTGCTTAACAAACAGCAGATTTACAAAAAGGGGGGGAAAGGCCTTATCCTCATTCTGAAAAGCACAGCCCACATGATCATATTGTGTTGTTACTATATTGTAAGAAAACAAAGGGCAATCGGAGCCTTTTTAGCCGGAATTATAGCATCAAAAGCAACAGGACAGCAAATGTAAAATATAAAGTGTCACAATAATGAATTTTGTTGTTTGACGGGCAGCTCTATGGATTGGGATCAATTGTAACCCAATGAGATAATACTGCTGTTAAAGATTTGATAAGTATTCCTAAATAAAACTGTTTAGCAGAGGGTGATATTCTCTTACTCTTTAGAAAGGAATCCAATACTTCAGCTACTCACTGTTCACATAGTGCCCCCTTGTGGGTGTGAATTTATTTAGTTCAAAGTTACTTTTACCACTTGTGCTTTTGAACTTAAACCAGCCAGTAACATACAAATATAGATATTAAATATATTCATTTTGTAATGTGAAATACAAAAAATATTTTTGGGGGAAAGATTCATTTTGAATGTGTCAAAAATAATGAAATGTATATGAAATGTTGAAGACATGATGACATTTCCTTAGGGGTAAAAGCATAGTTTTATTTATATATGTTTTGACTACAATTTAGCAGTCCCATTATAAAAATGCACTGTTAAAATACCAGCATCAGACATAGATCATAAATCTGTGTGCAGGCTATATGTCGGCCAAATAAGAAAAGTGCAACACGTTATAACCCATTCATTATTATCATTATATTTAGATCATCGCAAGTCAGAGGTTACAAAATTAGGATGATGCTATTTCATTTGAAGCCTGACAATGAAAACACAACTACATTAGAATGCTTCCTGATTAACAAATTATTACACTGAACTACAGTTGTCAACTACATTAATTTTTTACATTTGTTAATGTTACTTATTAACATTGTTCACTTATTGTTGGACACTTGATAGTGCCACTTCTTATATACTTTTCATTGAGAATAAAGGTCTTTATGTGAATGTTGCTGCTTTTAAATTCAACAGTTTTGCCACAAGGGAAATTCAGAAGCACCAATTCGGCTAAACTGCGTGTCTTCGGACCGCGCGTGGACCCAGGGTGAATCAGAGAGAACCTGAACCTGGGCCAGTATGTGTCTCAGACCCATAACTCTGGTGCTGTCCTCTGACCATCAAGCTGCTCCCATTTCAAAATATAAAAAGAACTGGATGGATTTTTTATGCAAATTGTGGATATTAGGGATGCTCACATTTAATCTCCATGTAAATATCTCAAATGTAAAGCTGTAATTGTTAGGATTTTGATCAATCGTCTAACCACCTACCCTGGATAATGGCGCAGGGGACCTGGAACCCAGTGCCTGAATAAGGAAGCACACGACCGGGCGCATATACACACACGAGGGGCAATTTAGAGATACCAACTAATCTAATAGACAGTGAGAGAAAACCTGCGAAACACAAAAAGATAATGTACACACCCCCCCCCCCCCCCTACCCAAGAAAGGCCAAGAAAAGTTCAGAAAGGCTGAACTCTTTCTTGGGAAGAAATTGTTTAGCTAGTTTTGTCTGCAGCAACAAGACGACAAAGTCATTTATCTTAATCTTAGAAGTGGTCAGAATTTTGAATCACTTTGCAGTAATTTCCGTATTTCAATTATAATTCATATTCTCATCAACATCCATCCATCCATCTATCCTTTAACCTTTTATCCCATCATCAGCATATAAGTGTTATTTTTAACATATATAAATATTGTAGAAAAAATGTTATATGTTTTTGAGATAGTACTAGACTAATGAGGCTTTGTAAGCTGTCTCTTGGATGAAGTACCAAAATATTTATCAGTCTTACCAATAATAAATGAAACAGAAAATGTATGCGATGGTAAACAGTGACACGGTGAGATAGAATAATCAAAGAACATTATTATGTATTTTGCAGTCTTTGGCTTTCTGGAGAGACTGTGTAATAATTGGTATTAGTCAGTTCTTAAATTACTGGTAGCCTGTCTCGTTTCATTGTCCCCTGGGAACTTGGGTTGTGTTGTTATTGGGTTTGCAGTGCTTTTGTTTTGTATGTGTTTTCAGAATTGGCGTCTGCGTCTGTCATATTATGGCATTTTGAAAATGTAGGTCACGTGTTGTCATTTCATTAAAGTGTTTTAAGAATTTGTAGCGCATTGACACTAAGGATCAACCTTGCTGGTGTATATGACTGTTGCATTGTGTATGTTCTACTGAATGGCAATGCTTCAGGCTAGTGATGTTACGTTCCCAAATGAACCTGATCCATGGAGAGCCGGTGCGGGTTTTCGAGATGACCTCTGTCAGCCAGTAATAAATCAGTGGTTCTCAATTCCAGTCCTGGGGACCCACTGTGATTGGCTGATTGAGAGGTCATCCCAAAAACCCGCACTGGTCCTCAATGGAACAGGTTCCCCATCCCTGCTCTAGAAGTAAGGTCAGAGCAGTTTCTCTTTACTATAGTGGCTCAGGTCCCAATGCTACAGATGTCCTATGAGTCTGCAGAAGCCAGTGCTGCCTTCTGTGCTATTGTGTGCCAGGCCAGCAGGGTGGAGGTGGCAGATACCAAAAGACTCAACAAAGGGTGGAACTAGAAACTACTGATACTGTGACGGAGAGCAGGATGCTGTCCAGACTTTGTTCAATCATGGACAATGCCTCTCACCTGCTTCAGAGCATCGTGGTCGGACAGAAAAGCACTTTCAGTTGCAGACTATAATCAGCACAGAATGCACCACAGACCACCTCAGGAAATCATTCCTTCAGACAGCCATCAGATGGTACAGTCGGTGAATCAGGACATGTGCAGTAATATGTACAATAATATCTATTTTCAAATCAATAACTGTCTAACTTTCGAGAATAATATTTACCGTATTTATCTTCATAGTCACCTACCTATTTATTCATCATCTCTACATGTCATGCTTAGTGTATACAAAGATGGGTGTGTGTGGTACTGTATAGTCTATTTTTATCTTGTGTGTTTGTAGTAATGTGCAATTTCACGAACGACTTACTTAGGGATAATGAGAAGTTTTCTTATTCTGATATTTCGTCTACCCAGTAGGGAGGTGCATTTGCTGTGTTGCAGTTTATGACAGCTAAAAATTGAGAATTAGCTTAATGTAAGAGAAGAGATATTATCGTAGCCTACATAAATACGTTGATTCATCATTCGTGTATCAATGGTATTAATTATTGTTTAGTTATTAAACAACCTAATAATGAACCTAATAACTACATATTAAAGTTGTCTGCTAGTACTGCTTGAATGACATAGGCCTATTTAAAACTAATATATGATACCGTGCACTACATTTGTTTGTGATGGTTGTGTGGGACACTGAGAAGCCGGCAATATCACTTAATATCACTAAAACAACTCGCAAACTAAGAAAAACAAACAAACAACAGGGATGCAGCAGCTACACTGCTTGGTCCCCCCTTAATTACTAACGAGCACACAAAAATTGTTCAGTATAAATTAAATTCTAATGCCTGTTTTACTTCAATTTCAAATTACATATGTCTATCTGTTACTCGTGAGTTTCAGCCCGGGAATGTCACAGCCCGGATCGTGTGCGGAGGGGGTGCAGTATATCTTGTCGATCTGAAGTGGGGGGAGGGGTGGGTGGTGTCGCTGTTAGCATAATCTAAGCCATATGCGTTTATTGCGTTTCCCGATACCGGTCAGCAGCCCACAACAAAGCCATCCCACCGATTAGCCGCCCAACCATCGTATATGTGTTTGTGGATATCAAGACAAAGAGCGCGGGGGCGCGGGGGCGGGTCTGGGGCGCGAGCTTGGGAGTGACGCGCTTCTGTGACAGAAAGCAGGTGGAAGCCCGGGATGCGGGAGGGAGCGGGATGAAGCAGCGGCGCATGCTTTAACGCTGCGGCTGCATCGGGAGGGCGCAGTGTCTGCAAGGGAAGGAGACGGTTTCTGCCGTCAGCCATGAGCGTGCGAGCGCAGACGCCTGCTTTGCGCGTCTTCAAGTAAAATGGGATTTTCTGCTGCGCTACTGGCGATTCCAGCTTTCTTCGTGTCAGCCGAAATCATGTGGAGTGCATAAGGTATGATAATATGCGGCGCATGGAACAAAGCATCGATCCTGTAGGCAGTCGGAGATTAAACGGATAGTCAGTGTTTTTGTGTTGTGGAAAATTTGAGATTTTTCGTAGAAGCTGTACGCCACGATGAATGAAGGAACATTTTGTCTGAAGGTCCGTTTTACATAATCAGTATACATAACAGCCCAATGCGGCAGGATCTGCTATGCAGTAGGGGTTGTTTTGATTTTGTAAGGTATTCAAGAATAATGTGGACAGATAGCAAAAACATTTCATTAATGAAACAAAATAGGTCGTTGCTTTTGATGAAAGGGTGAAAAGACCACGTACTATATTGTCAATTACTAAAATTTATGTGTATGTTCTTGCTTAATTTTACAACCCCAGACCTTCAAGTAGTATAAACAAACAGTACATGAAAATATCCATACTTTTTAAAGTTGTACCAGATTCCTAGGCCACAGATTCCCATTTGACATAAAATGAGGGTAGCTTCTGATTTTCCCTAACTGTTGTCTAATTCTCCTCGTCTCAGCTAGACATGGTCGACCCATCAGATGAGGATCAGGGCCAGACCGAAGGCCCTGAGCTTGAGACACCAGCCGCAGCCTCCGAAGGATCTTGCATCCAGCAGCAAAACGGCAATGGGGCAGCGTCGACGGAAGGTGACTTGGAAAGTAGCACAGAGCTGCTCCCGCCTGCGCAGTCCTCCGAGAGCAGACAGCAGCAGGTTCTGCAGCGAGAGCAGCCACCCGGGCTTCATTTGGATCTATTCAACTTTGACTCTCCTGATGCGGAAGGTAGCCGATACGTGCTGACCAGCCCTCGTTCACTGGAGGCATGCGCTCGATGTGGGGTGAAACCAGTGGAGCTGCTGCCACGGCCACTGGCAGAATTCGCTCGGGAGGGGCAATCCATGCGAGCTGCGACTGGCTTGTTTGAGATGTACGAGCGGGAAAGGCATTCTAAGCTAAAACAGTGTCGGGAGGAACGGGAGAGGATTATGAGAGAGGAAAAGAAAAAGACATTTCTTTCAATTACTACAAATAGCAGCACATCTTCCTCTTCACTGGAAAGGTCTCCAGTTGTTGGCAGTCAAGGGACCAATCAGCAATCAGCTGCTTCAAGTCAGCTCCCTAAATCATCTCTCTCTAGCTCTGGTTTGACTTCTAAAACTGTCCCCAGTAGCTCAGTAACCTCAAAACCAGACGTCAGTAGTTCTGGCAAATCTGTCCCACTAGTCACGGCATCAAAACCTTCTTTGAGCAAGCAACTGTCTGCTGATGGCCCCCCCGTGACCCCAGTGACTACCAAGTCACTGCGCCCAACTGGAAGAAATGTGAAGCCTGCTAATACGTTTCCTAGAACAATCTCAAAGCCTACCTCCTCTGTCTCCAGGGCTTCCACCTATAAGTCAGGATCTGGTTGCAGTTCTTCAGAACCAGTCACTGCCACCACCACAACACCAGTAAGCAATGGTCTCACAGCCATTCCCTTCACCCACACTAATGGCCATGCTGTATCCCAGCCAAAGCACTGGGAGAGGAGTCATTCGCTTGAGTCCCTGCAGAGGAGAAAAGAACCAGTGTGTTCCTCCACTGCAACCCACACTTCTTCTGAGTCCGGTGCCTCATCCTCTTACAGTTGGGATGGGCCACGGGACCGTAGTGCTAAGGCATCCAGCCCAAGAACACGCACTCTAGCTACGTTTAATTCCCTGATGGGTCGCAGTCTTAGCCTCGGTGATCTCAGTCACTCACCGCAGACCACGCAAAAAATAGAGCGCATTGTGAAGGAGGTGAAGCGGCGAGGACTGAAGGCTGTTCCGGAGCGCGACCGCAAGATCGCAGCCCTGATGTTGGCCAAGTACCAGGAGGAAGACATCGTGAGTCAGAGCCGCTATGTGGCTCACTTGCAGTGGGACAGCGAGCGGAGGCTGGAGGAGTTGCGGCGTGAGCGGGAGGACCGCGAGAAGCAGCGCGCCGTGCTGCAGTGCCAGCGGGCATGGCAGTCCCAGGTGTCGGCCCGGCAGCAGCGTCTCACCCAGCAGGAACAGGAGGCCGCAGCAGCCAAGCTGCGGCAGGTAACTGAGAATGAGGAGAAGTGGCGGGAGCTGGCGGAGAGGCAGGAGCGCAGCCGGCTACAGAGGCTCCAGAGGACGGCCCGCGAGGAGAAGCAGAAGAAAGTCTTACAAGAGCAGAATCTGCGAGTGCTGGAGGAGGAACGGGCCGCTATGCTGGAGCAGGAGCAGCTGCTACTCCGAGAGAAGCTCTCCACGGCGGAGCTGAAGAAGCAAGAGCGAGAGCACCAGGCTCAGGAGGAGCGGCGTGGCCTGAATAGGGCCGAAAAGAGGCGGCACGCTGCGCTGAAAAGAGAGATTGCCCGCCGGGAGGTGGAAGAGCGTGAGACGGCCAGGAAGGCCATTGAGGAGAAGCTGAACCGCTCGTCTGAAAACTATGAGCAGATCATGGAGAGACGTAGCCAGGAGCTCCGGGAAAAGGCGCGCCGCGAGGAGGGACAGATCCAAAAGGCGAGGCGGGCGGCAGAGCGGCGGGAGCGCCAGCAGCGGGAGCAGCTGGAGGTGCGTGCGAAAGAGGCAGAGCGTCGGGCACAGCAGGCCACGACGGTGGCGGAAGAGCGAGCCAAGGAGAAGGCTCTGCGGGCCGTACTGAGCCGGCAAGAGAAGGAGAAGCTGCAGCGCATGAACCGGCAACGCGTGGAAGAGGAGGAGCAACAACGGCGGCTGGAGTTGTTGCAGTCCATCGAGAGGAAGCTAGAGAAGAGCGAACAGATTTTTCGGGAGAAGCGCGCCGTGCTGGAGAGCGCCCGCTCCATGGCGCAAGCTTCCTTCCATGTGCGAGACCGCGTACGGGAAGAAACCAACACGCGCACGTTCGATAAAATGGCACTGGAGGCAAAGCTGAAGGCCAGTCTGGATGAAAAGTGAGCCACTAGGGTGGAGGCTCTTCCCACCTCTGTTGCTGGGAATTTCGTTTGTACTCTGTGGGGGTCTTGTAGCTATAAGCAGTCATTACCCTGTAGCATTACACTTCCATCGTCAGACCCATTTCGTTTTGTTTTTTTGCCACATGATCCCGAGGCTCGATCATTTCGTCATTAACATCTGGTAGAGTTTGTTTGCTATGTCCATTTCAGGCCAGTAGATACATTTAAGCAGGGAAAGACTTTCTTGCTGCTAACTGGATAGAATAAGCTTATTCTTCCCCTTGGAAGGACAGCGGAATGAATAGTTTTGGCACACAGAAAACGAAAAGTCTGTTTAGTATGCGCTGCTGGTGTAAGCTCGTGGTTGTGCATATTCAGAATCGCATCATACTCCCCAACTGAACATGCCATTACAACAAATCAAGGCTGCTCTAGAGAGAAAAGATACAATGCCGTCATGGAAATCAGCTTGTAGTGACTGAAATGCCTTTTGGTTCATAAAAAGAAAGTTTAACAAATAAGCCAAAGGAACTGAATGCTGTAAACGCAGACGGTGTGATGTGATTCAGTGAATATCAGCATGGGCACCCATCACTGTGCTTTGCTGCAGAACTGGCAGCACTGTGTTCATACTATCAACAACCAAGTCTTGGCACCAGATGAGGTCGCGGAGAGCCTCTCACAATGAACAGCAGCTGTTCACTAGAGCACCCCAGACTTCAAGAGGACTGATAACAGGTACATGCTTTTCTGAATGACTTTTAAATGTTGACTCTGCATGCACACAGTGATTGCCATCCCAGATTTTGTAACCTTAATTGGAGAGGGAGAAATGTTTAGTGGCAAGTAAGCAGTCTTAGTTAATAGATAGTTGGCCTTATTTCTGAGAAACAGCTCAGTATTCTTAAGCGTAAAAAAGGATTCTATAGCAATTGAAGGGAAATCCGAAAAGTCTGCCTTTGTTACCATGCACAATTATCAATGGTTGATACCGCTTGCAGAATTACTGTTTGGTAGTATGATTAGTCTCTGTTGCTGTACTCTGACGCAAGAATTCATAGGTGAAGGTACTTTCTGTACAAACTGCCAAATATAAAATAAGAAACACAATACTGGGTGAATACTGAAATATCTGCTGCTGCTCTTCCATGTGAGCAGAGGAGCTGAGGAGACAGTAGCCTGCACATGATGCAGGGGAGGGCTTCCTGGACCACAGTGATCCTTAATCTAAAATGGTTGTATTAGCAGGAGAGGGCAGCATTATTCTGAATGAGCACTGGAGAGGAGAACCTAACACTGCAACTGCAGAATCATGCTGTAGCACAGTGGACGTGTTTTGCACGAAGTGTGTCAACCTCTCTAAGTACAGTGTGTACAAGGCATTAGGGAAGCTGGCTGTTCTCCTGACAGCCTGACCAGATGCATCAAGGTTATGATCCCTAAATGGTTTAACTTTTTAAATTCTGTGTTCGTGCAGAGGGAGGGGAGGCGACAGTGGAGGTATGAATTGTGTATGTGAGGTAGAATGGGCAGGAAAAACATGGTTTGAATAGAACTGCTGCGTTGCTGGGTTTCTCAAGCACGACAATGCGCTTTGTGTGCAGGGAAGTGTGTCCCACCCAAAATATATCTAACCAATCACAGGCCGGTTGTTTTAAAAAAAAAAAACAGTTGCGGCACAACAACTGCTCAGCTTGAGAATGAGAAGCTGAATATCTTTCAGAGTTCTGCTTCCACCAAATGTCATAGGATAGCTAAACAGCACTGCCAGTGAGGTTTGTCCCTTCACTGCAGCAGTGCCCACCTAATGATTTCTAATTCAGGGTAGATCTATACTTAATGTGCTCTTTACATGTTCAGCTCTTGATGCCCTGGTTGCAAAATGAAATTAAATTCCAGAGTGAAATTTTTTACATTCTTTGTCTTCTGTCTTAAAAGGGTGTGTGCATATGGGCACAAGTGCATGACACCTATGTGTCCCAGTCTCCCGAACTGAAAGGAAGTACAAATCCTAAGAATGGTGAAGCACCACGCAGCCCTTTACCTCTGCAGCTGACCCCCAAACCTAACACAACTTCTCGGGTGAGTCTGAAAGCTGTGGTCTGCTGGCTGGAGACACGCTGCATGTTACTGGTCACCAGTGTCTTTAAGCATCCCCAACAGCAGGTTATGATTAACAAGGGTAACATTCTACTTAACGCCATACTTTTAGTAACACTTTCATAAAGCATCCACAAAGCATTATAAACATAGCTATAAATATTCATCAAAAAATATTAAAAAGCCATGTGTATTATGCATTATGAATGCTAAATGAAGCTCTGATCTATAGTGCAGTATAAATACCTTCATAATGCAGTACAGAGCATACTTAATGCTTATACTGACCATTATAATGCATTATGAAGATATCTAGAGTGCATTATAGATGAGAGCTTCATAAGGCATTCATAATGCATAATACACATGGCTATAAGGTGTTATGGCTTTTTTATAAATATTTATAGCCATGTTTATAATGCTTTATGAATGCATTATTACTTGCTAAATTACTAAAAACATAGCCTTAAGTGTTACCAAAACAAGATTATGTTCTATCAGCAGCAACATTAATGCTTAGTCAAGCTAATGTCTCTCTCTAAAATAACCCCAGTAGTATTCTTATCGAACAATAATGTTTTTATTAATAGGTAACATGATGATTCCCTGACAATAATGTATTTTCCCTCTCTTCCAGTGTCTCTGGCCTGCAGAGTAAAGAAAACAGTACAGTGTCATCCATTTGATGTCTGCTTTTTCTTTCCAGTATGTTGTTCTGAAGCTAAGCAAATTCTGTTGTGGTTCTCTACAGCACTGTTCTGCTGCAGTAACTTTTGAAGGTGATTGTTCCAAACGTTCTGCTCACTATAAGATGGAACACAAGATTAAATTTAATAATACATTATCTGTTCTTTTTCAAATGTAGTAGCTTCTCTCTAACGACACGCATCTCATTTCCATTTGTAGAGTGCACTGAACATAAGACTTATTCATGCTTTAATACCCCATTGGGGAGTAAATGGAGAAATGCAATGATTCCTGGGTGACAAATGGCCTCCGAGGTGTTCAAACAAGTAAACAGAAAAGCAACAATACTTTTTTTAAAAATAAAATTCATGAATGATGTGAAGGTCTGCGTTATCTTTTTGTAATACACTGCTTCTCTGTACATATCGCAATATGTTATGCTGTCTTTTTTCCCCATAGCCATCTTCATACACTACACTAAATTTCCCTCCACTAGTCTTCATACACTACACTAAATTTCCCCCCACTAGCCTTCATACACTACACTAAATTCCCCCCCCCCCAAAAAAAACTACAGACACCTCACCCATTATGACTAGTTAGTGTTGCAAAAGATCGGTTGCATAATTCTAAATTAATTTCTTAGCTTTCAGCCAATAAACTTTTTTCTTTATACAGATTTACAATATTTACTTCAGACGTCTTAGACCTCATCCATGTATCTGCGTGCAGAAGATCCAAATCTATTATCTTTCCCAGTTACACTTAGAATGCTATGTAATTGTATTCTAAAACAACCTTATTACCTGAAATGGGCCAGAGACAACATGTTTTTTTTCTCCATTTTTAAATTTTATTGTATTTATATAGATATATATATATTCATGACATTCAGATTTTCAGTGTATTTTTCATTACATTATTTGATTATAAGTCACTACATTTGTAAATGATCACCCTCTGACAGAACTGTAATAGCTGATATTAAGACTGGTTGTCCACAGCAAATTTACCTATTTGTACCTTGGGAAATGTGTCCTTGACCACTATGCTAAGTACTCCCCCTCTTTACCTCACATGAGGCAAGGAGTAAAGGAGAAATCTATATATGTAGACATACTATCATGATTTCCTAAAGTAAAATAAAAGTAAGATTAAAAACCAAAGTTTTTTTTTAAAGAACCAGTTTCTTTTTCCTAACATCCTTTATGTCTATTGTCCATTTCATGATTGTAGACTCAGGTTCTAGGCTTTGAGACTAGACCATTACAAGCTTTTGTAAGTTTGCCACATCTAAAGCTGTTCTAAATTCCCTGCATGTACGTCTATTATCACTGCAAAACGCTGTTCTATGATATTCCTGAGCAGCGGATGGATTCTTAAATGCTACTTTGATGCAAGGTAACGTTTTCTACATTCCCAAAGACAAAGTTTTAAATTTCCTAAATTAACAAGATGATGACTTTAATCAGACATTCTGTGAAACTGGCATCCACCTATTAACGAAGTACTCTAAAAGGAAAGTATTTTTTCTTAACATTGTAGCACTATTTAAAAAAAAAATTGCATTATCAACAATATTTTTATTATTAGAACTTAACAAAAAATGCAAGAGAATATGAGTCATTAAATTCAAGGATCTTTTCATCATAAACTATTAATATCTGCCATCAGTCTTGGCCCTGGTCATGACGGGCGATGATCTTATAAACATTTTCTCGTAAAGAGCTGTCAAAGGACACTTGACGTGCAGTTTTCTTAAGATCTTCCAAAGAAGAATCATCTCCAGGTGGGAGAATGAAGGACTGAGATTGTCCTTCTGACCAGCAGTGGGGAGGTGAGGGAAGGGGAATGGTTGCAGCAGAAGAGAATGACAGATCAGAAGAAGCAATTCTATCAGAGTTTATTTGTGCTGAAATGATTTTCATTTCTATACAGTACCAGTCAAAAGTTTGGCCACTCCTATCCATAGGAACGTATGTTTGTACCATTCTCTACATTTTAGAATAATTATGATGACATAAAAACTATATAAAAAAACATATGGAATTATCCACTGACCAAAAAAAGTAATTTGTTGGTTGGTGGGGTCAGCTCAGTGGGCTGTAGGTTGCCGGTTCAAATCCCAGGGTCAGCAGAGTGATGCCCCCACTGGGCCCTTGAGCAAGGCCCTTAACCCCAGTTGCTCCAGGCACTGGCTGATCCTACTCTCTCCTCTACACCAGTTACATGAGGTGGCCTCCTGGGATGCTTTTCCAGCTGTCCTGAAGGAGGTCCCACATATATGCTGAGCTCTCATTGGCCGCTTTTCCTTCACTCTCTGATCAAACTCCCCCAAAACTATTTCTACTGTATCTAGGTCAGGTGACCAGGTCATGTGATGTGACATTCTATCACTCTCCTTTGTAGACGGCTTGGCATGTCTGGACTTTTGACTGGTACTGTACTTACCTTCAGATATAAAATGAAATACCTGACATTTGTGTGTGTGTGTGTGTGTTACTGTATTTACTTATGAAGCTGTTTCTGCCATGACACTCACTGATTCCTCTGAGGTTTCTGGGTGACTTCTTGCGGATGCGGCAGCTCTTTATGCGACGCACCGTAGCCTTGTGAATGTACACGGCATTCTTCATGATGGCCGGCAGCTTGGCCTCGATCTCCGCAGCACAGATACACTCTTCAAAGAATTCTGAGGGCAAAAGTCCAATTAACCATCACCTCAATAAAATGACATTTAAGACAGACAAAAACAGACTGATTATAACTTTGTCAAATACAATAAAAAGATGAAAATCTAATGCTCAACTATAATTATGTTTCATCAATAATTAAAATTACACAAAATAGTCACTTAAACATAAACTAAGATCATTTTAATATAAATCTGATCTGTCTTGGCATACACTAATCTAATTCAAGTCATTTTTGGAATATTTAGCTCTATTTAATTCTGAGCTGTACGGCACGTACTATGAATATCTTAAAATAACACAAAAAAAAATCGGTATAACATGCTTAAGCCGTACTCCGTTTTTGTCATCCTTTCACATCTTAATTCTAAGCAGTCAGGACTGTGAATCCTTGCCACTGAGCGCATGCACATGTTTGCGTGTCAAAGCTCACGTCTCAGCTGCCGTACGTCGCCTTTCATTCTCTCCTCCTTCTCCCGGGAGCGACTGAGGCTATTCAAGCCCTCCTCCAGACTCTGCAGAGCCTCTTCCGCCACTTTCAGTCTCTGCTCCAGCTCCAGCTTTGACTCGATCTCTGCCTGGTGATGCAGAGGGACAACAAGGAAGAGGGGTGGGGGAGAGAGTGTATTCAATGAAAAAGCCACTCAGTATGACAAATGAGATCCAGCATAAGCCGCTAGAAAGCATTCACCTTTAGTTCGGCCTCTGTGTTCTCCTTGTCAACAGTCAGCTCTGCCAGGGACAGCTGCAGGGTTTGGGCTTGGGAGTAGTAGAACTCGCGTTCCTCCTGCAACACATGCGCTTGCTGCTCGTTCGTCTTCAGCCTGCAGGGGGAGACATAAGCAGTCCCCAGGTTACGAACCAGATCCGTTCCCTAAGTCTGTCTTTAAGTCCAAGTTGTAGGTAAGTTCGAAACAATAATAATACAGTGAATAACAACAACAACAAAGGTAACTATGTATGGTACCGTACTTGCAAGCCATGCAATGTTTTGACGGGCATCGCAAAGCAGTGCGTGCATTCATTACCATGAACCATTGTATCTGACCTAAATTTTTAACAAAATAGGTTTTATGGCAGTGCGTTCATAAGGACGAGTTGTCTGAAAGTCGGATGTTCTTCACCCTGTGCTCACAAGCCGCTTACCCGGAAAAAGACGCAACGTGAAATATTTGCTAAGGGTGTAACTGTCATGTTCTTGCTCTTGGTACCTGATGACGTGCAAGAACCACAACTTTAGAAAGGGCCTCTGTGTTCTGCGCCTTCATGTTATTTATACATTCAGGCAAGCTTCCATTTGTTTGTGATCGATACCCTGGACTGTCAGGTGATCACTGAGTGTTTCTCCTTTAAAGTCCTCTGCCAGTCCAATCCCAGGGAAGCTGCGACATTAGACCTGATGCTGCTGAATAAACAAAGTATTTCCGGGTTATAATGAAGGCCGAAAATTATTATGGATTGGAATTCTGTAAAGAACATACAACGTATATCCCTTTGCTTTTAGTTATTGCCTTGGCAACCTATGTTGATTGTTTCTCGTATTGTTGCACTAGATGTTGATTGTTGCCTATCATAGTCTGCAAGAAGGTATTCAAGTAAGAATTTCATTGTGCTTTGTACCAGCGCACTGTACATATGACAATACACCTTTGAACCTGCAACCTGAAAATGAACAGAGGTTAGTGAGTGATTAGTTACTGCTCAAACTTGTGCTCCTCACTTCTCCTCTGCCTGCTCTTTCTCTCCCTGCAGACTCCTCATCCGATCCTCAATGAGCTGCAAGTTGCCTTGCAGGACGCTGGCATCTGGAATACCCTGTGGAGATCCCAGCGCCGTCTCCGGCGGCTCCAGCCCTTCTGGGTCGCTCGTGCACAGCAGCTCCAGGGTTTGCTGCTTCTCCTGGGCCAGCTCCTACAAGAGGAGGGTTGTTTGCTGGATAGTTGCCTTTTGAATACATAAGCAAGAGTACATGTGTGTTTCTGGTTAGTACCTCCAGTGACTTCTGCAGCATTGTGGTGAGACCATGAAGCTCCTCCTTCTCCAGTTCCACCGCTTTCAGTGACTGAGTTGTCCCATCAAGATCCCTGACAACAGCACAGATCTTGCAGCACCAACTCCCGACCCATGACAAGGTTTGTATGATTGTGCATGATAATTCCATGCAAAAACAGGTCACAGATTTAAGAATTACATGCATTCCGTTCCAGATAATATAAAGATTAGCAATTATATGTTTCAGGGATGCACAATATATTGCATGCATGCATAATAATCGCATCGCGTTTGTTGGTGCTGTTTTGTGTCTGTTGACTCACAGAAACATCACCAACTTATCTGACACTATTAGTAGATAAGTTACATTTGGCTATAGTTTATTTTGAGTAACTTCATCTCCTTTTTGTCTTATAAATATCGCAATATTACTCCTAGAAATTTTACATATTGCCACGTAATATTGTGCAGCCCTGTTGTGTATGTAACTCTCAACAATGTACAGCTTGTGTCGTATATACATAATCAAACCATAGCAAACTTTGGCATCTCACATTTTGATCTGTTCCTGTTCCATCCTTAGTTCTGTCACTACTTCCTCAAATTTCTGGTTCTCCTCCTCTAGAAGTTCGTTCAGACGTTTCAGCTCCTACATCATGCAGAATAAAAACGAATACAACATCTTCACATGCACTGACAAGAAGTTGCAAAACAAATCACTCTGAAAATCTATAGTGAAGTAATTGTGTCATTACACTACGGTTAGTTAATACACAGCTTTATGTATGACTAACCTCTTTCTGTTCTCTCTGCAGAGACAGTTCCTCAGTCTCTATCATCAACTTGTCTATACTCAGAAAAACATGTATAAGAATATACATTGATAAACTCACTTAGTATAACAGCATTTACGTTGTACATGACAAATGTAGTAATATTTGAAATTTTCGAGTAAAGTGAGCATGAGGAAAAGATTATTCGTGAAGTAAAAATTATTGTTATGTGCAGATGCCTGTCTCTTCTCCGACAAATATAGCTGCAGAAAAAAATGAGATCACTATATTTTTAAACAAATCTGCGTTTTTGAAATTACAGTTTAGTTGTGGTCCTGCTGGCAGAAGGCTGGTCAGCAGGCAGCTTCCAGGTGAAACATTTATAAGACGGCAGGACACAAGAATAAGGTGAAGCAGGAGACACTGGGAACGAGCAGAAACCAGCCAGGTAAAGGGCAGAAGTGACATTCTAGTGCCAGAGATGACCGTTAACTTATCCGACAGTTTCTCATGAGTCACAGGATGACATCAAGTGACCTTCAAAAGGAATGGGAAACATTAAGCGCAGGTGTGAAGTGCACTGCTAGGATAGGATATATATATATATATAACTCACAGACACACACCCATAAACTGAGACATGACTGAAACTAAATATTGTGCTATTCTCTCAATTTTTTCTGCGGCTGTATTACTATACTACACAGGTATTGCTATACTACACAGGTATTACTATACTACACAGGTATTACTATACTACACAGGTATTACTATACTACACAGGTATTGCTATACTACACAGGTATTGCTATACTACACAGGTATTGCTATACTACAAAGGTACTGCTATACTTCCTCACCCAGGTACTGCTGCTTCTCCTTCGCCAGCTGCAGTCCTTGCGCCTCCAGACTCTCGATCATAGCCTCACCCAAGAGAGAATTCTTCCAGGTGCTTTCAGGTTCAAACAATAACCAAGTCCAGATAGAGAGAAGGCAAGCAAGGTCAAACATCAACATAAAAATTTGCTTTCCCTGCTTTGTTTAATCCTTTAAACTCCATTTCTGATTAGAAAAAGAAAGAAAAAAAAAACATAGTGTTGATATCAGTATAAGTTCATGGTTCCCCCTCACACAACTACAGAAAAGTCAGAAGTATATGAACACTGCACCTTATTCTAAATGTAATGAACCACATTTGCACTGATTCGTGACACCACTGTATGAAATGCTGTGTGGTGGTTACAGAAACCCAGTGTACATTGATGAAGTCTCACAGACAGCCTGATATCTAGTGTCATATGAGACTCGGGTTCGATCCCTCTCAGCAGTTGTGTCTTTTTGTATACCGCCATCGATTGGCAGTGCATTAGCTTAGCAGACTCACACTTTGCTGGATTCCTGCAGCTGCCTCACCCACTGGCTCTGCTCCAGCTCTGATTCGGCTGCCAGGACAATGTTGCCCTAATAAGAAAGCCAGGAAATAGCTTTTCCTTTGTCTTCCACTGATGCATAACAATGTATGCGTTACTATACTTACTGCTGCATTTATATTATAAACTGCTGGAACTTACTGAGAAATCCTGATGCGCGATTGTCAAGGTGAAGGGCATCCCCTGTACTTCATTAGAATTTACCACACATCCTCCCAAAGGGAGAACCCCCTGAAAAGCAGGTTTATGAATGAGAGAAACCCAGGGGGATCTAACTGCATGTACAAGCAAGCCATGGTTTACAGTATAGATACAGGCATTAATTCCCCAGCTATTAATGTTGCCTCTGGCTTGCTCACTGGGGGCTTTGGGTGGGGATAATGTAAAGCATTTTGAGACAATGTAATGTTGTGAAAATGCACTAAACAAATAGAAATTGAAATTAATGTTAGTATTTTGAATCTTAGGGCAACACTATTAGTGAGTTATTTTCTAAACACCAGCACAAATATGTGACCAGCGCATTTCAGAAACAATGAAATAATACATTTTCAGCTTTATATATTTTTTAAACACATGTATTATTGTGTAATATGATTTTATATGGTATGATATTGCCAATAATAAACTAATTTCATATGCAAAATTTTTATCAGAAACATATGAAGCATTATTTTAGATGTATTTTTTTTTTTATTTTATCTTTTAAGGTGACCTTGCAAGCAGGGTCACTGAGGAAACCTTACTTTGGGGTGGATGTTGAAGTATCGGTTTGTCTCAAAGTTCCTCTTCTCGTTCTCAGCATAGTAAAGCAGGAAGCTGTCTTTAATAATAAAAAATCTAAGGAAGCAACAGGTAGAGGGAAACTGAAGGGAACTGAAGGGAAGGTTTCTGTTAATATCACACAACCTCTTGCATGCTACTGTCATCATTTTAATATACGCTAACATATTGCTAACCCCTCAGAACAACTTCAATATACTTTCACCAACATATCATAATCCCTAATTTAGAAAATAAGAAACTGATGAATATTTTAAAAGCAGAACTATACTATAAAGAGGAGTGGAACTTGTTTTTTTTCCGCTACTAGCCCACTGGACTAATTCTGAATAAAATGTAGTCCAACATGCAATTGTTTTTACAAGCTAGCAAGCAACTGTTTTTTTGTATTTGCGCTTTGTGTAAATTACTTGCTTCAGGTGAGTGGTGAGCTTGATTTGACTATAAACCTTCACAATTTTCAGTTCAATTCAGTATCACCAACATGCTCTTAAATAAAATTTCAATATCTTACATTTTTAACAATACTTCTACACATATTAAACACATATTAGTAAATGATTTAGATTTTTTTCTAATTCTGCAATCTGTTCTCTCTTACATTAAATGCACACGGCACAGTAACAGCAATATACAAACTCACAGGAAACTGTGACATCCTTCCACTCTATTTTGTCACACTTAACGGCATCTGGAATCATACCTTCGTGACCACTTGGAGGAAGGGCGTCCAAAGGGCCTTTTCCAGAGGACACCGTAGAGCTGCACCTTAGTGCTGATATCCAGAGCATCAGTATCACGCTGCTCCATCACAGTCTAGAGCAGGAACTACGGGGCTTGGAGAAAGCTAATTCTACTACCAGGTGTAAAAGTAATTTAACAGACAAAAGAGAGATAAAAAAACAGAAGGAACAACATCTAATAATTCATTCAGGCAGAATGATCCGGTTTCCAGTAACACCATGAGCTTTACTGCAGCCGGAGCAGAAATAAAACCTGCAAAGGAGTACGGCGGGGAGGGGAGCGTGTCCATAAATATGAAAGTGCTGGTCAATATCCTGGCTGAACTTCCTGCCAAACACAAATCACGAGATCATATTTAGATTAGACCCCATGACACGGTTGGGTGATTTTAAACCTTAAGTGCCAGTCTAATGGGGGCTGTGAATAGAATCTAATTCAACTTACTTGCAGCATGCATTGTGACGACATACTTGGGGACGATGTAAAAATACAGAAACAACACTAAGGCCTGCGACTGAATGTAATGTACTTTTAATGATGTTTATTACTAAAAATGCTTTTCACACTACCCAGTTCAAGTTTCATATTCAGTTTCGTTTAGATTTTGTCCTTCATCAAGATGTCTGATGATATATGAAGTTTATAACCTATATACACACACTAAGTGTTCCTGTTGGAAGATCAGTATTTAGTGCAGAATATTATTAAAAGCTCAATCATTATTTTCATTGAAACCCCCAGATCCAGAATTGCACACTTTACATGAGTTATTCTGTTACAATATGAAATAGAAATCAGATCATGTACCGTGTATCACAATCACTACTTAATCTTAAGCGTCCCAACTGCCACAGGAAAAAGGCTTTACAAAAAGGACTTCATCTATGCACAAATGAGCAGGAGCATCGCTTATTCATTTGTGTCTGTCCAGCAAAGACCTTCATAGGATCCCTAACGGAAATCCGTGAAACTCATAGGATAAATGAGAAGAGAAGTGGGTGACTGAGAAAAGATGGACTGCAGTATTCAATGAGAAACAAATAGTAATTTAACTTCCAGAAGTTTTTAATTAAAAGAAGCAAATCTTTAATAGGAAATTCTTAATTTACAACACTTTCTTCAGATTGCACCTATTTAAAAGGAAAAAAAGAAAAACACTAAATCATGAGTTTTGCTATGTCTTGTAAATTTTCACAATCAAGAGAATGAGATAAGGCAGACTCCCCATGGAATGTAAATATAAAACAGTAACCACTAGTCTAGCCTCCGCTACACCCAAACCCTCTGCCTAAACCATACAGAAATCCCTTTGGCCACGGACAGAGAGGGTGGGGCCCGGCGATACCAGGAGGAGTAGTGGGTTGGGAACAGGAGGGTTCTCTGTAATTAACACTGGCATCTAATTTTAAAATGGGTTATTAGTAGTACTTTAACTGCAGTACACACCCCCCCCCACACACAACTCACATTACCCTTTGCCCTCCCATGATTGATTCCAAGGATTACGCTGCGTAAATACTACCCAATACCCCCCTCCAGTGGGAGAGAGGTCATCAGATAACAAACAAGACTACACAGCCTTGATTCCTGAAGTGGGGGGGGGGCACAGATAACAGGCTCAACCAGGAATGTGCAGGATAATCATAATGAAATTAGAAGACTGCGGTCTATAAGGCAAAGGGAGGTTACATCTATTTCAGGTTACAAATGAATGGAGCATAATGCAGGTTTCTCTTTGTTTTTAATTAAGTGTTAATTACATGGATCCTTTCCCTTTTTGTTTAGAATTAAACCACCTTATTCATCCAGTGTTTGACCCACCTAGACTCCTTTGAATGTCATATTTAAAAATAACAAATACCGAACCATCGTCCAAGAACTCCAGAACAAAGACCTTAAAGCAAATAAATTTGATTTTGGAAATTATACTATACATTTTAAAATAAGTCTGCTTCAAGGACTTCAGTTTTGACGGACAACCACAACCTCAACTGGGAAAAACAGAGAAGTTTCTATTCTCTGACTCATTGGTGAAGTCAGGGACTACATTGTTTCATAATTATTGCTGGTATTCAAAAAGGCTGGGATCTCAACACCTTTAGAAATGCATGGCAACTTAGGTCTATTAATCATACGGACAAGGCTCCTCCTCTCCTAGAACATCAGTACATAATTAAATGTATTAAAAAGGACCCCACACCCCAGTGGTCTACAGACATGAATGGACCACCTGCAGACCTGAACTTTCACACCTTATAGCATATGCTCTGGACCCTTGAAGGCAAAGAAATGTTCAAGAAGACTCAACTTAATTCCCTCTTGCTCAGTACAAATAAATGTTTAAAAAAAAAAACCCAAAACATTTATTCATAATGTTATTAAACTCGCTAAAATAAACTAACCATTTTAAAAACGGTTTTTAAATGCAATCTGTACTGGAGTAACTATTGAAAAACTGGCATTTTAGAAAACAAGGGGGGGAAAAGTGTTCAAGTGCGATTTGACGATTCTGCTGCAACTGGACAACACAGATGTGGAAGCGGAGAAGCAAGAGATGGGATTCCTCAAATGGTAGAAAAACAAACGTTTCTCCGCAATTCCCTTGGCAAAAGTTTAAGACAAAACTCAGGAGAGCATTTATGAAACCAGCTGAGCATGTGAATAAATAGCCATTTACTAACAGAACAATTCATCTGGAGTATTCCGTATTCTCTGTTTGCGAATGCGAGCTTCAGTTCACATGTTCATGTGCAGAAGCAGCAGATATACTGCTGAAGCAGCTGCATTTGGGAAAAGACCCAAAACAGAAAGCAGCTTTTTTTTTTTACCAAAATGGCTTTAGTACTTTTCAAACTATATGAGGAATATGTTGCTATTCAAGTTGGTTTGGGTAACATCAAATAATATATATACACAACTTGGGTACCCTAACAGTTAGACTGAAGCTTCAACCACAGATTACAACTGACCAGAACAGCAAGAAAAGTTATTTTTTTTATTCTTCTTACTAGTATATTAGCACCTTTTTCTGATGTTTACCATTAAATTTCTGTTTCAGCAACAACTCTAATGACAATGACATCTGAAAGTTTACCGATTACCCTTGGTGACAAACTTGGTCGGTATGCCAACATTACTGCAACCCAATTCCCGCTTAATGCACTTACCCTAAAAATATTTTAAATTCACGATAAAAAAGGAGGCCGTCAGGCTCTGTCTTCATGAGCAGAATGCGTTCGCTCTGTACAGCTTCAACGAGAGATGTACCAATTACACGATACTCTCCTAACAAACCCTGTCCACTATACCATATTACAGTGCCCTCTTCCCACTCATTCTGAGTCAAGGTGCCCGTTGCCCTTGACAAATAATGTCTCCTTGCTGGGAACTAAAAGTTTCTATTTTTGTAGTTGTTTTCTGCCACTGTCCTAAATCTCCGTGCACTCCCTCTTCGGCCTCGCTTTGTCCTCTAGTGCTGGTGTCCGATAGAGAGCACCAGAGGAATGAGGCAGCCCAGCACCAGGGCCATGACCTCCAGCTTGCTTAGTCCGCTGCTCCCGCTTGCTCCGCCAGGGCTGTGGCTGTGGCCACCCCCGCCCACCTCGGGCAGTACGTGTACGGTAGCCACATACAGAAAGGTCCCGGCAGAGAAAAGCATGGCGACTCCTGTGGCGTTAACCTCCGACAGCGCCTCCTTACTGCTCTGGAAGGAGAGAAACGTACAAACAATCAATACACTTATACCCTATGAATAGGGTTATTACGTTTAATGAAAAGAATTCTCACAAGTTTTTTTTAGTTATCGCACTTTCCACTGCTACCATGAATCGAGCCATACCAGACCCGAACCGCAAACTGGCTCTTTTCCACTGCACAGTGCCCGAGCCGTACCCGGCATGGCCCTGCTCGCTAGAAGGGCCAAGAATGTGACCAACCCGAGCCGGTTGTGTCACCACCATCTGATTGGTCAAAATGCAGACACACCGGTGTTCTGTGCATGGATTATCTGAAGAAAAATATTTTACGTCACTGTCACTCTCCAAACTCGGCAACACCTTTGCGGAGCCGGGCCTCCTGCAGTGGAAACCGGAGCTCTAACTAGTCCCGCATTACGGCTCGGGTACAGCTCGGGTCCTGTATGCCACTGGAAAAGCGCCATTATTTTTCACCTCATTATTAGTGGTGGGGCTTTACAATATTCAGGATTTTTTTCATTAATCTTGCAAAACTACAGATATGCACTTTCAGATGCTAGTAAGATAGGTCCTAAATGCTAAACTTAATCTGATACAATTCTACAGCATACCTACTTATAAAATACATATTTTTTTTAATTAGTCAGTACAGACATATTTTGACACTATATTTTAATCAGTTATATGCTAATTAACTAGCATATATAAATATATTTTGTATGTAATCATACATTACAACAATAGAATGCTAATTTTAAGCAAAATTAGATCAGACAAACTTTAATATTTTTAAAACCAAGAATTAATACTCGGGAACAAGATGGGTAAATGACCAAAGTACCAAATTTACTGACCGTGAGGTATGTAATATTTACCTGGCTGAGGCAGAGAAACGTCAGCATGGAGAGGACAGGGGCAGCCAAAGCAAATACCAGCAAGTGTTTGCGAATCCGATTCCTCTCCAGCCCGGCGTGCATCAAGAAGGACACTAATCCAAATGCAGCTGGGGCCTGACCAATGGCGAACAGCAAGCAGGGATGGAAAGTGGTCAAACACACAATGCAGTATTCCATGTCCATGCCCCACTCTTTCCTGAAGGTACATGTTTATCATATTCACCAGTATTCATGACTGCAAAATCAGTATGACTTGTACGAATCTCTCAACACACAACAGGTTTGTGATTTTTTTTCCTATGCAAATTAACAGATTGGCAAAAAAATCAACAACAATTGATCTATGATGTGTTAAATGACAGACTAACTGCAACAGAGTATGACTGTATTGTCAGGTTTAGCAAAAAATGTATTTATAAGTGAATAAATGGAACAAGCACAGGATGATTAACTGTGCATATGTATAAAATTCAGTATTCAATTTTAAAAACGTAAGCAATCCACATAGGCTAATTTCTTTTTCTGTACCTTATGCAGCATAATGGCCACAAAAACAATAAGTTGGACGCTGGTCTGAGACGTGGAAGCTGCGGCCCCCAGAGCCACTCCATCGGCTGGACAGACATGGCACAAAGCAACGCTCAGCTATAAAACCCACAAGCTGCTCAAGGAAATAAAACAGCTAACAAGCTACCAGTCTTAAACTTAAGGAAAAGTTTCAAGATGTATAATAATGGAAGAAAAATGTGTTATTAAATTTTCACTATGCAACTACCAGACATGTCAAAGGAAACCTCTTTGTAAAAGAACGAGCATTATACCATTACAAATTTGTAAATATCAAGACACACAATAAACAAAAGCTACAAGTAAAATCAAATAGACTATAACTAAAAACCCAGCAGAAACAAAACCACACATGCAAGCCCAACAGACGAGGGCTTTTGTCTGCCTGATTTTTGTTTACCTGCAGCATGAACAACCAGTCCCAAGGTAGTAGTAATTTTTGAGCTACCAGCCCGTCCAGATTCTGGATCTTTAAAAAAATAATAAAAAAAAAAAGAGTTTATGATGATGTTCACATTCTGTTAACTGGCATTTCCCACCATGAACAAACACTTTCTATAGTGTTACGGAAACCTAAAGAACTAAAAATACTCGCCAAAATGTTATTTTCTGCTATTACACCACAACAAAAAAAAATGACACAACAACATTAATATTAATGAGTTGTGGTAAGTTCGATAAAGCTGGTAACCATAACTGCATGTTTATATAACAAAGCAAGTGACACTTTACTACTAGCATACACAAGGTTTTGGTTGGATATTATCGATATTAAGTGTTTTACCGCTATTTGAAGAGGATTTGTTGGATACTGGGAAATGGCAATTTAATACCAGCAAACAGGGTGGAAAAGCCAAGGCTGGATATTAAGCTCACCCACTGGCCTAAGGAGAGTAATTTAGACAAAGGGCGAGTACAAAAGGCTGAACAGTAGCCTGCTAGATAGTAAAACAAATCCCGTCAGACTACATTGTATTACCAAACTATTCCAGTTGGCTAGTAGCGAAAATTATGCTGGGTACAGCATAGAATTAAGTGTAAGGAAAATTAAAATGTCACTGGCATTTAGCAATGCCTATGTTTGATGCCTACTGCTCACTGCAGTACACTGTCTGAGGAAGAAAAATACCAAAAAGGCAGATGGGAAATAAAATCAGAACCAACCATCAGTGCTGTGCACATGGGAACTACCAAGCTGGTCGACGAGGAGCATGAAAACAAAGCCCAAGACGAGCGACACCCCGATGTAGGCGTGGAGCTGCTCATGACTGTGTAGCTGGTTGCCGCCAGTGCCTGCAGATCCATCCACTGCGACTTTCTGCTCCGAGACCCCGGCCTCTTCAATTTGCCCATGTGTGTGGTGACCAGCTTCGTACAGAAAGACTCACTGTAAACACCTGCCTTGCTCATGCAAATGATCAAATACAGGCGTGCAAGAAACTTGCAACTGTCTCTCATACAGACCTTCCAGCACCTCTTCATACAGTGCATGAACCCCCTCTGGAATAATAACTGCAAGTGCAGTGCCGCATAGCAACCCTGCCCCCAACACTGTAACCAGCTTCAGCCGCTCCTAGCAGGAAGTAGAATAGTGGACACGTTTTCATTTACAAGCAGGATATAATTACTATTATGACCATGAAACAAGGCACCAACCTTTAATTAATTCTAGGGATTTAAATTTAGACTTGCTCTTAAAAATCTTTTTTCATTACACGCAACATGGGTCATTAAAGTCTAAATAAAAGTCAAAACAAGAGAGACTAGTGTCTGAGTGTAAATGGATTGGTAATAAGTAAATGGGATGACAATGGGAGATCAACACTGACCATACACAAAGACACTGACACCAATCTTTGAATATCTCCACTGTGTTCTTAAAAAAACGTTATGCATAAAACTGAGAAAAATATTAAAACCCTGAAATAAACCTGTAGGAATGCCAAACATAAACAAGTCATTCATGAATATGCCATAACTTTATGATACACACTGCATTCCATCAGTGTTGTTACATTACAAAGAAAGATTCACTTGGATATATAATTGTTAAAACGGCAAGTTCGATATGCCCTAAAACGGTTAGCGATTCGAATTTGCGTTTAATACCTAAATCATATGATTTAATTCTATTAAATGTTAAGATGGGTGACCTGAACTTTGACTGTGCAAAATGAACCAGTTTTTTTTCCCACCAGCAAAACGAACATTTGCGCTGAGCAGTTTCGCATTCCGCTCAGTTCCCCCATTAAAAGCAATTTAAACAAATTACTCACCTCAGAAAAGTTCACTGCTAAGGGGATGGTCCCGGCGATATAACATCCCACCAGCATCGCCAAGGAGAGCAGGCTGATCGACACGAATTCGTCCATTTTGCCAAGTTTTCTAGCCCACGGCTCGAAGTCGATTATTCGGCTATATACGGCCGCTTGTGGCCCGAACAACTGCGATGTTACTAAAACCTAGATGTCAATGATGGTCCTAGCAGTACGAATATATTAACAGCGATGCTGATCACCAGAACAAAACACTCAGCCAGCTGCATGTATCGTACATTTGCCAAAATTCAAAACAGGTGTCGCTAAGACTGTAACGGAACAGCTATCGCGCAAATGTAAAGACAATGTTTCAGCTGACACTCTTTTACAATGAATTACGGTCGAAAACCCAAAACGGTTTACCTAGCTAGCCTGTGAGGTAAACTAACCTACGGTAATATTGTATTCGTGATTAGCGATTAGCCAGTACTTTGTTTCTGTGTATTGAGACGTTGCTATTCTAGGGTTAAAAAAAACTACCGCATAATATTTAACATGATCGCTAAAACCTTTATTCGTGCTTGGTTTGCCGCTGTTATTCAGTACAAGCACTTAGCCGAGCAGCTAATCAACATCCACGGTGCTGCGGACTATTTCCGGTTTGAAGCGAACTTATCCGGTTGACCCGAGTCGCTGAATCTGCCACGTGTTCCGCCAGTAGGAAAATCGGCGGGGGCGTAATAATATTTCAAATATGATAACAGGCAGAAAGAGGTCCCCCCTTTAAAATCTGCAAATAGAGCAAGTTATACAGCTAAAAACAGAAAATGTGGTGTAATTTTGGAATATATTAAATTAGACATAATTTTTTATCAACGTTTCTGAACATAATCAAACTTTTAAACTTGAACAATCTTTATCTAGAATGACAGTAGAATCGCCATATTTCATCCTGTGTTGCTATTCGTATAACAGGGTTTGCTAACTCTTACGCATCTGGCGTAACACTCACGCTTTCCGACTCGCGCTCACAAGAAATATTACGGCAAATCTATATTATTCCATTATAAACCTAAAATTAGGTATATCAAAAGCATTGGGGTAGTTTGCAAATCCTACAATTTACACGGTAATAAAACCGTAAATTACATGTAAATGTGCGTGCAGACGAATAAAAAATCTCACTATGGCATGCTGACCGAAGTTAGCTACCCTGGTATAAAAGCCGAGTGACGGGGTGGGTTATTCCTCCACGGTTGTGGGTTCAAATCCCACTTCCACTATGCGTGTTTGGAGTTTGCGTGTTACATCGTTTTCCTCCCACACTACCAAGACATAGAGTTAGGATGATGTGTGTCTCTAAACTGTCCTCCGCTTGTGTTGTGAGCTCGAGCATATGCCCTACAAAAGATTAGCATCCCATCCAGGGTATATATATGCTAAAGTCCATTTTTTCCAGTGGTATCATTTTGAAATCCATAAACATACACAAGACTAAATCAAATTTTCACAGTTGATTGAAATAAGCAATATCCAATACTTGTACATCATTTCCCAATCATAAGAGTTTGTAAAGATGGATTGAGTGCTTTTGTCATCAATTGGTAAATAGACAATTTCTGTGAATTTTTAATATATCTCAATCCCACTGCCAACTGTACACTGTTCCCAACAAAGTAACGTAATCTGCTGGGAACAGGCTCCAGGGACACACCCGAAAATAAGCAATTACAAGATGGTCGGATGTTGTAAAATTGATACTTAACCAAATGTTACAATAAGGAGACTTGACTGCATTAAGTGGTACGAATCACAGTGGCCTATAATTTACAAAATGACAAAAAGCCAGATCTAGGTTTTATCTAAAAACCCATTGAAGTATTTTTTTTAATACTTACAGGCCCATCACGTATGTAGGGGTTTACACACTTGTGTGCCCTGCCATCCCATCCAGGCTGTATCCTACCTTGTAGGCCGTGACACTGCAGGCTGCCCCAATGCCCCCGTCCAGGGTAAGCAGTTGGAAGACAGACGGGTGTAACACATAAGCTCCAATACGCCACTATCAGCTTTGTGTGGCACTCAGATGAAAATCCATCTGCTGCCCCAAACTTAAACATTTTAAAATAAACCAAATAAAGCAGAATTTAGTATAATTTCTTAGACATGAGTATTCAGTACAGGGGGGAATGGTATTGCAGGCATAAAACAGGGCCTGGCTGTCTATTCATGTGAAAGCTGAACTGAATAAGTGAATAGATTGACTGGATGTGGATATTGATTTTATTTGGCTGCTTAGGTTCCTTAAAAGTTTTTTTTTTTTTTTTTTTTTTTTTTTAAACACAGATTTTTACAATTTCTCATTACACCTTTGTTTGAACCAATTCAGGCAGTGCCCAAATCAAATGCTCATAGTTTCTCCAACGTGAACAGGCACTTGATCCATTCCAGACACTATGCCTGACAAAAAAAAAAAAAAAAAAAAACCCAGTTCCTTTTAGTTTAAAAAAAATCATTTTAATTTCTCCAAAGTCTACAAGACAATCAAAGGGACAAAGTTGCAGGAGGAACAACTCTGACATTTCACTGTGATCCTCTTTGTGCTGTGACCTCTGTCAATGCAACCTCCAGAACATGAACATGAACGGGGGGTCGGAATAGGAATTGTATGTTCTGGGAAGCGTCAAGCTATGAAATCAGGTAGGCATATCACTCGATATTTAAATGCTTGGTTAAACATAAAACTAATGGATATGCACAGATGTTAGCTGGTCAAAAGCAGAGTAACTTTTACAGTCCCAGAGCAGTGTCCCCTCAATAAGGAGGAAGAGGGGGAGGGGGAAAAAAAAAAAAAAACACATTTAAAATTAACCAGGGTACAGCAGTGATTTTTCACTGAGAACCGTGTGAAACCTCACTTTCACCCACTGTGCCAACCTCTTATCTATTCTGAAACAGAGGGTAATACAATTTTGGAAATGAACATCTGGCCATGCAGTTAGCCATATGGGCGCCTTGATATTAGTGCACGCATCAACATATACAAACATGCAATCTCACTCACACACAAGGGAGGAGCTGCAGTTCTCTCAGATGTGCAAGTCTAGTGGGTGGTAGGGAAATGCCCATTTTTACACCTTCCTTAAGAAAAAAAAAAAAACCCAGTGTCCTTTCCGTGGGTTAAGTTGGGGTATAGAATGGTTTGTAAGAATCATAAGAAAGAAAACGTAGGAGTCCATTCAGTGCTTAAATTATTTAACAAGTCCAATCTTCTTGGCTTCAGTTTCATATATCAACAACCTCCACATTTTTACTATGAAGACCTCTGCCTCTTCATCCAACACCTGCAAGAGAGGGAGGTGATAAGTGATTTTCACGTGATACACAAGACGTTATTCATCCAAGAGTCAAGACGACTTCCACTAAACGGAAAACAAAACTTTCTGGATACTCACCATGGCGACATCATCCAGTATTCCTTGTGGTGTGCTATGCGCCATTACCTGGGGGGGAATTAGATGCAGTTCATGTCAGAACCTTGGACAGGCAAAACCATACAGAAGAGTATACAGCTCCTTCAGTGTTCGGGATTACTTATAAATCTCTATTGTGTAATGCAGAACAGAATACTATTTATAGTAGAAGTCATCTAAAATGAAACCAGTCATATTAAGCAGTACATTCAAATACAGAAACATACCTTTGAACAGACAAAGTCAACTAGCGTGGCCTCCTCTTCCCCAATGTACTCAATAATCTTCTTGTTAATCCAAGGTCTGATCCGTCGCTCCATTAGTGTCTGTGAGAAAGTTGACACTGTTTAATTAAAGAACTCCACCTTATTTTTCCTTATACTAGTGGTATTTTACCTATGCAATAAATACCATATTAGGAAACTAGTACAATCAGCATTAAAGCTGAAAACAGTTTCAAATACCATCTCTGCCTTCATTATGCTAGTTGCTTGATCTTTTTTTCCCTTTGATGCAATAAGAGCCGCACACAACCACTAAGGGCTAGTTTCCACATTCTCCCCTGACAGACTAAAATACAGTAAGAGCATTCAAAATGCAATCTGACTCAGGAAGTCATCCCAAAGGTATGTCGTCGTTTTTCTACACATCAAACACCCTTCTGACTCCACTGCCCCGGTTCCCGAAACATCTCACCGAGTCAACTATGGCCCAGTCCAGTGGGTAGGAGAAAAGTTCAGGTTTGGCAGTGGGGATCTTCTCAATCAGGCTCTTTATGTGTTTGCGCTTCTCCTCGGTGTTGACGCTGCCCTTGGTTCCTGCAACTTCAGCTCCATCCAGGCCCAAGCCGCCCTTTTCGTCCTCACCATAGTCCAATGGCACAAGCTTCCTCTTTCTTGGCAGCTCATCAGCCTCCTCATCGTCAAATTTGTTAAAAACACTGTCCACTGCGAGCTTCTTGCGTTTCACTGCATTAGGCTGGCTTGGACTGCTCGTTGAACCTAGTTAGGAACAGGAAGGATCCAGACATTTTCGGTGCCGGAATGAATCCAAACAAATAAAAAGTCAAACGTGAATCAAAGTTAGGTAATTCTTTAATGCTCTGAGACTTACCAAGTCTAAGACTGAGACCGATTTTTGGACGGAGCTCCTCAGGGGGCGGGGCCTCGGGAGAATTCTCATGAGGAATGATTATGCCGCAGGGAGAGTCATCGCCAGGAGTGTTGGGTGAGGCGTTCCCACTGGCGGACGACACAGACGGGGCTGCTGTGATTGGCCGCAGCGTCGGCTTCAGGCAGGGTTTGGTATCGGGCACTTCATCATCCTCCTCTTCGCCCTCCTCAACTTCATCCTCTGACTGAGGGTCGGGCTCCACAATGTCTGGTCCTGCTACACCACCTCCCCTCTTCTCCCGTTCTTCCTTCTGCACCTTGTCCTCCTCAGCCTCCTCCTCAGACTCTGGCTCCTGCTTCACCGGGGGCTGTCGACGGCGCTCGGCCTCCTGTTCCATCTGGAGAGAAGATATGGGGGGGGGGGGGGTAAATCAAGCAGAAGCTCACTGAGAATGACAGGATTCGTGGGCCTGGATATGTACTTACCCTCTGGAGCTCCGCATCGGGGTCTGGGTGTCCCTCTGCCAGCAGTCTCTGTCGGATTTCTTCCAGCTCCTCCTTCTCCCGTTTCCTATCCCGATCATCCACCTCCATCTCCTTCTCTCTGTCCCGCAGACGTTTTTGCAGGGCACTGCCCCTGAAGCACGGTAGCAGCAAAGAGCCCCATAATTGTACCACCATTTCACACCGTTTTCTTACATTGCCCCAATGTGCGCGTAATTTTTTCCCAGAATGCACTACATACTCAATGGCAAACGTAGGTATTAGGTATTAACATTTGCCATTTCGTGCTAAGCTTCTCGACCTTGCTTTAAGACTTGCTGCAAAGCAAGACTTGCAATGAAGAATAAAATCCAAGTATTTTTTAAAGATTAATCTAACAATTTTAAATACAGTGAAGAGGTCATTGTCTATAAGTGCATAACACATATAAATTCCATTTACATGTCAACCGGTTTGCACCTTAAAAACTTACCGATAGTATTTAGGGTCATCTCTGTCGTCATCGTAGTCCTCCAAGAACTCTTTCAACCGTTTGGCTTCTTTTGCCTGAGGACCAATGAAGGGTTTAGCGCAAATTATCTTTGATCCAAAAGAACAAAGACCACGGCTAAGGGTTATTTACGGTTACCATTTCTCTACGACGTTCCTCCTCTCTCTCTAGCTCCTTTGCATAGTCCCGAGCCTTCTTCCTCTCTCTGATCTCCCAGTTTTTCAGGCGCTTTAGAGAACCAACAGAAGTGGCGGCATTAGTAACTGTTTGGGACACTGGAATCTTTCCAGTGGGATCTTACAGTGCACACTCACTTCTTGGTAGGCGGCCTCCTTTTCTCTCAGCTTCCTCTCGAGTTTTCTCCGCTCATAGGCTTCCTCCTCATCTTCTTCACGGTCACGTTTCTTTTCCTCTCTGTTTTTCTCTCTGCAGCGGTTGGTGGGAGTAGATGGATTTAGTCATGTATGGGAAAACAAGGCTCACACTCACCATCACCGTGTCCTGCACCCACCTGGACCTGCTGCGGTCTTTACTGCGGTCACGACTCCTGTCCTTCTCCCGCTCTTTTTCACGCTCCCTCTCTTTGTCCTTCGTCCTCTCGCGATCACGGTCTCTCTCCCGCTCCCTCTCCCGCTCCTTCTCCCTTTCTTTCTCCCGCTCCCGCTCCTTTTCCCTCTCGCGGTCTCGTCGCTCCCTCTCCCGCTCTCTCTCTTTGTCTCTCTCCCTCCTCTCCCTCTCAATCTCCTGTCGCTCTTTCTCCTTCTTTCCCTTCTCCTCCTCCAGTTTCTGCAGACCCATAGGCAGAACAAAAAAAGGGGGAAAGACAGAAGAAATATTACTACAAAGAGGCCAGATGACACTTCGGAGTGACAAAGCAGCACAAAAATTCTAAGACGTGCAGTAGTGCAAAGATGTCAAGTGGTTTACAGTCCCTGGCCCAAAGATGGTGCACAGAACTCATCTCTGCTGCCATGTGGAGGAAGGGAAGGAGTTCCACAGCATGACACGACCCAAGTCAGATGTTATTCAAAAGAATGCCAATAGTCTGCCAGACCAGCAAACCCACCCCTATCAGGGTCAAAATACTACTGAACAAGTACCCAACCTAATTATTTGGTGCAAAGGGGAGATGGAAAGACAAGCTTGCTTCTAGGCATATTTAGCCAATGCAATGCCAAATTTTTCTATTGCAGTAGTATTTAAGTTACTCTTAAACAAGGAAACAATAAGCTGTTAAAAACCCTTCTAAATCAACCGTACTTAGACAAATAGTGACAACTACCATGATTGTTTATGACTTGGGTCTGGGAACAAACTAAAACCGTCTAAGTCCATTTTTCAGAGTATAGTTTAGGACCTTTCATAATGAAGTGCTGAGGCACCCTTCAGGCTGCTCAAATTAAGGACTTTCCGATGCATACAGACCCAGGCTTCTTAACCTGGGGCATGAAATGCCAGTGCATTAAATTCCTACCTATGAGTAGTCTAAAGTTACCAACACATGCTGGAACCTACCACATACAATCTGCACGCAACCATTCAGAAGGAAAAAAAAAAAGTTAAAAATCCTTAGGATATGAAGAAATGCCACTTCATATAGATGGACAGCAACAGTGAGGTTATGCTCAAAAAAAATTTCCTGTATGAGATACACTCTCTGAGACCATCATAGCAGCCAGACAAACACAAATGCTGGAAACCACTTCGTTATTTAAAGGAAACTGTTCAGCATTCCAAATGACAAGCATTGAATGTAATTCTGGGGCGTTCCTTTATATCAGCATAGTTTAAATTTGAATTCCTTTTCAACGCAGATAAGATGGAGACTCTCTCACAACAGAAAGATCGATCCTCGTGGAAACTAGTTTGTGACTTACAGGTGTTGAGCTATGGATTCAGCGCTTCTCTGCCCCTACAAGCCTATTAGCTAGGCCTGGGAGGAAAAGCAGGTAAAACGATTCATAGACATAAAATAGGAGGGAAAAAAAAACGGGGGGAAAAAAAAAAAAACGTATGTGATCCCTAGGACCAATAATTCATTCTTACGAAAAAGTTATCCACACACACAAAACATTCCCAAAGAACTCCTAAATAAAAACACACAGCATGGATACATCATGAGGCATTGTAGGATTTAAATTTTGGCAAAAGAAATGAAATCAGAAGCCGTCTTACCCATCTGTAGTCTTCTGATTCTTTCCCAAGGCTTGTTCTAACCAACAAGCAATGACAGCTATCCTACCAGGCAGCATGGCACCCATCGTGCACAAAGGCCAATATAAACTACTCAAGGCCTCCAACTGGCCTTCAGACTGTTTGTTAATCACAGCAATCACTTAACCATTACATGAAACTTCACAGACCCCAAAACAGGAAAGAACGGTTAATTCTCAAGCGTACCTGGAGTTCACTATGGGTGCCATGCTGCGGTAGGCACAGTGAGTAACATAGGATAGGACAGGAGAGAGAGACCAAGAGAAAGATAATTCATCTGGGAAGGAGGGAAGACATGGGAGGACAAGGAGAAAAGGAGGAAAATCAGAGAGGAGGAGGAAACACCCTACATTTAAGAGGGTCAGTCGAGAGCAAATAACTAGCAGTCTCTGAATCCTCTAAATAACTTACCTCAGCTACAGTAAGAATAAATGAAGTCTAGCAAGTGCGGATTAGAGCTGGGCGATATATCAGTAATCGGCGACGGACAAGTAACCCAGTGTTATCTAACAGCGACTACCCGGTGAACGCTGCATTTGTCGGCGAGGTAGACGTACTCTACACACAAAGCAAGACTGGCTTTTAGGTCTACCTTGTAGTCTATGCTTTACAACTTACAAAAAAAATTTAATGATACAGGAAGGTAACAGTGTATTGTAAATAACTTAATGGTGGTATGCAGCTAGGTCTTACCATAACTGAATTACTGCATTACATGATCTGCCACATTTTTAAATCATAATTATACCCAACCTGCCAATCAATCAACACCCCAGATAGCAAGTCTTAACACTGGCTGTTAAGCGGATTATCTGTAAAATACTTTCCCCTGCTTTCACGGTTTCTTGTGGGGGTGCTGGATGACTCAAAATTGTTTATCCCGATAGTTTTTTTTATTAAGATATTGCATTTTATTTTCAGTATCGCCCAGCCCTGGTGTGGATGTGACAGAACTTTACCACTAAGGCAACAGCTGCAAATGAATGTGCTAACAATTAAAATGCTCTAGAGGTCGATCTATGCAACATTCAGATTATCTAACATGTAAAAACATAAAAAATAAAAAATATGGCGTTTGGGAAGTTAGGAGCAATAAAACTGGTTTTATTAAGTTAGTCTAGATCAGGGGTCTCCAACTCCGGTCCTGGAGAGCTACTATCCAGTAGGTTTTCTGTCCCACTTGGCTTCTGATGAGCCACACCTGCTCCTGGTATTTACCTGAGAACAGGTGTGGCTCATCAGAAGCCAGGTAGGACAGAAAACTTACTGGACGGTAGCTCTCCAGGACCGGAGTTGGAGACCCCTGGTCTAGATGCACAGTCAAAGAATGCTTCGACTATTTGGTTAAATAATCCTTTTCTGTCCAATTAGACTGCCTGAGCTGCATAGCTAGCCTCTCAATCCTCCAAAGCAAGCTTTGTAAGCCAAGCTTGACATGTACGCATTCTGCTTCTGGGTTTTTACTGAATTGAAACTTTTACTGAATTAATATTTAAGGACAGTATAAAGATCAGGAGGGGAAACTTCAATCTGACCCTAAAAACTGACATAAGAGGAGCAAAACATAAAAATAAAAGTACTGAACATGGTACATTAAGCATGGAATGAGAATTAGAGGAGGCGAAAGGAAGGAGGGACGTGGGGAGCACAAGTGGACAGGAACAGACGTCTTACCTGGCAAGTCTTCAGAGCGCAGCGTGCTGTGGAAGGGCGCCCCCTGCTACAGTATAGGCTGCAGCCAAAATCACTGCAGTGGTTAATTGTTTTTCACACTGGCCATTTACATAGCAGGACTCACACAGGTTCACTGGGCTCCTCGAGTCCCGCTGGCATGGTCCAAGTTCTTAAGGTGGGCGGGACACATTTCTTGCGAACAAATGCCACACTAACGCCCTGGTTAATTCCAGTACCGCAATTATGAAAAGTTGTCAGTGCGTCTCAGAGCCTGTTGCCCCCATTGCAAGTCCTCCAGAAGGGGGCGCCCAAGATGTGTAAAGAGGAAATGAAAGCTCATACTTACATCCTATCCATGTAACTTTTTCCAAAGCTCTGAGATTCATCTTGCTTTAGTCACCATATGATCTCTATCATAATGGTGGGGTTTAATGAATAGATTAGCTTGAAGGGAATTTTACATTAGGTCCATGCATTTTGTGTGGTGAATGAGCCCTAACTTATTATTCACACCTTCCTGTGTCTCCCATAGATTAACATGAAACGCATTTCTACAGCTGAGTCATCTTTTGGGAAATTAAATCGTAAGGGTAAACTCCTTGAGTTTGTAATGGTGATCATCTTCCTCACAATGTGATTTTTCCTGAGTAGTGTTTACCAAATCCATTACAATGGCAAAAATGGTTACATTTCTGGTACTTCCTCAAAAATGAAATTTAATGTGAGATTGTTTTTGGCAACCCCAAGTAAAATTTAAGCTTCAGCAGATGTGCAAACTGTCATCCAAATGAAAATTGTCACACAAATCTGATGGTGGGATTACAGTAACCTGCATAAACTACACATGAACAGATTCCAAAGTTCAGACTACAAGACACAAACAAGCGTGCATTTTACCTTGTGAGTATCTCGGAATTTACTGATCTCTCGGGAAATCAAGTCTCTCTTGTCTTCCTCCATCTCAATGGCATTAATATCCTCCTGCAACAGAAACCAATCATATTAAAAATATTCAGTTCAACTAATTTTTTAAATCTAAATTTAACCAAAATGATATTAAGTCTTGGTTAATTCTCATAAGCAAAACTTGAGAAGGAAAAAAAAGTGTGTAAAAGTCTACAGGTTAATGAAAGGTTTAGACGTAACTGGTCACACCTATGAAGAGAATGCAGCCAGGCTTCCTGAAATTTCAACTTTTTTTCATTCAAAGGGTGAAATCAAGACAAATAAACCTTTCACCTAACACTTTGTGGAAACTCCATCCGCATCTATTATAGCAGCAAGTCTGTTCAGATAGATAGAAATTTTGTAGTTTTATCCCATCCTACTCAACAGTTCAAGTTCAGTCAAACTGCAAGGATATCTCCTGCACAGAGGGCATTCTAGGTTGGTTCACAGATGTTATACAAGAACAATCATCTGCAAACCAACTGGGCCATTCCTGGGTAATGACACCTAAGTGATTACTTGGGTGTTCTGGCTGTGTTATTACAGCAAAACTCCTTACCTTTCCAACACAGGGAAGCAAGTTCCATTCCAATACCTTTTGTTTTTTCCAAGCTATTTATTTTCCCCATCTATGCTATCCAACAATTCTTACTAAAAAAAAAAGCCAGCCCCGCAGCCAGATGTTGCCTCCACGACTGACAATAGGGGGTGGGTTTCGAGCACTTTAACTGGCTTTTTTTTTTACATGCACTACAGGTAAAATTGATTTTTACATTGTGTTGTAACACAATGTGTAGAAATTCCAAATCGACAATGCAATCACGACAAACGCCCAGCACTACTTGGGTGTTCTGTGTTAGAAGCATCATGCTTCTTGTCGCCCTAGCCCGAAGCACAAACTTGTGAACATCACGCAAAAAATTGTCGTATACAAGGAGTGGCCAGTTACTGCAACACTGCCGCTGGCTGCGAGTAACCTGCCATATACTCCCCACTTGATTTCAGCGAATACATTGAAAAACCACAAACTTCAACAGGGATCTATAAACCTTTGCTGCCCATTTTAAGTAGAATGTTTTGTACTTAAGTTTTGTGAAGCGTGTCTTAGATTAGTAACCTGATAAGCATCACCAAAAGTCACAAAATTTAAGCCCTAGTAACTAGATTCTTAATTCAAAACAGATTTAGAAATGTAGGGCTTGCATTTGTAAGATCAGTTTTAATAATCAGTAAACATAAAAAGCTGAAATTAATTTTGAAGGAAAGAAAACACTGCTGCTTTTGAACAAGCCGGACAATTTCTGCTGGAATGTGTGAGATCATACTCAGGGCAACTGAAACCATGCAGAACTTAATTGAGAGCAACTCGGTCATGTGGTGATGACAAAACCCATAGAGGTCATTCTGGAGAACGGGAAGCACTTGTGAAGCGGACTTACTTCCTCCTTCTTCTCCTTTCGTTTCTTGCGGTGGTGGGTGTCCGCGTCCTGAGAAGGAGCGTTGAGCTCGCTGGAGTACTCTCGTATCAGGCCCTCGATCGCACCCTTCACTATTTGGTCCCGTCGCTTCATCTCCTCATCCAGAACTTCCTCTTCGTCTTCCTTCTCTCCATCCTCTGGCTTCCCTGTCTATTGGAGGGAAACATGAAGATGTAAAGCAGCATCAACAGTGTTCCATTACAATAAAGTAGGAAATAATGAATGACAGTTCTGAAGACAGCCTTGGTAAAAACTAGGGTACATACACTACAATACATACACTACAATACATACCCCATTGGAGTTTTTCTTCTTTGCCTTCCATTCATCCAGTTGGGCCTTGGTCTTTGCATCCACCTTTACAAGCAATTTCTTGTCACCTATTTGGAGCTCATGTAGAAGTCGTAGTGCACGTAGCGTGGACTCTGGTTCTTTATATTCACAGAATCCAAACGCTTAAAGGAAAAGCAATCATATTATCATTATCAGTCAGCCAAGGACTTCGCTCATTAATTTCCAGGATGATGACAGTTTGGCAGAAGAGGGATTCAGAAAATTTTAAACTGTTGCACAGCTTAGACAAGAAAGGCAACAAGAGAGGCGACAAGAGGCACTGCTAGGTAACTTCAGGCAACTCAACTGGGCAAAAGCAGAAACTATCGCTTAATAAAAAAAAAATCTAGAAATCTAAATCGAAATAAGCAAAAGGTCATTTTTATAGCATGGCTTTACTCCCACTCAAGACACACAGTATGGGGAACCTGATCTGTTACTTATCTTTGCCAAGTACTGACCCCGCATGCAAATCTCCACTGAGCAGCAACTTTGGCAGATTAGCAAACCCAAAACCAATTAAAGGATCCAAATGAAAAGGTCTGAATATGAAGATATAGAGGAAGGTGGGGAAAATATTTCAGAAGTGTTGTACCTGTTTTATTTTTACCTTGAAGTTTTCCAGAGGCTCCCTGAACCCTCTTCCAGCTCAAGACCAAGCCACATTTCTGCAAAGAAGAAATACGTTTTGTGGAGGATATATTTGTTGGGATGAAAAGGCCAGACAGACACACATATTTAGAACAGGTGTATACAAGCCATCTATTCTAGGTATTATCTTGTAAAGTCAACCTTACAGAATATTTTACTTTTTCTGCACTCAGCAGACACTGACTATCACAGATAAATGAGAATATGGACAAAAAAATGGAAGACTCTCGAGTGAATAGAAGGATTCCATTACCGCACACACAGCTCAGAGTAAGAAGCTGATCTATCCTCTACCATGTGCATTAGATACCAACTCCTACCTTTAAGAAAATGTAAGAGGAGTGGTTAAATACCTATTAATCTGGTGGCCAAATGAAGACATTTAAACCACTAGACCTGAGCTGCTCTGTACAACCAGAGAATAAAAATATATATCATGGCAACTAATGAAAGCAGAAACATACTCATGACATAGAGCTGAAATGTGCCAAGATATCACCAAAAGTGAATCCTCCAGGAACTTTTACACTGAATAATGCATTCTAGGGGGAACAGTGCGAAAAGCAAATACACACTTAAAAGGGCATTTAAGTCATTACTGTCTTATACCGTCATTTCATTGCAGATTGTGCTTTAAAAATCCTACACAAAATACACCATTTTTACAGTAAGCTACTGCACCTGTAAATTGAACAGAATTTTTATAATTATATATAATACTGGCATTATAGTGCCAAACCTAAAAGTTACAAAAACATGCATCACTAACAAGAATTAACATTACTCAAACTTAGAACTGTTTTTAAGCATTGGTATATTAATGTAACATAAAAATCCCTTCAGGATCAGAAAAACAAACCAAAACGGTACAAACAGACTGCACTCACTGCTAGCAGTTGTCTGATCAGCATGTCCGAAGCCTTTTCCGAGATGTTCCCCACAAACACTGTGGTAGTGGGACCCCCACTCTCCTCAGTCTCCTTGGCCCGTGTTCCAGTGTTCTCCTTACGGGGGCCCATGGGCTTCCCTACCATTGACATCGTGGTGGGTACTAGCACCTGTCGTAAAAAGCGCTTTTCGATTAAATGACTTAAACACACAACAGAAATCCTATGTATAGCAACCATCTAACATTCCAAAATGTTCCCCACAAAACAAAATATATATTTATATTCAAAGTCTACTGCAGGCCTCATTACAAATTCACATTAATTCCAAGATTAAAACCACAAGCAAATGCAATACGGTTGAAAAAGAAACTGCAGTTATTTACTGTGGGGGCTGGAGTCATAAGGCCCATGTGAACAGGTATCATGGGTGTTCCTGAAAGAGAGAAATGACTAAATGAACTGCACTTTAATGACCAAGGTACGTCAAGCATATTACTACTTTTGTATATGCATAACTAAACTTCACACAAACGCATCAGCTCATTTTACATCAAAATGAGCACAAGGGGTCCAAAGTAAACTCAAAAAGAGGAATTTTCTAAAAGCCATTATTTTGAAGCATGGATAAGGTTTATGTACATCTCATCTTCACGCAGTTTTTTCTGGAGAGGGTTGATGTGGCACAATGCCGAACAGGTCAGACATCTTTTCCCATGGCTCCAGAGTCTAGCTTCTACTGGGTGACCCCAAGGCGTTCCCATGCCAGCTGAGAGATATAATCTCTCCAGCATATCCTGGGTCATCTCCGGGCTTCCGCCCAGTAAGACATGCCCAGAATAGTTCCGTTGGGAGCCAACTTGATATATGTAAACATGTATGAAACAGATTAGACCTAATAATATTAGAAGAGTATCTAACCTGTTAAATTGTATTTTTCACCTACCTGGTGGCACTGCTGGAGGAAACCCCGCGAACTGCGGAGGAGGGATCCCAGGGGGCAGTTGGGGTATCCCAATCTGTTGTCGATTGAGGTGAGGTGGGTAGGACATCTTCGCTGTTACCGACCTGCAACAGATAAATGGTTGATTAGGATTAGGACCTAAACAACTGATCAGCCTTCTCAACAAGAACCATGCAATTCTTCTACAGTTCCTTCAAAAATTGCTAGCATACAATATACATTTTACTATAAATTCATGAATGAAGCCCGAAGAGCAAACTAGACAATAATCATGCACATATTTAACGTACTGACAGCACACCACTCAAACCACCGGTCTGTTTAGCCAATATGTGATTCCGAGGTGACAATTAAATTTAACGTTCTCAATTTTCCAGTCAACAAATAATATCTAGAACACCTGTACGATCAAACATGTAGTAGCATTTAGATTTTTAAACGTTTAAACTTTCTTACAAAATAATTTGTAGACATTACACTTCAGAATTTAGATTTCGACTACAGCGTCAAACATGCTGGGGGACAATTACTCCGCTCTGGGACACCTAAACCCAGACCTTGCGGGCGAGGCCTAAGAAAACTCCCGGTAGGTAAATACCGCACAATGGCAAAACAAGTTCTAACGAGTTAGTTAGCATAACGAAAACCACACACGCTAAGACATTGTACCCGGCGAAACACGTGCAATGAAGCGTTTAAAGAAACCGTAACCTAAAGACGGCCACACAACGAAATGACTGTCTGAACCCGCTGTATGGCAAAGCTAACTAGCTACATAGCCCGGCGACTATATGGTCGAGTTTAAATAATATATAAATTACCGACTTGCTTCAATTTCAAAATCCAATCAAATTGCAAGTATGGTTATTTAAAAACGCCAATACTCGGTTATTATCTACAAATAAAACAATATTAATTATCTTTGCTTTCGACTCCTCATCACAATAACTTGACCCGCAGCAAAAATGGCGGCTTTCGTTTTGTCGTCCTCGACGGATAGTACTTCTGGATACCGATCAAACTTAACCATCTTTATTGTAAATATCTTACGCACTTAGTACTACAAGATTTTCACTTTACTCAAACTATGACTTACCCCAAGACAGGCGGCTAGAATACAACACAAAGAGACCTTGGTTTATCGGGGATTACGATGACAATTACCCACGACGTTAGCTTCACTCGCAGTCTTTCCGACACCTACAGCTTAGGACAACCTTCTATACAACACTATAGACATGCATTTCAGAGAGCTTTCCGCCGTTTGTGCCGCATTGCAATATGGGATGCAAAAGCATGCTTGGAGGTCCACGCACACTACCACTATCCTGCCACTTGGGGGTAACAAAGAGTAATACCGTATTTCAAAATACTGTATTAAATTTCAATTTCAATTTCAATTTCAAAAAACTTTATTTGTCCCCGAGGGGCAATTTAAAAGGCATAGAGGAGCAACGCACACAAATAACAGTAGTAACATTAAACGAAACCGATGACACACAGACACACAATAAACTATGAACATAATAAATGACTAAAAGTACAGAGGCAATAGTATGCATGATGGAGAAAGTGGGGGGGGGGAAAAAAAAAAAAAAAAAAAAGTGAGAGACTCAGATCTGAGGAGGTCTGGATTGTAGGGGGGAGGGGCAGATGGGAGTGTGAGGTGATAATGGTGGGTTTGGGAGGGTGTCAGGAGTTCAAAAGAAGGACAGCTTTAGGAACAAAGGTGGCCCTCCTCCTCTGTGTCCTGCAACCAGGACAACGGAGCCGGCGTTTGGAGGGGAGCCACTCAAAGGCAGTGTTCAGCGGGTGTGATGGGTCTTTAATGATTTTGAGTGCTAGCCTGTGTGTCTGCTGGTCACAGATGTGTGATAAGGATCTCAAGGGCAGACCAATAATCTTAGAACACACGTTGACAGTGCTCTGTAGCCGATTTCTGTGCTGCGTGCTGGTGGAATGGAACCAGCAGATGATGGAGAATGAGATGACATTCTCTATGAAGGAGTAGTAAAAGGACCGTAAAATGTCTTTCCTGACTCCAAAGGAATTCAGTTTCCTAAGGAGGTATTGCCGCTGATGACACTTCCTGAGAATCTCCTCTGTGTTGGAGGAGAATTTCAGCAGATGGTCAAAGATGGTGCCCAGATATTTATACTCCTGGACTAGCTCCACTGGTTTACCATGGATGAAGGTGGTAACTGCCGCAGCCAGGTCCCTCTGTTTGTTGGTGTAAGTCACCACCATCTCCTTGGTTTTACTGACGTTTAGTTCCAGACATGAGGTGTCACACCAGTCCACAAACTTCTGCAGAGCCTGACCATGGTTGTGTGAGGGGCCTGACAGCAGAGTCAGGAGGACTGTGTCGTCAGCGTACTTCACCAGATGGCAGTTGGGCTGTGTGGTTCTGCAGTCATCCGTGTATAAGATGAAGAGCAGAGGAGACAGCACGCATCCTTGGGGTGACCCGGTAGAGGTATAACGAAGGTCAGAGAGAGTATTGTTTACCAGAACTCTCTGTGATCTGTTGGTCAGAAAGTCCAATATCCACAGGATTAACTGATTGTCCAGATGAAAGTTGAATGAGAGTTTAGCAGCCAGGATGTGGGGTTGTAGAGTGTTGAAAGCTGAGGAAAAGTCAGCAAACAAGAGTCTAACTGATGAGTTAGGCTGCTCCAGATGTTTATGCATGGTGTCTATAATGAATGATTTTGCATCTTCAACACCTCTGTCTGTGCGATATGCAAATTGAAGAGGGTCCATATGCGGGTTAGTTGTTCTGAAGATGTGCTGTTTTACGACCCTCTCCATGGCTTTCATCACTAGAGAGGTGAGAGCCACGGGCCGAAGATCATTCAGAGCTTTGGTTATACTTTTTTTGGGAATGGGGATAACTGTGGAATGTTTCCAGAGGCGGGGTACTATGCCACTGTCCATAGAGCTCTGGAACAAGGTCTGGAATACGCCACCTAGTTGCTGAGCACAGTGCCGCAGGACTCGGCTGCAGATGTGGTCAGGGCCGGGTGCGCTTCTCTCTGTAGTCCTCTTAAGGGCATTAACTACATCCAGAGTGTTGAAGGTGAATGCAGAGTTGTCCGATTTAAGTGAGGATCTTAAACTCTGGAGCTGAGTGGAGTTGTCTGACTCAAACCTGGTGTAAAAGGAGTTGAGGTCATCAGGGAGTGATGTGTCGCTGCTGCCTTCCACATGGATGGTTCTGGGACTGGAGACAGCTGTGTTCACAGAGGCCATGGTTTTCAGTCCCTGCCAAGCAGAGCGAAGGTTTCCCTCTAAAAAATTCTGCTCCACTTTGTTTTTATACTTCAGTTTTGCTGTTTTAATTGCTTGCTTGACTTCTCTGTTGATTTCCTTCTTGTCTGATTCAGAGCCAGTAAAGAAAATCCTTTTCTTTTTGTTTAGTATTTCCTTGAGCTCTTTGGTGATCCAAGGTTTATTGTTGGGAAAGATGGTGACTGCTTTTGATGGGATGATGTTGTCAACACAGAAGGAGATGTATGATGAGACTGTGTCTGCCTGCTCATGAATATTGTTGGAAGAAGAAAGGAGATTGTCCCAGTCTGTTGATTCAAAGCATCCTTGTAGGGTTTGGATGCTTTCTGCTGTCCACTGTTTGATGTTTTTAACAACCTTCTTTGCCCTTTTGATGATCGGTGTGTATGCTGGGGCGAGCAGGATTGTATGATGATCAGCCGAGCCGAGAGGGGGAAGGGGTATAGATCTGTATGCATTCTGGACTGAACCATAGCATTTGTCCAGAATCTTCCCCATGCGGGTGGTACATGTGATGTACTGATAGAATCCTTTGAGGGACTTGTCAAGCGAACAAGCTTGAACAAGCGAACAAGCGAACAATGTCACGTGTCTCAGCTGCATCTAAAGCATCCCTGGTGGTATGTTAAGTCCGCTTTCTTTCTTTCCGATTGTTTGTAGTGTTGTCTCATTTGTGGCTGTATCTGTCCTTCTGGCTACTTTTCCATTCGTTGTTCTAATTTCTTTAGAAAACCTTATAGCCTATTTCTCGTTTCCATGTGCGATGCTCTGTTTATACATTTAAAAATAATTTTATGCTAACGTAACTACGTAATAAAATTAACTGGGTGCTGCTATAGAAATCTGTTCTTACTGCCGATATTCTATTTCATCGGAGAATTAACCATTGACAAATTATTGCTTAAGTCTGACGCAAGATGTTACGTCTTGTTTGTACGAATACATCAACTATAATAAAAATGTAGTAAAAATGTGTCAAAATGTGCTTTCATTGCTGATTGTGCTTTAAAAATGCTACACTGAAATTATACAAAATTTGAAAAGCTTTTTGTAGGACAGTATCAGAAGAAGATGCATACAAGTATACGGCTTTTTACCCATATTCTTGTAATTTGTTCTGTCACTATGTTGGTTTCATTTGGGATTTTAAAGGTGCTTCTGAAGTTCATAACGTTTTCGGCACAAACATTTGATTAGATCAAAATTGTTAAATGCCATTGATTAAGTAATAACATCTGGTTTGATGGTGTAAGATACTGGAACCCCCTAAATGTTAATTTATTGTTATTCATTGAATTATTAAGTAGAAAATCCTTTGTTGTGATACCACTTTCTTCTTTTAAAAATTTGTAGGACAAACAAATGTATAGTTTATTGTTTAAATATTATAAAGGACTATGCAGTATTTTTGAGGGCAGACATCATGTACAGAGCAGTTCATGTATTTGACTATTTAAACTGTACATATGGAAAAAATAAAGAATGAACAGAAAAGGAATAAAGAAAGATGTGCATAATATAGATGGCCAAGTTAATAAGACATAGACTAAGTATCGGAGGAACAGTAACATGTCCCATTCAACATGCATTTAAGTCATGTATGCAATATTTAACATGAATTTAAGCAGTGTGTGGCTCAGTGGGCTAAGCCTGTGTGCCTGTAATCAGAAGGTCAACTTGTTTCTAGGTTGTAGAAGCATATAATGTTATCTGTGTCTTCTTTAAAAGACAAAATTAAGGTGTGTCCCCCACACACACACACACACACACACACACTTTTTCTGAAATGACATGGTCAAAAACAACATATTACATGTTCCTTAATGAATGGCGTGATGGCTCATTGGGTTCCAATGCTTCGTCACGCATAGAGGAGTGTGTGGAATTTGCATATCCTCCCTGAGGTTATGCAGTGTGGTTTCTCCCTGTTCATTCCAGTTCACTTCTGTAGTACAAAGGCATGAAGGTAAGATAATTACCATCTTTTAATTGCCCTGTGATGGACTGGTATCCTGTGCACAGTTCCACAGTGTACCCCAGCCTTGTCTACTATACATCATGGGAAGGGGTTCACTTTAATCTGGCCAAATGGATGGAAGATGGATGGACTTTATGTCATATATAAGTTACATTTAGGCATACCTTTCGTTATTAAATATTCAGTATCATTGACTGGGTATGTTAAAGATGCTCAACCCAGGTCGGCCACCTAGTGACCACTACATGATCCTTGCACCAGGCGGTAAGATATGGCAGTCTTATTTTTTATGAATGTGAGTTCGGGGGTTGGAAGTTATTGATTCCTCTCCTCCGTTGTCTTCAATCTTTCTTATTGTCTTCTCGTTTTCCCCGTTTCATTTGTCATTTTCCATAAATAATGTAATAAAATAATAAATGGTTGCCATACACGCGTGTCACAACACACACACTTTGGGGCGACTATAAAATAACAGGGAAAGCGGAGAATGTGACTGTGCACGGAGCTCCCGAACGGACCTGTGCAACAAAATGAAATGTTCTTACTTCCGCGTGCCGACGCCTCGGTTGATTTGAGATTCGTATCATCTTAGGCGTGTAAATACTGCCTGGAGGAATAAAAATAACGCAGGGCGTTTTGGAACAACCTGGCAGGATCGACTTCCGATATTTGTTTATTCACTGTCAAACGCGGAAAAGCCGAATGGCCAATTTATTTTACCTAGCATATCTCATTCTTTATTATTAATAAAAAACCCATCCAAACAAGTTTTTCTTGGGTTTGTAGCAATGCAAAATAGAGATACTGTATAGCTACATGGAACTTTTTGCAAGAAGTTCGAAATTAGCATTGGGCGGAAATACCGTTTAGCTAGTCGAATCCATTTAGCTAGTCGAATCAAATTTGTTGTTTAAATACTTCCAATATGGTCGTTTTTACTGGGTTAAATAATTCTTCCTAAACAGCAATATTAACTTGACTTATTGGTTATACTGGCACGGGCATCTATAATGATTTCAATCAGAACACCGGAACATATCTGACAAAAACGTAAACTTAATATAAAGCGTTTCGTGGTGTGTTTTCTGGCCATTCACCAATACTGTGTTTGTTAGCTTCTGATATAAATGGAGCTGTCCAAAAACGCGTTGTGACAGTCCCCGGTTTTATTTTAGCCCGTGTGGAAATTTCCGCCAAGGATAAACAGCAATGGTCACCATGACGCGGCACGAGGGTCTAACACGCCCCCAAACAAGCCCACCGGCTTAAGCTCTCCCATTGGTTCGTAAGAAGGTGTGTCACCGAATCAGACGCAGGTAGGCGTTTCTTCGATTATTGCAATTTTATTTAAAAACTAATACTTTGAAGTTTATCTATAACTATCTTTGGTCTGATAGCTATAACAGTTCTGTTTTTGCAGTAACAGCTAAACTTCCTTTTTGCTGTATGTTGTACAAATGTGCACGTTTTGAACCGGCAGTGCTGCTACCAGACGCCGTCTCATGAATATGAATTAGGTTGGAGGTTTAAGACGTAAATTCCCTCCGCACTTGCAGAATCGGTGAGAGCGAGAGTGTAAGGAAGCGTTAGCCGACGATTTTATTTATCTATCTATCTATTTATTTATTTATTTATTTGTTATAAAATATCCACTTGGAAATTTAGCATCTAAGTCTCAGCTCTTGTTTGAGGAAATATTTAACATTTGGGGACAAAAAAGACAAATGAAATGGCTCTGAGCGGGTCGCTGCTTCGTGTGTTCAGGACGCATCTCCGCGGCGCCGCGCGCCAGCACGTCCGGACACATTCTGTGGCTATTTTAGGGGCGCCATTCTCTAAAGGACAGGTGATGGAGATTAAAGTGCAGTGATATTAGCGTGAATTTAACCAGCCGCCCATTAATTGAATCCTGCGGCTTTTTGGGAGCCGGAATACACGGAAATGTAACGAGTGTTTTTTTTTTGTTTCAGAAAAGAAGAGGAGTAGAGCATGGACCAAAGGCGATCAGGGATGCGGGTTTGGTTGAGAGGCTATCCAGTTTAGGTGAGGAAATAACTGCATATACACACTTATATGTTCCTTTTTTATTAACACGTAAATGTGTTTTTTTACAACTTTTTGAAGCATGTTGAAGATGGAGCATGCTTTCACGGATTTGTCAGTAGGGGTACGTCAATCAGTTGTTGTATTTCAGACAATATTTCATAATATAAAATTTAAAAAAGGTCGTTTCTCCCAGCCTATAAATTGAAACCGGCTAGGACACGCAGATAAACATTTTGAAATTTTAAAATAAATTGTACTTAGTATTGATAAGTTGGAACAAGTATATTGCGCTCGATTTTCTGCTTGATTTCAGATTGTTTCAAAAACGATAATATTGAAGTGTTTATTAACACGGAACGCAGTGATAATATATGAAATTTACATTAAAAGCTTTGTATTTTGACGCAATGGGCGTAGGCCAGGACACGCAGTATCCCGCTGAACTGAACGTGACGGAAGGAAACAACTGGCGGCGGAGCCCAGGCAGATGCGCTTAAAGTTATTCGGGAAGCTATGGATCAATTATTTTATATAAGCTGAAAAGTCTTTTTGGCGAAGTCTTTTTAAATACGACGCCCCGAAATAAAACGATGTTATGGTGGTTGTAAAGATGCATCAATGCACCACTTTTTATTACTATGTTTAAATAATACTAGGCTATTAATAATAGACTTGTTATACTTGCGTCACAACTGATGTCAGTACCAGCTTGTCACGCTGTAAGTAGCCTAACATTTAAATCGGTACTCGTACTCGTTTTAATGAACATGGAACATTTTTCTGAAATGGAAACTTTAGTCCAGCGTATTGGTTGCACATTGTCAACTGAGATCGGGAATGTCATTGCAAGTAATACAAGACGAGATTCTTCCGCTAACACTCAGCGAGGCAGACAAACATTGGGGAGCCAAAACGCTTAGCCATTCACACGTTATGTAACCAGGTCAACGCTTGTAAGATGAGAGCCCTATGTATAGACTGAATTTTCCGACGCTGGCTGGGGTACTGACAGGTTTTTTATAATCTAGATCGACGCAACCCCCGATACTTATACATGTTGTTCGCCACGCTCACGTGTGTATTCAGACGTTGCGTAAAAATTGGCGTAAAATTAGGTGTGTTCAGACACTTTTTTCACAGGAAATGATGCAATCGGCATGGGCATTCTTTACTACGCTCTTTACAAATCCGCATTTACCCGCATCTTACGGGTGGGCTGAAAGAACTCTGAAGACATCCGGGAACCTTGAGTGGTTTAGCTACTAGTCTTATTCGCAAATGTCCATAAACTAAACACATGTATTCCTCATTTAAAATGTAGGTTGTTCTGTGTTTTACTCAGATAAGCCACTCAGTCACCTAAGCCGTTGCCACCTCACAATAAGTGTATACGCATAAACATAAGGACACACTGTCTATATCTACTGCCTGCTGTCATAACTTTAAAAGGAAAAAACTGAATCTTCTAAACTGTTCTGTAAGTGTGTAATACTGGAGAAGGGACATCACCACTCTGATAACTTGGTTCCTTTTAGTGTTACAAACATTCACAATTTCCCTTTTGTTACCTATACCTTTATAATTGCATGCCGATTCTCTAAATGAGAGCTTGTGTGTTGACCAGGTTTCCTCTGTGTGTGTTGGTGTACACTTCCTGCGCTCATATGTACTCAGAATAGGCTCTGTGTCATTGCGACCTTATTTTGTTGCATGTTGTTTGCAGTATATGCTATTTATAACTGTAGAAGTCAATGTAAAACAAAGATGTTGATTTAAAATGCACTTTACGTGATGCAACTTTTAAAACAATTTTAATAGTAAGAGTACACCATTTTTTTGTAAGCTATAACCTGCAGGATAGACTCTATGGTGTTTTACTGAATTGTGAGGTGGTGTCTCATTGCATTCCACAAATCGTAACTGCTACCTTGTGCATTACTCATTTTAAGCTCGTAACGATGTATCTGATTTCTTGTTTACCTCATGCCATATCTTGGATTGTGTGCATTGATTTCTAAATGAATCCTGAGTTGGTCTCTGCTTGGAAAATGCAGAACATGAAGTGCCGCCCAAGTGTGTCAAAATATGGAGGAATACACAAATAGTTTAAATATTTAACCTCCAGCATATGGGATGCCCACATTAATGTAGTGGTATTGCTTTATTTTGCTTCATTTGCAGAGTATCCTGTACATGACTATGGAGATCTGAACTTTCAACATCTGGATAAAGATGAGCCCTTCATGCACGTTCCATTCCCCCGCACCGTTGGCCGTGCCAATCAGCTACTGTCCTCGGCAGTTAGTCGGGCTGTGGGTGCTGGGCACACCTGCATCATGCTTGGGGGTGATCACAGGTGAGCAATCAGCAAAACAGGTCCACAAAGGAGACGTTTGTGCCGTTCAGAATCAAAATGAAAGATCCGTGTAGACCAATGGGCAGATCAGTGATGTCTAGTTCAATGGACCATAGAATATAACCTAGAAAATTAATACTTGTCTTATTTGTCTATTTATAATTTGACTAATGACATCCCTTTCCATACCCTAGTTTGGCCATTGGCTCAGTTGAAGGTCATGCCCAGCAGTGCCCAGACCTCTGCCTGATCTGGGTAGATGCTCATGCTGACATCAACACGCCACTTACGTCGCCCTCCGGCAACCTCCATGGCCAGTCTGTTGCCTTCCTTCTTAAAGAGCTTCGGGGCAAGGTAAGCAAACTGAGCCGTATTAAAATTGCTGCTATCAAATCACTCAAATACTCCCATCCTACTGTCAGTTGCAGAATGCATATTTATATGCATTTATAGGGAAAATACTAGGGTTGTTTTATAGTGTGCATTGGTCTCCCTTCTGTTTTAGATGCCTGAAATTCCTGGTTTCTCCTGGATGAAACCCTTCCTCTCCTCTACAGACCTGGTGTACATTGGCCTGCGGGATGTGGACCCCGGGGAACAGTATGTACAACATGGATGATCGGGGTAGTTGGGAAATTGCAGAAGTGGGGGGGGGGGGCAAACACCTGCTATCTTAAAGGGGGGGGGGGGAGAGATACTGGAGTCAGGAGTGGGGAGAGAAAAGGATTATTGGGTACGTAAGCCTATGGGATGGAACTGGTTTGATTGAACAGAGAATTTGTGTAGAATATTACTGGAAGTTAATCAATGAATAGTTGTATGTGTAAATGATTTTTGAATTTGTCTATCCTAGTTACATTTTGAAGAACTTGGGAATCCAGTGCTTCACCATGCGAGACATTGACAGGATGGGAATACACAGGGTCATGGAGGTCACTCTTGATCATCTGTTGGCCAGGTAGGATGTGATCCGTCTTTTTAAATATAGCATATTGCATTTTTCATCATATTGCCAGACAAACTTATTCTGTCTGTGTCAAGCTGTCTTCACATATTGTTTAAAGAATAATAGTCTGAAAATGTGTTGTTCCTTAAAAGCTGAAAAGTATCTGAACTTGTAGTGATGTAAGGCACTATTGGTTAGCAGTTTGTGCTTTTGTCTGAAGGGCTGACGGTTTGAATCTTAATAATCATATCATTGTCAGGGTCCCTCAGCTTAGTCCTTAAGTCTAGATCCCACATAAATGGATGTCAGAGCACAGAATCAGCCAAGCTTTGCTCACACGTGTACGTGTGTGTTACATAGGAAAACGAGTTGGCACATGAAAAATCCAAATGTACAACTAAAATATTTTATCTGAACAACTATCATATTCATGATATGACAAGTACGATGATATGCATACCATCTGTGAGAGAATGATAAATTGAAAAGTGCAGAAATGATTTTTAACCTTTCCAGATATCAAATGCAACTTGTGTTTTGTCTTCCCTCAAAAGGAAACAAAAGCCAATTCACCTAAGTTTTGATATTGATGCCTTTGATCCATCTCTGGCCCCTGCCACTGGGACACCTGTAAACGGAGGATTGACCTATAGGGAAGGTATCTACATTACAGAAGAGATTCATAACACAGGTAATGAAAATTCAGTTCAGTTTATTTTTCGATAGCGCCATTCACAACAGTTGCCCTAAAGCACTTTACATGGGTGTGTTGCAATGTAGTAATGCATCATATATAAAAGAATAATACAAGAAAGAAGAATCAGGGAAAAGGAAAACAAAGAAAGAATGAAAGAAAGCAAGCTAGCAATGCATTCTAAATGATGACATGGAAATTTTCAGATATTGTGCAGTGATACTTTATGGATGTAGTGCAATAATCATGATTCTCACCTTTTTTGTTATTGTGTTTAATGCTGACCGTAAACCCACAAGTCCTGATTTGACACACATGTCCTGATTTGATGTTTTGTACAGGACTGTTGTCTGCCATGGATGTGGTGGAGGTGAATCCTGTTTTGGGGGCAAACCGTGAGGCAGTGAAAGCGACTGCAGGACTGGCAGTGGATGTCATTGCATCGTCTCTGGGGCAGACACGAGAAGGCACGCACATGGCCTTTCAGGAAATACCGTCCCCTAAGGTGGACACAGAAAAGTTGTGTCTCTAAACCTAAAGCTTTAGCTGTAGCTTACAGAGACTGAGGACTTGTCATATCTCACCACTTCTGCATTCCAGATACCTCCCACAAGGAAAAACCTGTTCATGCACCTGGCTGAACTAAAGTCAAAACAAACTTATTTTTCCAACGTCTTGATTAAACCTTAACCTTGGTCCATCACTTAGACATTACAGTGCATCAGACAGTTAGGAAATAGTCACATGGGTAAACAGTGTACTCCTTTTAAACTTTTTATTTCCAACCAGGATTAGCCTGTTTGGTCATTGGAGCCTAAAATTCTCCAGCAAGTAGCACATGGTACCATTTGGGTCCCTGCAGTAATAAGATTTTTGCACTTTGGGCCAGTGGTGATTTTTATGTAATTTCTTGAAATTATTGTATAGTAATTTAAATTATGGAGTTTTGTTATTAGATGACTAATTTTTACTTTAGCGATATTATAGTTGTCTTGACTCTGTCATTTAACATGTAAATATGTCAAGTCACTTTTCTCAGACTATGAAATAAACTTACTTTTGTTTATCAGTGCTGTCCATTAAAAAAATCTGTCGTTTGCTTTTAGTTTGTAAATCAGAATCTTAGGTTGTTTCCAACATAACCTCCAAGCCTCTCTGCCACTGATAACCAGATCTATTTTTGACAGAGCACTTTACGTGTGAATAGCCATATCATCTATTTATGACCTTGATATACTACCAGTTCTTACTGAAATTAATTTTCTAGAAAGAAGTATTGTTGTCTAAAAATAGATGTAACTAATCAGCAACGTTAATTTCCTTGAGTGTGCTATTTTATTTTCTTGTTCACGATTGCTAGTAAGAGGGTAGATGAGAATGACAGGCACTGCGAACATCCATGGTGCTAAAGTAGGGGTTAAGTCTTAGATTAAACCATGAGTATTATCTTATGTCCCCATTCTGTTTTGGGCTTGTCCCATTGGAGGGAGGCCCGAAGCAGATCTGGAACTGCTGGAGGGATAATGATAATACTGAACATTGAATAGAATAGTAAGTTTTGCACGGATTGTTGTAATCAACACTAATATCCGCGGCAGGCCTAAAATGGTAAACCATTGTTGGCTGCCAGGAGAAAGTCCACCTGTCCACCATCCATTGAGGAAAGACATTTTATCAGGCAGAGAACTTGCATTAATTAATGGTAGTAGTGATAGGCAATGACACGTTCTTCTAGAAGCAATATGCAAACAATATGAAATATAACCAGATCATATCTTGTTTCTTCAGCAAAGCAAAGGCGGCAACACTCAAAAAACTTAGCAAGTTTTGTGAAATTGACTATTTCAATTCACAAATTACATGCGTAATCTCCAGCACAACTGCGGAGTTAAGACTAATTTGAAATTGTGAGCCTTGTTGGATGAATGTTGATGCACGGCACATGCGTCAAGGGTCAGTATTGAGCGAAAAACTACAATCCCAGAGTTCTGTGCGTGAGGAGGCACAGTTGAGTGACAGTACATGCGGCGGTGAGGATATTGGTAAATGTACGGCAGGCTGCAAACCTGTATAGCCTCCCTTCTTTAGCATTTTAAAAACTATTGGAAATGTTTGTATTACTGTTAACCGCAGGTTTGGGAATGGTTGTTCTGCTATCAGTTTTATTTGCTCCTCACATCAGGTATGTATAATGTATCGAATAACTGCATGCAGCTAATCATATTCTTTACGATATTCCCGGAATACCTGTTTTACTGCTTTATTTCTCTGAGATTAAGCATAAACTTGACACCCTTTACAGCATTATGTAACCAAAGACTTGTTTTATAACGTCGTTAATGTTTTTGATATAACCGCAGAGATACTGTGTAATGCCTGTACGGTGACATACACACAAAGATTTTTGTTTAATTATTTGAAGCATTTGTAGGTTATGGTTTTTCAGATAATTGTGTTGCTTTTATACTTGTGAAATAATTCATTTATGGACGGCCACCATTCAAAAGCTGCCTTTTCATTTTTCCACCTACTGAACGATTTGCAAGTGGGCGGAGTTACAGCATATGTCGCTATTTGATTGGTTATGTCAGTTTTTGCGTAATATGACCCGACTGAGAAATGTTCCAACATCATAAGCATATAATATATAACAAAGGTTTGTCCTGTTATTGAAATGTTATTTCGGCGAGTGATCGAAATTACATGAATATTAAGACGGTATTACATGCAGGTGGCTATAATTCGCTGAACTCTTCCTTCCCTCGTCAGCATCTCATAGTTGTAATAAATATGGATCGGAGACAGAACCCGTTGGTATCAGGGTTCAGTACATTATATATGATAATTGCGTAACCCGATCCACTACTTCAGAAGTGATGCTAGATGTTATGTTTTCCCTGTTCGTTTATACATTGGTGGCCTGGATATTTATGAATTGAATGTATTTGATGCCCCAGTTTAGTAGGCTGCCTTGGATCGTTACATAGAAAGACATGGCTTTATGTATTTTTGTTGGTTGGTTATGTTTGATTAACTGGGGCATCTAGGGGATTTTAAGTTGTAGGGGAATAGAATAGTGATACTTTTATACATTCAGGGTCTCAGACAGCATGGCGCATAAGGTTGCAGCAGATCCTTGACGGAACGCCAGTCCATTACAAGGCACACACTTGTTCACAGTCACACACACAATCATACTGTATGGGCAATTTAGGGACACCACTTCTAGCTTTTTTAGGACTGTGGGAGAACATTCAAAGTCCACGCACACAAAATAGAGACAGGAGTGGAACAGCTGACCTTGGAAGTATGGGTGAGCTCCAATCCTCCAGGGCTGAAATCCCTCTTTAGCTTATTTTTGCCTTTTGTACTCTGTGCTGTATGGACTTTGCTCTGGGGACCTCCAACCCTGCTCAGGATAAACATGGAAGATTGATGGATCAAAATTTGATATATTAACTACATTAACCTGACATTTTATCTAACGCAACATACAGTAGAGAGAAAGGTTATAACTTATGTGTGGTCCCTGGGATTCAAACCCACAACCTTCACATTGTTATCAGAATGTTCAGCTATAGGAGCTCAAATAAGCATCTCTGGAGACTGTTATATACAGTCTGAGCTTTGGTGGGCTTTTCACCCGCAGAAAATATGCCGCCGGGGGGGTATGTATGTCCCAAGTCCGACTGGATGGGAAGACAGCGCTGATCACTGGAGCCAATACGGGGATTGGCAAGGAGACGGCACAGGATTTAGCAGCACGAGGTAGCGCCCACAGGCTAAAACGCCTGCGCAGAAATTGTAATTGACTTTTAAGAGAGACTACTGTATAGCAGTGAATAGATGGATCCTGGCAAATGCTACATGCTAATTATCTATAAAATTGCATTTGGAAAAACACCCATTCAATGAAAAAAGTATTAACTATTTTTGTCTTTTTAATAAAGATTTGCTTCCTTTGTTTTCATACGAGTTATTTAAGACGGATGCCATTTGTTTGAATGAAAATACGTTGAATGTTTTCATACAGAAAACTTGGCAAAGGAGGGAATCTTTTTTTTTTTTTTTTACCAAGGAGCTCGGGTTGTGCTGGCTTGTCGAGATGTGGAGAAAGGTGAAGAGGCAGCGGCCGACATCCGCTCCAAGGTGCCGGGGGCAAAGGTTGAGGTGCGAGAACTCGACCTGGCCGACACCTGCTCTATTAGAGCATTTGCACAAAGATTCCTCAAAGGTACTCCAGCATCTGTTCCAAGACACTGTGGACAGTGGTTCCATTGCCTGTGTGTTAAGATAAAAGCTTCAAACACTAGGGCTGGGCAATTAATCAAATTTTAATTTAAATTACGATTTTGGCTTCCAACGATGATCAAAACGAAATCTAAATAAAACCATTATTGTGCCACATTTTGTTTTGCAATGATGCTTTCGTCTTGTCTTGTATTATCTAGTACACAGCTTTTTATGTGTTTCTCAGCTAAATTATATTTAGAGTTCAAGGAAGTCAATGAGGAATCCTGTTAATTATGATCTCAATGCTGACCAAAATAATTGTGATTATGATTTTTGCCATAATCGAGTAGCTCTGTCAAACACTGGGGATGTATTCAATGCAAAGCGGTGACCTTCTTGTACCATTACAGAATGAGTGAAGAGACCAAGGTGATTGATACCCGTGTATATAACAGCTAATGGGAGTGGAGGAAACTACATTATCTTGTCTTCTTCTGTTATATCCAAAGATTGTGAAAAGCTGTTTTTACACACTAAATATAACACAGAAGTCAGGTCAAAGCTGACATAAAAATGACTGTTTTCTAATGTTTTAAGGTAACACAGAAGTGAGAGTACCTTTTCTATACCAAACAGACATTCATGGAAAAAAATCATTTGCCGTCTCTGATGATGCATTTTGTAAAACATGCATATTCGTGGACGTTTTTTTTAGTTCATTATTGGAATTCCAACAGTAATCGCAAGTCAGAAAATAATTAACCGAATGCTCATTATGATGCTTTGTGCTGCTAAATAACATAGATTCAGTGTGCGAAATACCCGTCAATATTCGGGGGGGGGGGGGGGGGGGTCCCATCTCCCTATTGTTGCACAATACCGATCTTGAGATCCCCTTAAAATTTTGCTTTTGAGGCTTTCAGGGGGTCTCATGCGTTAATCGGGGGTGTCGCACCCCCCAGCCCCCCCGTATTTCGCACACTGCATAGATTCCTTGTTCATATTCTAGGAACACGAACAATGTGTCCAAATATATCAGCATAGACTGATAAAACCTCCTGGAATTTATGGCCCACGATAGACATGCAATCTGCATTTTCATCTACATTGAGGGACTAACCACTAAAGATACGTAGAACCTTAACTTGCTATCACATGCAGAGACTGATTATAACATTTGTGATGTGATCACCAGCTTTGTTTCTTTATGTTCTGTCCTTTTTAGAGGTGAACCACCTACATATTTTGGTCAATAATGCTGGAGTAATGATGTGCCCCTATATGAAGACCACAGACGGCTTTGAAATGCAATTAGGTGTTAATCATCTAGGTAAGAATGACATAGTCATGAGGATATTTTCTTTGAATGGTCTCTTGAATGATTCCCATAACTAAAGTAATGTCATTCCTAAGTCTTGATGCTTTTTAAGGAGGCAATAAGGCAGTTGTTGAGAGTTGTGTTGTTTGACTGAGCGTATTTACTGTGATCTGAAGGTCATTTCTTGCTGACGTACCTCCTGATCGGGCTGTTAAAGCGCAGCGCCCCAGCTCGCGTCGTCGTCGTATCCTCATGGGCTCATGTCTTCGGCTGGATCCGCTTCCATGACCTGCAGAGTCTAGGCAGCTACAACAGTGGTCTTGCTTACTGCCAGAGCAAGCTGGCCAATGTGCTGTTTGTTCGGGAACTGGCACGCAGACTTGCAGGTACATGCTGGTGATAGAAAGGGGGGGGGGGGGTTTCTCATGAGGTTATGAAAAAAGAAAAATGCGTAGCAATCCTCACTGTGGGGTGCATGTTTAGGGAGGGATTTAATGTGCATAAGTAGCACGTAGTAAAAAAACAGTGGTCATCTCCATGTAACTTAAATTAGGAGGATTCAAAAGAAATCAGTGTAAGAAAACAGTCAAAAGGTTTATCTCGGTTTAGATAAAATATAGGAGCATACAGATCTTCCAGAGTGTTCTGGATCCATGCCTTTGATATGTTCTTGTTTGTGTGTGTTGCCTCTGAGTGTAAGATATGGCATAAGAATGCAGCAGAAGGTATTTTTACTTCAGATTGCAGACCCCCCGCCCCCCCCAGCTTTCATCACTATGGTATGGTGAATGTTCCATTTCTTCCATAGGTTCTGACGTGACCGTGAACTCAGTGCACCCAGGGTCCGTGTGCTCAGACCTGGTTCGGCATTCGACTGTGATGTCCCTGCTCTTTGCACTTTTCTCCATCCTCCTCAAGACGCCGCGGGAAGGTGCTCAGACGTCCGTGTACTGCTCTGTGGCCGAGGAGCTGTACCCTGTCAGCGGAAAGCACTTCAGGTGGGAGGTGGACGGGGAATCGCCGCTGCGGCAGCTCTACGAGGAGCTCAGACAAATCGCCAGAAGTCCTTCATTCAAATACACCACCTCTGATTTATTTAAAGGCAGAGGACGCCATTTCTTTAGGGCAGCTGTTTATGGAAAAGTTATCTAGAATTTCCTTGCCTTTAGTCGAGTGTCAGGTTGTTCCTTGCCAAAGTTTGCTCCGTGGTGACGGATGTATTGGTTTCATTCACGCAGCGACTGCGCCACTGCGTTTGTGGCTCCCCAGGGAAGAAGTGACAAGACAGCCCGCCAGCTGTGGGACGTCAGCTGTGAGCTGCTGGGCATTGAATGGGAATGACTACTGTTTAAGCTCACCCCCGCCTGCAGCTAACAATGGAATATTCCATCATTCTCCGTTCTCCATGTGAGCCTGACCAGGATAAGCAGTTGGTGGATGGATGGATCCATTCCATTTCTGCTGTGACTCCAGCTTTCTCTGCTTTTTATCACGCTGCTGCTGTGTGGTTTACTAGTGAGCGGGGGGGTAGAGAGAAATTAATTAAACCATTCATTTTTTATCCATTGTCTTAATTAATGCTGATTTAGTGATTAAGTTACTTGTGTTGGATTATACAGTTTTTTACTTGGCCGTTCAGTTTGTAAATCTGCAGGTGCATTTTGTGTTAAGCATTTCTTTTGCTGCTTTTGTTGTCATATTTAGAGGGGAAGCTGTTTAAGCTGAACAAAGAAATGAACATATTGCTTTTAAATATTAATGAACTTGCATAGTTTGATGCTGGTGTTAGTTCTTCATGATACAGTGCATCTGTTTCCTACCCACAAAAGATTTTCCATTAGTTTTCATATGAGTTGTCTTATCCTGTGATTTATTGGCCATCAAGCAGCATATAAAACTACAGCAAATTACACAGCCAACTTTTTGTATATAAATTGCAATTTTTTGATTAAACTGTTGATAATGTTCTTATTCGGCTATATTAAATCCAGGTCTGTATTCATTGGAATTAAACTGTTTTAGCAACATTTCAGTATTTTATTATGTGTTTGGAATAAAGGCACACTTCTGATGAAGCCAACTTGGTACAAAGAGCTAGACCCATACGGAATAGAGCACTGTCTCTTACTGAACCGGTTCTGTAGCACTGTTAGGGCAACATGCAGTTTGCAGAAGTGACCCCTTAAGAAAGCGAGGGGCCTTTCACAAGAGCCATCACGTTAAGGACAAAACCGGACAAATTCAGGACTAAAATGAAGAAATTACCCTGATATAAAGTTGACGGCAGTGATATACCAGGCAAGAAAATGCAACATTTACAGTTTTACATTAGTACAGTGTTACAGTGAATTTTAAATGTATCTCAAAGTTCAGTGTATAGTTGGCACTCCCATTAATCTCATTAAGGTAAGCTACCTTATTTCTTAGAAGATTAAGGTTCAGATACACATCTGAGGATTAAAATTACTTCACCGATTATGAACAATATAGGCACGTAGATTCAATGTGACAATTGTCAATGACCAGGTGTGTCAACATTCCTTGCATTTCCCAATATTTTTGTGACATTTACAGTATTTAAAAAGAGCTTCTCTAGTGCATAGGATGGCTGAGAGTACACTACAGACAAGCAGATCGTTCTAAGATTAGAAACCACAGAACAGGGATTAGCAAGAGGCAACAGGAAGGGCGTGAAAATTTGTTGCCTGTTCTGTCACAAAAAAATTTGTAACATTGTAATTTATTACGTCGGTGTGCTGAATGCAAATTTCATTTTACGGCATATGCAAATTTATAACACTGGCAGAAAAATGTTCATTTTGCAAAATCATGATCCGCATCCCTTTTTAAATCCAAACACTTGTAGTTTCTCACAGATTTTTAGAATTCAGTCTGACTTCCCCAAAATCTGCTCACAGTTCCTGCCAGTATCTACAAAAAGCAAAGGGCGGACATGACTGGCCATTTGGGAGCCTCACGGACAGACAGAGTGAACAGACCTACATGAACAGTAACACTACATCTTAGAAATGGAACCTTTACAGAAAAAAAGCTTCTACTGTACATAAACTTGAAATAAACACAGAATGCTGAATATAACAATACCACATGTATTACATAAACACTGAGGTTTATGGAATAATCCCTTTTCATAAACATAAGGGATCATTTTTATCTAAATTACAATAATTTTAGTGAAGAATTAACTGCAACTAAGTACTTAATATCGAATTATTATCGATTTCTTTTCTCCCTCCTCTGACAAAAAACTTGTGATGACATCTCAGCCTCCATGTGAGGATGGTGCACGACAGTCTAACAGTCAAACGACCTTTAATCATATTGCGGCCGCAGCAATAACCTCCACTGGCTCTGCGCATTCCACATCGCCGCATTTTTCCATGCGTCATCTGGCGTTGCTGCGCACCTGCTGCCGCGGGGGCCGGTCCTGGTGCTCTGCCAGCCACTGGCGGCAGATGTCCTGCATGATGGAGTCTCCGGTCTTTTCTGCGGCTTGCATTACTTCCGCCACTAGGGGGCCGGCGCGGCCGGGCTCCAGCTTTACCGCCAGCAGGTAGGCGGCTCGCAGTTTGCTGCACAGCAGGTAGCCGTTTATCTTGGAGAAAGGAAACGTCACACAAACTTGGAATTAAAAGCGGAAGAAGCTTCAGCATAGACAAAGATAATAGTTCAAGGAACACAAAGATTTCTCACCTTGTTCTCTACACTCTTTGACTCCAAAATCAGACTCTCTAGCTCTTTGGCCTAAACAAAATAAAATAACAAACAGGTTTCGAACATTTATATTTAGATTTATCTATTTCACAATAAATCCCCCCCAACCTAAACACTATAGAGCTGGTTTGGGATCAGTTGGATTGAAGAGTAAGGGCGAGGTAGCCAGCTTGTGCCCACAACTTGTGGAGGTTCCTTCAGGACTGTTGGAAGATCATTCCAGTTGGCTACATTTGGAAGCTGGTTGAAAGAATGCCAAGAGTCTACAAGGCTGTCATCAGAACAAAAAAAGCCATTTCGAAGAGTCAAAAATGTAAGAACATTTTGAAATGTTGAATACTTCTTTTTTTAGTTGCAGAATTTGATACGTATTTCTCCATTGCCTTGAGGCCTTCTACTATAAGTTGAATAATATAGCTAAAATAGATACACATGCATTAAAAGCAGTCGTGCCCAGACTTTTGACTGGTATGCATATCTAGTTTCAAGGCAGAATTGATTATACACTAAGCCTTTATTATTAAACTGCATGTTAAACCAAGGTCCACCACACCGACTTCCTAATTGTGGACAACAGCGAGAAACTCACATCGGCAGGCCCTTTGTCGGCGGCGGAGACACAACTCAGCACAATCCTGTCACAGTCGTTCTTGGTGGCAGCCCCCGACTCCCCTACACACTTCAGAAGCTGCCTCACTGCCCCGTACTGCCGCTGGCGGACAAGCCACTGGCCCGTCCGCACGTACACCGCCGGGGATTCCAGCTGGAAGTCCTGAGCGGAGACGGAGGAGGAGGGAAACGGGTGAGGAAAAGGAGTGAACTTGGATCAACAAGGAGGCTGCAGAGAAGCAAGCAAACCAACATAAACAGCATAAAATAGCAAAAATAAAATCACTTTGTCGCATCACTTGACGCTGGGTAGAGTGTTGGTGAGTGAAACACTTGTGAGCTAATCTCAAGATTAGCAGAGAGGAACCATGTACAAAATATACAATATAGTAACAAATAGCATGCAACTATAATGCAATGACAGTAATACAGTAACAGGGTTTATTGACCCGAGTTCAGCATTCAGATGGTTAATTACTGTTTTTTTTTTTTTTTTTTACCTGAATCACTCTGTATGCGATTCCAAATCCTTCTTCAATATTCTTCCCCCCCAGCATTACCTGCAAACGGAAATGCGCATTAAAATCCACCAGCGCAAGAGACGTGCAGCTGGTTCTGCAGGAAGAGCAGTGCAGGTTCTCTGTTCCCTCACCTTGCAGGCCACATCAACCTTCATGGAGCTGCCCTCAAAGAGGGTGGGTGGGGGGGCATTGCTAGCTGGGGGCTGAGCTTGGGGGGCGTGGCCAGGGCCGGCGGAGCTCTCACAGCGGTGCAGGAAGCGTGTGACCTCCAGTTGCAGCTCAATGGTGTTCATGTGCCTGAAGAAGTAAATAGAGGAAGGCATGTGGACAATGCATACCATCTCTGCAACTCAGCCATATAAAACTGCTCCAGGCTAAATATTATAAACATTCTATTCTTGTTCATTTGCCTGTTTAAATTCGACTAATTTCTGTCAAATTCTATACCACACTGTATGAGAACAGAATGTCTTCCTTTAAGTATGAGCTAGTCACCTTTTGTTGACATGACCTTAGCAACATGATTCCTGATTTTCAATTTCAATTCAACTGAATTCAGTTGTTTTTAATGTAGCGCCTTTCACAACAACCGCTCTGAGGCACTTGACAACTCATTAATATGTCACCAGACGAAATGGTGCACAAAACAGGGAAAGAACGAATGCCAGAAGATGAGGGAGGAGAGGAACCAAAATGTCCCAATCATGGAGAGAAAGATTAATTCAGCGGTTGCAAAATCGGCTGGCCACCCCACCCCCGGGCATGTGAACATTATAGAGAACAGATAAAAGGGCTCTGCTTTAATAAAACAAAGGCGTAAACTGTGATCATGGTCCAAGTTTAAGTAAAAAGGTTGGTTCTGCTAACCGGGACACATCAGAGGAGGACATCTTCTTGCGGAAGGTGCTGGAGGACTTCCTGCGGCTGGAGCAGCGGCCCTGCTGTTCCTGCAGGTAGGTCCTCAGGTGCTCCTTGGCCCTGACCAGCCAGCGCTGCTGCTCCCCGAGCTGCAAGTAGGACTTGGCACCGTGTGCAAAGAAGCGGATGCAAGTCATGGCCGCCCGCACATGGTCCTGCGAAAGGGAGACCCATGGCAATATCAAACTGGGTAGGTAGAGGGGGAAATGGGGCAGGAAAAGGGGATGCAACTGACCATCATAAATTGCTGCAGCTGGTAGAGGGTGTGAAAATGTCCGCGACGCTGCAGAAACTGGCAGGAGGCAATAAGGTAGCGGCTCCAGTTCTCCAGGCTGGGGTCAAGTCCCTCCAAGAGACCCTGTAGGGCTCCCAGGCGCCCCTGCTCTAGGCTGGGCTGCAGGACACCCTCCAGGAACACCTCCTCTGGGCACTCCTTGATGCCAAGACAGCAGGTTAAAAAGGATGAGCCAATTCCATCACTTCCATTTTAATCAGAATCAGAATCAGAATCGCGTTTATTGGCCAAGAATGTGAGCGAACACATACAAGGAATTTGGTTCCGGTCGATGGTGTCTCTCAGCACAACAGTATAAAAACAACAACAATACAATACAATACAATGCTGTACTTTGTTTTGGCGTGTTAGTAGGTCGTACCTACAGTACCAGTTAAGACTCTGAAAATCATTTGTTTTTCCAACAACATAATGGCCTTAGCACACCTTGATGTTATGTGGTAAATATTATCTTGTGAGCAGGGAACAAGATGGAGTGCAGCGACAGATGAGCTGCCCCCACAATCCCCTGACCTAAACCCTATAGAGCTGGTTTGGGATGAGTTAGATCGAAGAGTAAGGGCAAGGTAGCCGGTTAGTGACTAGAACTTGTGGAAATTCCTTCAGGAATGTTGGAGAAGCATTCCAGGTGGCTACATCTGCAAGCTGTCTGAAAGAGTGCCAAGAGTCATCGAAGCTAAGGGGGGCTAAAATTTGAGATGATTTGGTCGTTGCACTATTTAGTATGTATAACTTCAATGCGTCAAAGCCGTTTACTATCAGGTGAATAACAAAGCTAAAACACACAAATGCATTAAAAGCAAGTGTGTTCAGACCTTTGACAGCGACTGTATGTATTCACAACAGCTACTGCCTTGGACAGTACAGGTCTAAAGCACAGATACTGTTATATTGTTCAACAAGTACCTTAATATTAGTGCCTTACTGCAGTGTTTCCCAATCCAGTCCACTGGGACCCACAGGCAGTCCATGTTTTTGCTCCCACTCAGACAATTCACTGTCCCCAAGAACCACACTTAGAGTATACTCAGATTTACCTTGCTGCGTAGATGCAACAGCGCCCCCTTCATGTCATCATGTCGCATGTAAAAGCTAACTATTGCCAGGTGAGTGCCGTAATGATGCAGGTAATAGAGACACTCCTCGTAGTAACAGTTTTGCTGGCCCTGCCCGTTGGAGTTGTCTTGCGAGCCGGGATCAGCCAGAGTCTCCTCCAGCTCCCTCAGGGACGCCAAGATGTCCTGCTCAGCATGCTGACAAACATACCACTATCAGGACACGCCACAAGGGATGCAGGGCACTGCGAACCCCTATGCAGACATGTTTACACACAACAACTATGACATCTACCACTAATCGTGAAGTTCAAAAACCATACCTGCAAAATTTTTGGAAGACGATAAATAATAATAATAATAAAGGATCACAATGCTACCTGAGTATGTGAGGACCAGACTGTAGACTCCAGGTGCTGAATTATCTCCCGCAGCAGTCGCGGACCATGGTTGAGCTGGTTACGGTCAACTGGAGCCTTCAGACAGCGAGCAAATTTCTCCCGTGCGATCGTAAGACTGCCGGCCTTCAGAGAAGCTATACCCCAAGCATGCCACACCCCGCCGGGGTCCAGGGCACTTTTAGTGGACACCTACGCATAAAAGTGAGAAGATGCAGACATCTGCTAGCTAATTCCATTTGTTCCAGTCACAGGCTAACTTTGGACACCTCAAACCACACCCCCACTGCACACATTTCTTAGTAATTTTAAGGAGGGTATTCTACGTTAAACGGAGGGTCTGAAGCCCCTATTTTCTCGCCATTTTTTCCCCTCACCTCTACAGCCAGTTGATAGTATTCTGCCTCCAGTAGCTGGTTGCGAAGCCTCGTTATGGCAGCGGATTCCGAAATATCGTCCAGAGAAGGAACGTACTTGTAGTTCGCCACTACCAGAATCTTCAGTACATCCACTTTGCTTATATAACTGGAGGACAAGCGAATGAGTCATGAGCAAGATTAAAGCTTATAGACAGAAAACAAGGTGTCATTTCTCCCCATGACTAATCCATAGTGCTTAGTAAAGAAAGACAATGTATATTTATTCTTCCAGACATTCTGCCATCACCTGAGGTTAAGCAGACTGTTCCCAGTTACCTGTCACACAGTGCAAGGTCCTGGTTCTGGCCTGCCTTGACGAACATGAGCTTGGCGCTGAAGAGTAGCTGCCGCATGATGTCAGTAAGGAGTCTGGCATCGACCTCGGGGTTAGTCAGGCCCCGTGAGAGAGAGTGGCAGTGATCGATTAACTGGTGGCCACAGGCCACATGGTCGCTGTGCAGAGAGAGGATAGCGATGCAAAGGGAAGAACTGGGGCCCTGTAACGTGAATGAGGAGGACAACAGCTTTCAGTCCTACATATTTCCTTCAGTGGTACTGATTCCCATTGTGCATAAATACACTAGTTCATGGTTTATATCACCTGTGTTCACTGTTCCTAGTGTGTTACTGGAAGAATACAGACGCTCCCCGGGTTATGATGGGGATGCGTTCCAAAAACAACTTAAAGCAAATATGCAATTTAATCAAGTACACCTAACTCCAACAGGCCTATAGCCTTCCTTAAACATGCTTGGAACACTTACATATGCCTACCGTTGGTGTCCCTAAACAAATAGTAGCAACATAGAACAATTGAGAGTATCGTTTGTGTACGCTAGAGACCGCCTGGCCATGATCAGGTATCATACATATTGCTTGACTGGGAAAAAAAAAGAACCAATAAATCAGAGCTAATGGGCAAGAGTCCCGTATCCGTGAAGGGGGGGGGGGGGGGGGGGGGGTCGACCTGCTCATAGTAGAACTCGCTCTGCAGCTGCAGGTTCTCTGCAGGATCCATGCTGAGGCGATACTGGCGCCGAGAGACCTCAGGCAGCGTAAGGACCCCATAGAAACACTCTTCATTAGTCACAGGACTGCCAGCTACTACAGAGAGACAAGAAAACAGTTATGAAGACAGAGAAACAGTAAGACTTCTGACCTATATAAATTTCTGAGAAGTTGTTATTCTACCTTCTGCTGGTTCCATTTCCTCATCGGTGCTGTAATTAGACAGAGAGTATCACAATATCACTGACATGTATATGACTGGATTCATTTTCCAGTCAATCATTTGACAGCTAAGTGGCAATGCCAACGAGAGCGCTCACACGGGGTGGAAGAAGCCGTAGCACTGGTCGCAGACCCGCGACGTGTCCTCGGCAAAGCCCTCGAGCGGCATGCGGTGCCCAGAGCACGCCTGGCACACCAGACGGCCACAGCGCCGGCAATGGTGCCTTCTGTTGAACTACAACGTCAGAGAGATGACCTGAGAGTTAGGGATAGTGATGTCATCCTCGAGGTACATCAGATTAGGTTGCAGTTAATTCCGGGTGTCCTTATCGTGCCTGGGTCAATTTTCAGCATTGCACAAAATTTGAACAAACCGCCTTATTCATCACACCCTGAGCTTACGCTTCTCTGCATGTATTTTGTTTCTGGTATTGATTTTCTATCTGTTCATGCCCTAGTTGGTAGCTGTCTATTGCCATGACGACTCAGACCGCAGCAAGCTGTGCCGACACAAATATTCAGCAGCCTTGGTCGTGCGGCAATAAAGATTCTAAAAGATTCTAAATCTCATCCACAAAAATCCCTCTTTCCACTCGGCTTGGCCTTACCATGGTGAATCTCTCACGGAGACAAACCATGCAGACGGACTGCTGATGGTCAGGGATCCAGTCTTTGCGGCTGGGGGGTTTTTCTGGGGGTGTGAAATAAGCAGTGGGCTTGGTTCTGCGACCCCCTCCGGCGCAGGGCGTGTGCACAGGGGTGCTGCCTGCAATCACATGAAACCAAAGGCTTAGGGAAGTGCGGCAGAAGGTTCTCCAAAACCTCAAAACACAACTTCTGTATTGCGGTGCTGTACTGGATCAGGAGGACAGAAACAGACAAACACTATTCACACCAGCAATGCTTATATGGATACTTGATGCGGAACTGAAGCCTTCAGACTTAATATCACTCTAGAAATGTAATGATTCGTAGAAATGTGATGATTCAGGTAATGAATCATGTAATGTACAGGGAATGGAACAAAAAATGGAAACATCCAATGAGGACCCATTAATGAGTACGGCCACCCTATGCATTCAGATCAGCTTCTATATTTGCTTATATTAAGAGGCAGAAAAATAGATTCAAGGCAAGTACAGTGTGCTACTTGTGTGACACTAAATGCACCTCACGTTTTTTGGTGGATTGTGAAACGCTGAAACTCCCAACTAAACAACTGTCCAGCCCCAACATCCACCCAAATTCCATGCCGGTACTGGCAACTGAATCTTTCCAGAGGGTGGCTGGTGGTGTGGTGCACATTTCCCAGTCTTCTAGGTCAAGGTCCTTGACACAGTTTGCTGAGGCGATGTTGCCCCACGTTATTAAATCTCCCCACCTTTATTAAGCTTCCTAGACCTAGACACTAGACCTCAGGAAGAGAATAAAGGGAAAGTTTTGTTTGGTGGCTGGCTGCCCAAACACCCTCTGGGCCAGACACTGTACACACGTTTGCCATGACGACTCCTGCTGGAAGCGAACAGGCAAAAGGCAATAAAGTATCAACGTGCAAGTCATGTGTGACCGAATCCTGAGTGTCGGCCTGTGATTCATTTAACCTGCGCAATTCCCCTTTGATGCAAAGAACTGCGAAAATACTTGACCAATACATCTGCATAATCGACAACCACAATTAGAATTCTACATTCTACCATGCTACACATAATGGGGTAGATGCATGTAATTTTAGTGGCAGGGACTAGCAACTGGTTTATAATAATGCATCACAGCCCATGACGTAGTGTATTCGTTTGTGTGGACTATACAATTGATTGTATTATTCTTATACCAGCAATATATTCTAAACATTCAGTGCATGTTACTAATATTACTAACATTTTACACCATATCTGTTGGTTAGGAATGTTTCCATGTTGACCGAATTGCTTTGAGTAAAGAGGAAAAACATTTTTAAAACGCAGAAGCCTAAAAATCATATGGCTTTGTGATTAAACACAATATAGGCCTAGAGGCTGTTGTAGGATTACTGTGGATTTTTATTAGATTCACACGGTAAAATGATAAAGTCCACATTTGACTTGTTTCCAAAACCAGTGGAGGGTGTGACCTCCATGTCTTACGTGTTGAATTAAATCGTTCTTTCACAGCCGCGCCTTTATTTCCTCACTATGCACTATGGGCGTGAGTGAGCTGCTGACGGGGGAATATGCACATTGCATGGATTCTGGGAGGCGACTATACATGTGCAAAAAGATCTTACATGCCTGATGGGAACATTGCGTGAAACTCCTTGGCTACTAAGTAACCATGAATGAAACATAATGACTCACACAAGATGGCCGTCCAATCCCTGCCATACTTAACAGCTGGCAACTGAAATAAATAAACATAAATAAAAAATAACTGATCTATATAATACAATGAGTTTGATATAGGACTACAATCTGTTAGGTAAATGATTTGTCCTCGCGCTCTGCACCCGCAGTGAATTGGCCTTAGTAACGCGTGGATTCGTAATGAAGGATAAGGAGCACGCTCTTATTTCATCTTGTCTGTTTCATCTGTATCGTGACATAAATGCGTTAAATAACAAAAAGCACCGTTATGAACAGCAATCGCGATCCTAAAAATTTCACAATGTGATTTTTTTTTTTTTTTACCAGTATCGTTCAGGCCTAAATAGATACTGTATCCGTTTGTGTGGCATTACTGAGGACAGACTGAGAAAGAGCATTTCAGGTCTACATTTAAAGTACAGACAAGGGCTGTAACAGTACACATATTCATCGTGTCTTTCTGTCACAGCATTTTCAATTTGGAAAGCGCAATGAAACGAATTAATACTTGTCTTGACACGGATGAAACTGAACTTCACAAATAGATGTACAACATGGAAAGCGAAATGCTAATGGCAACGGAGTTGGTTACAGCTAGTGTTAGAGAGCTCAAAGACCCTCTTAAGTCACTTAAATCAGCAGTTTGGGAACATTTTGGCTTCCCAATAAATTAGGGTGACCTGATAATCCATGTCAGGGAGGACACTCTGAGCTAGGACAGGAATTGTAAATTACCAATTCAATTAAACGGACCTGGATTTCACTTGAGCACTCAGTTCTTGCTGTGTGCTGATTGGCCAGTCTCCTATAATCATGCATGTGTCACTAATGCTAATGTGATACAGCTGGATGAGTCTTTCAGTTAAGGAAACAAACCAGTCAAAGCACAAGAAGAGCTAAACTATTTAGCCGAGCACAGGAGCCTTTCAATTTGAAAGTAGTTTGTAAAACCCGAAGTAGCTCAAAGTGTCCTCCCTGACATGGATTGTCTGGTCACCCTACAATAAATAGCACCAACACCAGAGAGAGGGCATAAGACTAATGATAAGACTAAGAATGTCGGTCAGCTCTGTTATACCAAACTCTGGTATTTTTCTAGAAACACATCCAACACTCGAACTCATTTTGAACATCATCTGAGTGTTTGCTTTTGCCAGGAAATTCAGACCGAGCTTAAAATAAAAAAATAAAAGCTACATTGACACCATACAATTTTAGCTCCGAACGTTTTTGCCGATCGGCAACAAAAGCCCCAGATCAGAGACAAATCGGCGTTTGCTTGGTGCTGCCAATGCTTGATTGCTATTGGCTCAGAGACGTGACCGGACAGAGTCAGATATCTAGCAGGTGAAACATCCGGACCTGTCAGCAATTCCAAATCCTGCAGTGTGAACAGTGCGACTGGCTGTGAATGCAGTGGGGAGCAACAGCCAATGAAAGCGCAAGACGGGGGGGGGAGGGGGGGGGTGGTGTTTAAAAAGTGTGTAAATATTTCAATTTGTTTAGAAACTTGTTCTTCAGGGAACAGGTATACAGATGTTCAATGTACGTTTACATTTCACACTTGCGGTTAGTTGTGGCGATACTAAAATCGCTACCTTGAAGAATCGCAATTCGTAACAGAATCAATTCCCTTCCCACCCCCAGAATGTGTGTATGTATACATGTACACACACACACACACACACACACACACACACACACACACACACACACACACACATTCTTATTCTACCCTGCTACTAAAAGTCATTTGTTTACTAGATCTAGTGACAGATTCTATGTTACATAATAGCATTAACCGAAATGGTAAGTGGAACTACATCATTGTTGAGTGTCTATAGGAAATGCACAGGGTGTTCCCTTAAGCGATTTAAGGCTGAGTGTCTAAAGACAGGTCTTTTCATTGTTGTTCATCCATGGTGCCTCCTGAAAAGACGACAAATACCTCCATGGCAGGTCTGATATTGTGAAATTCACTGCGCTGGCAGGTCTCACCTGAAGTGGAAGGTGACGTCTCCAAACTTGCTGAGGAGGAGCTGCTCTCCTGAGCAGGACACTGCGTCAGGACGTCTTGAAGACTAATGACTGAGTCTGTGGGGAATGAGAAGGACAAATGTACTTTTATCTACACGCTTACCAGTTGAACCGCACATTTAAAGTATGAATGTTCCGCCACATGTTATCATGGTATACGAGGACAGACCAGAACGTGTCCTCTCTCTGGGAGCGTAGGGGAACTCCAGGGCCTTGCGTGCATAACTGGACAACAGCGCATCAATGTCGCCGGGACTGATGATGCACTCCTGGCCCAGCAGTAGACCCCGAAGCGTGCGCACTGCAACTGCCGCCCAGTCCACCTTCAGGTTCATGAGCAGCTGCTCCAGCATGAGCAGGGGGTTCGACAGCAGTGGGAAATAGTCCTCCTGAGCGTCTGGGGGCAGGGTCAGCAGTACCTGCAGTGCGGAAAAGGTGCCAACGCTTTCACACATCACACATCACGAACAGAGTATTTGATGTGGCCAAAAGATTAGCCCATCCTGTTGTCCGTGTGGATCCCACTGCCCCAGCGCAGTGACGGGGACACTGCACTGCAAAAGATGGCGCCGTCCTTCGCACGAGAAGTAAAACTGTGGTTCCGATTCTCTGAGGTTATAAATGATCCCTGGGCTTCTTTCAAAAGGGTTAGGGGTGGTACCCCGATGTCTTGGCTAAAATTGCCTGCTGTGGCCCTATTGAATCTGCCCTCCTAATCATCCCATAAATCTAACTGGTGAATTCCCTCCTCCCCCTTCACCACCTTAGCTACTGTGTGGTGAGCATACTGGGGCAGAATGCCTGCCGTCACATCATCCAGGTGGGGGCTACACAGTGGGGGTGGTTGACGCAGCTCCCCATTGGTTCTGTAAAGTGCTTTGGGTGTCTCGAAAAGCACTATATGTTTATGATTATGGAAAACAGACTAATGATAGAACCAATATTGTAGCGGTTGCAAAAAAAAATAAAAAATTGTTACAGTTTTTAATACTATATTATTCAAAGAGCAAAAAAACCAACGTCACAGTGGATCCTGACCTTGGAACCTAGATGCAGGGCATGGATGAGATGACGGCGGGCAGGAGACATGCCGTCCTGGAAATGCAGCGTAAGGTAATCGGCCAGGAAGTGACACGCAGCCAGCCCAGGCCGCCGGTCCAGAGCATGCTCACAAACTTCTAAGCACAGGGCTGAGTCCGTCAGACTCTCCAGCAGCTGAGGACAATAATAAAAAAGGACAATGAGGATAATTTTTAAAAAGGGAGGCAGGAAAACTTCATTTTACTTCATTAAAATATATAGTAAAGTCAACACCACTGCAACTATCACCTACAAGTGCTACAAAGAATCGGCGTGATGACAGCCTCGCTGCTTGAGTGCATTACAAAGAATCACTCAGGGCTAAATAGAACAGATTGTGACAGGGTAAGTGACAGCACTATCAAGACAAGCAGAGGTGGACATCTCAGGTCCAGAAAGCTGAGTACTCTGTGACTGTGACTCTTGGTTGAAACAAAATCTTGGTCTGGATTTTTACTTTCCTGGACCCGAAATGCCAACTGCTGAAGGCAAGCAATTGGAAACTCACTGACACATGCTGCTAGGACAGTGTTTGTCAAACCAGTCCTTGGGGACCCCCAGACAGTCTATAAAGGTGGTCTGTCTTGGCAGGGAGCTGGAAGGGGCACCTGGGGGTCCCCAAGGACCGGGCTGAGAAACACAGACCTAGATGACCAGGACTTATGCAGTCAACAGAGGCCTCTGGTTGACCTAAACCCCACTTGGCACCTGAAAGGCTTCTTCCATCTGTCCCCTCTCCAGCAGGTGAAGCAGGTGTTCGGTCTGGAGCTGTAGCCTAAGTTGCATAGAAACTGGATATAGCTGGACCCATTGTCCACACAACTGGAACTCCTGACAGGAAGGACAGGCAAAGTATATGAGAGGTATTACATGCGGCAGTAGTGCACTCCCCGCATGATTCAGCCTGAACTAGGGTGAATCATAAAGCTTAGGTCAGTCTTTTTCCACCCCGGTCCTAAGGGACTCACAGACAGTCCATGTTTTTGCTCCCTACCAGGAAAGCAAGGAGGTGGGAGGGAGCAAAAACGGGGACCGCCTGTGGGTCCGTATGGACTGGGTTGGGAGTGACTGGCTTAGGTCAACGAGGAGCAGAAGCAGGACCTACATTGGCTTCCAGCATCATGCAGAAGACTGCCTCAGTGTTGCACCCAGACTGAACTTTCAGCTCCTGCCATGTTGCCCAGGGCAATGGGGGTTGCAAATTCAGCATCTAAGCAGAAAGGAAAGCGAGAAAAATGACTAGTTCCCAAAATTTTATCTTTAGAAGAATCATATACACAAATCTGATGGGAGATTCTTGTGAAAACCCGTGGTCACCCTTTGGTAGATCTGGAGTTCCTGCTTCTTCAGTTCCAGCTCCTCCTTCAGGCTGCACTCGGTATTGCCGTCGCTCAGGCAAAAGCGCAGCAGCTCGAGGCACGATGCCAGCGGCCACTGCTCCAGGCCCTGAAGGGCCACACGCGCTCTCAGCTCCGCATCTTCTACTCGAAAAAGATGCTCCATAGTCCTGTTCCCCTCTGAACGAAAGCACAATATCAGAAGGGTGATCGAGCAACCATGGATGACTACCAAGACAGCAAAAGACAAATGCTCACAAACAGATTTACATACACAAAGGAATCCACCTTACAACAGTTGTGAGTTATGGTAACCTAGGCTTGTGTCTTCAACTTTATAAAGTGCAGATTAATAATAATTCCACAGGAACCTGCATTATGTAAAACTACTTCAAAGCTCTGTCTTTAGCACTGTAATGTTTGTAGTGTCATGAATGTTACACCATGGGTCCAGGAGGTAGATTATTTAGTTTCACTATATATTGCGTATCGCTAACATAACAATACAACTCGACTTGCCTAGACTTGAGATGGTGATGACATCACAGCCTCTCTTACCTCGTAGGGCTGAACACGCCAGCAAGGAATCCCGTAGCTTCTGCTCCTGGTGGCTGTCCTGCCCATACAGTTCTAAAAGATTTAAGGCACGTTCTACGTCTCGGTCGGTCAGCGCCTGTTGGAACGCTCCGGCGGCCGCAGAACAGGCTGAGGCTCGATGCAGGCCGGAGAGCAGCAGGCCGGCTAGCGGCAAACTACACAGGGAAGCACTCAAGCCAGACACGGCGCCGCTGCCTTCGGGGCTGCCCACGGGCCCCAGCACCGGCTGGGCCATGGTCTGAAGGTAAGCATGAAGGATCGGGAGGTCCTTCAACAGGGCCTCCGCTTCCCGGCCAACTTGTTCGATGTCCAGGACGCCCTCCTTTCGGCCACTGCGGAAGTAGGCGGGGAGGCCGGGCCAGGCAGACCCGGTCCGGCCGGCTCCACCGCGGCAAGCGCTCAGGCAGGCAAGAACTGCCAGGATAGGGGAGTGGGACTTCAGGAAGGATAGAGACGAGGGGGTCAGGAGAAGCGAGCTGGAGGAGCTAGAGGATGCCGGGGAAGACTGCGAAGAGTTTGCTCCTGAACTTAGAGAAGCTGCCTCCTCTGGAGATGCATCTGAATCAGAGGAGGGAGGCGCATCACAGCTGCTGGGGCACACGGTGAGAGGATGCTCCTGACTGTACTTCTGGAGGAAGACTTTGACACTATTCAAGCTAAGAAGGCCCCCAGTCTTTCTCCCAGTCTCTCCCATACTTTCACAGCAGGTTTCCCAAACTGGGAGCGTCTCACAGCACCGCTGGACGATCACTTGCTGGATGTTCAAACCCAAGCCCTCCTGTTCCAGCAAGGACGACACCCTGCAGAAAGGGAAGAACAAGGAGGACAGAATGTCACACAAACTTCATTCACTTTCACACTGATATTGGCGGCATAATATATATAGCTGACGATCTACAGGCAATATGAAGTAAACAAAGTAGCAGTCGATGATGGAGTGGCCTACCTGATGGGAGAAACCTGTCGGTCAAAGAGCAGGTGAGAGACTAGCTGAGAAGGAAGTTGCAGCAGAACTAGCAGAGGGTTTCCGAGCTTGACTTCGCTTGTTTGGTCTATAAAGTTGGGAAAGGTTAGCGTACGGAAAAGACTGGGCGTCAGCGCTGCTCACACGTAGAGTCCGACCATTGAGGTATAAAACAGAAGCACCTTACCTTCCGAACTAAGGCTCCGGACTAGTACCACAGCCAATGTGTTGACGTAGTCCAGGAAGCTACGCACGTAATCTGGCCTAAAGGGGGCGCTGTCGGGTTCAGATGGACAGAGCTGGTCCAAAGTGCGGAGTAACTGCTTCATTTGGGAACGCACGGGATGAGAGTCCAACTCGGACTGCTTGAAGCTCGCCTGTTCCACTAAGGCAGCCAGAAGCCCCCCGCCCACACGGCCATCAGCTGCATCGGGACAACAGAATTTAAGATGCACCCGCATGTGCCCACACATGGGCATTTAACGCCACAAAGACGGATTCTTAAATGCCAACATCTTCCCTTCCTTCCACAGAGGGCGATATTTATTCCGGTTTTTACTTTAAACCATTTTCCTACCTTAATTACTACAATTATACAGTTTGTCGTTAGCAAAGAAATAAAATAAATAAAATGAAATAAATTCATTATCGCAGTGTAATCACCCAAATAACTGCACAAGAAATCATTAACAGCAGCGTTTCCCATTCTGGTCCTTCGGGATCCACAGACAGTCCACATTTACCAGGAGACCGGGGTGAGCAAAAACATGGACCGGCTGTGGGTCCCGAGGATTGGGGAACAAATTCCGGCGATGAGGATCATGCCATATACACCTCTAAGGATGCATTCTGACCTGCAGAGTCTGTAGCGGATGCCAGGGTGCAAAGGGTCTGCTCTAGATGTTGGGCCAGGGAGAGTCGTGCAGAAATGTCCTCTTCGGTCAGAACCGGATGCAAGCAGAGCAGCACCTCCCGAGCGCTGCAGCCAAATGGACTCGCAGCTGCGGACTCCTCGCTTGGCAGTTCTGCAGGCAAAGCGCATGTGCGTTTGGTGCCAAGTGGTTAAGAAAAGATTGCTACAATAAGTATAAGGATTTATTGCAGCGTTCCACAACCCGGTCCTCAGGGACCCGCAGCCGGTCCACCTTTTTGCTCTCTTCCGGCTCCCAGCCAGACAGGCAAAACGTGGATTGTTTGCGGGACCCCGAGGGCTGGATTGGGCTGAATCATTTGTGGTGGAACAGGGAAAGAACTAAGCTACACAGGGCTCCGGCCCCCCAGGACTGGAGTTTGACACTCCTGGCTTAAAAAAAATATTACTGTTGCTCTTATTGGCTAGAGATTTATTGCACTTTTCTAGAGACTTCATTAAGATTAAATCTTATGTTTTTAATGTATCTGGGGGTTTTCACTCAATTTCTGGCAGCTATTGCCGCCAAAAATCTTCTTGCACTGCAAGACGGCACAGAAACACTGGATCAGACACCGATATGTGATATTGATGTAACACCCATGTAAAAAAAAAAATCACTGGCATTTAGAAATAAAATGCCCATACCGGCCCTGGGAGAGCCTTTGCCGCTGACAGAGTGGTTTATGATCTTGCTGATCTGCTGAAGCACAGCAGGAAACCCCTTAATCCCATGAGAATGGGGCACCGTAGAGTCCGTTCTTACTCCTGAGTAAAAGAATAGAAGTTGTGATGGAAGAAACCATGCAACGACAGCAGGCAAGTTATGCTTCAACCAATTTTACAAACCTAAAACAAAAATTAATTGTGTTGTATCACTAGACTAAAGTCAAACAAAACACAAAAAATAAGTGATAATAGTAGGGTCAGTTTTGTGCACTTCTGAAGACAGTTGTACTATACCACACTCACACCAGTGCTATACCACACTCACTCCAGTGCTATACCACACTCACTCCAGTGCTATACCACACTCACTCCAGTGCTATACCACACTCACTCCAGTGCTATACCACACTCACTCCAGTGCTATACCACACTCTGCTACCCACCTCGCCCTTCCAAAGTGGTGTTCAGCCTGCGCTCTGCTGTCTCCAGCAGCTGCCGGGAAGTCTTCCACAGCAGACAGTGACAGCAGGCCAGGTCGAAGGTCGCCATGCTGGCAGGACTGAGCTCCTCCAGCAGAGCATGGAGCACGCCAGAGGGGTCTGGTACCTTGTGATTTAGCCAGTAGTCCTCCTCCAAAGAGGGCACTGGGCGTCCTGGGGTGCTGAGGAGCATATCTGCCATGTCTGAGATAGAGTAGAAGGCCATGCCTCCACAGAGAAGAGAAGAGCATAAGTCATCTTTAAGGATGACCACGAGTACCTCAGTCTGTTACTTTACTTAAGTCAAGTAGGTTTATCGTCTTTTCAGCCATATACACAGTACGGAGTGAAACGAAACATTGTTCCTCCAGGACCGTGGTGCAGCACAAAGAACAAACACAGAAACAGCACAAGACTACAATTACAGGACAAGACAACATACAGTGCAGTCCACCAAAGCAGTGACAGTACTAGGTTGAACGAATACAGCATCATGAAAGATACTGTATTCTAGCAGCAGAAGATGCAGGATTAAGACAGCAATAAATAGTCGACTGAAAGCACACTTTCACACCAGTGTTGGACCCAGAGAGGCCTCAGCAACTTAGCATGCCGCCATCTCGAAGGACGCTATTTACGATAATTGGAAAATGAAGTACTACTTATTAAACATACTTATTAAAATAACACAAGTTCTACATTGCTGCAGAAGAACCGTTGGAACTATGAGTAATACTTTACTTAAAGCGATCATCATAATGCATTATAGATACCTTCATAATGCATTATAATACATTGTAATCATCAGTATAAGCCATTATAATGCATTATGAAGATATCTATAGTGCATTACAGATGAGAGCTTCATAAAGCATTCATAATACATAATAAACATGGCTATAATGTGTTATGCCTTTTAATAAATATAGTCATGTTTATAATACTTCATAAAGGCATTATGAAGGTATCTATAATGCATTACACATGAGTGCTTTAATTGACACTATCAACAGGAAGGGCTTAGCACAAGGTACCTGCCGCGGCAGCACTCCCGATGGCCTGCAGCGTGGACCTTCCACTGCTGCCAAGTCTGCTGCGTCCACTGGCCGATCCATCTGCTACCTGGTTCTCTATCTTCTGCTCCACGCAGCCCAGCTCTACAAGGACATCTCGGTGGTGCTCCATAAAGACCAACTCGCCAGAGCAGGCGGAGCCATCCAAACCAAACATGAGAGAGACCTGTGGGAAGAGAACGTAGAAGCCTAAATGCATGTCCAAAGGTCCTGAGCTGCCCCTGGGCTTGCTAAGCCCTGCTAGTTACCTGATGAGCCTCCAGAAAGTTCCCCCGGCGGATACAGGATATGAGCAGTGACTCTGGGCTCGACAGCATGGCTGGAATTAGCCAGCTGTGAGGACCTCCACACGGACACGGCTCCTGCTCTGCCGGAGCGCCTGCTACACCAACACTTCCATCTGCCAGTACACAAATGCTAAATATTAATGAAGTCTTTAGTGACAGTAAAAAACGTCGGCATTACATGATACTGAACTCAGCATTTCTTAAAAGGAAGGACGTGGATTTGGTTTCAAAACTGGCAAAGATCTAATCAGATTAGTCTAATCTAATCCCCTCCCAAAAGTGCCAAAAGTGTTGTATTTTGTTTGGTTACTTATGGCTACGGTTAGGGCTGGGTAGGGGTTACGGTTGCCATTGTTAGGATTATGGTTTTCCCATAGAAAACCCCTGCAGCGATATTAATATACACACATGTACGTCTGTCTGTCTGTCTGTCTGATCACTCCTCTTTAATCTTGTGATCCATAAAAATACAGTTACATAAACTGGTACCTTCACCTTATTGCTGCATAACGTCGCTAAGCTTTAATAAAGATGCTATCATTGGCTTTTAAGTGCCTGCTGACTTAAATTCAGCGTTTATTGACGCAATGAGTTTAGATTACAGGAACTGCGATCCCCGCAATGAAAATCAGCAGAATTGCAATTCAAATTGGTTGTGCAATTCAATTGAACAAAACTGCTTCTTGTAATTCCACTTTCATGACATTCATTCACGATTTTTGGTCAACATACCTGACGTGCTGGTGCTGACCTCTCCGTTGTGCTGCTCCGCTGTAGAATGCCGCTCCGTACGGTGTCGCCTGCTCTTCTTCCTCCTCTTCATCCCTCCATTGTGTTTCAGAGATGGAACTCTGCTGACTAATTTTGTGGTCGCTATTTGCCCATCTGCACCAGCAAGTCAAAACCAAAAGTTTCATTTCTATTTTCTGCAATGCTTGGCTAAATCCCTGTATTGCATTTAATGGTCACGTTACATATTCGCAAAACATAGCAGAAACACATGCCTTCATGCACATTTGCATTTCTGTCTTTCCAACTGATCCCCACTTCAATGCAAACCCAACACAAACAGACGGTAATTCAGAGAAAATATCAAAATATTTGGACATTTTAAAGCTAATAAAGTCACTTGGTGACTTAAGGACATTTTCCCCAAATATATCTGCACAAGCATACTTGTCTGACATCATCCAATGAGGAGTCTCCCAATCCAGTCCTTGGGGACCCACAGACACTCCACATTTTCACTCTAATCCAGCTCCTAACACACCTATCCCAGGTTTTCGGTGTTCCTGATTGGCTGGGAGGGACGCAAAATGTGGACTGGCTGGGGGTCCCCGAGGACTGGGTTGGGAAACCCTGCTCTAAAGAACCACAAGCTCAGTTACTTACTGCTGCTGCTGCCATGGTTACTAGTGATAACCTGCAGTCTCCAATGTGCCTCAGCGATCCGTTTGGAGAGCCTCTGGAGACGCGTTCCGAATGTCTCTGGAGTTACGGAGCAGCCCAGGCTCTCGGCCATCTCTTCCTCCCCAGCCAACGCTCTTCCCTCTTCCAGGCCATCCCTTTGGCCTACCACACAAACCCCCTCCAGGCTCTCTCTCAAAAGCCTTAGAAAACCTTCCATAGCCACTGTATCTACCAGGAATCCCTTGCAATCCTGGATAAAATGGCCCAGATCCACATAATTACACACCAGATTTTGTAGTGTGTGTCTTTCGGGCTGTTGGGGTTGCTGCAGGGTCCAATCCACCACTAATCCACCACCTTTACTCTCCTTTCTGAATTCGGGATTGTCAGACTTTTCCAAACCGCACCGAGATGGAAAGTACTGTTCATGGGGCAGTCCATGCTCAATGTCCCTCTCCCGACTAAGGACAAAGTCAGCACTAGACAGAAAGAGCAACGAAAAGATATTCTCCAAGAGTTCAAGCCGAAACAGGGCGGGCACGGCTTCCAGGTAAAGCTGGCACTCGGACAGGTAATACTGAAATAATACGGAAAAACCTGAGGGAGCGAGAGACAAGAAAAAACTTACCATACCATAGTAGCATATAGTCTTTGTGATATTAGTGTACAACAGTGCTTCTCAAACGGGTCCTTGGGAAACCCCAGACCATCCACGTTTTTGCTGAGAGAACAAAAATGTAGACTGTCTGGTAGGGAGCAAAAATGTGGACTATCTGCGGGGTTCCTGAGGACCGGCTTGAAAAGCATTGGTCTACAACAGGGTTCTTCAACTCTGGACCTTGATTCCAAATCGAGGCCGTGTTTTCAGTCCCCCCAGGTAGTTGTTTAATAATTACTGATTCTGATTGGTCAGAGGCTTCACACCTGACTGACAGGTAAAGGAAGGCTGGAAATCCAGCAGTGCTCGGACCTCGAGGACCGTGAGTTGAATAACCCTGGTCTACAAAAATGTGGAAAATGTATAGAGGCCACTTGTACAGATACCTTGAGAGAGAGTGGAAGTCTGGTCTTGCTCAATCTTTGACTCTAGCTCCTGCGACTCTTTTGCCACTAAACAGTCCCTACAGCCAGAGTACTTGTGGGCATTGACGCAAATTGCGTATAGAGCATATTTCATGGCACAGAAGCCCTGGAAGAGGACCACGTTCCTCCGGGCAGACAGATTCGGTGTGTCAACAGGATGGGCAGTGTCTGTATCACCTAAAAGAGAAGCGTCGTCATTATTGATCAAAGGAGAATTGAGGACGTGAAGGATTGCTCAGCAGTAAACCAAAATGGGTAAGAGATTAACTGGACTCCAGACCTGAGCTGGGAGAGTGGGCCAAGCCAAACAGCTCCAGAACCTTACGCTCATCCAGCTGAGGCAGCGGGGTTAACGACTGCAGGATGAAGAGGGAGGAGTGGCTGTCCAGAGTGTGCAGCTGGGCCAGGAGGGCGGCGCTGGGAGTCCCTCTGCTCACAGACACACAAAACACACAACTTTTAAAGCATTTTATCAAGAGCACTGGGAATTATGTAAATATATGTGATACGTGTTACTCACGGGCTGTTTTTGGCACACCACTCAAGAACTCCCAACTGTGAGGACAAACCATCAACAAAGTCCTTCAGGACAGAATCATTGGCTAGTGCCTGCGGGAGTAAAGAAAGACAATCAAGTCAAGTGGGGTTTTATTATTACACCAACCACTTAAAGTTGGGCTGTAACGGTAAACGAATCGCCATTTATAGTTCAGTACTCACAATGAAACAAATTAAGACATTTATCGACAAAGGCGTAACCTAAATTCACAAGTAGATGTTCAACGTGGAAAACATTGTGCTAATCGTGGCTGTGAGCTGCTTACAGCTAATGCTGATTACAGTCAGTCATAATTGGCAGTTTGGGAGCAATTTGATTTTCCAATAAAATACACTGAGAGTAGCTGATAAGAACAAGAATGGATGCTGGAATCGCATCCAACGCTCTGAATCATTCGAGACGATCATCTGAGGGTTTGTACGAGTGGAGCAGGGCAGAGAGAAACTGCATCTGCAGGTTAGTCTCCCTGTGGCATCTAAGGCCCTTTTGCCGGGAAATTCAGAGCAGGCTAAAATAAATACTACAGCTATAGGTGTGTTTATCGCTACAGTCATGCGATCCTACTCAGTAGCAGAAAACAGGATTTAGATGGGATTTCGTTCATTATAATTTTTATGTTGCTATATTTCTGATTAATTTAATTTATATAATTATGTTTACAATATGTAACTAAGTAAGTGTTAGGTTTTGTTATAGACACGTCGACAGACCCATTGCCTTTGGTTTACAACTGTTCCTAATTGTCTGTTTGCATATTTAATAATCAATTTCAAGGTATGATAACATTAATGTGACATTAACACACAATGTTAACAGAGAGGAACTGACTATGACAGGACTAGTGCACGGTGGGAAAAAGCCAGACTGGTGCGAGAGATTCACCTGACTGTGGTGAAGAGTTTCCAGCAGCTTTTGTGCTGAGCCCAGACTCTGCAAGTGAGTCCAACCCAGGAGCAACAAGAGACGGGAGAGAGGGTGGAATTCGGCAGCTGTAAGGTCCTTCAGCCTGGAGAACTCCTCCCTCCTAATCAGGTCCAGCGCTGTGATCTACGGGAACCGGATGAACGATAAAACTGTTAACTATCACAAGGGGATCACCCCACAAATAAAATACAGCAGGACTAGGTTTTAATTCAGATGATCCCAGGTTACAATAGTCCATTTGTCAACTTTACGATGGGTATGATTATTCTTAAATTACACAAGATATTTAGCAGTTTATTATAAAATAGGCTTTGTGTTAATGATTTTGCCCAACTGTAGGCTAATGTAAGTGTTCTAAGCATGTTTAAGGTGGGCTCTAGGCTAGCCTGTGATGCTTGTTAGGTTAGGTGTACTGTATTAAAATGCTATTTTCGCCTAACGATACGACTGGGGAGCATCTGTATATAATATGAATAGATCTTTAACTGACAGATTTTAGAACTCTTACCAAAAGTAAGTAACCGCGGCCACACTTACCAGAACCTGATCCAGGAAGTGCTTATTGCTGCTCAGACACTCAAAGTAGATGGCCTTCCATGCAGATGCACGCTCAGCATGACAACAGAGCCCAAGCATCAATTTCCCTGCCTCAGTCAGGTCTACTGTCAGGACAATCACAAGGTGGAGGAACAGGATATAACGTTACGGTGAGCTCCTGAAATGCCTACACTAATATATTGCCATGAATCCTAATAAGCAAATGTGGCTCACATTATAGTAAAAGCTGAGTAAGCACAAGCACACACTCCGAAGATAGATAAGATGCAGTTCGCGTTTTGAGATTACGATGGGTATGATTTATTCGATAATTATACAAGATATTAAACAGACTTTGTATTAATGATTTGGCCCTATGGTAGGCTTGGTGGTCTAGTCTCTTGTCTCTGGACCAAGAGATCATGGGTTTGAGTCCCACCTCTGGCACTACCATCACTGGATCCCTGAGCAAGACCCTTAACTCCAACATGCTCCAGGGAGACTGTCCCTGAATTTAAAAATAATGGAAGTCGTCTTAGGTTAGGTATACTGTATTAATATACTGTATTGAAATGCATTTTCACTTACGATATTTTCACCTTACGATACGTTTATGGTAACGCGACCCAGGGAGCATCTGTATATTTGCTGGAAAGAATGCATGTGTATCTGTAGCTGCTACAGTATGCAAGTGTGACTTCAGATGGTATTTTCTGTGCATACTGCCAGAAAGATTCTAACAAAAGTGGAACCGTTAGCCCTCTCGATCCTGTTCAGCAAAAGCAGCTGAGAGATGGGTGATTAGCTATTAGCAGACTTACAAAAGCACAGGACTAACAGCAGAGGCACACAAGCCTGTGACTCCAACCTTGTGATGCGGCCACGTCCTTCAGCAGCTTGTCTCTCTGGAGCTGCACAGCCATAGAGCAGTAGAAGGAGAGAGCGGCATGACAGCGAGGGCGTAGTAAGGAGCTCAGCACTCTCTCCTCACTGAGCGGGCCAGTGCTGGCAGCCCACAGGGCCCTACACAGGTCATGCAGCTGCCCCTCCACTGGCTCCGGGCCCCAGGGCATGACAGCCAGTGCCGAATACAGTTTCTCCTCCCAGCCAACCTCAGCCTGCCCTGACTGTTGCACTTTTGCCAACAGGAATTGGATGAAGGCCTCCTGCAGCAGGTGCTTCCTATCGCATGCATCATCATCAGCTCTGTGGCCTTGCAGGAAATGGACCAGGGCCTGGGCAAGCCTGGGGCGACTTCTATCCAGCAGCGTCCCAAGGCAGCACTCAGCCTCCGCACTCAGGATCACCATGGTCCCCTTCTTCTCTATCTGGACACTCCTGAAAGCCTGGTGCAGTTCCTGAGAAAGACAAACACTAAGTACCGGCTGCAATTCCTAAGCGTATCTATTGTGTCCTTTCGAGACACCATTCCTGTAATACGCAAGCAGCTAATTTGCATTTTGAAAAGATGCACACACAGGTAATTCAATCACATATTTTAAAATATAAGAACATAAAGTTACAAACGAGAGGAGGCCATCTGGCCCGTTGAGCTCGAAGGAATTAAACTAATAATTTTAAGTTAGCGGGACTTTGTCAAGTTCAGATTTGAAGGAATCTAGGCTCTTAGCTTGCACTGCCCCTTTGGACAGACTATTCCACATTCTAATCACACGCTATGCGATACCTGGATCATGTCCCCCCTTAGTCTCTCTTGCTCGAGTCACCATACCTTTTACTCCTTGTTATTTTGTTTTAGAAACATATGAACTATTTATAGCAGCTCATGACTGCTTGGAAATAAAAGGCACCTTAAGCACTTCCTCTGGCACCGTGTTCTCCAGCTCCTCCACGATCAGAAGAAACTCTAGTTCGTTCTTAACCCGCACAGCAACCTGCAGGCAGATAAAGAGTTAGAAAATGATATTTGAACTGCCAACCAAGCAAACATATTTACAAACTCCATTACTTAGCGGTTATAGAAAGCAACTCTATTCCAATATCTTACTGGAATAATTCAGGTCCCTTATTTTGTCCAAACGCATGGTATGATATAACAGATGGCACTCAGTTTACAAACCTGAACTTGAAGACCCTCTTCCCACATAAATAACCGAGTCCAACAGTAGCTGGAGAATCTGACTGTACCTGCTCATGTGCCCATCTCTCTGAAATCTTCAGCCATAGCCATGCCAGTCTGTGCGGACTGCCCACCGTCTCCCACCTGCAGCATATAATTCATTATTAATATCTGAACATACATATATTATTTATACAAGTCCAGCATCTTGCACCACACCAACCATCATCAAAGCATATTTTCTTACCCCGTCAACATGGACTTACTTGAGCACATATGGACAGGTCACTAAGGATTTTAGAATGTCCTGCAAGCACTGTGTGCTTGTGCATGTGGTGTTATTCAGCTGAGGCACACAAGCTTGAGCAAGCTCCCAGTCCCCACACTGTAAGCACAGCGTGAAAAAACTGAAGAGCTGCTCCATAGAGCTGTCCTCCTCACAAGAGAACGGGTGCATTTTGCGATCCTCCTTCGGGGCCTGCTCACGGGAGCACATCGCCTTTTTCACCAGGTGACCACTCACCACGTGCCATCTGTAACGGCGATATTCAGTTTAATTCAGGAATATTTTTCGATGCAGAAACATATTCTGCTAAGGCACTAGCTCAACTAAACTGAAGACCTGACAGGAATATACCGGACACAACTATAGTCGATGCATAAAAAGCTTACACCCATTTGTAACGATGTCGCTAGAAAAACGTCAGGTAATACCTCTGTAACACTACAGAAGACATGTCATCAGAAATCACGTGAATATACAAGAACAATATCTAAAGTTCACCTTTTTACCAAGCAAATTCATAAATGCCGTACTAAATACAGGATATTCTGAAAATTCAGCAAGAAAACAATACAGATTGTTAAGTTTAAATAATGTAGAAAAAAAAACACAAAAGATTTGTGAGACACAACGAAAAAAAAAACATTTATAGACAGGTGCAGACTAGCTGGCTATCCAATTTATTTTTAAACGTTTCAAAACACGCTGTCAAGACGACGTGTTTATGAAGCACGGAAAAATTACTTACACTTTTCCAAATGGACACACACTACTTCTCAATTTGATCGCAATTTGCTTCCTAGTTGTTATTGCCTGTGTTCGGCCATGATGTAGCAGTCATGTGACAATGTCAGCTGATTGAACCGGAAGAAAGTTGGGGGTAGCCGGTAGCGCCTGTAACCATTTTAGTAATGGAGTAAACAAGCGGAACGTCTCATTTACCCTGGAACTTCACATTGTTTTGTTTGACCTGTTTATATGTAATATGTCAAATCAACTACTCTAGTATTATTACTCATATTAAGCGATAATAAATAAGGGTCTAACATATTACATTCTCAGACTAAGTTCTCAAAGTAAACCGGATAAAGAAATATATTTCAAATATTATATGACTTTTGTACTGAATTCATAATTTGGTCCTTGAACGATGTGGTATTTTGATTTTTTTTCCATGTGACTATAAATGTGGTAAACTACCTATTCAATATTATTTTCACAAGCAAGAGCTTAATTCCTGGAAGATAACTTTCAAGGATGATATATTCCCCTTAACTTTCATTTATGGAGAAGGAGTTTGTTTCATTGGAAGACAGTGTTCATAGAAGAGCGGGTTGTGATCTGGAAATGATCAAATTTTGCAACACCAAAATTGCTGCATAGTGATATCAAAGAAAACTAAGACACATCCTGTTATTACAATAACTCAAAAAATATTTTACAGATAGTTTTTCAAACTTTTACAAACACATTGCATGAGTGAAGATCTGGAACTGATCAAATTTTGAGACAAATTCAAGCTATGCTGTTTAGTGACAGCAAAAGGAAGTGATACTACAAAGGCACTTAACCTTGTGAATGTAATTAATCAATTATTACCACTTCACCTAATTTCACGCACATTTAATTTTGAGACAAATGGCACAAAAATTGAAGCAGCAGTACTAGGTGGCAATAAAAGAAGGAAAGGACAGCGGCAGAAGACACTTCATCTTGTGAACACAGTAGCTGTGAAAGTATTCAACGGATCTTTTTCAAACTTCCCATTAAAATTGTATAGGTGATAAACTGCTGCCTATTTCATTTTGAGACAAATTGCACTAAAATGGAAGTAGTGTCACTAGTCATGCCACAGATGTGGATCCGGTGAAACAAGTCACACAAAGTTGACGTTTTTATAAAGACCATGGAGGTTGGGGGCTATAGACTGTAGAGGCTTGCGGGTGTGGGAGAAGAAGGGATTAGGGATGGGGGACGGTGGTGACTGGGCCATCTGGGGAATACATTGATGTCATTCTGACACCATCCAGTTTAATTGTATAACTGCCACTTGGGATGTCTTGATGGATACAGTGCCATCACATCACCAGGGCACAATCATCTTGTGGCCTGAGCATCCTGAGATAGTCTTCAGGTTGATCTAACCCATTACTGGTTAAGTCATTGGAAGATGATGCTATAGAGGATGCATGGATGTGATATGTATTGTGTGATAACAACTATTTCAGTCAATTGCAAGACTGTAATGTTTCAAATTTCCAACTCTGGAGATGTACAGCAACAGTTGATACCTGGTGAGCCCCTGTACCAGGTTGATTAGCCAAAAAGAATAAAAAATAAGCATCCTACAGAGTTTAGTGGATTAGTATTGTCAAGGAAATGCATCCATTTTCTGTAACTGCTTGTCCTATTCAGGGTTGTGGGGGGTCTGAAGTCTATGGGCATAAGGCAAAGAATAACCCAAGATGGGGCACCAACCCATCACAGGGCACTGCTACAGGCAATTTGGTAACTCCAACTAAGCTCAGTATGTTTTGGGACTGTGAGGGGGAAACCCCATCACATTAGAGGTGTGAGGCAACAATGTCAACCACTGCACCACCCCAGAAAGACAGAAAAGTTATTTTAAAAAGCTTTGATCATATTCAGCTAAATATTGTCGGCCAACAAGTAATACGCCGTAGCCTACAGACCTTCTGTCGTCTTTCAGGCTCAGTCTAAAGAAGGCAGGGAGTAACAATTCACACCTGTAGCACTAGTCCCACAATAATGCATATTAAGTGTATTGATTCAGCGCTATTTATAACACTTAAACTATTACGCTAGCAAGTCTAATACATTTTTCTATTATTAAAACAAATATTTTAAGGTTAAAGAAAGTAGAAGCGGTATCCCAGTGTGCTGTTTCCATGGCTACCGACACCGGTGATGCTGCGGAGGCGGGGTTTGCCAGCCTTTCTGCTAGCGTTTAACAATGATAAAGGATTTCTAGCGTTATCATTGTTATTGCTGCACAAAACCGTAAGACGAGAAATAGTCAGCAAAGTGGAAAATGGCAGGAAAGGACAAGGCTGCAAACGTAAGTGTTGCCAGTGTGAATCCTTTCGATTAATCGTTCATCAAGTAAAGAGACATGGTAAAAAAAAAAACGGTATATTTGTATGTTGGTATGCTCTTTTATAATACCATGCCCGTATTTTACCATTTCGTGAAACTAAAATATGCTAATAAATCAACATTAAATTACGATAACAATAAAATGTAAATAGCCAACTTCGATAGGCTATATGTGATATAAAAATGTAATATTAATTAAATAAAAATAAAATGTTTATTCAATGTGAGAAAAAGACGGTTCAGAACAAAAATTGATTACTGATTTCCAAGGCTTAAAATGACCTGGGAATAAAATTTTACGAATTACACACCAAATCGATAGCCTACCTTTTAAAAAAACATTATTGCGAATATTTCGCTGCATCGACAGTGAACATTTATATAGCCTATGTTTACTTAATAAATAAGATTAAAATCTGTACTCCTCCAAAACGATGTGATGTTGCCATTAATAGCGATATGTGAATTATTGTGTTTGTAGGAGGAACTGTACGTCGGAGAGATCAAGGGCGGGTTAAGACCAACAATGAGACTAGTGGTCATGGGTATTTTTAAGGAACAGCCCAAGAGGTGAGTTGGCACCTTTGACTTTAATTTCCACCCGGTTTCGAGTTTAACACACATTGTCATTACGTAGTACATTGGATGGATGATTTGCCGGTCGCTCGTTTTAGTCGTAATTCTATCTGCAATTTTGAAACAGTAAATAGATTGTACTACAAGTTGAAGGGCTGGCTGATATTGCAAATTTATTCTCTGTGGGACTAGCAATTTAGAGAAAAAAAAACAGATTTTCTGGCCGACAAAGACATATATGCTGCATACTCGATTGCGTTATGCGCACGTGATATGAACCATAGAGTGTGATGCATAAATAATATAGAACAAGAATATAGATGGCGGATATCATCTCAATTTCATCATATTTATGAACAAATGATAAAGGGGAAGCAAGGTGCTGGGAAACAAAGAATTTATTTTGGTTTCCCAGAAATGTTGAGGATCGAAATAACATTCTCCACAAAGCGTTAGACAGCCTTTACTTTACAGATATAATGTATCAGTAGGTGTTAAAATATGCAATTTTTAAAGGAGTTAAATGGCTTATCGTAAACTTTGTTAATATTATACAAAGACATACCAGTGTGTGATAGGTGTATCATGCAGTGTGTAAAAATTGATCTTCAAGACCTTTGTCTATATTTTTCCTATTAATTACACAGGGAACTGTGCATAGAAAATATTTAATAAAACATAAATGTGTTGCCTAATTTACTATAATATGCTCACTTGCAGTGTGGTAAATCATACTAGTACTTATCACCATTAGATGATTTCATGATTATTTAGACCAAGGAAGTAACTTTGGGTTGAATATTGCCGGGTTAAGGTCTAACCTATTTTATGATTATTTTGGGGGGGGGGGTTGTATTGACTGGTATTGATTATTGGGGAGGTTATTACCCCCAGCCCAGCGCACCCTTCCCCACGCCATAATTTGCCCCCATGTTGTAGACTATCGTCTCCTGTCATGTGTTCCTGCAGGATGGTGGTGTCCTTGGCCAACCATCCTGATGCAGACGATGCAGAGAGTGACGTTGGGCTCCAGGTCACTGTCAGTTTCGCAGACCGAGCTGTTGTACGGAATGCCCGTCTGTCTGGGCAGTGGGGCATCTCTGAAAATGCACTGTCCTACTTCCCTTTTGCTGCTGGAGAACCTTTCAAGGTAAATTCTCCTGCTCTGTAGTGTTTGTTGTCTTTTATCTATATATGCTGTTTTTTGCATGACTTCTGACAAACTAGCTCTCTCTCTCTCTCTCTCTCTGTCAGATGGAGATCGTCTGTGAACACCAGCAGTTTCGTATCTTAGTGGATGGCCAGCCGCTTTGTGGCTTTTCTCACCGGCTGCTCCAGCTTGCGTCTCTCACTGCACTGCGTGTCTGTGGGGACCTGCAGCTGACCAAGGTGGCATGAGTATCACAGTGTAAAACAGCAGTAGCGTGGTAAAGGGCTGAGGATTTAGACAAGTTGTTTGTCTCAAAAGACATTTTTCATGTTCCTGATTCTGAAAATCTGGATCTTTTTTACTGAGTTCCAGCAAGCTGACAACTTTTTTGCCTTGATATAGGTACTGCAGATGTTTGATCTTACAGTGTAAAGTGCCTTCTTTCAAGTTGTGTTGTCTGAGATTGAAAGGATTCCATACCACTTGTGTTTAAAATAGCATCTTTTCCAACATGGTTGCCTCAAAGCACTTAGTAGACATTCAAACGAGTATCAGTTACTGACACACCACATTTACGGGAAACAATGGTGTCAGTGAATAGTGATAAAAAGCTGAAGGACACAAGGGGACAGGAAACAAAACTCCTTAGTTAAATATAGGAGGGAAAAAAACTTGGGGGGGTCCAAGGTCAACTGACTGCTGAACCCTGCAGGCACACTGACAATACACAGCTACTGGCTACAAAGCTATGAAGAACAAAGGGAATTTCAAACCAGAGTCACGGCTTTGTCTAGTTATACAGAATGTTGGTTAGTGACACCCACTGATTTCCATGCAATCAGCAAAGAACACATTTATAGGCTTGTTATATTGTTGACAGATTTAATGCGTAGTTTTGGGTATGATTTATGTAATATCTGTACCTTTGGCTTCCAGTAAACATACCCAAATAAGAAGGTCCAACTCTGTCATACCTTGTACATTAGCCGTTCATCAACGTTGTTGTTTTTTTTTTGTTACTTGAGTAAATGGATTTGGATTATTACACAGGTGTATTTTTTTTTTTTTGTTTTGTAAGGAGTGTTTGTCAGGTGTTGGTACTTTGGCCTTGGATCTTAATGGCAGCGTTAAATAAAACTGCCGCTTCAGCACCTCTGCAAGATTTCCCAGGTGTCTGGAGGTTGCCAGTCGCTATTAGTAAAATATGCACCATGTTTACAACTGGCTGACTGCAGAAGAATTTGGCCCACAGGGAAAAAAAAATTACAATCCAGTTACAATGAGAATGCACTGAAAGTGTTTCGAGTTATCATTCATGTTTTCTGCCGTGTGTGTGGACATTCGGGCTTAAAAATGAAAGATAAACAGGCGATACTTTCTAGAAGTACTTTTGAAAATAGAACTGCTCAATTTTCTTAATAAATTCATTTTGCCCTTTTTAAATAGCCTTAGAATGTGAAGTTTGATACTGAAGTGTAAGATTACACATCAATCAGAGCTAATAAGTGAGAAATGTGCTCAAAGTAATGGCAATAATAATATCATAAAGTTTACTGGGATTTCTTAATTACTACCATTGTGTGTTTTACATATTGTAATACATTTGCAAACCTTAAACCTCTAAAAATCATTTGCTATTTTGCCGTCAACAGTGAAGGTGGTGATTTATTATAGAACCTTAGTCTTTGTTTCCCGATGCCTTCGACCACCAATCGCATTTCAAATGAAGACACAGGTGCAATTTTTTAAATTCTTACTTTCGTACAGCTTTTATGCTCTTAGTACTCTTGGCAAAACTGTACCCAACTGATGTTCAGAAACGTTGCTAATTCCATTAATTACCATGCATTAAAAATGTATGTCTGAGCTTGCAGTTATTAAAGTGCAGTTATTTTCTTATGTGGGCAAAAAAAGCAAAAAAATTGATATACTCAGAATCCATTTTTTTTTTTTACATTTTATTGACAGATTTTAAGAATAAAATAGTTTAACCCACTCAATGTCTAAAACACAGTACACAGTAACATTATTGTTTTTCCAACAAATACTCAGACTGTTATTGAGAAATGTAGTAGCTCTATATAAAAAGGCAAGAAAAAATTAATATTTATTAGCAATAAATAAGGCCAGGATATATACTCAGAATTACTCTTTTCAACCAGGTAAAAAGTAGTTTTGGAAATAAATTCATTGCTACATTACATGAGGAGCAAGAGCACTGTTAAAGGATTTAGTACTTGGGCAAAAAAACTCAACTCAATTTTATTTTAGGATAGAACGCTAATTGCTGTAAACGAGTTCAATTTATAAATGGACACCAACATTTTAATCACAGAAAAAATATGGTATATATCCCAAATAACACATCTCAGTTGTCAAGTTTGTAGCAATTTGGTTCTGGTACATTCATAGAATGTATAATGATAGCACTGCTCATTCAACCTCTAACTTGAACAGTGTGGTGTTTTTCTCAACAAGAAGTACAAGCTTATCGGTTTTGCATAACAGAGAAAGGTGGGTCCATCAGACTAAACGAGGATGGTTTAAGATGTTCAGTGAGATGCCTGTTTTATGTTACATAGAAACTCTGCGGACTTTATTTACTCTTTTCGTATCCTTTGACCTTAAATATCACTCGTTTCCCTTAGCTTTCTTTTAAGTTTGTTGCTTAATGGCTTCTATCCAATCCGTCTTCTCCTGTCTGGTTGGGGCCTGGATGAAGTAGCGTGTGTCTGATTGAGTGATGATTTTGAACAGATTTCCTTGCACCTTACCTTTTACACCTACGGCAATAAGTAAACATAGATAAATATAATTGACTTTGGTCTTCAGAACAGGCATAGTTAAGCCTATGATTATGACCGGGCCAGGAACTTCCAACCTCAGACGTGACTCACCTGAGGGAATGCCATTATCATCCAGAGCAGACACAAGACAGCCTCTTAGGGAAAAGCCGCCTACGGGATTGATGTCATCCTGTAAGGCATTGATGAGGTCAGACAGGAAGTCAAGGAGTCAGTCTAAACATGAGGAGTAGATACTTCAGTTGGGGGAATGATGGATAACTCAATGAAACTCCCTTACTTTACTAGGGTCGTAGTAGTGCAGGTACCCTGGTTCTGCACGAAGAACGAAGAGACGCACCTTCCAGTTCTTTCTCTTATGGCCCTACAAATAGAAAACGACAGTCGCATAAATACTGTGAGACCCCCGTATCTGTTGTTTCCGTAACTCCGGTTGCAATCAGGGGAGTAGTTAAAGATGAATGGATAGGGGGGCTGAGTTTTTATTGGGGGGGGGGGGGGGGGGGCTGATGGCAAATTATTCATGATGTAAGTCAATAAATACATGTTTATTTGGGGCAGAGGAGGTAACAAAAAAAAGCCCCCTAAAATAGGCCTAGTGATGCCCCTGGTTTCAGTTATCCACAGATCCAGGGGGCCTACTGTAGCAGCAGAAATGGAAATGAGAAAACCAATCCCCATTTCAGCTGTCACTGAGTCCCAGACTGACCTGTTTAAGCAAGAAGCCTCTTTTCAGCACTTTACCACTCATTTCCACGGCAGTTAAGGAAGTATCTGCTTTCACACTGCCTCTCTTCTTAAACGTTTCAGCCTTTGGAGAATCAAATACATGGATGGTGAGAAAATCATGTGCCGTTCAGTCACATACACTTACATTCATATTTGGCAGGCGCTTTTGTCCGAAGCAGCGTACGAGTAAGGCAAATAGCACATTGCAAACATGCCCGAAGATTGATAGGTAAGCATAAGCGTAGCTGGGCTGAGCTGAGCTTCCAGCCAATGCCCGTATTTTAGCTGAGAAGTGTGCAGACTCACAAAACTGTAGAGGGCAGTGGAGTCATCCAAGAACTGCTCGTTGAGCCCGATGCTATGAACAGCTTCCACGCTCTTCAAACCCACTGGACGCACAAAGCCCTCTTCCAACAGTGCCGAAGCTAGAGTCACTGCCTCCACCCGTGTAAGAACCAGCTGCATAGACAGCAACCAGTCTACTACAGCTGAGCCTGTGAAGCCAATCAGCAGTGTCTCTGATGACTCATTCTTTACAGATTGGTTTTCTTCTCCAGTTCCACTCTACTACATAATCTACTATATACTATATAATTGGGTAAACGGAATATGCACAGTAGACACGTAACACTGATCTCCATCCAAAACCATAGAGTGCACAATATTGAAAATGAAAATGGCATCTAAGAGGACAACCTGAAGTTGTTTTGTAAACTTAAAGAGCGTTACCTGAAAAGCAGTTGCTGTAGGAGCTGCCCTGCTCTATGTGGCTGGTGAGCTTGATGCCGTTGTGAACATCATACATGGAGTCTACCACCTGACTGTGTGAAAAAATGTGACCAAATTAAGAAATCGAACCATCTACATTCAGAAATCAGGAGGTACAGCTAGAGGGAGTACTTTAAATAAACCGGGAATCATGATTTTATAATATGGACCTGAGTTCTTTCTCCTCATACTGCTCCTTAAGTTGATCCGCAGCGTGTCTAAACGTTTGCGTAAGTCATGAAAGTAATACTCACTTCAAGCTGATATTGTGGAGTTGCAGTGTCTTGGGTCCTTTAGATACGGCAGATTGACTCTGACCATCCCGGGGGAGTAGCTTCTGTACTGCTGAAATAATGCTTGCTGCCCACTCATCCCGATCCTCCCGCGAACAGGCCTCGAGGAAATACTCCGCGGAGTTCTGAGTCTGCAGCCTTATGACCAGCTGGGACATGCCATGCAACATACCAGAATGCATTTCACCAACAGATTTTAAACGTCTTATTTTAAAAATAAACCTAAAACAGCAAAATAACATAATCAATCAATAATCAGTTTAGAACACAAACGCTGTATGTTTGTGAAAAGGTCTCTAAATAGGGCACCAAACTGCACATTAACTGTACATCGACACGTATGTATGGAAACAACCGATCCGTGACTTGTCTGAACATGAGCAAAAGTGGCACACCCAATACACTGGAAACATTCCTATCCCAGAACAGTACAGTGTGTTATCAACGTCTAACGATATACCAGCGTAAGACTGCTATTAATGGTAGAATATGGTTGTGTTACAGTGTGGACTCACAGGTCTGTTCTCGTATTCCAGGTATGGGCAGGTGACAACGCAGGTACACAAAGTGATCTTTCCGCGCTGAGAGGAGTCTTTCTTAGTTCCATCGTACTTGTAGTAAATGAGACTGTCTCGGTGCAGCACAAACCAGCGGGCTTTCCAGTTGTGAACGACGTGTCCCTTTGCGGAGAGAGCTCAATTAGTATAATAATAATAATAATAATAATAATAATAATAATAATAATAATAATGATAAAACAAGAAGATTAGATTTACGTGCCGATATCAATGAAAGTTTAACCTTGTTTTGCTTACCCGCTTCACAAGGAACCCTTCTTTTAAGACGGAGCTGTCTGTCTCCTTATCCATGATGAACTTAGAAAATGTTGGCCCCCAAGCAGAGTTATATTTGAAGGGTGGTAAAACACCCAACCCTATGCGTCATGTATTTACGCCTCGTCTGTTTCCGTGTCCTTAGGCTACATGTACACGTTGTTGTCGAACAAAGAATCATTCTTTAATATTTTAATTCTTACATTAACAGTTTTAACGTGAAATCGGTGCTTAAACTACAAATCAATCCATGTACAATTTGGAAATCTGTTAAAGGGCAGCTATAAATTTAAAAAGAAAAAATAGCTACCCACCTAACCAAATAATTGCGGCAATAATGAAGTCATTGATGTTTTCCCATGAATCAGGCATGAATAATGTTTAATCAGCCTCGTTCTAGTTTGCATTGCGTAAGATGAAGCGGTTGTGGAGATGTTATCCGAGTGTTTTGTAAACTGAGGAGGAACAACGATAAATCGTGTGTCGGCGGTAGATATGTTTCCATGTGTAACCTTTGATAAAGTAGACAGTAAAAGCTGATCCCTACCCGATAATTTGAAAACAATTGCCGTGTTTTTGGTCCTGAAATGTACTTCAATAGCATTATTATTACTACTAGCCTACTACTACTACTACTACCACTACTACTACTATTATTATTATTATTATTATTATTATTATTATTATTATTATTATTATTAACAGTAGTAGTCGTAGGCTATACATATTATGAAGGTGCACCTGTAAGAAATTATTTGAATCATTTCAAATACACAAAATGATATTTACAGTATATGCAATTTTATATGTGGATCATTGCTACCCAGTAGTGTACTGGAAGATCATTTAGTCCATCTTAAAAAGGTCATATATTGCCGTGAAACCCGTTTTGGTGTCGAAAAACAACTTTAGTAGTGCCTCCAGAGAATGATAAAGATAAACACTTTAGCGAATAATGAAGAACACCTCCCTTAAAAGACTGACAATGCACGCGATAAGAGGGGCGGTGCCGCGTGGTGGTAACAGGTGCTATAATAACCCCTTCAGGGCCATTGATAATTATCACGTGTCTGCGCGCGTGATATGCTGCCAGAATTTTAATGTAGACTCTAAAAGACAGCAGAGGGCTCTCTTTCCCTTTTGTGGGATTCCTTATTCTGTAGAGTTTATTAATGTCTATGCTCTCAGGCATAGCTCTCAATAAGGCAAAAGTACTCGTAACAAACTATTTCGAACAACATTACACTCCTTACAAAACTGAGATTGAAAATTGTGAAGCACTTGACCTCCTGACACGGGAACCTCAAATAAATATAATATCTAATTTTAAAATATAATAATAATATTAGAGCCTTTATCTGGTTGAAATTAAGCTTAAGTTAGAATTGAACCAGCTATTGATAACAAATCAGGTTCCCCCCCCCCCCCCCTTTTCTTGTCCGTTGAATCTTTTGCCATTATGTTAAAGGTGGAATGTTAAGCTGTAAGTTGCCCTTTTCTCAAACTGATTTGTGATTTGTGGCCTAGCATGTGTATGTTGATCCTCTTTTTATTAAAACGTACAACAGACAAACAGTATACTGTCTGGGACAGCTGTGTCCAATGGAAGGGCCACCTACCTACAAAAGGCTACTTTGAGAGGAGGGTGGGAAATTAAGGTCTACAGGCACAGACAAGATGTCGTCTAATCCTTTCCAAAGTCATACATGAAAAAAGAGAAGAAAACCAGACAGGACGTCATACTACACTTAAATTGTACTTGTTATGGAAACTTTTGTCGAAATTAGTTAGCTTATATGTCTAAAGACATATATGAATTTTCCAAACCTATATATGCAATTTCCAACAACATTATTTGGTTCTTAACCTAAACCATATTAGGTTACATTTGGTTAACTATTTAAGTACATAACTTTACCCATCTATTCATTTTCTATACAGACTTGTATTATTCAGGATTGCAGGAGTACAGAGCCTATCCTCGATGCTACAGGCACAAGGCAGGGAATAACTCATACAATTCTGGCAGCTGCAGAGAGAGATCCAGCCGGTCAGCTGTGGTACTCATGATTGTCATTTTGGAACCCACAAAGATCCATAATAAGTACTTCTTTCTACAGTGTAAAGAAATGGACTGAAGTCATATGGAAGATTGATAGGTAAGGGATACCTGACCTTTGAGCTTAGTAGATCTAAGGTTTAAAAGTCTGTAATCATTCTCATATGTCTCATTTTACAAGCTCCTTAGTTAGCACTTGAAAAGAGGAACTTTCAGCATTGCTCATTACATTCAGACCCTTTGGCAAGGTGTGGTGGAATGACTTCTCTCTGAATAATTATTAACAATTCTCAAATATTCATTACATAAGTGATGATGCTGATAACACAAAGGATGTGAAATAACTTAAAGCACATTTGACAGTCCCCATTGCTTTCTCTTCATGCATGGTCACCTGTCTGTGTACCATTCCCCTAATGCATTAAAATTAAATGAAACGGAAATATTTAATATAAATGGTTATATAAATATGTTCACATAAATAAGTTCTTAACATATTTCCACTATCCAAGTCACATTTATGGCCGGTGAGATTTTTGTGCCTAATGATGGAACGAGAATTGAATTTTTTTTGGAGCTGTTGTTAAATACCTGTAGGTCGATGACACATCTAGATTTTAGTGCCTCGTATTGTTTTCAGCAGACAGCAGAGAAAAGGGTGAATCAGTACTACCATGTGGACACGGAGGTACATTTACTACATGCTACCATTCACTTGCAACAGGGGTGGCTGATCTTATCCACAAAGGGCTGGTGTGTACACGGGTTTCTGGGATAACCTTTAGGTCAGCGGCTAAAACCCAGGTTTGAGAACTCTTCAGCCAATCAGTCCTCGGATTAGTGATTAGGGAGTCACAGTGAAAAACGTGACTCCCTAACATATACACCGACCTTTTCTGGATAAGGTTACCCATTCCTGACTTAGAATGTCACAACATAATTTAAATAATAAGTATGTGATATTTTATATCATGAAAATATCAAGATGCCTAAACTCAAGATCAAAATGAAATTATACGATATCTTTGGTAATTGTCAACATGCTCACTTGGGAACTGTTTGACAAACCCTTTTCCTTTTGTAGTTGCCTGTAGTCAGTGAAATAAGCATTAATTATATGTTCTTGAATTATTAGGCCCTCTAATAAAAAAAATCAAGATAAGCCTGTATTTAGTGAACAATGAATCAATTTAAATCTTTTATGTCCATTTTGCTATTTGAAAGTATCTGGCCATAATAAACATAAACAAGTTTGTTCAATGGCTCATAGAACATGCTGTCTATTGTTGCAATTGTTAATAATTTAATAATACCTATTCTGTTTAAAAACAAACATAGTTATTCTAAACCAATCATTTCATGTGTTCTACATGTAATATGAAATCGTCCATATATGTATACAAAAAACACAGAATAAGGTATTATATTTATTCATTAATTTAAGGAACCAAATGTTTATGAACAACAACTTACTGTTTAAATCTGATTTCACAGGCTTCAGAAATGTAACGAAATTGAATTTACATGTGTCCTATTTTGTAGAACAACAGGAAATACAATCTGCATGCAACCAACAAATATTAAAAGTAGAATACAGATGTAGTTCTTATAGCTAATACAAATTTTTGGAAGCAAAATTTTAAATATGTATGTCTTTATTTCTATACAGTATCTACACAGTATTCTATGATAAATAAAAGTACTAATACATATCTTACATTAATTTAGCTATGCTGATATGGTTTATAAAGTCTGAGATAGATTACGTCCATAAAATCTGCAATTTTTTGTAACTATATTCCAGAAAGAGGACTACATATCTGTGAGCATATCTGAGAGAAAGAATAATAGTCACTTTGGGCGTAGCTTAGCAGGAGGACTGATGATGTCATAGGCAGGAGGGGTGTGTACATTTATTCTGATTGGTCTGTTGTATTTTGATTGATAGGTCCAGGTGGGCGTGTTCCTTTATGCTGTCAGATGTGTTTCACATATAGGGCCACGTGGGTGCATGTGCCGGTATGCTGATATGGCACATGTGTTTCACAGACAGGACCCAATAAACTTTAAGAGAATAAAAATACATTACCTGTATTTATTATTTTTAAATAAGCAGGATGAATGTAAACTAACTCATACACGTCCAGACCTTCTGCATCGGGTGTCAGGCTGCAGCTGCCTGCTGGTAGAAGAACGAATTGACACACGCGTCCCGACTTTCCGTATTTAAAAAGAAGAAAACACTTAAAATCTCTATATTTAATCAACATGTTTAAAGAAGAACAAAAACTAGCAGTATTTGTCATTGTTTTATTTCAGTGTTAGGTATAAGGTGGAAGAAAGCATTTAACCAACAAACTTTAAGGAACTTTAAGTAGCATTTAGTAACAAGCATCAAACACATATTTAAAAAAACTTTAACAGAATAAAACCTTAGTTATTTTAATAAACACACTTTTTTCAGTAAATGTTTGTTCACGCTCATGCACGCACACACACACACACGCACCCCGGAGGTTGGGCTTTAGAGTTTAACTTTAGGTTTGTGACATTAGGATTGTGACGTGTACTCAAACCCAAAGCACACTAACTTAGGACATTCATCGTAAAAAATCAGTCAGGAATAGGTTTGTGAACGCCATAGTTAGTGTGCTTTGGGTTTGAATACACATCACGATCCTACTTTTACAGACCTAGTTAAACTCTAAAGCCCCAACCTCCAGGGTGCGTGTGTGTGTGTGTGCGCATGAGCGTGAACAAACATTTACTGAAAAAAGTGTGTTTATTAAAATAACTAAGGTTTTATTCTGTTAAAGTTTTTAAAAATATGTGTTTGATGCTTGTTGCTAAATACTACTCACTAGTTCCTACAGTTATTAAATGTAATTAAATAAACCGGTCCATCTTATTTAAAATAAACTAACAAAATGTAACTAAACTGTTGTATTCTTTAAATCTTATTGGTTTAAAAATGCTATGCTAATTTGTCATACACCATTTAAGTTATAGTGCTTTATTCCATTTGATTAACCAAATGTAGTTAAATATTTTATCCATCCCTGGGATTTCTGCAATCTTATGTTCTGTTCAGGGCCGCAGCGGTTGTCCGGGCCTATTCCCCAGAGACTGCAGGCTAGACCAGGAACAATCTCCTGACATAATCATGTTGTGAGAATATACTACCCAGAGCCCTATGCTTGCACTGTCTCGCTGGCTTGCGCTTGACCATGTGGGGTTTAGCTGTGTTAAGTTGATCGGTGGAGGTGCCGATGGGCCGGACAAACTCCTTGCGGGTTCTGGTTGTGTGAAGTCTGCAAAAATTTGCAGTAATGTTTTTATCCCTTAAATTTATTAAAAGAACAAAGGCATGATTCTTCGAAGTTTTTAATGTGTATTTGATGCATGATGCTAAATGCCGCTTACTAGTTCCTATTAAATGTAATGAAATAATTATGTCCACCTTCTTTAATATATCGAAAATATATCCTAAATTCCTGCCCGTTGGTGACCACCTGAGCGATAAGAAAACCCACTTCTGACTGCCTGGTCGGACATTTCTAGCCACTATAGTCTGGGCACGTGTGGGATAATATGCTTAAATTCTTTATTAATTCTCATTGGCTAAATGCTTTATAGCACATTTTATACTTATTTTAAAATGACACTTTAATAAAACTTTTTATACACTCTTTAAAATTCAGAAAACTAGTTGCACCTAGTTGCCTTCAATAAAGGATTGTTGTTGCGTGGGGGTCGTGTGTCTATGCCCATGCGCTACAGGGAGAGAGAGCATGCTGGGTATTCTGCTAATTTCAGCCTGAGCCATGGACCAAAGGTAATTCTTCCTTAAAGTTTGTTGGTTAAATGTTTTCTTCCACCTTATACTGTACATAACACCGACATGAAACATTTGGCAAATACTGCTAAAGTTTTTCTTTTTCTTTAAACATGTTGATTAAATATAAAGATTTTAAGTGTTTTCTTCTTTTTAAATACGGAAAGTCGGGACGCGTGTGTCAATTCGTTCTTCTACCAGCAGGCAGCTGCAGCCTGACACCCGATGCAGAAGGTCTGGACGTGTATGAGTTAGTTTACATTCATCCTGCTTATTTAAAAATAATAAATACAGGTAATGTATTTTTATTCTCTTAAAGTTTATTGGGTCCTATCTGTGAAACACGTGCCATATTAGCATAACGGCACATGCACCCACGTGGCCCAATCTGTGAAACACATCTGACAGCATAAAGGAACATGCCCATTTGGACCTGTCAATCAAAACGCAACTGACCAATCCGAATAAAGGTACACGCCCCTCCCGCCTATGACATCATCAGTCCTCCTGCTAAGCTCCACCCCAAAGTGACTATTATTCTCTCTGTTATGGTATGGGCATCATGCTCCCTGACAGAGTTTCTGTATTGTCAGGGATTCAACCATCCACATCTGATAGGATAATTACTACAAAACCACAGGATGAACAAATCTACTTCTCAGAACTCTCAGAAGCAAACCACCCCAGGGTAAACTAAATATACTTAGCAGCTGAAGTTCTACGCAAAGGACATGTGTCATCATTTGAAAGTATTTTCGTAGAGCACCACCAAAGTATGCACATGCGTCAGCATAAAGGACTGGCTGTGTACCCAAAACCTGGATGATGAAGCTTGAGCGGGGTAGGGGTTACTGTTTAGACATGCATCTGTCCTCTCGACTCAGTTTGTGCCACACAGAGACCACCTTTTCAGGGTGTGCAATGGTGTCCCTCCACTGCTCGACAGCATCAGAAGTGGTATTCTCAAATCCAAGGCTCACCTAAAAAAAATAAGAGTTGTATCAAAACTGGCAGACCAGGCGCTATTTAATCCTACATTTAAGTCTACTACTGATAGCATATTCAACTGTTTGATAGGTGTGAATACTTGCAGGATGTTTAATGTGTGTAGTGGGGAGCGAAGTGTATGTGTGTGTGTGTGTGTGTGTGTGTGTGTGTGTGTGTACATGCATAAGGAGGATAAAGCAAGTATTCTCACCTGGCCCAAGAACTGCTTCCTGCGCACAGAGCTGCGACTGTACAGTTTGGCAGAGAAGCAAACATCTTGTTCTTCAGTTGCCAAAGGAAACAGGAATGTTTCTGACCACTGCACTTGACCCCCTGATGACTTCAGAACTCGGGTCTTTTTCTTGGTAATAAGCTTCCCCAAAGAATACATCTCTGCCTTAACAAAGAAGCCTAATGAAGAAGATATCATCATTAGGTAAAAGAACATGCCAATCATCAATTGTCTCACTCATTCAACACGTTGCAAAAAATTACATTCTATCAATATAATCCATTGATTAAAAAACGTAAAAAAGTAATAGCAAATTATGACAAGAGATACGTATTAGATGTGCTGTTGACTTCTTTGGAAAACCTACTGTTGCCACAAGTTTTGGCAGTTGTTGCTGGACCACCTACTTTGGCTGAACGGTGCAGAAGAGCTCGGGACATTTTGTGCTCCCAGCACCTGGAGCTGAATCCGACCACAGACAGCCTGGAAACATGTGGTAATCTGTAGCTCCGCGTGGCAGATCTGCAGGAGAATGCAGCACCTGAGTCTCACTGCAGTCTGTGTCTCACTGCAGAGCAAGAAAACTAAAGAATTCCTATGTACTTTTACAAATAGCAAAATAAAGTGTATTTATTTGGACATTTTGGTATTTATGTACTTGTGCATTTTTAATGGAAAAGCGCTAATACAGTAACGACACCGAAGTCTAAAATTTACTGTGAGAAATGTGAGACGGCTATGTGAGTGAGGCTTACTGAGACAAAGATGCACTGCATACACCAGTCAAGACTTTTAATATAGATATGGTATGCACTTACACTAACAAATATTATGTATCACTAAAATTTATGTTATATGACTTCATGTGATCCAAATCATTCTCATTATTGCTTTTGGCTTATGCGTTGTCTGCGAGGTTCTGCTATCTTTCAGCAACTCCAGAAATATTTCCATTTAATTTTTCGCGGCCAACTCGTGCATAACTGAAATGCGGAATGTCAAATAATCAGATGGGGTTACTGTGCTTGGTTTTACTGGCCTTTGAACTGAAAAGTTGAACTATGTGACAGTTTTGACTTGAATAAATCTTTAAAGTTTTGTAACTGTATCATTTTTATGGCCTACCCTGAAGACCAGTCCAATAATTGGCCACAATATACTTTAGTATCAGATTCAGCATCGGCCACTGAAAAACACATATGACTGACCACTATTACAGCAGTCTATTCATGGTTTTAAAAAATATGTTGTAAACATTTTAAAAATTATCAATATTTTTTTTTTATCAGAACAGGCTTCAATAAAACAACCAGTGTTTGTATTTCATCTGGCCTTTCCCAGAACTTACATCTTCCTCAATTCATTATGTTTGTTCAGTTGTAGATAATAATGTAAGACGGATTCCCCATCTACGTTAGCGAATTTTTCAGTATGCCTCATGTAAACATAATGCATAACATTTGGAACTCAATTGCTTAAAGTGAGTCATTGGCTTCCAGAATCTGAACTTTCACCCATTAATTCCTTTGTACCTGTAATAGTTATTGACCTAACTAAATGTTTCTGGAGAGTGTGAGGTAAAAAGATACCTATAGCAACTCTACACACATAGCCAGTGGTAGGTATCGAACCTACAACCTTGGAACTGTAATAGTGCTATCGTCTGAGTCACCACAACAATAATATCACACATTCTATTTGCACCAAGGGTGGATAGTCAATGGATAGCCAATGGATAGCCAATGGATAGTCAATGGATAGTCAATGGATAGTCAATGGATAGCCAATATGGCCATTTGCACCCATGGCTAATACTAGAGTCCCCTGGTTAGCTGCAACAGTCCTCCTGTTTCTGGGGTCACCATGCATACAACACAGTGTTTACCTTTTGGTGGAACCAGGGGGCTAGTAGTGGATAGGCTAAACGTCAGTGATTAATGTGGTTTCATTTCTACATAATCTCAAAGATCAACCATGACTCCCAAGGCAGGAGACTCACCGAAGCTTTGGATGGTGCATGGATGTCCAACCAGTGCAGGGTTTCATGAGGTCCCAGTTGCCGTAGTGACACTGCACACTCACCCACTGTGCGCTTTTGAGGGAGATAAGTCTGAAGCCGGAATACCAGACCTACACTGCGCAGCTGCTTCAGAGACAGACTGAAGACAAATGTCTCCATTAACTCCAGATCCTGTGAATAAGCCCAGGATGTTAGAATTTAATTCAAAACGACGAGCAGAATTACAACACCTCAAAATTAACTTTTATTATACCTTGGAAAGGACAGAAAAGTGAAACAATGGTCTAACTGAAGAATAATTCCATGAAGTACAGAACTTATCTTCAAGTAAACTAAAATAAACAGTTACAATAAAATAAGTACAAATATTATCATGGTTTCATGTTCAATTTATTCGTAATTGACCATATTGGAAGAAACACAATGTGTTTTTAATGTGCTGTTAGCATGAGACAGGTAGGGTAATACCCACCGGAGTGGCCTCCTTGACGGAGCACTTAAACTGCACTGGCTTGGCTGTAGTAATTATGCCTTTGATCCCAATCTTCTGCTGTTCTCCAAACACCACTGGGAAATACAGGTCTTTACACTGTGTCAAGCAAAATAAAGACTCATCCATCCATTCTAGTAGTTATACAAGGCTTCATTACTTAATTTTTGCAGCAATACTGAACTTAATGACTCAGCAGTAATGAAATGCGTAAACTTTCTAAAAGTTGGACAGAATCAAAAGAAAAGTCAATAGTAGGACTGACAAAGTACAATCCCATGGCCTTGCTTTACAGATTCCAATTGCATAACAATGGGGCGTTTCACTCGGACTGTAACCTTACCCGCAGGAGTGTTATCCAGACCTGCTCTCGGGCCTCCTGGTAACTCAACCTGATGCTCAGCTTCCCTTTCTCCCTCTCATCCCCCGAAAGGGTAATGGACTCTGTGTAAGCATGAGACCATCGATCACCACTTTAAGTTGGGGCCTTTTAAAAAATAAAACGTTAGCAAAATTTAGTGTTTGTAGAAGCAAAAATAAAAACTTGCGCCATTAACTTATAGGATTGCCTTTATTTAACTAGTTAGCACTGTTGCCTCACACCTCTGGGACCCGGGTTTGAGTCTCCACCTGGGTTACATGTGTGTGGAGTTTGCATGTTCTCCCCATGTCGTCGTGGGGTTTCCTCCAGGTTCTCTGGTTTTCCCCCATTATCCAAAGACATGCTGAGGCTAATTGGAGTTACTTCCCATAGCTGTGCATGTGTGAGTGAATAGTGTGTGAGTATGTCCTGCGATGGGCTGGCCCACAATCCAGGGTTGTTCCCCACCTCGTTCCCGTAGCTCCCCCTGACCCAGAAGGAAGAGCGGTTTGGAAAATGGACGGATGGATGGATATGTATAGTATGTCAAAGACAGGTTAAAACATTTGGGAATAATTACTTTCTAGTGGTGCTGGTTGCGTAATGCATATTGAGGTTATCTACGTGTTTCTGGCTCCTTAAGCTGTAGAGGTCTCTTCTAATTCCAGAGCTATTTTCTAGCTCAAGTGAAATAGAAGCTTGCGTATTAACCCTGCAAATGCAATCCTGGCATTCCTGACACAGAACTCTCCAGAGTTTTTTTTCCCTCATAGCAAAGGGGTTTATGTGTGACAGAGAAGTTACTGTTGCTACTGAATAAATGGTTACCAAGGCTACGGCTGCTTCCAAGGGAGTCTCTCACAGAGGAAACACTACTCCTGACACTGGATACTGAGTCATAACGCTGTAGGGGAGAAACAATGACATTGTGTAACACGTGAGTAACGGCCTTACAACTTGATTTCCCAAATCTTTATGGTCACAAGAAAGCAGTGAAAACGTAATCTCTAAATAAGCACTATGAATAATTATTTAAACACTGTATATGATACAAAACAGAGCAATAATCAGACATAATCACAGAATATATTAGAAAACCTGACATGTGAGAAAAACAAAACAATATTGCTAAAAGAAAAGATACTTCTGAAAATTGACTTGTAATGGTCATAACCTCACTGAGAGGGCAAGCCCAAGAGATATCCATAGAGGGAGAAAGATTTAACTAGATGGACAGCCTCTTTGAGAAGCTGAAAACACCTTCCTCAGTAAATAAACAGACAGGCAGTTCAGGGACACCTGATTTGTAATTACACCAAACTCTATACCATACCACTTAAGCTTAGTGATATAAGTAAAGAGTCACAAATTTCAATCAATATTTTTTGTGAGCTTTGAGTACAATATCATTATATTTGTTGTAATGAAGCAAATATCTTTCTATGTCATATGTCCAGAAAAAAATGCTGTGCTAATTAATGGCAGACATAATACTAAGGATTATAACCTTGACATCAGATTTGGTTTGTCCCAATTAGAAAATAATATACATTTTTTAAGTGTGAACAGGTATATTTTTAACTTACAATATCACATAAATGTCATCCATCAGAATAAGAAATGAAATGAAGGGTAACTTTCATTTCAATTGATTAAAACAAGTATCAAAGGTCAAGATGGTACTTTTCATGGTAAAACGAGGTGAAGGAGATGATTGCCAAGCCCACCTGCGCGTGATTCTGAAGGTGAGTAAGGTCTAACATGGAGCCGCTAATGGCTGTTTTCTCGCTTTTCAAATCGTAAACTGAAAAACAAGGCAAAGTTAATCAAGGACTTGTGACGGGAATTCTGATAGAGGAGACGTAATCAGGAAATGTGCAGGCATATAAAAATGAGAACCTAAGCTGGAGAACATGCTTAGAGTAGAAGGAACTAAAAATAAAATAACGTGCAAATATTTAACCTGTGTCCACAAACAAAGAGGCTGGGTGATGTAACATCTCAAGGGCTTTTACTGTTGCAGTTAAAAGACGGATATCCTGAAGTTAACGATTTATTTAAAAATATTTTTACCTTTTAATACTTTGTATTCAAAAACTATGTTTGTTATAATTACCCACAGATCACTTCGGAACAGAGGCTACCAGTCTGGTTGTGTGATAACAGCCGAATGCCCACTGAGTTAAAAAAAGTGACAAAGTAATTACACAGACTTGGAATTTTTTGTGTGTATGGGTTGTAAGAATAAAAGACACTACAAAGCAGTTATGTGAAGTGCAACACAGTACTTCTCAAAACACAAAGTATTTGATACTGAAAAAAGTACCATATTCTCTATGTGAAATGGCCAGATTCAGTCTGAATGACCTTCTGAAGTGCAAAAGGTTATAAAATTAATCTGCTGCACTTTCCAATGGGTAACTGGAAATTTGACATACCAGATCCATACACGCCCGTGACGTTGTTCTTGGATATGGAATGGCGTGAGGATCCGGGAAATGGGAGATCAACCATGGTGCTCTGGTTCAGAGAGCAGCACGGATTGTAGACAACGTGATTCGTCCTTGAGAGCTCAGCTTTCCGGTCTGCATAAGCCCTTCTAGTCGAGCCTAGGAAGTAGGAAGCAAGATGATGAAAACTTATGCCGTCATAGGACTTACATGCTTTACAAGTATTTATGTATCATCTTGCCAGGAATATGAAATATAGTTTAACCCTTTTTTATTTAAATTACATTCCATTTACAGACTCATTTTTGCACAATATACTGAACATGGACAGACGCCTCAAATATATTCAGGTTGCTCATTTACCCATTTTCTCAAAGCCGCCTAAGGTTGTCAATGTGTGAGTTCTGTATTAATGTTCTAACCCGAAAGTTAAGGATAGCGTATGTAATGCAGACTTTACATTCAACAACTTCTGTACACTCTATCCTGACTTTAAATGTAAAATTAATTTTCCAACTGCAGAAAATATTTGGTAACACTTTCTACGAATGCCATGTCCATAAGAATCTATGAACACATTCCTAACATATTATAATGCATTCACAAAGCATCACAAACCTGGCTATAAATATTTATAAATAGGCATAACACATTATTTGTAATGTGAATGCTTTATGAAGCTCTCATCTATAATGCCCTATAGATACCTTCATAATGCCTTTCAAATCATCCTTAATTTTTATACCGACCATTATAATGCATTATGAAGGTATCTATAGTGCATTATAGCTGAGAGCTTAATTATAGCTTATGAAGTATTATAATCAACACTATAATGCCTTATGACTGTCAGTAGAATATGCTGCAATGTTTTATTAATTCTTATATTGACCATAATAATGCATTATGAAGGTATCCATACTGCATTATAGGTGAGAGCTTCATTGGAACTTATGAACTATAATCAACACTATAATGCCTAATGACTGTGAACAGAAGATGCTGTAATGCTTTATTCATTTTATACTGTTCATTATAACACATTATAGTATCTATAATGCATTATAGATGACAGCTTCAAGTAAAATGTCACCACTTTTTTTAAATTCGATAAAAATAAGCAGTTTACAGTCCTGTTGGAAAACAAGCCTAGAGATAATTTCATGGAGTTAAAAAAGAAAGTGTGTCGGTGACATACAGTGCAGATCATCCCCATAAACGGGGTACTGGCTGCCACTAGGCTGGACGTAAGAAGACTTGAACGCAGGAAGCACAAAGGGAACGTCTCTCCCGTCTGCAGGTAGCTTGGACAGGAAGTAGTCCCCGGAAACTCTGATCACGTTTTCCGAGGGGAGACGCCTTGGCTCTGCTTTCATTGCTGAAGATGGTCTCGCTTTAAGCAGAAAACAGGCTTTAAAATGGTGTGATAAGATTTTATACCAGATGAAACAAGAATAAAAAGATTTAGAAATATACTAAATAATGTTTCCTACAGCCCAGCAGTGAAGGGGTTTTCAGGTAAGCCCCCCCCCCCCCCCCCAATTCAGAGTGAAAAATATTAGAAGGGGTCCCCCCTCCCCAGGGTTCCTAGCTCTGGTTGGTATCCATTTGGGGTGGGGGTGGGGGGGGATATCGTTTATAAAATATTGAGAATCCCTGCTGCATTGATGGCTAAGTGATTATTATGATGGATGGAGAGCGATCATAGTTTTTCACTTAATAATGTGATAAATCCTAGCCAATGTACTAATTCCAATACAACTGTGCAAATAAAATAATTATGAATATACTGATGACTGAGATTCTTCAGTCAAAATATTCAGTAGAAATTTAATTATGTAAAATACTTTTTAATTTACCTTGGGATCCAGTGTCTTTGTTCTTGTGTGGAAAGATCTTGAAACAATTTTTAAGACACTCCATCGCCATACTGTAGGATTCTACTAAATGAAGAGTTAAAACATAAAATAAAAATAATAAAGTAATAAATTAATTGATTAAATACATAAGCTAAAAATAATACGCCGAAATAAGCTTTACCTTTTTTCCACATACCGACTACTAATTAGGCCCTTATATTCTGTATTTAAAAGTAAATCTACAAAAAGAAAGTATACATAAATTTACATCAGTACAACACAGGTTTGTAAAAGTTAATATTCATACGTTGTGCGATGTGTATTAACCGCTATTTACAATATATACTTCGATAAGTTAGTCTGGGGATGCCATCAGCACGAAATCAATGTCTGAATAAGTTTAACGCGAATACTAAAACTTGTGCCCTCTGAAATTAAATGGAAAAAAATAAACAATGCGACCGAGAAAAGGAATCATACCTAACTTTTAAATGGTTTCCCAGGAACCTGAGGAAGGCTCATCTGTACCGACTCCCAAAGTAATGTGGAGCGCCCACCATCGCCTACGTCCACCGCGAATGGTTACACCGTAGCGTTATAATCTCCGCGTTATTACTACTAAACGCTCAGTATGAATTTAAGGTCATAGCGCCCGTCGAGTCAAAAGCACGCGCGAACGTACCTGTTATCTGTCTTGGAAACAGAAGATAACTTCTCAGTAATTAGTAACACTGTGTTTTATTTAGAGCTACGTATCGAAATGTTACGTTAAATGTACAAGCTTCGAGTGACTTGGAAAACGAATATTTCTTTTTAGCATTGTATTTTAATGTATTTTATATAATGTATTGTATTGTATTTTAATCAGTAGTTTTTATCCCGGTTTAGCAATCAGAATGTTCATTTTTATTTTAGTGACCAATTCATTACGTTGTTAAACATTAACATAAAATACCAAACATGAAAGTCTTACAAAGTACAAGACATGTTAAAAGAAAAACGGCGTTCTGTTTCAGGTTGTTTTAGTTGCCTTTACCTTTTCATTGTTTGCTAATGCCATATAAAAAATGAAGCTCCCTCAAATTGCATCGTGGCAGTTAATCAGGTTGATGCACTATGATGCACTTTGAAAAATATATTTTTAAATTTGGCATATTATAAGGATATACATTCACTTTATTTGCAATAATGAGGCATAAGTAGGAAAATGGGTAATGATATCCTGTTTTCTTTTAAAGCATATTTTACTTTGACTCATAATAACCAAGCTTGTTTTCAAACTGCAGTATAAGAATATCAGGCATCAATCAGTTCCATGGTGTGCAAGTTTAATATCATTTTTGACAGCTTAACCAGTAATGGTACACTCTTCATGTGTACCCCACAGTTTACATTCTTTCTGAAAACATTGTGTCATATATTGAAAGTTATTTAAGAATCTATCACAAAAACACACTGTGTCAAAAAACAACAGTGTACTTTCACAGCTCCAAAGTGAAGAATTATGGTTCATGCCCTAAAAATCATGAATGACACACAAAACAAGAACCCAACAAAAGTCCTTTAAAAAAAACAATCGACTCAAAGAAATATGTTTTTGGTATGTCGATATAGGTAACAGATCTCTGAGAAGACTCTGGAAACAATACCCAAGTGAATGACAAATAATATTCATTAAGAACGATGACAAAGCATCATTCGTTACAATATAAATATTCTACCGTGTGGGATGCATTACAAACATCTTCAGGCAGCTTTCAGACAGTGTCCCTGCAGAGGAGTGAGAGGAGAACCGAAGCTAATATGAGCAAGACCAGGACTGTCACCAATCTCCTGGAACAGTGTAGCCAAAAACTTAGATAAACCAAGCTGCCTGCTGGAGGGGATGGGGAACGGAGGAGTGTGGTCAAGTGTAAGAGGGTGAGACACCCAGGGCCTCAATATGCATGCTCAGCAACGAATATTGTCAGTCGGATTATTGAGCTGCCCCGGAAGTTAATGACATTGTTGATGGTAACCATTTCCAGGTCCAGAATAATCTCCTTAGGACCTTTTATGGGGCGTGACAGCACCAGTGTGGCACTTGCATCGCTGGTTTGCTGCAAGACAAAAATAAAAATGAACATACAGGAAAATATACGATCTAAGATGCATCAGCTGAAAGCAGAGGGCAACATCCTAACATTTTCTACTAGAAATATTTGCATCAACCAATTTGAAGAAATGCCTCTTTCATCTGTTAAGCTTATGAGTTGAATCACAAATCGTCTTATACAATTTTATTTTGAAATCAGTAATTGTCAGTACTATTGATACCACATTCTTATAGAAGACCCACATACAATGACCGTTAAAGATTTTGAACTATTGACTTATTGCGCCACCTGGTGGCCATTCAGTCTACTTACCCTCATATGGAACTCTCGGCCTTCATTGCCCGACTTGATTTGGAAGATGTAGAAGGCGCCTGGGTAGCGTGTGGTGGCCTGCATCTGAAAGACATCTGCAGGCACACTGCGGCCAGGAGAGAGATCCATGTGCCGGAACAAGACGGTGAAGGGGTTGTCTTGGCATGCAAGGTTCTCAGCCAAACACATGCATTGACTGTGAAAAGACAGGAAAAGTGGGTCCCATCAGACCAGGAACTGAGCCCATAACAAGCCATGTAATGGCAAAAATATCCTTACTCACTTGTCACCAAATTCAATGTAAGGTACGTCACATTGTAAAGGGTCCAGGCATTTATAGCTTCCCTGGAAATTGAAACACACTTGTTCTGTTCTACAGGTGTTGTTACCAGTTTCACATTCATTGATATCTTCAAAATCAAACACATAACAGTTAAAGTCAGTTTAAACATCACCATCCAACATCATTATCATCATCACAGACATCATGAAAAAATGATACAAAACAGCAACAAATTAGGATGTACACAGCACAAAAATGATACAAACAGGCAAATTTTTCTTAGCATATTTGATATCTGGCACTATAGTTTAGACAGAAGACTAGTTTAGGTTTTCTGCTGTAGTTTTTATTATTAAGATATTTGTACTTTACAATCAATACTTGGGTAAATAATTCCAAGAAGGAAGGAAGAAAGAAAGAAAGAAAGAAAGAAAGACAGATAGAATCTTAATGTTACACTATTTCCCTTGATCTACATGCATAATAGTTCCAATAAATTCATCCAGTCCAATACCTTCACAACTTCGTCCATCATCATATACCAAATACCCAGGCGGACAGACGCAAGAGTACGACCCAGGATTGTTCACACAAGAGTGTTGACACAAAAACTCAGCAAATCCACACTCATCCATATCTACCCATAAAAACACAAGCAAAAAAAAGACAATGAACTATAAAATAAACATTCATTTCATTATACGGTATATAGGCATTACAAATAAACTCTACTCAACGTTCTCTTAAAAAACATATTCCAGTTTAAAGTTTTTTTTCTACATAAAAAGATGTTGCAATGAGTTTTTACATCAAAGTTCCAGTAAATGTCAGAAAATATGCATCAGTAGGCCTGACTGAGTGCAACCATGCCATGAACCTGCAGTTTGGTTTTTATCAGATACGGATCAAACAGATAATTCATCTCAACAACTGCCTTCTATGCTGGACTGAAACTGTCTTTTTTGCAGTCATCCTGACATCCTGACTTACCATTACAGGTGGTCCCATCAGATGCCAGCTCAAAACCCTCACCACAGTTGCACATGAAAGAACCATAGGTGTTGAAACAACCATGAGCACAGGGTGTTTCCTCGCACTCATCCACATCTGTTAGGGGCAGTTACATCTCAGTTACATCATCATTACAGTAAGCAAACACAGGAGTCTGATGAAGTCATTCTTTAACTATTTTGGCATTACAGTGTGGCTAAGGTTTTTTTTTTTTTGCAATCATAAGAACGGAATAATCCAATGACATCAGCTTGTTCTTACACAATATTCATTGCTGCATCGTTCCACAAATCTGTGCGAGATGCCTACCTTGGCAGGTCCTGCCGTCTGGGTTAAGGACGAAGCCAATGTTGCACGAACAGGAATACGATCCTGGCATATTAGCACACAGCTGCTGGCAGTATCCATAGCGACACTCGTCAATATCTGACAGTAAAACACAGAGTTAAATGGGGGGAGAGAGAGAAAAGGGTAGGTACCACTTTAATGATGTTTAATACATTTTAAAACAACATGACATGCATAACAAATATGGCACATAGACGAAAAATGTATTTCCGTAATTTGAAAGCAATTAATAAAAATGCATTGCACATAAAATATGATGCTACAGCTGAATCACAATGCATTTTTTAAATTATTATTCATTTCTGACAGAATTGGGTAATTCAGGTCCAGAGAGTAAAAGTCCAGACCAAGATTTTGTTTTAACCAACCAGTTGAGCATAAAGAGTTGCAGTCACAGAGTACTCAACTGCTTGGTTTAAACAAAATCCCGGCCTGGACTTTTACTCTCTGGACTTGAATTACCCAACTCTGACTCTACCTCTTCATCCACTGCCCTTACCCTGGCACTGTCCACCAATAAGCCAGTACCCCTCAGTACAGGAGCATGTATATCCTCCTGCGGTGTTGATGCACACCTGCGTTGGGTTGCACTGGTGGGAATTCACTTCACATTCATCAATGTCTAAAAAAGAGAGAGATTTTGGATTAAGAGTGAAAGGAAAACACAATTTGCATTAGGTAACCTGGCAAGGTTTTTAAATGTGTGGAATTCATTCTTTAATGCTCTGTCAAAGGTTACAAAAACATAACTTTAAACACATTTCGGTATTGGTTCACAGCAATATGTTCTACAGCAAACATTTTTTTAAATGATTGAACACCAGCAATTTGTAAGGGTTCAGCTCACACATTGCTACAGAGTCATTATTTCCATTTGTGGATTTCAACGATGAAATTCCACACATAATCAAGGTTCCCTAACAATGAAGTCACCCGAGAAAAAGATACGGAAAGTAAAATTAAAGTAATTGCCACAGTTCAACAAGCAGTTCTAATACGTGATAATGTGTGATCGAGACCAATCTCTCTGTCTGAATGGTTGGCCCACTTGTCTGGAGACCAAGTCTCAGTTGGGCTCTTTTCCAACAGCAACATTGCACAACACCTGTTTTCAGTTAAACCCTTCCACCACTGGAAGGAGAACATCTGTGCTTCATGTGTACTATGACCCAGAGTCAAATTCTATGGATTCTGTTCTGAGAGTCATTTAGTATATTTCCATATATAGGCACTTTTACTAACACTCAGAGGAGACTGTTAAAAGGACGCAAATGTACTTGTACTAGAATGATGGTCGCTGAGAACTTACATTAATGTCGCAGTGACTCAACAACTGAATCGTTCTTTCAGAAGAGGCAGATACAAGCTAAGCCCGCAAAGTGGGTTTGTATCAGAGTCAGTGTCAGCCTCAGGGAGATATTCATGCACCAGACAAATTTAGCTCAGCTTTATTATACCGGGAAATGTTGTATAACTGTTAGAGAATTGTAATGCAAAGTTTTTCATTAAATGAACTTACACACCAAAAAACGATGGCTACATTGTTGATGTTTCTAAACTGCATTCTAACCTATTTTATTAACCTCATCTGAATAGCATGCTTTGATTTTCCAGGCATTTGGTTAATTTGTAAATGATAATGCAGGAAATGTAGAACTGCTTAAGCAAGGTAAATTAATTCAGTGTTGTTCTTTTTGTCTTCTATGTACTGACACTAGTCTGGAGAAAAAGAATTTCATTGTACTACATACACATGACAATAAAACTCAAATTATGCTTAGAAGCTGAACGAGTACGCTGAGAAAATTGCAAAAGACTGTGATTAACGGCATGTATTACAGCATATGAAATAAATCCTTTTCCATAATGTGAACATCTAGTATTGCATTCTCATAAGTGGATTATGTCATGGTTTGGAATACTGTATCTACAGTAAATGCCGATCTCCGGTATACGATTATTTCTGTTCCCAACTTACTGCCAACATCTGAACTCAATATTAAATGAGGATTTATTATATTATACCAAAATTTGAGACACGAGTCCAAAAAAAGAAAGAAAGAAGTGTCAAGCATCAGCAAATAGAACAAAATACATTAGTGTGTAAATCCATTAATCTTCTATAACTGCTTATCTATTAAAGCCCAGAGAGAAGATTTAGCGTAAAAATACAATCAAACATACAGGTAAGGCTACGCTAAGTTACTGGGCCATCTTGCTGCTAATGATAGCATTTTATTAAGAACATATGCATCATCATATTATTAAGAGCAAATATGAAGTTGATTGTTAGAACAACTCATGTATGAAGATGTGGTATAATTATTTTTGAAAGCTTTTGGTTTCTGAAAACTGGGTTTTTAGAGTTGATCACTCTGCAACCCATGGCATTCGAAACTTCTGATCAATTAATTATTAGCTCACCGTAAAATATCTTGTAAGATCTTCTAGACAATGGATTCTTTTGCACTCTCCTTCCTTTGTTGGAATGATACAATTGTATGTGAATTTCCACATGTGTTCAGAAGTAAGCCCCTTAAAAAAGTGATGTATGGAATAGAATATATTTTCATTGTCATTGTAGATACAACAAAATTTGAATTTGATTCTTTAATTGGTAAGCACATTGTGTTACTGTTACTGCTTTCTTCATGTTTACTATTACAGCAATTAAAAAAAAAATGGTTTAAAATTCAGCTTGTGATTGAACTCCCAAGGAAAAACATGTTTTCTGAGTCTGATCCAGCTGAGAGGCCTGCTGTAGGAAACACCCCCACATGCACTGAGGCCTGCTGTAGGAAACACCCCCACATGTACTGAGGCCTGCTGTAGGAAACACCCCCACATGCACTGAGGCCTGCTGTAGGAAACACCCCCACATGTACTGAGGCCTGCTGTAGGAAACACCCCCACGTGCACTGAGGCCTGCTGTAGGAAACACCCCCACGTGCACTGAGGCCTGCTGTAGGAAACACCCCCACGTGCACTGAGGCCTGCTGTAGGAAACACCCCCACGTGTACTGAGGCCTGCTGTAGGAAACACCCCCACGTGTACTGAGGCCTGCTGTAGGAAACACCCCCACCTGTACTGAGGCCTGCTGTAGGAAACACCCCCACCTGTACTGAGGCCTGCTGTAGGAAACACCCCCACGTGTACTGAGGCCTGCTGTAGGAAACACCCCCACCTGTACTGAGGCCTGCTGTAGGAAACACCCCCACGTGTACTGAGGCCTGCTGTAGGAAACACCCCCACCTGTACTGAGGCCTGCTGTAGGAAACACCCCCACGTGTACTGAGGCCTGCTGTAGGAAACACCCCCACGTGTACTGAGGCCTGCTGTAGGAAACACCCCCACGTGTACTGAGGCCTGCTGTAGGAAACACCCCCACGTGTACTGAGGCCTGCTGTAGGAAACACCCCCACGTGTACTGAGGCCTGCTGTAGGAAACACCCCCACGTGTACTGAGGCCTGCTGTAGGAAACACCCCCACCTGTACTGAGGCCTGCTGTAGGAAACACCCCCACGTGTACTGAGGCCTGCTGTAGGAAACACCCCCACGTGTACTGAGGCCTGCTGTAGGAAACACCCCCACCTGTACTGAGGCCTGCTGTAGGAAACACCCCCACCTGTACTGAGGCCTGCTGTAGGAAACACCCCCACGTGTACTGAGGCTTGCTGTAGGAAACACCCCCACGTGTACTGAGGCCTGCTGTAGGAAACACCCCCACGTGTACTGAGGCCTGCTGTAGGAAACACCCCCACCTGTACTGAGGCCTGCTGTAGGAAACACCCCCACGTGTACTGAGGCCTGCTGTAGGAAACACCCCCACGTGTACTGAGGCCTGCTGTAGGAAACACCCCCACGTGTACTGAGGCCTGCTGTAGGAAACACCCCCACCTGTACTGAGGCCTGCTGTAGGAAACACCCCCACGTGTACTGAGGCCTGCTGTAGGAAACACCCCCACCTGTACTGAGGCCTGCTGTAGGAAACACCCCCACGTGTACTGAGGCCTGCTGTAGGAAACACCCCCACCTGTACTGAGGCCTGCTGTAGGAAACACCCCCACGTGTACTGAGGCCTGCTGTAGGAAACACCCCCACCTGTACTGAGGCCTGCTGTAGGAAACACCCCCACGTGTACTGAGGCCTGCTGTAGGAAACACCCCCACCTGTACTGAGGCCTGCTGTAGGAAACACCCCCACGTGTACTGAGGCCTGCTGTAGGAAACACCCCCACCTGTACTGAGGCCTGCTGTAGGAAACACCCCCACCTGTACTGAGGCCTGCTGTAGGAAACACCCCCACGTGTACTGAGGCCTGCTGTAGGAAACACCCCCACCTGTACTGAGGCCTGCTGTAGGAAACACCCCCACCTGTACTGAGGCCTGCTGTAGGAAACACCCCCACGTGTACTGAGGCCTGCTGTAGGAAACACCCCCACCTGTACTGAGGCCTGCTGTAGGAAACACCCCCACGTGTACTGAGGCTTGCTGTAGGAAACACCCCCACGTGTACTGAGGCCTGCTGTAGGAAACACCCCCACATGTACCCCCACATCACACTTTGCGATGTGCAGCAGTACAAAAGCAACCCCCTCTTCTTTTGCCATATCAACATTTAATATCCACGTGCCCCACAAGCTTTAACAAAAGGGGGGGGCATAGTGGCTCAGTCAGTCCTCAGTCAGTCACAGGGTTAGCGGCCCGAATCTCTGCCCCGCATTGTGTGTGTGGAGTTTGCATGCTCTCCCTGTGTCAGTCACAGGGTTAGCAGCCCGAATCTCTGCCCCGCGTTGTGTGTGTGGAGTTTGCATGCTCTCCCTGTGTCAGTCACAGGGTTAGCGGCCCGAATCTCTGCCCCGCGTTGTGTGTGTGGAGTTTGCATGCTCTCCCTGTGTCAGTCACAGGGTTAGCGGCCCGAATCTCTGCCCCGCGTTGTGTGTGTGGAGTTTGCATGCTCTCCCTGTGTCAGTCACAGGGTTAGCGGCCCGAATCTCTGCCCCGCGTTGTGTGTGTGGAGTTTGCATGCTCTCCCTGTGTCAGTCACAGGGTTAGCGGCCTGAATCTCTGCCCCGCGTTGTGTGTGTGGAGTTTGCATGCTCTCCCTGTGTCAGTCACAGGGTTAGCGGCCTGAATCTCTGCCCTGCGTTGTGTGTGTGGAGTTTGCATGCTCTCCCTGTGTCAGTCACAGGGTTAGCGGCCTGAATCTCTGCCCTGCGTTGTGTGTGGAGTTTGCATGCTCTCCCCGTGTCATGCAGCTTTCCTCTGGATACTTTAATGTCTGGCCACAGACCACAGATATGCAGTTTCCCAAAGTGTATGTGCATGTGACCTGCAATGACATACTACAGCCTTGTGCCTTGTGATTCCTATGATAAGCTCTTACCCTGAGCAGGATAAGTGATTAGAAGATGGATAGAAAACTCAGCAGGCTAAGCCTCTATTCCTGTGGTCAGAAGGTCACCACTTCGCTTCTACAGCTTATTTAACTGCTGCTGTTATAATGTTGCAAATAGTGCCATTTCTGTATACTAGGGTGACCAGATAATCCATGTCAGGGAGGACACTTTGAGCTACTTCGGGTTTTACAAACTACTTTCAAATTGAAAGGCTCCTGTGCTCGGCTAAATAGTTCAGCTCTTCTTGTGCTTTGACTGGTTTGTTTCCTTGACTGAAAGACTCATTCAGCTGTTTCACATTAGCATTAGTGACACATGCATGATTATAGGAGACTGACCAATCAGCACACAGCAAGAACTCAGTGCTTAAGTGAAATCCAGGTCCTTTTAATTGAAATGGTAATTTACAATTCCTGTCCTGGCTCAGAGTGTCCTCCCTGACATGGATTATCTGGTCACCCTATGTATACTCCAAAACACAGTCCAAGCACATGTGGTTAGGTGAAACGATGACATATATGTGCATGAGAGTCTGTCCTGCCATTGACTGCTATCTCAGTCACGGAGTCTGTCCTTCCTGAGACCCAGCACTGGATTAAAGGCTTAGGTGAAGGAGAGCAAATAACATTCTTAACTCTTAGGCCTATTCATGTAAAGGTTCTATGTGAATGTGTGCTGTTCGGGAATAAGTAGCATTTTTTTCCAATATTCACCTTTGAAATGGATGCTAAAGGATGAATTTCTTTTGTAAATCGTGGGACAGGAGCAAAGTACTTCATACAAAAGTACAATGTTCTTTTTTAAGATACTCGTGCAGCTCCTTTATGTCATCTGCATTAGGTGTCAGAATCCATTTCAGTCTGGTAGGTCTGTGAAATTTCCTTAGTTTAAGGACACAATAGATGCTATGAGGAAGTAGCTAAAATGAGGCCTACAGTCAAGCATTTCCCATCCCCTTCATTTATAAATCTTATGCTGTAATCTAAAATACATTGGCTCTGTGGTTATGTAGAAAAAAACTATAAACCCCACGTTCCAAAAATCATCCATTTGCTAGCTCTGATGTTGCAGGACATATGGACTCCTGAAAATATGGGCTAATAGCATTAAATAATAGGGTACAACCAAAGCCATGGCCCGCATCATGATGCGATTTCAATCCAGTGCCTTTGCTTAGTGCCGTTATTAGAACACCAAAAGAACTATGTAAATGTAAATTACTTTATTCAAGTGTTAATTAATATGTTCATTCACGGGTCTGCACAAAATGGAAGTTGTGTTCAAATTGGAGGGCATTTAAATATTTTTTTTTAAAACGGCCTAACACCCTTAAACTACTCGAGTGAAAGACAACAGTAAAAACAAACAATGCAAAATCGTATCTACCCCTGATAGGCTGTTTCTATTAAAACGGGTTACTGTAAAGCCTTATTTACTTTAATACAAATAAAATGACTACTCAACATGAGTTTATATTGATATTTTTTATTTAACCGAAGTTATTTTGTTTAACATTAATTAATATAATAATTAGAATAATGGAGTAACTCACCAACGCACGTGCCGTCCTCCCCAAGTGTATATCCCAAGATACAAGGGGCAGATCGGCCTACGATGGGGTAACTGGGAGGGGCAGCAGGTACTGGCGCTTGAGGGTAGGTGTCGGAGAAGCGTGGAGGTGATTGTGCAGGTGGTTGTGCAGGTGATTCAGGGTATGATAAATCAGAAAGAGGAGTCCTGGCATACGGCGGATTAAACATCCCGCGTGGCAAACACAGGTAACCTCCATTCTGATTAATGCAGCGCATTTCTCCGCGACAGGGATTCATCGGCGTCCGGCATTCATCCACGTCTAAAAGAGCGTGCACAAGAAATCATAAGGAACACCACCACAACTCCATATGAAATGATAAATATCGTAGTCACCTACCTATACATTGCCTGATACGACGGTCGTAGATAAAGCCCTCCGTACAGGTCTGGAAAGATTGACAGAATAATGCAGACATGCAGTCTAAAACATTGCAGACTTACCCGTTAAATAAAAATTAAATAATAACCAGAATAAATAGACATATGTCTAAATAAAAGAATGCTACAAAAAGTTGTTGCGTATTGAAAGCTGCTTAAGTTCATCTTAACACTTTTTACTAAAAGTTAAGAACTTCGAGGATTCGCCCAGCTAGAGGACTGCAGCTTCCAGAGCGGGCTTTAAAATGTCTCAGTGTCAGGGGACTGACTGCATTAACTCCAGCCACACATCTGGATAACAGAGCGACAACTCCCTCTAAATACTGGGAATCGCTCGGCTTACCTGCGTGTTTCCGGAGCGTATGCTTAATAAAGTCAAGGTTAGAACTGCCAACATTCTGCAAAATAAATTAAACAGATATACGGAAATATCAACTTTCAGAGTATTGCGCAATTTAACTTTGCAAATCAATACAGCATTCCGTGGCTAAAAACAAAAGAATTAAAACCTCCAGTCTAAATAACATTTGTGTAGTGTGCATTCGCTTCAGTTCTTAAACGATCAACAAAAATGCATGCTTTATCTCATTCTATTTAGTGTTCCGTTTTCAGCATAAAAGTTAGCATAAAACCCACCTCACAGACATACGGGACCGTAGGTCGCAGGCTTCAAACAGCATGTTTTACGGCTCCTGGGTGATCTCCTTTGAAAGAGACCCGCAGCCGACCCGTAAATTCCTTTCAGTTGGAAACTCGCAGGCTTCCTTCTACTGTACGCAGCCCAAATAGAGCGCTGCGCGATCTGCCCCCCACAGCCTGCACGGTCTGCGCGCCTTCTTGCGAAAACCAGCACCTGGTTTTGGTTAGCTGGTGCCTCGTCGATCCCAAGCAGTATAGGTTTGACCAGTTTTGCAAAGAATGCCTTTTCAAAATGAACGGTTTTTTCTCCCCATTTCTCTGCTGTACAGACTATTTAGCAATGCAAATGGATGGGGCCCCGGAGCACTTGACAACAGCTGGTTTAAATCCTAGAGAGACTGCCCCCTTAAAAGAAAATTCCCCGACCATTTACAAAATAAACGAGAATCTGGAGAAATAATGCTGACATACAATACTGTAATCTTCAGAGTGCCCGTTCTATTATGGATTTAAAGGAACGGTAACAAAACACTAGTATTAGATTCGTAATTGTGAAACTTATATAAACGATACGTAGGCCTATTATTAAAGTTAAAGATGTAATTTCATTATAATGCAGCTTCCATTTAGTAATAGGCCTACGTAATATTTACAATAAACGCGGAATTGTATTTACGTTTAATAGGGGTATCATCTTAAAACCATTCAGCGCTATAAATTTTTAAAGTAGTACATCTTGAGAGAATGTCTGCCATTTATATAGCTGGAGACCTCTTTCCTATTTTATCAGTCCCAGGAGGCGCACGCACACAGAGCAGGTGTCAACAAAGGCAGCCTATTCATTGAACCACCACAACCACAACCGGTAAATGTTGGGTTTTTTTTCCCTATTTGACATCAATATATCTGCATTTAACTGGACATCAAGCTTTAGGTGGGTATCTGATTGGAAACACTGGCAGGAGACGAGAATTGAAAATATTATTGGATGTTTCACGTGCGTTTTACACCACCGCAGTGACATACTTTTCTAATTTAACAATTATATATTGTTAAATATAAGTGTACAAGTCATCAAAATGTTAAGACATCTGCCACGTGACACAGATATATTGCTATTGGCAATATATGTTGAAGGGAATATATCGTTTTCGAATGATACATTTCCAAAACATGAAACTTCAAAGTCAAATAAGACCAAGGCACGGAAGTATTTAAAGAAGGAATACTACGTACGTAGTAAAGTAAACTGCCCCGCTGTCAACCTGGTAACCGTACAACCAGCTCCGTTTACAGACTTTGGAAACCAAATCTAAAAATACTACCAACAGAGGCAACACTGGAAGGAAGAAGAAAGAAAAAAAACTAGAGGAGAATAACTATAATTTACACTGCTTTACTCTCTGGTCAAACTAATTCTGTAATAACATAGACGTGAAAGACGAGAAGACTGTAAGCTATTTTTTTTTACCGTATACAAAGTAGCATCACCGCATCGTTAATATTACATTGCATCCAACCGTCTAACAACTTTTCCACAAGTAGGTTAAAACATTTATTTAAAATTACTGTGTAATATATCCATGCTATAAAATAATATTTATACGAGACGTCAAAAAATGTTTAACCCGCACGCTACTTGTCGATAATCGGAGTGGCAGAGCATGATTCCGTCTTACGAAAACAATTTCTATGCAATTTGCTCTGTCTTTCGTAAAATATTCCCCTTCTAACGTTACCCGTATGCAGAGATATGCGGTATATACTGATTCACCCAGCTTCCATAGTTCGGCGAGGTCCTGAATTGTATGTATAGCGAAAGTTACTATCACTATTAAATTTCCATGTCAGCATTACCGATGAACAATCGTGATGGAACGTCGTTACCACGGGGAAAAACTAGCTATCAGACGAGCGTGGGCCTATGCAGTTCTCACGATTTGAAGACTTAATGTAAAGCATTCCCCCCCCCACCCGATCTCTTTTCTTGGCAAAAAAATTAACGCGACTTCTGAATAACCGAGTATAAATACATAAACGGCGAAATACTGTAACTGCAACCAAGCAGATAGTTTAATGTAAAATTAGAGGTAAGCGTCAGATTTTTTTTTTTTTTTACAGTCTACGTTATTTTAAATAGAAATATATACACACACACACACACATACATACATACATACATACATACATATATTAGACATTAAAAAAATGTTTGACCCGCATGCCAAACGATACGTTGTGATTTTATTCTGCCACACATGGCAAAATACACGGACGCAAATCAATCTATGGATGAGGACAATGTGAAAAGTTTTAGCACTTGGAACGATGGGAAATAAATGGGAAACAATAAACGGGAAATAAGAGCTAATAGTAAAATGACTTGGGGTAAACAGTCATGCACTGTTTAAATCGAGGTTACATGGACAAAATAGAAATGCATCCCTAGACCGCAATTCAAATTGAAACGCTAGAAAAATACACAGGGAAAAAAAAAATCATATTACATGTATGCAAAAGCAAACAAATATTTTATTCACATGTCAAGAAAAGACATAGAAATTCTATGGATTTTCCCAAATGGGGTGATTGTTTGCTTCATTATACAACCAAATTCTCAGTCCAGTTATAAGTTATTCAGTAATAAGATTAAGCATTCCATGAACAAAAGTACAAGTGTCATAAGCATATAAAACAATATTTTTAACACCACTGCACATACGATTTTCAAAATTCAGAAGGGGGAGAAAATAATTTGGGCTTTCTTGCATTTACAATATCAGATAAACAAAATTCCTTTTGTACTTTTGTTGTTTCAATAAAACCATCCAAAATGTACATATTAGTAGCATTTTTGTTTGTCAGTATTTTCTCTTTAACAAGTCCAGTCCTTTCTCGACTGCGAAACAAAGTTTCCTCAAATTATGCTTTCCAAATGTCTTTACAAGGGGCGGGGGGGGGGGGGGGGGGGCAAAGATTCAAAAGTATACTGTATACTGTTACAACTCTTGATGATTATGAAGACTTAATCCAGATCGTTTCACACTTCCATTGTAGATGCATTTCAGATCTGTCATTTCAATTTTGCATGGCTGTGTGGTTGCAGAAAAATACCCTGCAATACCTTGAGTTAGACATAGACCTTAGACATAGACCTTTGGATCAGACAGACTCCAAAAGAACACATATATGCCCAAGGGGGAAGTTGTATGCACCCTGCTAAAATGTAGAAAACTATATTCTATTCTTACATTTTTATATGTTAAGCAGATGCAAGTACCTACAAGTGCAAAGTGCTTTTTAGTGAGATCTACCATTAGATGACACTAGAATACTTGAGACTAGAAAAGCCCACCTCTTTCCAGCAAGAAGACCAAGAATGTTGGGCTAAGTCTCATTACAATATGTCTTGTATAATGGCATGAATCTCATGATATTTTACAGTTAGTCTTCATGATTTGCTGTTGGATACTTGGTCTTAGCCCCAAGGACCTCCACAGCCATATCTGGCCAGGCTGTAGTGTTCAGCTCTTCTTACTTCTGAAAAAAGTGCTTTTAGTCACAAGTGGGTTCATTCACTGTTTAAGCAGGTCTTTGAGGACAGACCCTGCACTGGCCTCAGCCGACACTGGGACAGGTGTGAAAGTGGGCAGGGCATCTGAGATGGGCTTCATTAGCAGGTGACCCCCTCCCCCTAAAGCAGGACCACCCGGCTTCAGCAGCGGCACAGCTGCTGAGCGGGGGGCAAGGAAAGAATTACCCTCTCCTGCACGTTTGCTGGATCCAGAACCACCTAAACAATTAAAGGCAAGGGGTTACATATGATCAAATGATAAAAGTATCAATTATTATTATGATCAAATTAAATGACAGTTTTAATACTACATTTATGTGGTAGTATTACTGCATGTAACAGTGCTGATGCAACTTAAAGGATAGTATTCTGTTAATGCAGTTTTATAAGGGCAATAAGGTCCACAAAATGTATACATGATTCTTCATGTATACAAAGCTACACTTGTTTTTTTAAACACGGTTTAATGTCAATAGCAGTATGTTATGATATGTTAAAATCGATGCATGAAATGACAATGTAGATGCTTACTATTTGCAGAAAGTGCTGCACTGGCACTGCTAGCAGTAGGGGACACACTCAGTGGTGTGATGTCATAGACTGGCAATTTGGGAGCTGGAAGCGCAGGGCTGGATTCCACTTCCAGGAACTTCAGGAACATCTCAGAGAAAGACTGCAATGACAAAAAAGGTTAAAAAAAAATTAAAGCAAGTAAGAAATAACATAACTACAGCAAATACTCACATTTTCAGGGTTTATGGTGTATATTTTAAGTAAACGTTCTGGACAGCATATGAACAGCTACTGCAAACAAGGCTGTACAATGTATTTGTTTAGCTCTGGTTTTTAGCAAAGTCAAAATGGGAAACTCTGGAGCTATGAATATTGAATGAATTTTGATATTCTGTTTTGAAAACAATATACTGTTTGTATTAGTGTCTTCTGTAAAATTTCTATTCCGAGAAATAATTTGCATTTTTGGCCATTGTAAAGAGTTCTACTGTTCTAGTTGCAGAATTCCAGATTTCACCAAAAGTCGGATCAAATGGCGAGCACTGCATAGCTGCTTTGAACAATGACCCTGTGCCTTGCAACCCTCATACACAGTGGACATGAAAAAGCACCATATTAACTAACAATTCATCTAACGGTAAAAACATGTAGGCGTTTGTCATAAAAAGCTTATAGTGACTTTCTATTTTGGGGAGGTATTCATTTTTTGATAACTAAATTTTAGGTGTAAATTGTGATGTATCCTTATCTTTATTAAATTCAGTTAACGGGGCACGTGATGCAAGTGATGAGCACTGAAGTGGCGGTGAAGAAAGGGACAGATCAGCAGCCACGACATTTTGTGAAAGAGGAGAAATTGTGGATAAACAAGGTAAAAAAAAAAAAAAAAAGAAGATGATGGAGTGGTGGTACTTTTTGTAGTTTAAAGTCTGACACGTTTATTAAACAAAGATACGTTGAAATTTATAGGTTACTAACTTTTGGGCGTCACGATAGGCCTCATTAATATTTTAGGCATACAACTGATCTGCTTATGAAATGTAGGCGTAAGTAAATGTCCATATGATACAGGAAAATGTTCACGCCTGTCATCTAAAGCCCTGGTGATTATTATGCAATATCCTACAGCCCTAATATTACGATAGTCATAATTTTTATGTTGCAGACCTCACCCACAGGGTGACAGCAGGCTGTGATTTACAAATAATGCTAGTGTGAAATTAAAGTCAGTTTCATCTTGTTCGCTAGAATGTTTTTGTCCTCTTGCACGAGCCGCAAGAATGAACGCATAAAACTGCCACTTTTCACTGAGATCAGGTTTAATTCACATAATTTCATTGAAACAGTCTAAAACATTAAATATTGTGAGTGGTTGTTACAATCAAACAAGTATTTTATCCACATTCCATTGCTTACAACTATAGACAAAATCCATACTTTCGTGTATGAATTAGAATGTTCTACTGAGAATACACTCACAGTGTTGAGAACTTGTGCGTGGCCAGGTCTTTGAGGGGTGTTGGGAACGCTCTGTGCTGATCTGCCACCCAACCAGCCAGAGACCCAGCGCGTTACTCCTCGTCTTCCCTCCTCTTCTAGTAGCTGCAAAACAAAAGAGGACGAAAGAAGTTGGCAGGAATTCTAGAAAATGACAGGAAGTGGCAGAGAATAGAGCAGAGGTCTTAAGGGACCTCTGCTGTCTTCTGAAGAATGAAGTGATGTTTATAAGACAAAACATCTGGTTAACTTTGACTTTATAAAATTATCATCATGAATTACAAGACCACTGTATACGGTGTGGGGGAAGACCAGAAAAATCACTACTTCCTCGACTACCACAGTTTAAGTAAATAACATCACATTATTGGGTCAACTTGTGCAGAAAGGACACTAAGCAACATGATACTTCCTTTATAAACCTTTCAGATCAGAAGTGTTCTTGTGTAAGCAAGGTTGTTTACATTCAGTTTCTATTGAGTTTTGGAGGAACTGATCACAACTGTAGCTATTAATTCAGCGAGTCAGAATGGCTGAAACTAGCCAACATGGAAACTAGTGAAATAATGTGCGAATCGGCAGAAGAACGCGGCAATACAGTAATTCCCAAAAACCTGAAAAGTCTGGAAACTCTTTGAATTACACCGGCAATTATTTTCATTTAAGCTATTTTATGCACTTAAGCCTGTGTCAGCTGGCTAATGTCACCCGTGTGATATTTAAATTCCACACTACAACTTTTTTGTTGTTGCTTGCTGGTGTTCCCGTGGGTAGCTAAATAAATAAAAATGTGTTATACATTATGATCTCCTTGTCGTTTTATTCACTTAAGACAGTAGTAGGTTAATATTGCATGTTTCACTTTTCAAGGTTGGTTGCATACAATGGGTACTGCGCAATGATGGGCTGGGTTTGTGGTATAAATGTATAATTAATATTCAAATCTCTTAATTAAAAATCTGTTACATTATAAAATGTAAATGTCTTTTTTAAAGAAGTTTCTCAGCCCTAACATAATAGCAGTCTTGACAAGCAATACAGTAAGCGGGCTTCATTCTCTAGAGGAAAAACTGTCTCCATTCTGCAACATTAAATATAAAACAAATGCAAGTTAAATCATGATTACACATAGCATACATTACACAGTCTAGAGAGATCTGAGCTTCCAACTGTATTATTTTCTGAAGGTTATTACAGTGAAGCAACCATCACATATACAATTTAAGAAACATGAAACATTACATAGCTTTAAACACAGACGTCTTGAGTGGAAAATTTGACTAGCAGTGGAGAGTAAGTACAGAGTGTAAAGTACAATCTCCCGAAGTCTAAAAATCAGTCTTTGGAGGACTTGTAATCGCATTTGCCCCCATTCTAAAACCTGCTTTTAATTTTACACTAACTATATATGGATGCCACCAGAAACTCTGCACAGCTGTTGGGCAATTCAGAATAGTTGGACTGGGTTCCTTCGGATCCTGCCAACAGTACTGGATAAGGAAATACTTTGTGAGGAGCTGGATTCTGAATGTTTGTAGTCTGCCCACTCCATTAAAAAAAATTGTCTGCATATGCCATTGTCTACGTATGTTTTTGGCCGGTTCAGGAGCATAATCTGCAAACACTGCATGTTTTATCAACTCGGTCATAATTACTTTGTTATATGTTACGTTACATTTCTACTCATATCACTGAGTGTTTTGGAAAACTGCTCTGTCTTTGAATTCAACACCGGCAACCGCAATGATTACTTTAAAAATAAAGTGTAGGCCACCATGTGGTTAGAACTTTGGACAGAGTCCTGGGAGATCACATTAGGACATTTGACTGACTCATGTGGAATTGCCATTTTGAAAGCATTACTGAGCAAGACGTTACAAATCTAAAAGAAAAAATGAAAAATCCTTCCTGCCCTACTTCAGTTTCTATCTATTGATGAGTTCATCATTATCATACAGTTGTTGCTCAGTATCCATGGCGGATTGGTTCCAGAACCAACCCCCCCCCCCCCCCCAAATACCAAAATCAACAGATGCTTAAATCTCATATAAAATGGCGAAGCACTTGTATGACCTACACCCATCCTCCAATATGCTTAAAATCATCGCTAAATTACTTATAATACCTAATGTCATGCGAATGCTATGTAAATATCTGTTATACTGTATTATTTATTTTTTCTTGTCATTATTCCCTGAACACTGCAGATGTTCAGCACAGATGCAGGCTACAGCAAGGTATGCCTACACATCACTTCTTTGGCGTGCGTTCAGCATAGTGCTCAGCACGTGGCCTATTCAAGTTTTGCTTTTTGTAACTTTCAGGATTTTTTTCCACTAATAATTTCAATCTGCATGTGGAACCTGCAGATATGGCGAGCCGACTGTATTCTTGTTTTAGATAATATAAGTAACAAGTATTATTTGACTCAACTGCAAGAATGCAGTATAATGTATTTGGGGTCTTAAAAAAACATTACTCAAACAGATCTGTACATTTTCCGCTCTGCCGAAGATTAATATACTGCTTTTAAACATCTGCACACAGGGGTGAGAAAATACAGTGAAAATTAGCAGGCTTGTCTAAAATAAATTACATCATCCAAAGTAAATCCATTAAGCAATGGTGTTTTAGAAATCCAAGAAAACCAAAATACTTAAGGCACTCCTTAAATAAATACTGTGAAGGTAGCATTTTCTCTTCAGTTAAACACTAGTGAATTCACTACTGAGGCCCCTAATGTGACTTTTGTCAGATACGCTGCAGTATGCAGTCATTTTCAAAGACTAAACAGGAAAACCATCTTTAATGCATTACATAACTGCATAATATACGGTCATGTGTCGCTTAATAACAGGGATATGATCTGAGAAAGGTGACGCTAGGCAAGTTCATTGTTGTGAGAACATCACAGAGTATACTTACACAAAGCTAGATGGTATAGCCTACAACACCTAGACAATATAGTATAGTAATAATAATCATCACTTTTTATTAATCCCCGTGGGGAAATTGTCTTTTTCATGCCTCCCTGAACTTGCTCTTTGTAGAGTAAGTTGTCCGCGAAGGGCAGCCACCCATGGCAGCGCCCAGGGAGCTGGGGGTTAAGGGCCTTGCTCAAGGACCTGCAGACCTGCTGAAGCTGGGTTTGAACCGGCACACAGGCTTAGCCCACTGAGCCACACGCTGCCCCTAGTATAGCTTAAATAACAATAAAAGTACAGTACAGGAAATACATAAACCAGAAACATAGTTGCTTATTATCGAGTATTATATACTCTACATAACTGAAGGTGCTATTCTTTTATAGGAGTTGTTGTGTAGTAGGTTTGTTTACACCAGCCTCACCACAAACACATGAGCAATGCAGCGCACTATGATGTCACTAGGCAATGGGAATTCCTCAGCTTCATCATAGTGTAATCTTATGGGACCAATCATATATGCGGTCCGTTGTTGACCGAAACATTGTTATGCGGTGCGTGACTGTACAGTAACAATATATTAAAAACAATAATTATGCTCATTTTTAAATCATTATAATTGCTTCATATCCAATAAGTTTTAAAAATTAAACTCTTAAACTTTGAGCAAACCATAGAGGCAGAGGAGAAAAAGGTGAGTGAGTGTCTTGTAGAAGTCAGGAAAGGTACAACAGGAAAATAAAATTAAATCCGTTAAAGGAGAACTAACAGCAGCATACCTGATCAACATCGTCTCGATCCAGTTCCAGCACGTTGCCCATGAGTCTTAATACCTCTGACCGCTTATTCCTGGGGGTGTGGAAGTACCCCACAAACAGATTCCGCATAAGAAGCCTAAGAACAAAAGGGTAAACAGACTTAATTATATGTATAATTATGTGTATAATCAGCTTGGGTTGATTTCTGAACACAAAAGCAACATAAAATGGAACACTGGCTTTCTTTAATACTGCTTCAGTTGTAGTGTGAAAGCTGCATATTTGTTTTAATAGCCACATTAAGAATTGACCTTACTTGTCCACTTTGCCTTCAGTACTGTTCAGAAGGTTCATCAGTTTGTTCTGGGATTCTTCCAGCATTTCCTGCCTCACCGTCACTAAATATGTAAGAGTAAGGTTTCTCATGATTATTCACAAATACATGCAACAGGGTTCCACACTTAAACAATTAATACCGTTTCTAAAGAAGGCTGACATGTCTACAGGGCTAGCAAGCCAAAGACAACTACTCTCACTGATATGATGGTGCAGACCTAAACAGTCTCTCTGCAAGGTCCCATTTAACCAAATCTTATTTAAACAAAAATTCCAACATGGTCTGGAATTGTGTGCTTTTTAAAAAGGGGCAAGTCTGGGAATTTTTAACCATATAAGAAAGAGCAATAGATGTCTGGGAATATGGTGCAAACCAAGGACCATACACCCAAAAAAGGTTAATGGGAACAGAGCACATTTTATTTATCTAGTTCCACTACAAGATAAGTTTTAAGTAAGCTTAGATCAGACACTTTCTAATCTTTTTAAACCAGCGGTTTGATATGGTAGAACCAAACATTTAGCCCGAGGAGGACCAGCACAAATGGGGTTTAAACAGATTTTGCAGTCAGAAAAAGCAAAAGTCAAACACAGTCACTGGGGACAAACACAACAAAACCATTTACAGAATATATATTAACATCAACATCGGAAAAAAACCTGGGGGAAAAAACATAGAATGTACAAAAATATAAAAAGCCAAACTACCAAGAAATTTCTTCTGACATATGCAGTGTTATGCTATTTTTAAATATACATCATGCATATAAATATGCACTCTGCAGATTGGCTGCCATTCATTATGAAGAGCACCCAATGAAAACGGCTTAAGAAACAATACTACTATAAAAGCAGTAGAAGGGACGCATCGAAAAGCAAATGCAAAATACATTTCTACAAAATTAATAAAGTTAAAAGCATATTTTCACAGATCCGCATTGTCAGTCGCTCCAAAATAAATGCTTTACATATTGTTAATAAGGTTTCCATTTAGAACTCTTGAAAGACCCAAATCACTTGCTTGGCCAAAGAAAACTGGCTCGTCTAACTAGTTTCCATATAATAAATTTTGCTAAAACAGAAGGAATTTTGTGTGGCAGTTTGTATCTGGCCAAAATGCCTCAAATCCTGACTTACACAAACATTTCAGATATACAAACAGAACATCTAAAAATAACACGACTTATATAACCCGATATACTGAAAAACACTTTCTCATTGATACAAATGATTTGTAACACGTTTCAGATGAAACTTTGCGCTCACATGCTACTCTTGCCTAACCTTGTTTTCTGAGCTCCTCAATCTGTTCCTCCTTGTGATCCAGCTGATCAGTCAGCCGTGTGGCTGAGTCCAGAGCTGAAGTGGCCTCATCCAGATTCACCTTGAAAAGAAAGATATGAGGCATGTGAATCTTGATAAGCGGAGTATTTACGCTCATAAATAAATTCAGCATTACAACAAATCAGAAATTATGGAAACCATTACACTTTAAAAACAGTCATGAAATATTTATATCTTAGCAGTAATTTATAATTAATGTTTTTTACTGGTTTTTACTCTCTCTATCTCCCCAGAAATTCCTTTAGATATTCCTGCCATCTTGATTTTTTAAACTGCTTTCTAAATCTCAGACCACAAAGGAAGCAGAAGACTCAGGTCAGGGAATTGTATTGGCCCACATTTTTTTCATTTACTTACAGATTATTTTCCATTTTTACACAATGTAGATTCTATAGCTATTAGTATAATTAAATAAAAAACCTGCAGTGCTGCAGCTTGGTCCTCTAACATCTCCACTTTCCTCCTCAGCTCAGCCTTCTCCTTCTTGTGCTTCTCCAGCTCAGCTGAATACAAGGCTTTCTCCTCTACAGTTAGAGAGGGAGTAAATGCAAAGTGTAAATTAGGACATAGAAATTTGTAATAATATGCAAATAATGTAAAAGATGGGAAGTACAGTTGTGGTTTAAAAATCTGTGTGCCTGCATTGTGACGGTGTCCCCCGCCTCATTCTCTATGTTGTATGCAACAGGCTCCAAGACCACAAAAAGACCATACCGGAGAGGGAGTTACAGAGAATGCTTGGATGGATGACGGCAACTTGCCTTGCTGGAACTGCTCTAGCACCATCTGCAGGTTAGAGAGTGACACTGCATATTGGTTGAGCTGCTCTTGGGATATGTGCAGCTGAGCCAGAGCCTCATCCCTTTGCCTCATAGCTTCAGTCAGCTGCTCCTGAAGGGACTCCACCTGCAGACTAGCTTGCTGGCTGCCATGGGGATGAACCAGCGTCAAATTGGACAGCAAACTCACGGGGATTTGCGTTTCGATGCATTACTTTGTTTTGAGGCTAGCAGAAGCATTGACCAGACTATCGGCTGAAAAGGCGTCCTTCACCTGGCACTCTCAACAGCATTCGAGGAGGTCATCAGCCGCTCATCCAGCTGGGCCACCTTCCTGCGCAGCTCTGACTCCCGGTACTCAGCAGCTACGGCCTCCCGTGTGTAAGAGTCCTCGATCTCCAACAGGTGGCTCCGCAGTCGCTCTAGTTCCAACTTCAGACGCTGCTCCTTGTCTCGCATGTGTTGCAGCTGGCAAAACAGACAATACCTGGGCTAGTGGTGTAATCTTATGTACGGGTACATAGTACCAGAGAGGGAGCACAAAAGCATCTTACTATACCACAGGATTCCAGAGACCTTGATTATTATACCATGTCTGCGGCTTGATTATGTTCTGCATACAAGGATTAAATAAGCGTTCCAAGGACGTGAATTAAAATAACATCATATGAAAAAAAGGACATTAAATAGTTGTGTGTGTGTGTGTGTGTGTCAGGAAAAGAAAAGGGAATAAATGTAAAATGCAAAATCAAATGAGTTAACTAATCCTTAGATGTCTCTTACCTCATTTTGTAGGGCAGATGTTTCCATTTGCTTCTGTTTGAGTGCCAGAATTACCCGGTCTCTCTCCTGCTGGAAGGCTACAGCCTTCTCCTGCATTGATTTCACCTCATTGAGCAACTGATTCAACTCTCCTGACTTGCCCTGAAACGCATGTGAAAATCAGTAAGGTGGCGACACAGAACATGTTAATCAAGACAAAGCAATTAACACTACAGCTGGCCTGTCAAATTACAAACTCTCCAACACATGAAATTTAATACTAATAAAAGTAAATACAGATATGGTAGAATTCTCCCGACTGTAAGTACAGTTACAGACTCATCCAGATTGCAGTAGTTGGGACACAGACCCCCACGATACAGATAAATTGCATGAAATTTTGGTCCCCTTGGCGAGCAAATTGAGCACGTTTGGCGTTCCCCAAACCAGCACTGTATGAATATTTTTATGCGTTTATGAGTTACTAAACCATTCTGTGTCTTCTTCCGGCCTTCGCGTGACTGCGGCTTTTGCAAAAATCCACAAAAAATCCCCAATTAATTTCTTACGCTGACCCTGCGATATATCAAAACTGATGGAGAAAGTCACGACACAATAGGGCAAACTAAGATTTCTTAGTAAATGTTAATATTATAGATTGCTATTGTGACTGTGCATTTTAAAGGAATGTCATTATAAGAGCTGGAAACTTATACAAAAAGCTGCTTTATGTTTGATTTATCTTAAATCTCTAAATATACTTCCAGTCATAGACTATGTTTTGTAAATATGTTATTTTTATCTGATGAAACATTCAAGAGGCAGCTTAATTTTAGAATATCAAGATAGTTCTGGCTTTAGATAAACTAGTTAAATTAAGAGACCACCCTTGTGTACCACAGATACATCGAAATGTAGTGCATACAACTCCCCAAACCAACCTGCTCTCCTTCCTTCAGCATCTTCTCCATAGCTGCAGCCTTCTCTCTCATTGTACTCGATTCAAACTCTTTCTCCTTCAGCAGCAGGGAGACCTGCATGTTGGTCTCCTGCAGAGCACGAAACTCGGTCTCTTTCTCACGTGAACGTGCTGCTATCTGTTCGTTCTCTTCTTTCAGCTTGCGCATGTCCAACTCCAGGATAAGTGTACGTTCCTTCAAGTTGGTCACTGCCTGTTTCAGCACCTCATTGTCATTCTCGCGGTTTCTGAGGGTGTCACTCACTTGACTCAGCTGGTCTCCCTTAGCTTTGATCAGTAGGTCCTTTTCCTTCAGCGATTTCTGCAGGGACTCCAGCTTATCACGAAGCTGGTGCATCTCATTGACTTGAACCTTCTGCTCATATGTTGAAGCCAAAGACAAACTCTGATTATTTTCCTGCAGGGTTCGTATTGTTGCATCCTTTTCTGCAAGCAGTCTTTGCAGATGGTCTAAGTCCTGCTTCAGATGGTTTAGCCGCCTCTCATGTTCTGAACTCAGGTGGCTGGGAGGTACTACTTCAACTGTAGTTACAGGTTCATCTACTAAAGACAAAGACTCAGGAACTACAGAGTCCAGTTTCCCAAGCAAGACATCCTTGGTGCTGCTTAGCTGGCTAATGGTCTGCTGAACCTGTGCAAGTTCTTGGCTCAGGCTACCTAGCTTTCTCTCCTTCATTTCATAGCTTTGGATCAGTCGAGCATAGTCAACAGACAGCTTAGAACTACAGTCACTATCAGCAGAAATCTGACCCTGCAGTTTGATGAGCTCCTCTTGCAGTTGTGCCGACTCATGCTGCATGTTCTTCACAGTGGTAATCACCTGCTGCTTCCACTCTTCCATCTTCTTCACTTGCTGCTTTAGAGTGTCTCTCTCCTGCAGAAGTTCCTCAAACTGATTACTACTTACTCCTCCCCCAGCACCACCACTAGAATCTCCACCTGATGTCTGCAAAACAGTCACCAGAGTCTGGCATTTCTGGGTCAGAGCATCAATTTCGATGTCCTTCTCCCGGATTATGCGAGAAAGATTCTGAATGGTCTCACGAAACATCTCCTGGCTCCCTGTTGGGTCACTTGCAATGGATAAACGCTGATTCTCCTGTTGAAGTTTAAGCAGCATAGCTTCTTTGCCCGCCACGATGTCCATAAGGCGGTGATATTCAGAACGCAGTTGACTGTTCTCACGAGTCTTCTCATTAAGCACAGCTAATACCTGCTCACGCTCCACAGCATATGCTTGTAGCTGCTGCTGAAGTAACAACATGTCCTGGCTATAGCCAACTGCTGACACCCTTGCATGTAGGGCTTGGATCTCCAAATCTTTCTGTAATACCATCTGAGAGAGTTTGCCAACCTCATCCTGAGAGACTACCAACTGGTCTAGCTGCTTAGCTAAAGACAGATTCTTCTCATTCAGAAGACTGATCTCCGTCTCCTTCTCTTTAATGCCCCTTACCAACTTCTCAATTTCAACCTTGGACAGGTCTTGTTTTTCATTGCCATTCTCACCATTTAGGGACTGGGTCTTATCTTCTTGCAGAATTACCATGGCTGGTGGTAGATCCTGTGAGGATGGAGTCTCCACATTTACCCTTTGTGCACTTATCTGGTCAACAACCTCCTGCATTCGGGTAATTTCTTCATCTTTGGCTTGAATCAGTTTCTCATAATTGAGCAAACTCTGCTCGTGGCGCAACCGCGCCTGTTCCAGTTCATTCTGTTGTGCTTGAAGAGACTGCTGGGAATGCAGAAGGCTCACTCGTTGCTCTTCCGCTGTTTTCCTCAGGCTTGACAATTCCACTTCCAAACCATCTCTTGTCACCTTCAGCTGAGTAATCTCTGTCTCTAGTTCAGTGATTATGTCAAGAGTCTTGGGTTCAGCCAAGGCATGCGGCCTGCTCTGCTGGTCTCGTAGTCGGTCTATCTCTTCCTTTAGGTGACTGTTCTCCTCCTTCATCACCCCCAAATGTTTTTCCTTTTCTTCTAGCATGCGTCTCAGAGCATCCCCTCCTTTAGCTGTTTGGAGGTTCCGGTCCAGCTCCATCTGGACCTGTGTAACCTTTGCCTTTAGTGTCTCCACAAATATATCCTTTTCTTTCAACAATTCTGTTAGTTGTTTCTGTCCTGACACAGTCGTGGACAACATTTCGTTGGTCTCTCGATGGTCAGCTGACATCTGCTCGATCTTTCTCTTCAGCTCTGCAATCTCAAAATCTTTCTCGCGGTTTAGTTTCACTGCACGCTCATGTTCTGTCTGCAGGGCAGAGGCATCCATCGACTGGGCACTTGTCAACTCCTCAATGGTCCGCTGATAATGATGGGCCTGTTCCACTATTTTTTTCTCTACTTGACTCAGTTCACTCTCCAATTCATCCTTCTCAAGCTTCAGTGCATTTATGCAAGTGTCCTTTTCCAGAACAACCCTGTTTAATGTTGTTTTCCCATCCTGGATCTCCTTGCTCAAGTCCTCTAATCTCATGGCGACTTCCTTAGCCTCTGCCTTTAGCTTCTGATTCTCCATTCTAATCTCATAGTCCTTAGACAGCGCCGCCTCATGCGATCTCCTCACTTCTTGTAGTTCTCTCTTAAGGTCATCCACTTCCTTTTGCGCGGCATCTAGCTCCTCTTTGTGACCCTCAACCTCACTGGCTGTATTCCCAGTCTGGGCCAGCTCCAGTTTGACAGTGGACAGTTCTTGCTCCCTCACTTGGAGCTGTTTCTTCAGCACAGAAAGTTCACTGTGTGTATCGACACTGCGCTGCTGTGCCTGTCCCAGTTTTTCCTGTAGCTCCTTCACTGTCCCTTCCAGTTGCTGTCTTCTCATGTGCATGTCATTAAGGGCAAAGGCACTCTGGCTAAGTTTCTCCTTCTGATTATATAGCTCCTTCTGCAACATCTGCTCCCGCTCTCGCATGGTTTCCAGCTCCAACTGCAGACGACTTACTGAAGCATCTGCTTCCTTATGCAGTTCAGATAGCTGATTTTTTAGGGAGATCAAATGCTGGGGAGGAAGGAAAATGGGGCAATAAGGAACAAAACCAATGCTATGATGGTTCATAAAATTATAAATGCATAAAATATAATGTATCAAATAAGATAGACAGACCTGTGTAGCCTCTTGATTCTGATGGTCCAATTCCTCCACCTCAGCACTGATTGTGTCACGGTCCAAGAGGGCTGCCTTAAGGGCTCGTTGGCTTTCCTCTAGCTCTGACCTCAACTCAGCTACCATACCCGGAGAAACGTCAGGGATTTGGTCCCTGCCTCTCTCTGTAATTTCTTCCATATTCTTCAATTTCTGCAATAGATCCATCTGAAGATTGTAAAGAATTAATAGTAGCTCAATGAATTATTAAGTAATATTCACAGTGCAAATATACTCTTTGTGTCATTATGGAAGGTCAGATTGTGCTAAACAGGTAATACATAGAACTTATATTTCCTTCAAAAAATGTAGTGTGTGTGTGTATATATATATATATATATATATATATATATATATATATATATATATATATATATATATATATATATATATATATATATATATATATACACACACACATACACATTTTTTCCCTAAAATCAATGGGAATCCTTCCACCAATGCATCTGGTTCCTAGTTATTTTGATTTTAAAGACACTTCAATAGTATTATTTTGTTTTCAACTACACACACTATATCTATAAATATGAATATATGAGCTTTCACGAACACAAAAACAATATGAGAAAAACTAACCCTTTCTTTTTCAACCTCAGCTTTTTCTCTCGTCAACGTTTCAATTATTGTGTTGAGCTCTAAGATATCAGCATGTTCCACTTCGGGTTCATTCTGTGTAGTTAAAAAAAAAAAAAGCTATATTAATAAATTATTTTAAATGATAAGAGACTAATTGATTAAATTATTAATGCAAAGAATCAACACACCTCATTAAGACACTTTAACCTTGAGATCTCCTTTTCTGCTCCTAGAGATGGTTTGTTAGAACAATTATGTCAACTACAGTCATGGTGCCTTAATATTAGTAGTTTAAGAATTTCAAGATGTCTAAGATCATTCAAATTTAGATAAAAAAAACAAGTATATCAACTTTGCCTTTCCTTAAAAAAAAACGAATCAATTAAGGCAGCTTTCATGTTACCTGCAAGAGCCTTTTTCAACATCTGAATCTCATTTTCCAGCTGTGCTTTGTGCAGGGTTTTCCCCTCCTGTTCTTGCACTCGTGTCTGGAGCTCCTCTACTGAGCTCTGTAGCCGCGCATAATTTTGCATCAGTTGGCCATTCTCTGCCTGAGCCTCGTCCTTCTCTCGCTGTAGCAAGGTCTGCATTCCTCTCGCTTCTACCAAGCTGTCACTCAGCTCCTGTAACTTCTTGCCCTGATGTGCTGCTCCATCCTGCAGGATAGCAATCTTGGTCTGCAGTTCTGCAACTTTGGATGATTCTTGTGATGAGCCTGGAGCACCTGTAATGATTTGAATGGGAAAACAGGGCGGCTTGATTATCATAAAAATCATAATCACGTTAACTTTGGTTTGGTTTAGTTTTTTAGTGTTTTTCCTTGAACTCTCCATATATAATTCAACTGAGAAACAAATAAAAAGGGGCTGGAAAGGGGTGAGCTGGATTTATAACACAAGACAAAACAGGACAATGGTCATGGAACAAAATGATTATTGTGATGCATTTCATCTCGTTTATTTTTGTTTGGAATATCATTGGACGCCAAAATCGTAATTGAAATTAAAATTCAATTAACTGGGAAGGGAAAAAAGGGAAATTCCACAGAAGTCACTATCTGGAACACTTTCATAAAATAAATCATAAAATCAGTCAACGTTCAAGCATAATGAGCAACATGCAACATATTTCACACCCGGTTTTGAAATCAAAATTATAATATGTAAAACATTTTTGTTTGCATAAGAAGATACTGACCACTTTGGATTTGCTCAAGCTCCTCAATCCGCTCTTCATACTCAGCCAGCTCTTCCCGGTGACGGCGGGTGATCTCGGCCATCTTCTGACGATGGGCATCTTGCATTGCAGCCAGTTCATGTTGGTGTTCATCCATTTCACGTCCCATAGTCTCTCGTAACTCCTGCTCAAGGAAAAGCAGAAAGAAATGTACAAAAACAATTTTACACATTGAATTTGTAATCCCTCAATCTTTTACAGTACTATAATATTTTTTTGCATGATGTGATTAGGAATAAGGCAATCGTCGTGTATAATGATGGTAATGGCCAATGGAGCTTTAAGTATTTATCTGGCTTTATTTTTCTCTGCTTGCATTCTACATGGAGTCCAGTCAGCTTTGCCCTAAAATGGTGGTTTTGTCCTTTGCAAGGGTGCTTTATAATTTAGAGCCTGTACGTTTCACTTTAACCTGAATAAAAAAGTGAAATCAATACTTCAACTTTTATGAGAATATTTGTAAAAACATGCATCTCTTGTACTTGAGTGAAGAATGCGTCTACTTTTGACACCTCTGGTTATAAGTAGTGTTCAAATACCTCTTGTTCCCACAAACATCTTGCACTTGTTACTGGTCACTCACTGAAAGCTGGACTATCATCAATAAAACTACGAACTGCAATAGGAGACTCCATTTAACTGTATTTCTAAAAAATGTTCCAAAAGAAAACCAACCAACCACAACAATGCCTCAGCATGCACAAGACATTCACTAGCATCAATGCTTCAAAAGCAATTTAGTGACTCTCACGTCCAGCCTAGTCCTCCAAGAAGGGTCTCGCATGACAAACAGTTCCAAGGTAAGATTACAGTCATCTATATAAAGACCCTCATAAAGTGCATGGAAAGCAGACCATAACATGGTTTAAATTAATATTTGTGTTGATTACCACCAGAGTTAAAGTACAAAATCCTGCCTGGCTCTACTTTGTATCTGCTTGAAATCCATATAATAAAAAACACATAGGTTTACTTGACTTAGACTGCTAAAAGACAGCTTGACTCCTCTGACAATTACAAAATCCTTAGTTATTTAGCCAGCAGCATAGAACGACACAAGTCAATGTTACAAATGTTACTCCAAATAAGGAAAACAAACAGAACTCGTTTTACAAGATACAAAATATAGACAAAATGGTGTCTTCTGCTAAGCTTCAGCAGAGAATCTGAATTTCACTGAGCACAATGGACAAAGCAGGACAAAGAGCATAGAACTAAGTGACCACCTACCTGACAGCTTTTCAATTTATTTAAATATTTATAAAAAAAATAAATCAGCAAAAGGGTATGCTAGCTACCATATAACGTTAACAAAGTGATCAACCTCACCTTGATGGTTTTCTGAAGTTTTACTATGTCTCCCTGGTCAATGTTGGAGCTGGATGTTCCAGGAGGTTTAGAGGCCTGGAGGAGACGAATGAATGAATGAATGAATGAATGAATGAATGAAAACAAAAAATCAAACATTTGGACATAATTTCTCGAAAGTATATAAACAAAAAAAAGTTTCATGCCTAACATCTACTCCATTACGAGAAGCATTCTTGCTTTTATATACAGGACCATGGGAAATATTTTCACTTTAACCTTGTTCCGTTTCGGAAACCACATCAGGGCCAGTGGTTCTTCATCCAAACCATACTTCTAACCAAGTATAGAGAACAACAAAAGAACTGACACGGTATAACGAAGGAGTGTTATATAGGTGAATTTCATGAGACAGTTCATGAAGTTCGCAGTACATAATAAGGACATAAAACAACTGATTAAGTATAAATGTTTTTAAATCCCTACTGAGGTTTCGGCCTACAGTACCTCTCTGTTACCTTAATGCCAAAGTTTACATGGTCGTTTTGTCAGTCAAAAATAATTGCAGTAGTGACACAGCTGTGGTCAACGGTAACGTTGCTTTATTTAATCTGTTACATAATTTAGAAATCTCAAGCAAGACCAGACATCAACAGAAACTCTATGTCCCAGGTATACACAATCCACACTCGTTGCAGAGTCATCATTTCGTACCTCTGAAGCACTGCAATGCGGGCAACATCCGCAACCTAAAGTATTATGACATCAACTATATTTCACACTACGTCTCGATACAGGTGGGCGGAGTTTAAAGCTTATAAATGTTTATTTGCATACTAGTACAGTAGTGCCTGTGGTTCACGAACACAATCCGTTCCAGGAAAGTGGTCGTGGACCAATTTGTACGTGAACCAAGGCAATTTTTCCCATAAGAAAGCATTGAAATTCGATTAATTTGTTCACAAGCCTACCAAATAATTTTTGTCGATTAATTTTCTGCATCATTTGAATTGCCCTTAAAGAGATTCAGAAAATGAAAACAAGTTGTATGGATTGCAATCTGAAATCAAACAAATGATACAAAAAATAAATCATCAAATACATAGACTAATCGCAGCAGCCCTAATGCTTAGCATAGCATTTATTCTATTTGTCCATTTACTGCACTTGAAATAAATGGAGGGACAACAACATTAGCATGTTGTCTTGAATATCAAGGAAATACACTGAAAAATTTAGCACTCATATCCACAAAAAGGACTGCACAGATGCAGTGTGAAAACATGTAAAACCCAGAAAATCATACAAGGGCTTAATATTTTCACTGTACTGTGTTGATTTAAAAAAATACTCTGTATGAATCAAACATTGTTTGAAGTGAAAAATTACCTGTACCAGTTCTTTCCAATGAGACACTTCAGCCTTTAGCCGAGACACTTCACTGGACAACCGGTTGATCTCCTGCTGTGACCAGATGACGTCACCGATATCCATCTCATCTCCCTGAAAAGCTCGATGGGGTCCTGCAGCGTCAGGCAGGAAGGAGGAAGCAGTGCTCACGGGCAGTACGGCAGGTTCGAAAGATGATTTAGCAGACTGTCGCAGCTTCTGCATCTCCTCTTGTAATCCACTCTGACGTGCTTTCAAGTGATTGATCTCGACCTACAGAAAGGTTTTTGTTTTTGTTAGTGTAGTATTTTATTAATAGCATATTTTGGGATTTAATTTTTTTGGCCAATTTGACATTACTACAAACAAGACTTAAAAAAATTAAATGAAGCCTTTATCGCTAAACCTATGCTATGCATTTTTACCACAGTCTTATTGAGGTGGATAATACATTGATTCAAGGTTAGCGTTGTAGCATCGCAGCTCCAGCGCAGTCTAGGCCAAACTGAGTCTCTAAAACCCCCTCAGTGTGTGACAATGTGTGGGGGTGTGTGTGTATGTCCTGCCCAGGGTGTCCCCTGCCCAGGGTGTCCCCTGCCCAGGGTGTCCCCTGCCCAGGGTGTCCCCTGCCTCAGGTCCTGTGCTCCCTGGGATAGGTTCCAGGCTTACCAGGAACCTCTCTTGAATATGTGTTTATGAAAGATGGACAAAGATATTACGAATCCATAATAAAACAAACTCTTGCCTTTAACAGTCTTTGGTTTCTGGCAGATATAATCTGAATAATATTTTACATAATTTATGCTACTGATCCAGGATAATGTCAGTAACAGGACCTTCGGTAATCATCATAGGACAGGATCATGGGGGCCTTCATGCATTTATCCACTGGTGGTCTGCAACTCTATACCTCTTTTTGCTGCAAAAGGTTTCTATACTCCATGGACTGCTGTTTGATCTGGATCTCTGATGCCTCATGCTTCTCTTCCAGCTCTGCATGGATCTTTTTCAGTCGTTCATACTGAGGATGAAGACACAGACTTGTAGAAATCAGTGGAACATTGTCCATGTGTCCACTATAATTTATTTAATTTTTTTTTTTTAAATCTGAGGGGATAAATACTAAAAAAAAAAATACTACAACATGGAAGCTATGATTTTACAGGATAAAGTCAGGGTAAAGGTTCATCCCCTGGAGGTTGGCTTGGACCCTCATACCGTCCAGATATAATACCACGGTATATGGTACGTTATTTCGGCATTTAGAAATCTTGGTGATAAAATCAATAGTAAGATAAATACTGATGGAAATGCAACAAGACTTACCTCAGACTTCTGAGTAGCGTATGCAACCTCCAGGTCAGTCAGTCTTGAATTAGACACCTTCAGTTCAGTGGCAGTATCTGCGCCAAGAAAAGATAGTTAACCTGTTAAACTCTCATTTTTAAGTTACTCACAATTGGGGGCAGCGTGTAGCACACAGGGCTAGACATAAGCCGCGGCACCGCGGCCAATGGCCGTCGTGCCTTTCAAAATTGGCCGCACGCCTCCTCAAAATTGAAGTACCTTACGGCCAAGATTGGCCTGCCTTTAATGTTTGTCTGGCCGTATGCCCCCTTTTTACCGAAAGTAACGTTCATTACACAAAAGACTTGCGCACGACACGGTCCACTTTACCTTGTCAACAATCGATGCATCTGTACTGAACCCGAACCCAACCTTCGATACGAGAAACGAGGTCGACCCGCACATCTCGTAATTCCCAACTACTGAATGAGCCGCAATGAATTCTGGACTAATACGATCATGTGTTCGTCGCATGATTGGCTGGTACGGTATGTATCGTCCAGCCTACTATTGAGCCACAGCAATGACAATGGTGCATCATCGGGGGTTACGTTTTTGATTGGAAAAGCCATCCGACGGTTTCCGAATAACAGATAGGTGTCCTTTTCGGTAATCATCGTGTAGTTGTCGTCTGCTGCTTATGCTGTCACCATGCCTCGCAAAGATCGAGAACGTAAAAGAAAGCAAGCTGAACTCGCGGCTACTGCCGCAAAATGTTGCAAATTATCTACTTTGTTCAGGTAAGTGTCAGATGGTGTTGTAAAAAAAACATTTGCCGAGGCAGAGCAGATTTGACTCAGAGAAGTACCAAGCTCTGCTGGGAGGATATAGGACAGGTAGCGTGCAGTGTGCAAAAAACGAACGTCAAGTCAATTGTCATGTACACTAAAAGAATACGGGTGTTCTGAGCAAACAAATACAAAAATATTGACGGCTCCTTTATTGTTGGATTTTGTTTTTTGAAATAAAGCTATATATATATATATATATATATATATATATATATATATATATATATATATATATATATATATATATATATATATATATATATATATATATATATATATACACATATACATACACACACACACACACACACACACACACACTGTCTCAAATCGAAGGTCGTATTGCGTAGGTTGTCTAAACTTGGTAATTACAGTAATTGGTAATTAGTGACTCAGTATTGGCCCAATGCCTTTTTGGAAAGTTTCTGCTTTTTTGAAAATAAAAAAAAATGCATCCTTTATGGAAATAAAATTCCTCCACAAGGCCCGAGGTGTCCTATGAAATTTAAATAAATGAAAAAAACATTTTTACTCCAGATTTTGGCCTTGTGCCCTAGAAAAAATATGAATAGCCAAGGCCAAAGTGGCTGTGCCCTCCTAAATCCTTATGTCTAGCCCTGAGCACAGTAGGCTAAGGCTGTGGGCCTGTGATCAGAATGTCGCTGGTCGCTTTAGTTGAAGCCTGAGCAATGCCCTTAACCTCCTGCTCCAGTATGTTGTGGCTGACCCTGTGCTACGAGCCCTAATCTTACTAGGATGTCTCATGGAGGGCAAGATGAGGTTGGCAAAAAGAGTAAGGCGTATGAGATGATTTATATTGATGTAGTAGAGGTTAAGCTACATACTGTACATACAGATACCAAACTCATCCTCGTGACATTGTGCTGATGCCTATAACCAATATTACATAATGACATATTAGAGATGTCAGAGACGAGCAAAACAAATGGGACAAAATATCTGCAGTGTGGAAATACTTCAGTTAACAACAAAATCCAAAGCAGAGCAGACTGTAAACTGTTCTACTAAACTATCAAGGGATGGTACAAAATGTACGGAGAGAGAAAATGTCAAAGGATAATCCCCGTGCAGTGAAAATAACAACTCATACCCAGGATCGATCAAGCACAATGTCATAGTGGTGGCACACGTAATACTTTCTGAGGTGATACATGGCATACAACATTTTTTTTTTTGTGGTTTTAGAGTGATGTGCTTTTAAACCATAATAAACCCGCCAAACCATCAGCTTCCACAGACACTAAAAAACAATGATCAGCATCGTCATGATCAGCATCGTCATGATCAGCATCGTCATGATCAGCATCGTCATGATCAGCATCGTCATGATCAGCATCGTCATGATCAGCCCAGCAGGAGGCGAGTCTTAGCGTCGGATGTTTAGCGAATTGTCTTTAATTCGTTTTTTTTTCCCCTTCAGGCTTTCCCTTTTTATTTCATGTAAAAAAATTAAGTGTCCTGCTAGGTCCTGGGGCGGAGAAGGGATTTCACTATATTATTGTTTATCATTAATTTCCTTAAAATATCTCATTTTATTTTCTAGACATCACACAGTCCTAATTGGTATGGGTAAGAAGCAGAAACCAAGCATTGGTACTCATACTTGAAAAAAAAGAGAATTGTTTCCTATGACAGAGTAAAGATGTTTTAGCATAATTTATTAATGGTCTGTAGCCAGCTGACAATCACAGTCCTCGTGTGTAACATACAATGGTGATATTAACATCGTACATCAATCAGGCTCAGTTAGCAGTATATCCTGAAATTTTATATGCTGTGTTTATGATTCATTCCCTTTCCAAATCCCAAAGCTTCTTTACTGTACTAGAGGTTAAGTAACATACACACTATTTCCAGCTCTGCTTCTTAGTTTCATTAATAACTTTACATATTGATGTGCAACAGATACCTAAGGTGGTATATAAATTGAACAAACTGTGACAGCTTTACGTAAAGTCAAGCCAACTGCCACTGCCTGTGGGTTGCTGTTAATCGTGATGCGGTGATGGATTATGTCTGGTCTTACCAGACCAGCTGTATCACCAATACCGCATAAGCCATTTTGACCAGAGCTACTGAATACTGGCTCTTGAGACTGAGTGGCAAGGTTCCTGGTGAGTTCCCCCAACTGCCTGCATTTGTTTGTCTTTGATACACACAGGACATTCCTTTAAGGAGGTCATATGGCCACCTCCAAAACTGCAGAATTTGGTTAGTTTTTGACTCCTCTTTATCATAACCTTTCACAGTGAATTTGCTTATTCTTTGAGCTACTGGGTCCATGACCATATATTTTTGGCAGGTGAGGCATCACAGTGGGTCAGGGATAAATAAATCCACTGGCATGTCCCAGGAGCTGATCTGAATCCTCTATTGGATATGGGTTATGAATGCAATGGTATAGGTATCACTTTCAATGGTTCAGTCTTCTCTCTTCATCGCTATCATCTTTACACTCATCACACCTTACTACTTAAATGTTAAGGCTACGTCTCTCGCTCCATATCATCCAATTCATTTGTGCCAACCACTTCTTTGCTGTTACTCAGAGTTGCATTCGAAGAGGCCTTTATATCGGTAAACAGAAAATGATCAGCATGTGCATTTTAAGCGCATTCCACCACAATCTAGTCCGACAAACAGCCGTTTCACATTCCAACAATTCCTGAAAAGCCCTTCTATGTGGCAAATGGAGAGAGCTTGATAACAGGCATGTTACAAACAGACATTCTATAGTTATGAACTTTGGCCAATCGTTATTCTTTGGAGAAAACATCCAAGTTCTAAAACAAAGTCTATACCCTGATCCAAGAATTGTTTGGCAACTATAATTAAATGATTATTCACCCCAGTTCCTCAGCCACCCACAGCCCAAACATGGGATGCACAGTGCCACAGATATCCTCCAGATTATGCATCAAGGATAAAGGAGTGATACATTCAAGCAAAAAAACAAAACAAAAAACATCTACTCAACTGACCCTCAGATGACAAAGCTCGCAGAACTATCCCAGCCAATTGATGATACATACACGATTCAAATATTGGTATTTTCTATGAAGAGAGCTAATTGTTCAGTTGTAAGACAAAGCCACATGTGATACGTGAGAAACACTTCTATTAAAACAAACTTTGACCAAAAAGCAATGCAAATACAAGGTTTTCTTCTCCGTTTACAAATATACTATTATTCAGTATAGACATTTTCTCCATTCCAAACAAATGTCTCAGAATAAAAGCAATAACAAATGGCTATATTTGTGGTGCACGAGTCAAATAAAGCAGCTACAACATAAGGGGAAAGTGATTAGGGGAAAATGATTACTTGGTATTGTTGACAGATCACAGCAAACAGTGTACGACGATGAAATGTGTCTTCTGCATTTAACCCATATGTCAAATCCGGAAACTTTCCGGAAAGTTAGTAAGTGTTTGTGAGAGAGACAGGGTGCAGGGGAGTGACAGTGGCATCACAGTGGACTCTGAGGTGAGGTCATTTTTCAATACAAGTACAACGAGTAGTGAAATGTACCGTGATTCAGTCCTGAGGCTGCGCAGTAAGATTTTGCAAATTAAAGATAAACATAAAAAGGGTAGGACTAAAGCTTATGAAAATATATAGAGAAAATATATCCGAATAAAATGACAGTTATAGGAATTGTGCACAATTATAGGTTCCTTGTATCAGGATCTGCATCGGTATCATCGGAATTGGCTCAGAACTGAAAAAATGTGGATCGGCCCATCCCTACTTGATATACCATAAAAATTCGATATACCACCTTGGCCCTAACTCAAATGCACAAAGAACTAACGAGTTGCTTATTCTAGCCCATAGAAATTACCAAGGATGGATCATACCAAGAATACTTTCACAAAAGCTACCACTAAAACGGCAGGTCCTGTGCAGCACCATGGAACACATCAAGTTACGTGACCCACCGATGCTTCTGTAGCGTTCCAGTGAGAGCTCATCACGATATTTCAGAGTATTTCAGGTGTGGAATTTTATCCTTGCAGGCAAGTCATGCCTCTCGGTTTCATTCATTCAAGTCAAATCATCAAAAGAAAACACAATGTTATGCTATATTATGTAGCAAGAGCTGGAAGACACAAATCAGAACAGCAACTGTACAGGTCCAGATTTATTGGCACCAAAAAAAGCCCACCACTATCTATTCTTCAAATAGGACCCAGCAGAATAGCATGTAAAATCTACTGCATTTTAATAGCGTTAAGATTATATATGGTATTCTGCAGCATTAACAGTGCACATTTCACTTCTCTGTGCATTGTTTATGCAACATGAACTGAAGGTAGCTTGTTTTGGTGAGTTGGAAAAGTGTTATCAAAGTTCACTTTAAGCACAGCCTGTCATCTTCTGCCTTTGTTTACTTATGCCTACAATAGCTGTTATGTCAAACAGATTTTAGAATTAAATTTATTTCAAGTACACATTCAGATTAATTATAATTTCATATTACAGTCAAAAGTTCCTAGGGCAAAATAAATGTTTATTACCATCCTTAAAAATGATCATATTCAGCTACAAAGCGATAAGTTCTCAAACAAAACATGGGTAAACACCAGCTCATACACAGATTTCATACACAAATTTGTGACTATCCAAAGTAGTATGGTGATATTTTTATTGGTATTTTCTTTATCATCTGCTATATATACACCATACTATGAGTGGAATCAAGAGAAAGGGGCTTATCAGAACAAAAAAGTGGCTTGATGAAACCCACTAAGCAAAGAAATGCAGGTAGCTGGCAGTATGCACATCTGGGGAGGTGAGTACTACATAGATAGATAGATAGATAGATAGATTCTTTATTTGTCACATGTAGTTATAGCTGCTACAACATACAGTGAAATGCTTTTCTGGCAAAAAGTCCCCCGGCTGTGCTATACATACAAAAGGAATAAGTACTAACATCACAGAATGATTAGTCAAAGAAAGACAAAGAGCATATAGTATATATAGTACACATAGTATATATGCACTTTGTCTTTCTTTGACTAATCATTCTGTGATGTTAGTACTTATTCCTTTTGTATGTATAGCACAGCCGGGGTACTTTTTGCCAGAAAATCCTGAGAACACTTGGGCTAATCATGCATCGAGAGGCAGACCAAGGGGCAGTTCCTGCTCCAGACAATATTTGGGACATAGCCGAGAAATTGTCACACATCCTACTACAGTGAAACTTAGATAATGTTTAGAAAAATTACAAAAAAAAAGGAAGACAAAAAAAAAATCTTCAAAAAGCAGGACCAACAGTATAGTAAGTTTTCATCAGACCAGAGTTTACTATACAGTTGCTAGATGCAATGTCTGTTTGACATTGTACACCAAACAGATATTTTACTTTACTAGATCAAAAGCACTAATTACACTTAAAATATGAGTAATTCAACTGTTTTCAATTTCAATGAAGCACTTACCGCACATAACAGCAAGTCACCTCACCATATATTCAAAAAACACAAAAAGGGACAGATCCGTATTAGGCAACGATTTCACTGCCCTTCATTTTGGCAAGTAAATGATAATAATGAATGAAGTCCTATGTCCTATGTCCCCTATGTCCTGACAGGCCCCGACATCTCTGTGTGAGCCCTGAGGTAGAATAGCCAAGCCGTCGAATTATTACACTTAATCAACTAAGTCGAACACCTACAATCAATACGACATTTACAGTAGTATCATTCTGTTGCATTTTAATCACCTAGTAAGGAAGGCACAGCTTATATAAAATATGAACCTGCTTCTGCTAATAAAAGGCTGTACACATGGTTCTGCAGTGTAAGATTCCCACGACTTGTTTACAGCCTCTATCGTTAAAATTTTTGTATGAATGACTAACAGCGACACAGAAAGTTTAATCATAAAACAATCAAAGGTAAAAGCATGACATGACTAGCATATGCAAGCAAAATAATGCCGTGGTGGATATCTGAGCGTACAGATTTACTAACATGTAGTAAGAGATTCCGCCGTACTAACATGCAGTTTATGGTGTGGCGAAAGATAAACTTACCTCCTACTTCCTCGGCTCCTTCTAGCAGGATGTCTTTGGTGAAGTTGGAAATCTGTTCGGTGAATGAGGACAAGTTTCCCCCAACCTGACCAAGCGACTGGCCAAGCCCGGAACCCAGTCCCCCGAGCCACGATGACATCTTTCCAGGGCTAAGAAGTAATACCTTAAATCGGCAGCTTTCGAAAAAACTAGCTAAGAATTACTATTCTTACACCGACGTAGCTTTTATTTAAATTATCTTGTAAAACATCCAGCTTTCGAAGCGTCAGCTTTGACACCAACCCCGTGACCCACCGATAACCCGTCAGCGTTTTAGTTAGCAGGCTAACTTACCAACTACATAGTTTTCCGTTTAAGCTGAACTACTCCGGCGAAATATCGCAGACGTTCGCCTCAGAAATCCTTTGCCCACAATCAAACTGAACCCCAGGATTACTCTGTATTGCTAAATATTTAATCGTTTCTTTCATCGAAGTGTTATATCCCGTGTAATCAGTTTGTTTGGGTTTTGTGAAGCAGCCGCAACAACGGATTTATGCCTGCCACCTCGACCGCAGCCATCATAGCCCGTATGTAACCGACTGTCACACAGAATACGTGGACAGTCCAGCGGCATCATGGGATGTATAGTTACAGGTAAATAACACGTTAAGCAACTGACCCTGGATCGGTTTATCCGTTTTCCGCATTATTTTAATGCTAAAACTTGAGAGGGTAATCCGATCTCAGATCAGAGACACGTAAGTAAATTCCCTAGAACAGGAAATGATTTCCCATAGATAACTTTGTTCATATCGTAAAAAAGTAATAGATCACGACCTCCATATTTTATGTGTTCTGTCATGAGGAAAAGACATTTATTTTCTGTTTTTTCACGTAGGCATCATAATATTGCCTATTTATATATGGGCTGGTGAAGCCAAAAACGTAGACATAGATACACATTGAAGCCACGTTGCTCTTTATTTAAGCTCACAGCACAGTCTTTGTAAAGACAGAGTATTTGGCAAAGAACGACACCGAAGGAAAAACCTTCACGATCATATTTACAATAAACTCCGCTTTGCATGCTGGGAAGGCGACGACGTCATACCTGCGACGGGTTAGCCGCTGTATAATGAAACAGTAAGCATTTATCAATATTCCGTCAACATGTTTATTCTAAATATGCAGCTTTCACGCGTTACAAAGTTAGGGAATCACACAGCGGGAAATTTAGATACTTGTTGAACCTACAGTAAGAAACTGAAGTACCCAGAGAAACCTGCATAAACAGAGACAACACACTTTCGCCACAGAACAGAGGGTAGAGCTTTTAACTCGCAGCCTTGAAGTTGTGAGGCCACTGTGTTGCCCTTATACATTTTAATTAAATAATCAAAATATTGTATCGCCAGAGCATATTGGGAAATTGTAAATAGCCCCTGTGTGTTATCAATGCTTCAACCCTGTCCGATCCTCGCGTGCCTGTAGTTATTGTGTAAACTAGTTATTAGTTGTAGTTATTGTTGATTTAAATAATTTCTTTGACAAACAAAGCGTTTTCTACACCAGAGGTAGAAAATGATACTTCAGAATGTTTTCAAATGACTTTGTAACTGTTTAAAAACACATATTGCAGATATATGATTCAGCCATGGCTTGTTGGAAATCTCAAAAAGAGTAAATTTTCATGGCATGGTAAAAATCAAATATTGTGTAAGTGTCTTTTTTCAAGGTCAAAGTTAATCTTGTGTACTGGACTTTTTACTACTTTTGGATATGGAAAAAATAACAGTGAAGGGCTATTCAAAAAGTCAATATTTTGTAATGAAATACACAAAATATGGACAAAAGTAATGGGACACACCTCTTAATCATTGAATTCAAATGTTTCATTCAGACCCATTGTTATACGTGTATAAAATCAAGCACCTAATCATGCAATCAGGTTTACAAACATTTGTGAAAAAAATGGGTCATTCTGAAGAGCTCAGTGAATTCATGTCGGGTACTATCATAAGATACGACGTTTGCAATAAATCACTTTTTGAAATTTCTTTCCTGCTAGATATTCCACAGTCAACTGTAAGTGGTATTATTACAAAGTGGAAGCATTTAGGAACAACAGAAACTCAACCATAAAGTGGCAGATCACAAAGTATCAGAGTGGAATCACTGAGTGCTGATGCACACAGAGCGCAAAAGTCGCCAACGCTGTCAACTCAATAACTGCAGAGTTCCAAGCTTCCTCTGGCATTGACTTTAGGACAAAAACTGTGCACTGGAAGCTTCATAGAATGGGCTCCCATGGCCGAGCAGCTGAACATCACCAAGCATCGGATGGAGATGTGAAAATCACACCGCCACTGGACTCTGAAGCAGTGGAAGTGTGTTCTGTCTGGCAGTCTGATGGACAAGTCTGGGTTTGGCAGATGCCAGGAGATTGTTACTTGCCTGATTGCATTGTGCCAACTGTAAAGTTTGGGGGAGGAGGGATTATGGTGTGGGGTTGTTTTTCAGGGGTTGGGCTTGGCTCCTTAGTTCCAGTGAAAGGAACTCATAATGCTTTGGTATGCCAAGAAATTTTGTACAATTCTATTCTTCCAAGGTTGTGGGAACACTTTGGAAAAGGCCTTTTTCTGTTCCAGTATGACTGTGCCCCAGTGCAGAAGCAAGGTCCATACTGGTTGGGTGAGTTTGGTGTGGAAGAACTTGACTGGCCCCCATAGAGCCCTGACCTCAACCCCATAAAACACCTTTGGGTTGAACTAGAATGAAGATTATAAGCCAGGCCTTCACATCCAACATCAGTGCTTGACCCAACAAATGCTTTTCTGGATGAATGGGCAAAAAATTCTATAGCCACACTCCAAAATCTCATGGAAAGCCTTCCCAGAACAGTGGCAGCTGTTATCGCTGCAAAAAGAGGACCAACTCCATATTGATGCCTATGGATTTAGAATGGGATGTCATAAAAATTCCTGTGTGTGTATTGGCCAGGTGTCCCAATACATTTTACCATATAGTGTATATCAGCACAGTGAACCCACAACATCTATAGTGAAAAATGATAAAGGAATTTATCAATCTTATCTTATCAGTACTTTGCATAAAACGCTAAATCAGAATGGTATCTACCATGAGATATAATAGGTTGCATCTCTTTAATACAAAAACTATGCAGTATATAAAAGAAACAATTTGACTGTATAACCTGTTGTCACGTTTATTAAAAGTTAAATTTCTTACAGTTAATATAATCTCTACAGGATGAAACAAAAGTTCAATTAGGAAATGACACAGAAAAGACAAACTCAATAAACCATAACCATAAACCATAATTTAGACACTTGCATTTGCAATTTAGACTCTTTGCAACTCCAGGGGATACTTTGGGTTAATACTCCCTTTAAGTGTGGGTATTTAATCATTCAGAAGGGCAAAGCAAATGGGTAAGAAGGAGAAAAATACCTCACTGTCTTACAGAATGTGCAAACTGCAAAGTACAAGCAATCGCTTCCTTAAAGGAAGGTATAAACCAAGGATCAGAAGCTTGATCAAATGGATTTAATTTACTGGTCCTAAATGAATCATGTATCCATTTCGATGTCCGGGACCTATCTTCTCCCAGGATGGCCATGGTGCATTTCCGGTGTGTATGTCAGTAGAACAATCATCACCCATAGGTGCAGTAGTGCCTGAAAGCCAAGCATTTAGTTTTAAACACCCTTAAATTGTATGATGCTCAGTAGAAAATGTATGCATCGTCTAGACAAACAGCCACATTCTAAAAGCACTCACCATATAGAGAATTACGAAGACTCTTGCTATTGGGTACCGACGCAAAAATATACCCAATCGAATGCTGGAGGGAGAAGGAGAAAGCATGCTGCTGTGTGTTGCTATAGACTTTATTTTGACCAGTGAAATGGGAAAATAAAATAATAATAATAACAACAATAATGATAATAATAATAATAAACAGACACACACACACGCGTGCAACTTATGTACAAACATACGTACGTAAAGAACATCCAGGCTAGTTAAGTCCTTCACGGAACAGATAATATAGAAAAGCTGACCTGAATGTGTCTATCGTGTTGGCGGCCCTGCGCACTTTGCCATACACGCCAGCACTCGGGCCTTCGGGATCACTAAAGAGGACGGGCACAGTATTCCGCGCCCGCGCACCTGCGCCTGTATGACAAGAGCAAACCACTGACAAGGACTTGGCCAGTGCCATTTTCTCAATGCTCACATACATGTTACAAGTACAAAATTCTACAACAAAATTACTAAATATCAGCATACACTCTACAATTATACTATTTATAGATAAGGATCCATCCATCCAGAACTGCTTGTGCTGGTTATGGGGGCTCTGGAGCTCATCCCAAGCTGGGTTACATCCTGGATGGGATGCCAGCCCATTTCAGAGCATATTTATGCACACACTCACACATAATCATACTCTTTAGGCAAACCGTGAAACACTGATTGGGCTAATTGTCTCGGAACTGCAGGAGGAAATCAACTCAACATGGAAAGAACATACAAACTTCACACACGTGAAGCGGAGGTGGGACTCAAACAAAATTCTCCAAAAGGGTTTTTAACTGAAAACGCTAATTTCCAGCTGTACACACGTCACACATGTTCATGCTTTTAAAAGGTTCCATCTTGTATGACCTTATTCAGTCCACTCACCAGGCTTCTCCATGTTGATACACGGCCCATTGGCTTGACTTCCCTGGATACTCTTCATCTGCTCCTCCAAACGCTCTAACTGAAACACCAGGGAGCTCTTTTCCGTGCCCAGGGCCTCCAGCATGGTCTGCTTCTGAATCAGCGTTTCTGTCAACTGATGGAGGCGACTCTCCAGCTCTGCTTGGCTACTGGTTCCCAGCGTCTTATTGGTCAGCTGATCCATCAAAGAGGGACAAAGAAAGAAGAAAAGAAACTCCGTAGTAAAACAGGCAGCATATAAAGGAAAGGCTTCAATTATTTTACCCCTACTCTTAAACCCATTAAAATGGAAAAATCTCCACAAATAGCAAGTTCTACTGTAACAGAATTAGAATCAGAGGAAAATCTGGCTACAATTCGAAAAGAATTGACTTATTTTGTTTGAAATACCATCAGGCCGCTGCTGTAGTATCCCAACTATCAAATTATACTGCATAATGGATTGCACCCTTCACTAAATGCATGACATTTTGGTAATGGAATTACCGCTGCTGTAGTTGCCCAAATAGGGAGCTTTCAGTTACAATTTTCTGCTATTAAAGTTGCATTATTGAGCTTTTCCGTTTTTTTCCTGTTCCTTTAGTGTGTTATATAGCTTTATGTGCATGTCGACGGTCTGCAGAGTCTCAAGGCCCAGAGTACGCACCAAAGGGAGTAACTCTCACTGCAGAAACCACTCTTCTCTAATCTGCCTGAAACGCCTTGTTCGAATTCCAGCCCTTACTTCCGTGACATGGTTAGGTCACCTTGTAACACAATCCTTATTGCCCGTCTACCTAGAAGGCTTTGTTTGCAGATTGCAAAACAGAGGCGGAACGTGTAGGGTAATCTGACCAATCAGTGCACACTGAGCTCATCGGGGGTGGGGCTTAAAGCTCTAGCAGAGCATTTCAAACAGAGTGAATAGGGTACAATGTGAGAAAAAATAGTGTGCTTTTGGAACACTAAAGCATGTACATTTGTTTTAGCAGACCCCTAAAATAAAATTATGAACAGTGACAATGAGAATAATAGGGCCCCTTTAAGGATATACCTGAACTGGCAAAATGGGGTAACCAGCCTCACCTGGTTCCTGAGTTTCTGGATCTCCTCTTCGCGGTCCTTAATCCGGTTCTGGAGAGTGCTCTTTGTGTGGCGGTTCTCCTCTTCCGCATACTGCAGCTCCTGTGACATACGCACAGGGTATAAGGTCTAATAAGGTCTAAATTATTTCAATAATTTATCATCGTCATCACTGCACTGCACTGCACTACGCTCTCCACCCATCCTCCAGCACTGCTCCTCTGGTCCCACCATCTCTCAAGGCGCCAGGAAAACACGCATCTAGGCTGTTCTCTGTCTTGGCACCTAAGTGGTGGAATGAACTTCCCCTAGATGACCGGATAGCTGAGTCACTGAGTATCATCAAAAGATGACTATAAAAACCTACCACTTTCGGAAATAACTGGATTAGCACTTCCAGTATTATATTCTAATTTTTAAAAATATGTGTGTGTGTATATATCATTTTAATTAAACTGTATTACTTGCCAACATAGTTTTTTAGACTGATGGTATTCTTAGCCTGGATTCTATTGAACCAGTATCAAAATGTATTCATTTATGAAGACTTCAAAGCACTTATGTAAGTCGCTCTGGCTAAGGGCGTCTGCCAAATGCTGTTAATGTAATGTAAATGTAACCATTGCATGAAACATACTGATGTGCAATAAAAACCTTTAATCAGAAAAGCCCCTTCGGACCTGTTTGTAGCGCTCCAGCTCAACATCCACCTCCTGCTTGCCCTGAGTTTGGAGGGCGTGCTGCTCCTGCAACTCCCTCTGCTGTTCCCTCCAGGACTCCGCCTCCGCCAAGGCCTGCATTTCTATATCCTGGGGACATCATTTCAATCACAGGTGGGATCACAAAGAATAAATGCATGAAACGCGACACCAAAGAGACCCGCGTACCTGCATCTCTGTGCGCAGGGCTTGGATCTGGCCCTGCAATCTCTGGATTTCATCCCTTTGCAGCTCTTTCTCGTGCCGTAACTCCTCCAGCTCCAGAGCTCCTGTCCCACCACCCTCCAAGACCTCCAGTCCAGCACCTTCCTTCAAACTGCTTATTAGTTTTTCTTTGGACTAAAATCAGATGAAGAGAAATATATATTTATAAAACTCAGCATCTGCATACCATATACACTGTTTATAGTATTTTCCATACTTGTAAAATTTAGTTCACAATTTTATATACTAGGCTACCCAATTACTTATAATAATATTTCCATCAGTTCCAGAATGTACATTCTTCTTTGTCCATACGTGTCAATTAAATCCCTCATAGTTGCACTGCAGTGCTAGAACCAGTGTCTCTAATAAGTTGGTGGTGTTGCTGTAAGCTGTGTCAGAGAAGAATGTACTTTTTGATATGCTAGATAAAGGAAATGAAAACTAAAAAAAAAAAAGCCCTGCACACAAAATGTCTCCTGAAGGACAAAATACCTGGAGTATTCGCGAGGCCTTGTGCTTGTAGTCCTGCAGCTCCTGCCTGGCCGATGCAGCGGCTGAGCGTGCACTGCGCAGCTGCTGCTGACACTCGTCCACCCTGCGCCGATCGTCCCCCACGCGCCGCTCCGCTGCAGTCACCGTCTCCGCCAGAGTCTGCTTCTCAGCCTCTACTTTCGTTAATCGATCTGCAAATTCGCTCTGAAAAAAAAAAAAAAAAACCCAAGCGGGTTCAGGCAGTCAGGGAGGCCTGCAGTCAGACTGATGTCTCAACTCCCAATTATTCCTCCATGTCTATTACTCGTCAAACGTAGGGGCATAACAGAAAACAAACCCCGAAGTGAGACCAATGTGAAACAAGTATAAAGAGATCGACATTAATGGTTACAGGAAAAATTAGTTTACTTCAAACCTGCAACTGCCGACAGCACTCCTGCTCTCTCTTCAGTGCAGATTCTGCATCCCTTAGCCTTTCTTGTAATGTCTCAAGGGCTTGTGAGTGCATTACACTCCCCTCTGTGTGGTCCTGTAAGATTCTGTAACAACAGAGGTGCACCACAAAACCTTTTGTAGAACGCATGACCAATTCATACTGAATTTGTTTGTATTGCTCTTATAAAATATCATTATATGCGTCTTTCACATTATTCATGACTCGTGATGCTTCCTGGAAAAGCATATAAGGGGAAGGTAGGCCTGCAGAGGGATGAATGATTCTAGTGTCCTAGGGATTCACCTGGACCTCTCACACTGCGCTGCCTCAAGCGCCTTGCTGTGAGACACCATCAGCTGGTCCGCTTCTTCAAGTCGGACTTTCAGTACCGCCAGCTGTCCATCCTTCGCAGATAGGGCTTCCTTAAGGTCATCCACTTGTGACATTAATTCTCTGATAGTGCGGTCTGTGCGTGACTGGTCAGAGTTCCACCTATCTGCATGGGCACGGGCTATGGCCAGCTCTTTGATACAAGTGGAAGGAAACAGATGACAGATTACTTTATGAAGACTGCGTCCTTACCTTAAAGATTACACAATCTCCATCTCTGCATGTACGTCAATGTCATATTTAGGAGAGGATACCTTAAACACACGAAATCCCCTTTTAGCACATACCTTCCTGTGAATCTTTGGCTCGCTGTATGAGCGTAACCATCTCCTGATTAAGTGATGCCACTTCATTCCGCAGCAGCTGATTCTCCAAACGGAGACTAGACATCACCTGTCCCTGCTGCTCCTCAACAGACACTGGATCTTCTGCAGTGGATTCCTGGCGTCCTTCTAGCCCTGAGTCTGAGCTCTCTGGTGTTTCTGTAAGTTTTTTGGGATTTAACTCATTAAAAAAAATCTCCCTACTATATTTACAATGTCTATGAGCCTACCTAAATTTGACCGTAATGGCACCATCCTTAAAGGTACAGTGTGAGCACAGCTGATCATTAAAAAACCAAATAAGCAACCTCTAACCAACCATGCCATTTGACTTAAAGAAAAACAATAAGAAGTATATAAATCCACCAACCAGAAAAATTTGTCTCTAAACACATGAATTTTTAAAAACAAATTATTTGAAATGTAACACATACAATTAATACCACACAAAAGCAAGACCACTACAGAAATACAGCTATACTGTAATGCATGCTGTATTCCATAATTTAATTTTAATACAAAGAAGTGCCATTCTGTGGCCAGGCAACACTCCTTTGTGCTACCTTGGCTGGGGGTCTTGGTTGACCCCTCTTCAGAGATTTTTACACCGTCTGTGCTGGTAGACATGGAACCAAGGCTGGAGCTTCTAAACAAGCCAGTTTTAGAGGGAGGTAAGGAGGGTTCAGATGGACGTGCAGTGTCAGCACTTGAAGCAGCGGATGATCCTTCTGCTATTCCTGCTGCTTCGTGCTGCTCCTTCTTGACATTCCGTTTTCTGTTGGATGTGGGGTCAGAGCTGTTCAGGAAGTCGAACAGGACATCGTCATTCATTTCTGCTTTTTTCGGTCGGACGAAGTTGGAGGAGGCCTTAGTGAAGCCTGGACCACTGCTACCAGCAGGGTCAAAGGAGGCAGAAGATGAATTTGCTGTCCCTGCCAGCAGAGTAGTGTTGGATTTCTTGATGTTGCTGGCAGCTGCAGTAATAAAGGCGGGTGTGTCATGAGAGGTGTGGTAACTTTGCTGCTGCTCTGGGACGGGCGGTTTATATGCAGTACCAAAATGGGCCGAATCTGGGGTGTCATAAAAGGTGGCAGCTCGACTCTGGTGCTTAGTCAGAGCACTGGCTGCCCCCTGATCCACTTTGTTCAGGAAGTCTTCTGCTTTCCCTGCCAGATCAGTCAACCAGGACATTCTGCACAAATCAACAAACGCACATGCGGTTAGAGGCACAATCGAATGCATCACAATAACGGTTTTAAAACATAGTGTTATCGTATTAAAGCTTTATTCATATACTGCCAAAACACCACTTCTCAGCCTTGTTTTTCTAATGTTTATCAATAAATCACGTATGTAATTAAACAAGTCCTTATGCCTCTTCAATAAACAGAATTGTCAATGGTTTCAAACGACAGCATACAGTTAAAGCAGAGGATAAAAAGTGAGAAATATATTTTATGGTGATGATACACTGACGGCGTATGGATCACAAATTGGAGGAACAGGCGAGGAACATAAGTATATCAACGACATAAAACAAGAAAGAAAAAGACCTGCTATGATTGGTTTCCATCTTAATTTTAAACGGTTTCCAAATAGACATAAGATGGGCAGCAGTATATGCAAGACCACAATGCAAACAAGATCGTTTAAGATCACCGGCGACTGCATGCGTAAGTTAATTTAAGCGGAAAGGCCCAGTACACATATTTATTAGTTGTACTGCCATTACAAAAAATTATTTATTCCTAACTACTTCAACATGTTACACAAATGGTACGCTGGTTATACAAAGGTACTGCTTGATCAGCTGTCACGAGCGTTTCTTTTTCGCTAATACACCCATTCAGCGTAAACTTGCATAATCAAAGTGCATGATAAAAGTGTAATTATTATTAATAATATGTTAGTAGGACGAGGCCAGTACTATATCTCCAGACAGTTACAATGATAAGAAATTCAGTGGCCCTCTTGTCGTCCCTTGCTACCCATCTAAATATTTACCTTGCGACAATGGTCGTATAAAGTAGAAAATCGTATGGGAGTCTTTGTCCTTCAAGCGGTGAAAACAAACAGCATCCAGAGTCCGAATTAATTAGCAGTAAGTTTCAGGATTTGCAGTGGCCAGACACTCAACCCGCCTCCATTACGATTAACGTAATATTTTCTTGAAGACGTGGACCAGGAACTACAGAAAGGACCCAAAACAGACTGCCCTCTCAAATGCCTGAACCAGAGGTGGCGACAGTCGTAGCTATCAATCGCTAGCATAACCGCTTTAATGGCAGTCGAGAACTAAACGTGTTTGGCCAAATAATATATGTTACGAATATGCTTGCCATCTTACCCTGACCAGGGTCGCCTGCAGCATGTCCCAGCGCAGCACCGGCAGCGGGCTGCTAGACCATCGAGGGGTACATTGCACACTAAGACACAATCATACTATAATTTAGAAACACCGATTAGCTCATGTATTTGGGATGTGCGAAGAAACACGTGCGACACGGAGAGAACATAGCAATTCCACAAACAGTGTAGGTGGGATTTGAACCCACAACTGAGGAAGAATAATGTCACTGATTATGTGGTGACAATCATTTCTCCTGCATAGGAGAGGTACAGCAGGTTCCGAGGTTGTTGAAACTTTGTTTCAGCCATTTTCTTTTGACAGTTGCAGTATGGCCTGTCTTCCCAGCAGCTTCGATTTCCTGTATTCTCTTAAATGTTTCACAGCCCTGTTACACATACTTAAGGCCAAAAGTATTGCTTTGTTTTTGCTTTTTTTTTTTCTCTAAATAATTTTGTTCAATCTAATATTTTACACTACAACACTATCGTCGGGCTGTTTCATATTTGTTAGGACTGGCTGAGATGACAGATTGCTATGCTTGGCTCTTGGAAAGCAGGGACTGAACTGTAGATCAGTGTTTCTTAACCCAGTCCTTGGGGACCCCCAGACAGTCCACATATTTGCTCCCTTCCAGGTCCCAGCACACCTGAACCAAACAATCCAGCCATCAAATACCGAATGCCTGGTACAGCTATGCTAGCAGTCTGGGGCTCCTCGATGACTAGGTTGAGAAACACTGCTATAGATGGTGTAACTACTCAGACTGTAATCTGCAGCTGTGTATTTAAGGGTTTAATTTTTATACATTGCATTGGCTAGAATGTCTGTGTAGAGCATACAGTAGGTTCAGAATTTCTAGATTACAGAATGATCAGGTAATGAACTCCAGATACCATGTTAATCTCTGGAAATGCCATAAATTGGGATTATGCACAAATGCTACAAGGCCACTTGAATGAAGTCCACTTACTGACCCAACAAAGGGAGGGCTATTGGCATGCACTCCATACAAATTCTCAGTTGGGATTTTCGATGATGATGATGATGATGATGATGATGTCATCTATCTTTCTACATACATTGACCTTTGTAAAGTATATTTGTGTCGTACTGACATGCAGGATAATGGCGTGATTTGAATTCTGGAGCAGTTTGCAGGTAGGTATGTAAAGTCATGCATGTATGCTGCTGATGATTCTGGGTGTTACTATAATTGAGACACATTGAAACAAAATATATGAAACAGTGACTCTTTATTGTGTAGCACCCACTCCAAATTGCATATTTACATGGCATGCCACATCAATACAAGAATTTACTAAGGACACATTCATTAACACACAGCCTTTTCTCACATAAACAATAGGGTAAGAAAAACTAATTAGGCCCTGGAATCTGGAGACAAAAAAAAACCCATTATACATTCCAAAACCACCTTATGAAAAACAAAAATTCCCAGGTAATGAAATTTTTCAAGTTGTTTTGTGTTACGTTATATTCCTTGTCTCTCACCTTGTTCCCTTGAAAAGCCTAACTTTTTTTTCCCACCAGCATGTCCCAAGCGAAATAATCATGTATATGTTGGACGGTTTTGACAAGAGCAGGGCTGCCTAGTTACATAATGGAAGGTGGTGCAAAAAATAAGGAAGAAAAAAAAGAAAATAAATAAAAATCCAAAACTGGATGGTAAATACAAATTTTGTTCAATGTCCATGCTAGTAAGGTCTGCAAAGTTTAAATACTCCAAGCCATCCAGATTTAAAAAAAAAAAAAGAAAAGTTCTTTTTACAAATCAGTCCACCAGAGTAATGTCCTTTTCAGAAAAACGAAAAGCCAACCGTAAAACTGGGAGGAGCCAAAGGGGTAAATATATATGTATATTCTCATATGACAAAAACAAATAACAAAAAAATCTAAGTATAATTCTGCACGTAAAGAAAATAATGACTAGACAATTTGCCTCAAAAGGAATCCTTTACAAGAAAAAAAAAAATGTATAACTCCTTCCTGTGGGTTTTGGGATTGAAATACATGCATACATATTCACACACACACACACACACACACACACACACACATTCATTCTCTCTCACACACACACACACACACACACACACACACACACACACACACACACACACACACACACAAGGGGAGAGCCAAAGCTTCAGGTTCCCCGCTATTAACTGACACATGCAAGGAGGTCCGAGGAGGTGCTGAGTCTCAGATAAGGCCTCTCCTCTTCTTGTAGTCCTCCAGGTTGAGTGATCGGCGAGGGGCGCCGTCTTTTACAGGCAAGGCGTTGGAGCTCACAGACAGAGACTTGGCTTCTAAATTTAAACAGCACAGGGGAGAACCATCATGTATGTTCTCTAATTACATTAAGGCAATAAACATTTACTAAAATAATGAGCAGTCAAATTTTAGCTCGAGTCAAACTCATGTTTTGTTGGAAACCTAAAACATGACAATTTTCAACAACCTTAACCATCAAAAAACAAAAAAAAACAAAATCAATCACACATCTGTCAATATTAAAGTGTTGCAAGTGTGCCCCCACTGCTAAGTGAACATCACTGCAAGATTAAGGATTTCAGCCTACCTGCATTGGGAACCTGAAGGTCAATTTTGACATCAAAGTCGTGTACTTTGAAGAGATCCTCCGACAGGTCACTGGTTGTCTTGGCGATGTCTTTGTCTTTCTGGCCTGGCTGTCCCTGTAAATATACACAGTGGATACGTACTATGGAATACATTTCTCCTTTACTTTGTATGGATGTCTGCCTTCATGCATACAGACTCTGATCACACCGGTGTCTCCCCTACCTGTATATTCTTCTCCACAGTATTGTCTTGTCCTGAACCGGAACCGTACTTTTGATTCAGGTGAGCAAGAATAGCAGCATGGACTGAAGGGTCTCTGGCCTGAAAACGATGCACAGGAAATTTAGTATAAGCGAATATTTACTACCAGGTATGATATCTGGAAAGATAAAAACTGTTCAGATTTTCCTTTTTTGCCCCCACACAAATTTAGAATCAGTATACCAGCACTCAGAACATGGTATTTATGACAGGGTATTTACAAATAACTGAACAAAACATAACTCGTCCTATGCAACAACTTGGATAGAATACATGCAAAAATCCAGCAGCGGCCAAGGAGTCTACAGTTCTCATGTATTAATATCGCAAATCATTCCAGTCCCAAAGAAAACTAACTGGACAAGTTAAATGACTTCAGGTAGTCTTATTTCCCTATGGGGATAAGGAGCCATTATTGTCTTAGCAAAAAAATCAAATATCGAATCCTTACATTGGACACCATGGTTGGTTTGCACTGTCGTCGGGTAAAGGGATCCATTTGTTGGTTCTTGGAGTTCTGCCCTTCTGCCTGATGGGAAAGAGAATCCCAGCTTGCATTCTTGTCACTATTTCCCTTTGAGCAGACGCAAACGCAGGACCATATTCACAAATCTTGTATGAAAGTAAAAATGACCTACCACCAGGGCCTTCTCAGACTCCACAATGTTCCAACTTCGATTCCTCTGATTGATGTAGCTGGTGAAAGCAAAAAAGGGTCCCACAGAAGTCAGTAATACTCAGAGTACTTAGTTTAGGGGAAACCTTTTACAGTCTAACTATTAAGTTATTAGTAAGTCAGTTCTAATTAGGGTGTAACTAATGCCATTAGGGCAGGGAATTCTTAGTTTGGTTAGTCAAGACTTGTTAATACTTGCTGACGGGTTTTAGCCACATTAACCACCAGGGCCAGATTAAGAGAGAAAAATAAACTTGTTTTGCATGAATTTTATTAGCATTTATTTGCTGAAGCCACTTGTGCATTATGCAGCCATACAAATATTTCTCAAGAGTTTGAATACTACGACTATTGGTCTCCTTCATATCAAATTACTTTTTGTACAGACTATAGTGTTCTCAGGCGGGTATTAAGGATAATCCTTCATTATTGAGGCTGGAAAGCTTCCAACTGAATTCATGGTGGGTAATTCACCTGATGGCAGAAATGTTTTTCGTCCTCTGCCGGTCCAGCGCCTCAGCCCGTTCCTCAAGCTCATTAAGCTGGTCCTGAATCTGTTTGACCCGTTCCCCATCTCCACTTTCCTCTGCCATAGCCTGATAGGGCATTAAAAGATATCAATCTCCATGAAACATGAACACACTCAAGGGATTACCGCTCTGCCAACCACTGTAATAAAAGTATACATGTGTCAGGCATTTCGGGTTACAGGTATGTGTTCCGTTTCCTGTCCTCATTTTATTACTAAAGAAACACAATATATGACAAAATCTACTTTTGCATTACGCGTTTAAGTAAAATGACAAATAAAGCCAAACACATTAAAAATGAGGAGGGCTGGTTCAGCAATAGTACCTTTTCTTTAAGAAGCTGAGTTTTCTTCATGGCATAGTTAGGTGGAGCTTTTCGGAAACGGTCCTTCTCTTTCACGATCTGTAAAGTCACGTTCAATGAAATATATGAAGTCAAACCTTGCCTTTAGGAGAACAACAATGACTTCACTGTATTCCAAAAACATAAGGGTGGACTTACGTCTTCTATGTCTTTGTCATTGAATTTGTAGTTGACGGCTTCTTTAATTGCTTGCTCCTTTTTGGTGATTTCGTCTAAAGTCGGAACTTGCATTCCTGCAAGTATCATCTGCAAATAGCCAAAATATTAAAATCAAAACTAGCAATTTGTGGTCATCAGTAAAGGCTGGACACTTGGCAAAATCAGGCAAAATTGTCAAATTTATCCACTACAGCTCACCACCCTACCCCCCCCCCCCCCCCATTCCCAGGTTCCCCTTTTTAACATTCTGCAAGACATAAAGTTCAGCCTCCGAAAAGGACTCACAGCCTCCTTCCACTTCATGAACTCATTGTCCGTGAACTCCTGGTTAGAGACGAACTCTAGCCTGAAAACCCGCGTGTCATTCCCGTGTCTGTGGGAGAAACAGCGAATGTCATCCAGCTTAAAACTTCAGAAGAACATGAAAAGCTTATATGAATGAAATACACTCACCGTAACTGTAAACCTTTGTTTGTTCTAGTTGAGCCCAGCTGATAAACTTTTGCCGTTTCAACAACATCAACAATTTCAGCAACCTTGTCAAAAAAAAGCAAAAAATAACCAAAGATTATAAAAACTGTACCATAATTAAAGTATATATGATCATTGCCATCAAAAGATATTGCATGATGGTTCTCTTGAAAGTAAAATGAAAAGTTGCACGCTGGATGTTCCAACACTGCACTATCCTTTGTAATATCAGTTTTCATATCACTCCACCAACTCCTCACATTTATGATTACGGTCCAGATAGACGCAGTGCTTCCGTTTCGGGTTCTACTTTCCATAGGACCGTAACCACTAACTGTAACCACAAGGCCGGGCTGCTCACCCTGTAGACTGGTTTGCTGCTGCTGTTGCCGATTCCAATCCTGACAAAGCAGCCGGTCACCGTCTTGGCAAAGAAGGGCATGTGGCACCAGCGTTCCAGCTTGTGCCGGGACAAGCGGATCCGGTTCAGCTCATCGGGCAGCGACACGGGCTGTGACTTTGGTGGTGTCTCTTCCTTCCTAAACCACACCAGAAACAGGTTCAACACAATGTAATACATCTGCAAAATGAAATATTTCCTTTATATACGGGACATGAATCTTCTCATTGGCTGAACTAGTCTGCGGTGTGTTGGCGCCTGCCCAGAGCTGGTTCCCACCTGCGCCTGTCGTTCCCAGGGTAGGCTCCGGGCCCCCCCGCGACCCCACTGGGGATTAAGCAGTTACGGTAATGGATGGATGGATGGATGGATGGCTCAACTAGTCAACTAAGCTTCCTATTGATCAGATCTATCCAGGTTTCAGTTAAAATCAGACCTATTCTGCAGGCAGATTTAACACTTAAGTCACAAAAAGCTACACAAAAAAAATTGAGAACTGCATAATACAATTTCTTTTAAATGGATAAATAGCAACCCATAGGTGGAAAAGTGCTTTACTTGTCATATTTTGACCTTCAACACATTCAATTAAAATGTTTTAAGGTTGCTATATTATTCAGATAAAAATATATAAATATAATTCCCAAAACGCTATGCCAGAACGACCCAGCAAAGTATGAAACTTACTCTTCCTCTTCATCATAAGATGAGGATCGAGTGCTACGGTCACTTTTCACGGAGGACTTATCATCATCCTCCTCCTCCTCTTCCTCATCATCAGAGTAGACCTCACTGGTTTTCAGAGGCTGTCGCTTGGCCAGGAGTTCAGCTGTTGAGAGGGAGAAGGTCAAGACGGCACACTGGCTTTGTGTCTTTTAACAGCATTTTATCTGCCAAATGCAGACCACAGAAAACAGTGTTCCTCAAATCCCGGTCCTGGAGGGCCAGTCTGCACCACAGTTTGCAGGTCTCCCTGCTCAAACAAACCTACCTTGGTGAGCTGAATAAGGGGCGTTTCAGCAGGGAAATCTGCAAACTGTGGTGCAGACTGGCCGGAACTGGGCAACCCTTAGATAAAGCGATGTGTTTTTGTCCCTATGATGGAAGGCTGCAAAACACACTGACGCAGGGAAAGTTCACGAACGATACTGGGAAGCTGCAAGTTCCTTTTTTTTTTTTTTGGAGGAGTGAAACGTGCATGAGTCACACTTGCACCTGTTCTGTTCTTCTTTTTCTCTCGCTCCGCTTTCAGCTCCTCCATTGCTTGCGACTTCTTGTCCAGTTTTTCGTCTCTTTTAGACCTCCTCTCCTTATTGTGAGACATGACCTGGACCCATGAAAAAGAAATTACGGTGTAGGTACATCACAGCATTCAACACAAAAGGCGCCTCTGTAAGTGACAGCTTCCCATATGTACAAAAATCTGACCGAATACACACTGGCCTCATTTCCTTTAATAAAGCCCAAAGGAATTGCTGTTGGGAGCAATACTGCACTTGTATGTTACTGTAATACACAAGCATAATGATCTGATTTTACACATAATTCTGTTACTCAGAGGATACTGTGTGTGGAAAAATATTGTCCATTGCTTTCTGTTTGGGTTGATGAATCAGTATGGAATTAAGAATGTCATGATCACCTCATATAAAATTTGTAAATGACTGTAGGTGAAACAAGACAAGACAGATATGAAAGTATCAAGTAGGATTACAATATAATGAAATTCCTGCATGTCTAATGTCCCTTCAAGTGAAGGAAGAACGAAAGAAAGAACGAACGAACGAACGAAAGAACGAACGAAAGAAAGGCAAAATATTTTATATTACAGAGAGAATAGTATGCTAACTGAAAGTATATACTATAAAATATCAATAAAAGCAAATGCATTACAGGACACAGAAATGAGCGTAAAAAATAAATTTAAAAAAATCACAGAAATGACTCCCACAGGGACCAGAGTTCAATGAATATTTCATAGACGCCCGAGAGAGAGACTGCCATACTGACCACCTGAGTGTCCTGGACCTGAGACTGCTTCCTTTTCTCCTGCTCCTCCTCCTGCTTTTTCTTCTTCTCCTCCTTTTCCTTTTTTTTGGCAGTCTTCAGTTTCTTCTTTATTTCAAACCTGACAACAGTCAATGGTGACGGATGTAACCATCAGCGGGATGTGTGTAATTACAGCAGCAGCGGGCAGCGGACAAAAGTCACGATGCCACAATGCCGTAATAAGAATGCCGTAAAATGGACCACAGCTGTCGATAAGGTACGTCAAAATCCTCTGCAACAAGGGAGAAGCTGCCTATATTTATCATTGCAAGGAACGTTTGTACTAGTAAATGTTTATTCACAAGCAAGCTATTAATAAATGCAAAATACTGTAATGAGCCAGCAGGTAACTCATAGATGACTGGAGTCGCAATGAGTAACAAATTCTAAGTTCCTGGATTCAGGTATCGCTAAGCCACATTTAAAGAAATAAAATAAAATAAATAATGCGGTTGCCCTCACCTCCTCTTCAGCACCTCCCTCTTCTCAATTCGGTTGAAGAGCTCCTGCTCCCTTTCCTTCTCAGTCATCTGCTCCAGCCTTGCTCGGTCCTCTTCGTCCCCCATCAGGTCATCGTCGTACCCATCCCGGAACACGTCGTCCTCGGAAGAGGAGTCCGAATCTGAGCTGGAGGACGAGCTGTTGCTCTCTGAATCGGAGACCTCACCTAGCGGCGCAGACAAGCCAGATGGACAAACTTTCATAAATCACAGAGAGGTGCCGGCCGGCCACTAAACTCAGAAAAAGAATGGGTTTTTTGGAAAACCAAACTTACACCTTTAACATAGCTGATGTTACTTCAGCGAATGCCTGCCACTGTCAGCTCACCTTCTTCGGGAGCGGAGCTCTCGGCTGAGCTGTCTCCATCGGAGCTGCCGGAGGAGGCCGCCTTGTTCGTGCGCTTTTTCACGGCTGCCTTCTTCTCGCTTCCCTTCCCGGTCTTTGCCTTCTTCTTGGCCTTGGTACCACCCACAGTCCACTGAGGAAGGAAAAAAGAAAAACGCATACTACCGATAAAAATTAAGAGGGGCGTGGATACACATCTCATCTTCAAGAACTTGCGTTATTCTTGAAACGTAAGATTTAAGTCGAACTTTGTTGACCCCAGGGGAAAATTTTGGCATGTTATATTCAGCAGAGTTGACAAGCAAATACAAAGAAATACTGTTAAAAAGTAATACCACTTAAAACGGCACCTTGCTTTTAGCAGAGGTCTTTAAGTGTCGTCTGCTAATGAACCCAGGACTTTTCTTCCATTCAAAGTGGTACACTCCAGTACCAGGTCATCTGCCATGATCTATTGGCTATTTGGCCTATTTTATTATTTTATTTTTTTTTAATTGACAGACGACTTGCAGGTTAAAAATATCATAATAGGCAATATTTTTCTTTTACTGAAGGCAAATACTTCAAAACAAGGATCTTTACAGTAATTAAGTACACTTTCAATTGTTGTTAGGCTTCTGTTTTAGAGCCATTTGTCAAATAAATTTGAGATTTCGATTTTTTTACTTTAACATTTGGTTTTGAGGGCAATGTCATGAACCGAGAAAGAAAAGTTTGATGGACATAGTGGAGTGAAACGCTTTTATATAGCAGCTGCTGTATTTGACCACTGCAATCCTAATACTTCTGTTTGGAATAAAGAAAAAAATCCTGTATTGAATTGTACAGGGAAGGAAGCCATGTATTTACATTTTGTTTTGACCACACTTTAATTGTCACTTTAGTTTTAAAGATTTTTCATACAATTGGCAACTGACAACAGAACATTAATCACACTTCATTTTAAGTACTGAGTATATAGTGTGTTGCTATTCTGCGTAAAAAAATGAAATATGGTTTTTAGTCCATACCGCCCAGAACCAACATATACAACACTAAGGGTCAAACTTAGCCGATGTTGCTGACTAGCTTTGGTGCTTCTAACTTTGAATATCAAACACATAAATATTAAAATAATAAAAATGAATGCATTGAATGATCAGCCATTTCCAGCAGTGGAGGATGGGGGATTTAATCGACTCATTCCCCAAGTAGGAGGTCTCCGAGATTTAGCCCACAAGAAGGATTTATACGGTCAATAACGTTTTTAATCCATTATTAAATCTGGCCTGTAGATCAAGCTTTCATTTTCCAAGATCAGCAAGTTTTACCGCCATCTCAGGCATTAGCTGGGTATCACTGTTGGCAATATCAAACGAAAATAAATTGGTTATCCCCAAAATTTCCATATCGGTGGACCACTACCTTAACGTCTCTACTAAAAATGGATCTCGAGAAATTTTAGAAAGATTTTTGAAAAACTGAAGAACAATAACACAAGAAAAGATTTTGATTTTTCATATCAAGCAGATTCACTTATCACAAAACCTCCATATAGCCAACAATCCAGGAATAAGACATAATTTTAGCAAAACAAATTCGATCATCCGTGGGTGTTCAGCTAGGCAGGACGGCCACAGTATGAAGTTTACATGATTGTCATACATGCATTCTAAATCGTAAGTGCAGTCATCTAGCCATTAGGTCTATGTAAATGAGGGCATTACCACCAGAGCTGCAAGAAGCCTTTACCAGTGCAATCAAGCGTGTAAATCTGACGGCTACTCCAGGCATACGCAACACATGTTCTCTTAAGAGAAAAGAATTTGAACACAAGTGATCCAACTGTTTAGCACTAAAAATAAACATCGTCATTGTTGACCACTGCATGCGTTTTCCCCCACCAGTTGCAAAGAAGCATTTTCAGGTATAAGCATTCTATGCACTAAAAGCAGATCACAGGACTCTGTGGAGTTCGATTCATTCAGCATCATGAAACAACCTGGCCGAACATGCGACCATTTGCTGAGTGTGTGCAAGTTAAAACTTCACATGGTTGCATCCATGCGAGTGTTTGATAATTAGGACGTTTTGCTCTGGCAAAACATGCGAAATGATCAATTTGGCCGTGGTGTTAAAGTGTTTCCAAAATTAAACGCTTTATAGCTGTTTATTTAAATAAATTAAATTAAATAACAAGAAGAGAAGAAAAAGGAGGAGAGACACCAGTAATGAGAGTTGCTATTAGAGTTAATTTTTAGAATAAAATATTTCGCAAATATCAAATCTTGACTCACTGTCAATCTTTCATCAATATAAAACCTCAGGTATGCAAATTATGACAACTATTCATCAGCAAGCAAGGTCACTGATTAACACCAAAAAAAAGTGCAATAATCATGTACTACCACTGGAAAAGTTAGTCTGGAGACCTGAATTCAGTTTTTCACTCAGACAAAATAGGTTCATATCATTTGACTTAAGTCATAGAATGTATAAAGAAAACCATCAGGTACTAAATATTCCAAAAACTTAGTAATTACGTTTAGCTGAAGTTTACTCTTTCGTAAATTACAATAACTATACTTTATTCATCCTTGGGGAGAAATTGGGTCATTTTCCTGTTTGTCACCTTATGCCTGCAACTCGCATATAATGATGAGAACAAGTTTTGGGTTCAAAATGCAGGGTCAGCTCACATGTAGTGCCCCAAAAGCAATAGGGGTTAGGGTCCTGCTCAAAGGCCCAACAATGGGATTTGAACTGACAAACTTCCAATCTCAGACACATAGTCATGACCCGCAAAGCCACGCTACAGCCCCCAAGGAAGAGCAAATTTAAATTCTCTTAGCAGAGGATCTTTTTGATCCATCAACCTCTAATTTATGGGTCCAGCATGGTTCCACTGCGCCACTCAGCTCTGCTTCAAAACCCTTTATCACACTAATTACATTACAGGTTTAAAGTTAGTTATAAAACAATGCCTTACTTTACACTGTACAGCTACAGTCCAAGCACAGAGGAATCCTAACAATATTGAAAATCAAAAAAATAAAAAATAAAATAAAGCTGCAATAAGGGCACTTCACAGCTATTTTAATGGTCAAGATTCTCAACTTAAAGACGTGTGTAAGAGCAGGTCAGAACTGACAAATGTCACAGCATAACTAACTAGTCCTGAAAGAAAAGGAATGGATCTAGACAGCCAGATTATCCAGTGTGGCCAATAAAGGAATGCTCCAAGTGTAATGACGTTCTTGACAACAGCATATGCGAGTGAAACGCGCACTCAAGCAGAAGAAAACACTTGATCAAAGCAAAACCAGAGATCATTACTACTCACCTGAAAACCTGACTTTAATTTCTAGTTTAACATAACTCAACAGAAAATACCATTACATTATCTGACAAATGGTAAAGTGGCGATCCCCAATACCTCATCATCACTGTCAGAGGTTTCTGAATCAGTAGAAGCTGTTGGCTTGCTTGCTGGCTCCTCCTGTTCTTCAGAGTCCACCCTCTTCCTCTTAGCCAAAGACAGCAATTCCTGATAGAGAGGAAACCATTCTTAAGCTCAATGTAAATGTACTTAAGGTGTTAAAATGTGGCTTCTGTCAAAGGCTTTACTGAAAAAACAAATGTGCACATTTAGCAGTTCAGCAATGTGTATCAAGCCCTGTTCAAAAGCCTCAATGTAAAAAACATAGGATGGGATCACATGAGTTTTAGTAAAACTCACATTTTAATCAATACAATTCATTATCCCAAGAGAAGCCTCGATACAATATAACAAAAAATTTCCTTGACAACTGACTTTTGAAATAAAGTTTTGCATAAAGGACTTGGTATAACATGACAATTCTCATCGTAATTAAAGAGTGAACTTCCATATCAGTGACACTTCCAGCACCACAGACAGACCTAAGACATTAAACGCTTTTGCGTTTCCCATACCAATAAAAAAAAAAAAAACACAGCCTTCTCTGATGTCACCTATTCCCTGATACTTGTTCTAGCCCATGAAACACGTAAATTACTAAAGGGGCGTGTAATTTAAAAGCTAGCACTTTGGCAGTTAGTAATAGTAAAATAAGCTTTTGCTCAAGGTAACTATTTTTGCTCATACTATTTTTAGAAAATCTAGCCCAGTGGTTATCTAAGGCATTGCATACACCAAATTATTTTGCCACTCGCTCACACTTAGATTCATTTTGATAATAATGTAAAATCCTCAGAATATAGGTTCAGTCTAGACTGTCAGTGGTCACACAGCATGTCTGACGGCAACTGCCTGACACTGTGCCCATGCGTGACATTATTAAAACAAAAATATTTGGGTCATTACAAAGTAAACATTATTATTTATTTTTTTTTGTCACAAGTTATTGACACTCCCAGATATCATGTTACAAAGATAATACAATATCCCCAAGTTAAATTTCAGTGATTTGTGAGATGGTCTAACAATGAACCAAATTACAAGTGTATCAAACTAATGTTCAGAAATTTCAGCACTTACACAACACTAATAGGGAAAAATGTATTGCTTTTTAAAGGTAGAAACTGCAAAAAATACTGAATAAAGATATTTTGGTAGTATTTCTCTGGAAAATAAAAACGCATGCTGTGTACAGCGTCATAAAGGCTTTTTACATCATTATTAGGCCAGTAACACAATGTTTATATTTGGATCACAAACATCCTACCTTTATTATTGATTACTTGTAGATCAAAGGCAGGTATTACGGTGTAAGGCATTTAATATGCCACAGCACAACCCAAAACTCAAGTTAGCATTTTAAAATGTACTGCTAAGACAAAAGATTACAGTATTCATTTCAAATCTGTCTGCATCGTTTTATGTGGAACAGGCTACTCACATCAACATCTCTCCACTCAAAACATTTGCATAGTTCTCATTAAATATATAAAGTACATTTTTACAACAAAATATATCTGAATATGCATTATAAATACATAAAGGTAAGTGTTCTGACCAACTTAGCTGTCAACATGATGTCTTACAGTGTCCCATTTAATTCTGAAGGCACGCCCACAAACCCGAGCTAGCTCTGGTAAAAGGGAGCATTAAAAATGTATGCAAGAAATAAAATGTTTAACACGTTCACATAGGCTTATAACGTTTTCCGAAATTTAGTAACATGTCGCATGCGGCGTATAATTTAAGATTTATTTTAAATTTAGTCGTACGTCAGGTTATTCTTATTAGACAGTGACAAACGAAGAGTTTAAGTTTTTTTTTAGACTCAACTCAAGTTAACAGATCATTCTGCGAACACGATGAAATGCCTCTGTTTCATGGTAGAGTAGCTGTTATAGTACGAATACAAAATATGTAGCACCAACAGGTGTAAACAACAAACTGTGGATATACGTCGAAACATACTGGCTATGGTCCAAAGCAATCTGCTGTCATGTTATATGTATACAGATCTGAAACTGTAGCGAGGTGATTAGCAATTAATAACTTGTAATATTAAGACAACCTGCCACAAGAAAAATGGCAGTCATTCCCTGAAGTAATTTTTTACATATATGGAAAGGTAACAATATCAATTTGCAATAAACTTGGCTAGACAGCCACCACAACTGATCGCTTTCAGTTTCAAAAATTAACGAGCAAGCCAAATAGAAAGATCCTCGTAGTTTTTAGCCGTGCTTCTTTTTCCAATTATCAAATTAAAAGCCAGTCAAAGTGCGTAATCGGTCAAAGAATCCGGAACATTTTCAAGCAAACGAGTAGCAGCCAGTTGCGAGGGAACACTGTTAGCAAACAGTCCACCATAAAGTACCACAGCAGCTCTCCACCGAGTAGTAAACACTCCGCTATAATGCGGCAGTTTGCAATCCAAAGACGGTGTATAGTCCCTTATTTTCCAGGGTTAATGAACAACGCTATGACGCGCTACATTTAGTTGATGACCTTTCTTCATAAAACGATAAACACATTAGATTCAACGTCTTTAGCAATTAGCCTACTAACGCCAAATTAAGACGACCAGTTCAACCCGATTAGACAGGCCCGTGGCGCGGGTTTTTTTTCTGAACACTCAAAGCACCTTTATTAACATTAAGTCCAATATAAGATCGATCGTGCTGAAACATTGAACGACTTCTTACCTGATCTAAATTGTCATCACTCGCGCTGTCTTCAGAGTCGGAGTCAATTACGACTCGTCCTTTCCGCTTCTTTACATTCACCATGATTACCTGGGAATACGTTTGGTAAGCACGAGCGAAACAGCGCTAGCCCCACAGCCTTCTACACAAAGACTCTGCGGACTCTCTGAGCATGCGCGACCATTACGTCACTCCGCTTCTTTATTTTTTTCAACATTCTATGTTTTATTGCTTGCAGCAAACAATGTACGAAATATATACTGCTGCCATCTATAGCTCCGAAGGACGAAATGCAAGTGAAATGTGCGCCTGTGTTTATGCAGTACGCTGTATTGTAATAATAGCTAAAAAAATCACCAGGTAAGCAACAATATGTAGACCAAATTCATAAAAAAAAATAATATGGAATGGGTTTGTATTATTTGAAATCATTGGTTGCACAGCTTTATTATTGTTTATATTTCAGTAGCATTAGCTTAGATATACGAGCAATTCAGTAATGGAACTATTCCTCTGTTTAAGCCCTTATACATCAGACCTGCTCTTTTAAATGATAATAGGGTAAAATCTATGGAGTTGAACCCCCCCACGTCCGAACAGAAATGCAATAACACTTAAATATTACAAAATCAATCTGGAATAATAGCATGAACACGCACAACATGTTTTGTTCAAATTTGCAGATATACGTGCAGATATTTTCCGGATTGAAGGATATTTATTTATTTTAAAATCATTTCAGCGATGCTGTCCCCACTTGACAGAAGTATCAGAAGTAGTAAGAAAGAAGTTGCAATTGTTGCTCCAGTTATTTGTTTGCAAAATTAAAAGGCTGTATACTGTAAGCTGACATTCAAATATTTAGGCTTACTGAGAAGACTGCAGCGCCATTGTAATGTTTCAAAAAGCAGTTTTGCGAAATGTGCAGAGCTACTAGGAACTGAAATTCACTTTATAATGTTTCCGCCGGCATGAAATACTTGCGGCGCCAACTTGGATGGTATCCGATGTACGCTGAAGTTCATTTTGAGTAGTAAGGTGACTTGCCTTTCACTTGATTCAGTTCAGTTTGTTGTATGTGAAACTCCTAAGCAGAAACGCATTTTCATTACAACATTACATACAATATTAAGGCGCTGGCTGAGTCATTATCTGTTTATCATCTATTTTGTTGTTAGCTATGTTCATTTAAACAAACGCACGTTATACCGTTAGTCGTATTGGATATCTTGTTCAGATTGTTGACAGGATTGATAATTACAGAATAACCAGGTCGTCTTTGTACGCATGATTTCATTTAGTTTGAGTAGCTACCGATTTAATTAAGCTGGGCAAACGGACACATGACATGCAAGTACAATACGTTTAGGAATTTATTCATCTAAATAATTATATTCAGGAGAAAAACGCATGGCATCGATTTTGGCCAGGACGCTAAAAAATTATAATGGCAAGTGTTTTCTTGCACACTCGTTGCTTTCTTGCCCCGTGATATGTGGTAGTCGGACATCGTTTTACGGGGAGTACAGAAGGGCTGGTCAGCCCCGGGACAACTCTCCACCATGGAAGAAGATCCGTTTCAGTTTCGCCAAAGGTGTGGAGGGGGTGCAGAAGCATTTTGGGCTATTGAAGGAGGAGATATTGGGCCGCTGGGTGGGACCACAAGGACGGCCACTGAAGGAGCACATGCTAGAACAGACCAGAGTTCAGTGGGATTTCCGGGGCCCTGACAGTCTCAAACAGTGGATTGTCTCGTCAGACCAAGAAATTGGAGGGCGGAGTGAGGTGTACCTGGAACTGAGCAAAAACATCAGCACCTGTCTGGTGCATGGTACACTGTGTTCCACTCCCCCGCGGGATGGAGAGACACGGTACAGCGGATATTGCACATTGTGCTCCAGACGGCTCCTGGTAAGTTAAAGGAAAATAAAATACCTCTCAAATTCTCGTTTTGGTGAGAATTTAATTTAGAATATTTTATTCTGTAGAGTTCATTTGACAGGAAGAAGCATATTGACTGGACAAGTTTTAACACTTTGCATCTTCGTATTCGTGGCGATGGACGACCGTGGATGATAAATATTGCGACAGAGACTTACTTCTCACACCAGAAGAATGATATGTACAACTACTTTTTGTATACAAGGGGTGGACCATACTGGCAAGATGTTAAGGTACAAAGAGTTTTTGTCATCTTTTTTGGGGGGGTGGTACTTTTACTTTTAGCCAGTAATATAGACCTAAAGGAATAATAAAAAATTGCATTTTCAATTCAATGCATTTTAGTTCTATTGAGAGATATATAGAATCCTGTATAATGTTTAAGCTTAGTGAAGCTTAACAATGAGTTAGTGAAGCACATTACACTATATTTTTGTGGTTTATTTGCTTGGTATCACTTTTATCCTGCACGTAAGACTGTTTTGGATAAAATAGAGTTTAAGGATCAGTTTGAGAATACAAACATTTGCCCATAAAGCTACTTACCCAGTACAGGTTCCATTCTTACCATTAACCTGGTATAGAGCACAAGGGGGGGGACAATCCATACACAATGCCAGTTTATCACAGGACATACAACCAGATGACATGTTTTTGTAGAGAAAAACACCATTGATACCAGAAGATAAGAACACACATATACCTGCGGGCTGACAAACCCCAGCCTTCAGAGCTAACCAGTTTTAAATATCCTAATCTACAAATTCTTCTTGGAGAAAAATAAAATACTTTATTGATCCCTGTGGGGAAATTCTCATTACACCTCCCCCAACTTGCTCTCTAGGTGAGAGTAAGCTGGCTGTGAGGGGCAGCCGCCCGTAGCAGCACCCAGGCAGCTGGGGATTAAGGAACCACAGCTGTGATGAGGCTGGACTCAAATGGGCACTGAGGCCAAGTCACACTGAACACATTGTGTTATCAGTCAATGAGATTCCACAACTTTGTAAAATTATCTGTTTCAGATTCCATTTTCAAAATTTTTCCTTTCCAGTCGAGGGAGAATACAAGATAATCAGCACCCTATATGGCTGGACAAGGTTGGTATCAATTTTAGCCACAATCGGGTCAAGCTGGACAGCACATTAAATTAGAACAAGAATTTTATTAATGAAGTACAGAGAGTACAATATGTTTGCGTTATCCATCTTTCTTCATTTTTATTTCTTCTCTTTTTTTTGCTTTCTTAGGTGAACACAATTGCATTCACCCTGGCTGATAAAGCAGATGGCCCATTTCAACTGGAAATTGATTTCATTGGCGTTTGCAATGACCGAGCCCACACAGAGGACTTTGCCTATGAATTGTACAAAAGGAACCCAGAGGTTTAAGACACTAAGTTGGCTGGCTTTAGACATGAGAGTACAACGAACCGATGTGGTTTTAACCTCTGTTACAGTTGATATAAAATACAGCAAAGAACATTTTGTGCAGAGATGCACAAATAAACATGCAATTGCAAATTGACTTGGCTTATAAAAACTATGCAACTACGATAAAAAAGTAACAGGTGCAAAGGATACATAAACAAATCTACACAAAGTCATATGTGGTACATATACAAAGAAACTTCTTGGAATTGAGACTCCTAGGTCAAGACAAGGCCTCTCCTTGCACCAAGGACTTTCTCCTTCTTCTGCTTCCTGTCCTCCATTTGTTTTGTGCGACGGTCCTCCCTTAAGATCAAAATGCATGGAGAAGTACATCTTAACTGTAATCATAAGACTTTCATTTCAGACATCAGAACCCTTTAAAGCAGTGTTTCCCAACTCAGTCCTCGGGGACCCCCCCCAGACAGCCCACATTTTTGTCCCACGGAGCTGGGAAGGAGTAAAAATGTGGTGTCTGGGAGTCTGAGGGACTGGGTTGCAAAATACTGCTTTACGGTATAACAGAAAATAGAGAGATCGAAAGGGGGATACTGATGTTCTTAAAGCTAAATCTTGAACAAAGCATAGCTGACGATTACAAAATTGTCACTCATATCATATAAGCATAGGCAAGAATGTAAATGCTTAAAAATATATGAATGCAATTGAGGTAGGAATTAGCGCAATTCTAAAGAGGCAATAAAAACACAACTCAAATTACTACACATTTTATTAGACACATACCACATAATCAAGTCAGCTTAGTAGGAGATGATATGTTAAAAGCAGAGCACTTAGCATTATTCAGCTGTGAAAACAAACTTTAAATTTTATAAATGATTTCCATCAAAATATCAGGGAGGTTCAGTCTGATATATTCCAAGCCAAACCATACAAGGTATGTTATACTTATTTTTATATTAAGCCCAGTACACAATTTTGGGAGATTTAAGGACACAGACTTAAGTTACTGGAAATATGGTAGTAATGCATACTCACCTTGTTTGTACCTGGTGCTGCTTATACTTCTTCTGATGTGACTGAGTTGACTGAGACCTGTTTAGGGCTGTGTTCTCCTGAGTCATCCCAAATGGCTTCAGCTTTCCTAAAAATACGTATCGAATAGCTGAAGTATGCAGTACAGCACGAACGATAGCCATCCATTTATAATATTGCAGAAATATGATCTCACCTTTGTGTGGTTCATAGGAAAGGGGCCGGGAGAGACTAGCCTTCAGATCAAATGTATTCTTCTTATTCGTGCCAGGAGTAGTGGAAGTGCTTGTATTTCCAGTAAAAACAAAAGCAGTCCCTTAAAAAAAAAAATAAAAAATTACAGAACCCCCCCGGCCAGTTACATAAGTCTTATTAGGTTCCTACTTTAACAGCCATTGTGTAGCTGCCTGCTCCAATACTGCTTACACTTATACCGTGACATTCACTGGAAGCACTGCTTAGCCACTCGGTGCCACTTCCCGTATAAAGAGTTTATGAATGGTTTATAATCTGGTTATTAATTAGGTTGTACCACTTTATAAATTACTAGACAATTTTAAACAGGTTACAACAGTTCTTTTTTTTATTAATGAGTTACTACCATTCACAAGTGGCAAAGGGAACCTCATTGTAGAGCGGGACCCCGCACTCAGATCTAGCCGACTGACTGTATGAATGTTTGCAATGTGCCGTTTGCCTCACTTGTATGTTACTTTGGACAAAAGTGTCTAAAACCATAATTTTATATAGGCTTTTTTTGGTTTGAGTATTACTGTTACATGTTCCAAGGAACACAAATTCTAATGCCATAGTTGCTATTTCTACCTCCAAAGAATTACCTGGCGTCTTGATAATGCTGGTATTCAGTGCAGGCTTCGTTTCAGGCTTTATCCGTGAAACAGGCCGAGGAGTCAAATTAGAGTCCCCAAACGGAGACATGCGTGCTGGCGTCTTCACCAAGGAACGCTTATGCTCGTTGTCCAGGGTCGTCTGTGAAAATCTGCGGAACAACCAAACATGGTTTCAGTGGTTAAACTAAGCACAGTCAGAGCATTACCATTTCAAAATAAAATGAGGCGAACATGGCACAAATTAAAGTGGAAACTTTGCAGACCATTTCCACTATCAAGGCAGTCTAACCTTGATCGAAGTTTAATTGCACTATTTAACGAAGAGCTCACACGCCTCTTAGCATGGTATCTTACAAGCTGCCAAAAAGCAAAACTGCCAGGCATGTAAAATGTTAATGAATCGACGACTACACAATTTTCTGTGATCGGTTTTCCTCATGGTAGAAATTAGTTTTGTAGATGTTATTGAGTTTACTAATAAGGACAAGGATTACTAACCTGACACTGATCTTTCGTGCGGACATGACAGTGGGTACGAAGACGCCATTATCCTTCGGGGCAGGCTTGCTCGCAGAAGGCTGAGTAAGCCGGCGGGTTTCAGACTTAGGTCTTTTCCCCTTAGTCACTGGACTGAACAGGGAAACACGGGTTGCTGCTGGTTTCTGGAGAACACACAAACGTGGACTACAGTTAGTTAATACTTTCGTTAGACATTTTCACATTGTCTTCACAGTCCATAACAGAATGCAGTTCTCTGGACATTTATTAATACACCTGTTAAATGTGCGATGTACTAACCATAATTCCTTTATCTGCTGATTTTGGAATAGTCTTCTCAGAGATCATCTGGGAGGGAGAAAGAATATATATGGATAATTGACATCATAACAATGATCATGCCATTAGGAAGCCTGAAGGCCTAGATAGAAAACAAAGACATTCTGCAGGAGTGCAGACTACATAGTCACCAGGATTCAATACTGACTACACGGCTACCAATAATAGTTAAAATTTACATGAACAGGCTCAGAAGTCAAGAACGATTTACCTTTAATTCCTTTACAGAAGTCTTATATACCTCTATTTGCTTGGCTTTTCTTTGGACATAGGAGTCAATGGATTCCATCTTGTTAAAATGTGCTTCATGGAGTTTCTTGAAGTCTTAAACAGACAATAATACAACTTAAGTAGATTTATGCACTAGTGAAAAATTCCATAGCATCTTTGATGTAGAGACTGAGCACTTTGTACATCTGTGCTGTCATTTTCTTACTAGGTGTGGTCGGCTTGAGTGCAGGTCTGCATTGTTTCTTCAGGAGTCCTTCGTGGCGTGGGATTTTACCAGGTCTCACGTTTTTACCTTCCCCTAAGGAAAAAGTCACATGGTGACACCGAAATTAAGATGTTTTGGATGCTGTATCAAAATGAGATTAAAACAAACCAAAAATATCAAATGTCATTTAAGATGTCAAAAGCACTTACACAATGCTTAACCTAATCCATAGAAAATGGAAAACAAAGATTTGTAAATCCCATCAATAGTGTTGCATACTACCTCTGAAAGCAGTGTCTGCTTATTCATTGATGTATTCTGTGGTAGTTTTATGTGGAAATAACAGAGACATTGTTTCACAGTACATCTTGTGTCCTGGATACAAAGCCTCACTACATTAATATCTCTCTCTCACACACACACCAACCTTTCCCAGCTTCTAAGCCATTCTTTGCAGAAGCAGTTTCAGACTGCATGTCTCTTTCCCCCACTGATACTGTAGCAGTTGTAGGTATTTCAGGCTGCACTTCAGAAAGCCTCCTCTTCTTGAAGCTCGGTTCATCCATTTTTTCATCCATCTATTAAACAGTCAATTAACATGTATACCATGTTTGTGTAGAAAGCTTGCCAGTAGATAGAAGGTTCACAAATTGAGCATACACATACGAATCCAGTAAAAACACAAGAAACTGATTTGAATTCAACTTGTGTATTTCTCATTACTACCTGATCCAGATTTCCTGCCAAGATCAAGGCACTTTCAGCTCCATCGTCTTTTTCATTTGCTTGCTTATTCTTAGATTTTTTGCCTCTGCCACGATGCTTCGTGACGAACGCACCGCTGTCAGTGGACGGCGGAACATCGCTTGGCTCGTCAAGCTGAGAATTATCGGCACTAAGTGTATTTCCCTATAACAGAAAACGATCAGCATTTATTTAAATGTAAGAAGGGAAAATGTTAAAATGTGCTTGAAATTAACCACAATTCGCTTTTAGAACAAGGCTGGACTATTCATCTTCTGTAATGCCGTTTCATCGATCTAAACATGAGACTGGGAAGGTGGCGTACGGCTGTCAGGTGAGTACACAAACATAGACATATTTCTCATGTGAGTAGCCGATCTGAAGGGTTGCCACCTCGAATACGGCGGCAGGCGGAGTAATGATGCAAAAAACAGGCTATTAGTGTTTCTCCAAGTTGCAAACATTAAATCACGATGGCTGAAAGACAGACAGCAGTAAGCTAAGTAAGTGTGTTTGGTATGGGAGGATCTTGAAATTAGAATTAACTTCATTGATCCCAGGGGGGAAATTCTTATAGTAAAAGTCAATTACGGAAATTAATTCTATTAATTTAAGTACACAAATATATGAAAAAAATCTGCCATTTAATGTTACCACAATTTAAACGTTAGAGTCAAAAGGTGAATTGGTAAAAATCAAACAATAGGCACAAAGAAAGCAGATGTTATAAAATATCAGACAGTTGTTTACTTACACATTCTACATGATATTCCTGTTCTTGATAATATCGGTTCAGCGCTTTCAACAATTTATCAGCCTTAGTGGGGAAAAAGAAAAACAGTTCTAAAATCCACAAACCAAACATTAATGACATAGATTAATTTAAAGATAACACCGCTGTAAATAAGCAACCTACGAATTTAAATGGTAAACCATTTCACTGGAAAAGGCTTCATCTAGATCGCTGAGAAGTCCTATCAGAAGTCGTATTCGCTGCACAAATCCATATATAACATACCTTCATATTTGCTTTGAGACCAACATCTTTAGCCAGTTTCTGCAAATCTGCATACTTGAGCGAGCTCAAATCCATATTATATTCCAAATGTTGTGAAATTAGTAACAACAACTCGAAGGAGGGCAATAATTCACGTATATCTTCTAAGTTCGTTTTCCACATCGGTTGAAATCATACAGGCGGTTTTTCATTACACGTTTCAAATTTGTGATCCAAGCCTTTTGATTTGTGGACTCACCTCTGACGTGTTCGCATTCTGGCCAATCGGTGGTCTGTATCAGGGTTTGTTTTCAATCGTACTAAACGCTCTGAGCTGCTATTGGCTTAGCCAATAAGCTTAAGAAATTGTAAATGTTACGCTGCATGAGGGTCTGGTTTAAGAGCAAGGCTGGATTGTTGGGCTGGTTGATTTATTTAAGTATCGACGGAAGGATGCTAAAACACTACAGAAGAGAAATAAGGAATAGTTCTCCGAGTTTCATGCATAAATATGGACTGAAGAGCGATGAGGAGACGACGGACTGTAGTGAACTGTTGACAAGCATCATTAGTAACGTGGAACCTGAAGCAGATCACCGAAACGCCGTGGTTCTGCACTGTGGGGCGTGCTACACAGTTCTGAGTGATACATTTGAAGTTTGTGGCGAATACAAGAAGCTGAATTCCATTATATGTGCTCGTGAGTAGCGCGCTTTACATGTTATCAAAATGACAGCTGCCACGTGCAATAAATGTTCTAAGTGATTATATTCTATTACTGATGTCCGGTTTCTTACTAAGGTAACCATTAATAGTGGGTCGAATTTTATGGTTTTAATGAATGCAACAACTAAAGAATGTACCGTAGTAGTATTCTCAGAATTTAAATACTTCGTCATGCTGTTTAATTACAAACTGAGGTTCTGGGTTCTTTTCCTGTGTAGTGCAGTGTACAATGAAATACTTAAAAAGAGTATAACTCGGAGGTACAACAGCCGACAAAAAAAGGAAACTAGCACGAATGCAGATCGACATTTAGCATTTACACGTGTAGAGGCGATGCACGATTCCTGGGATGGGAAGGTCGCCGTTTCCTATCAGGTCGGCAGAGTAGTTGCATCAGTGACTGAGTGAGCTGTTGAGTAGGACAGAGATTATTAATGCGCTGGGTGAATGGCTGACCCTTTGACTCCATGGTTCATTTTCTCCTGTATATGTCCACGTCTAATAGGGGAGCAAAAACTGGGTATTCGAGAAATAAAGAATTCTTGTGTATCTGTATCGTGACCATCAGGTAGATGTTCATTGGGCGTAGCGCCTAAAGAATGAAACGTCAGCGCTTTAATTGTACCATTAATTGGTGCGCGAATAGCTTTTGTCGTATAGAATAATTGCCTAATTTGTTAATTATGCATAGGAGACTATCAAGATGGTCATCTATAGGCAACAGGCAGCAATACCTTTTCAGCTTACCCACAGTTGTCCATCAGTTTTCCATACCTCTTAATACATGGACCCATTTTTCAGGAAGCACGGGACACAAAAAGAGGAGGGGGGCACGAAACGAAATCCATTCACTTTCAATTCGCTTCTTTATCATTGTCCACGACAGCAAACTGGATCCAGTTTAATTAGAGATTAAGCATTCTAGTTGCTACTCCTACTTTACTTTAATTAATATGTGCCTTAATAAAGTCATTCAGTCTGGTCAGTTATGAAAAAAAATTTGTATTGTTGAAGTCCATGAAACACTTAAATTACAAACTTACGTTCCAGTAACATTTGTCTTGACAGGAGTAACCAAACATGTAACAATTAAGGAAGAGCTGGGGTTTCAAGTGCAAGGACCGTTAACTGGATGGTAAGTGCAATAATGACTACAGGTTAACTTGGAACATATAAACAAAAACAGACAAGAATCATCACATATTCATTACACACTAAATATAATTTACTATTTTTGTATTTACCCCCCACCACTACCACCACCAAGGTGAATTATTGAGATCCTGACAGTTTATAACAATAAGAATTACTGGGGATGGAAATCGGATCAGTCTGTGATGATTGTTATATTCACCGTGGAGACGTTAACTTCCTTATACTTTTTACAGGGTAGCACTGACAGTATGGCATAAAACAGCATTTCTTTTAGTTGAAGTTTGTTAAATGGCTATTTCAGTAAGTTCTTAAAGGGTGTGTGGCAATTGGTAATTCATCATTTTGACCGCAGTGAGATTTAAAACCTGTATCTTAATGTGTGTCCCTCCCTCCAGTACTTACAATGCTCTTCAGTGTTCTGGCTGTTTTCGCTGCGTGGGAATCATCCTAAATTCCACCACAAAACATTTATCTGTACTTCGTAGCCTTTGTCTTTTACAGAAGGAAAACATAAGCTGGTGAGTATTTGTCTTTGTTTTATGCTGCATAGCTGCAAGCCAAACCCATTTTTAATTTATTGATTTCTGTATGTACTGACATTGAGCTCCCTTATGCTCTGCTGACTGTTGTAGTTACAGGTGTGTGCATCTCCTAGTTTCACAGCTGATGAAATTGTAATGTGGCAGACTGCTCCTTGTTTAAAAAAACATGATTCTGGTTATTTACGGCCAATTAACATGGCCTTAATTCCATAGAGAAATAAGCAATTAATGATTCTGGAAAACTAAACAATTGGGACACATTTTCTGACAGGTTTGGCTTCTGTGAATTCTAAGGTTGACTGTCCTTTTGTTTTGGTGGCCAAGTTTGAGACGTCTGAGACAGTTTAGCTTCTTCAAAAATTTGAATGAACTTCATTGATCGCAGAGGAAAATTCTAGTGCAAAAATATTTTAATCTGTTCATGATGTATTAAAAATAGCATAGATGACTAAATGTATTCCCTCCATTTCTTATAGAAATCAATAAAGAAAATGTGCTGATGAATGTGCAGTACAGAAACTAATATGAACTTTAATTACTGGAGTCTCTTGCCTCCACATTCAAGTCCCAAGCCCTAATGACATTTATATGAATGGTCTGTCAAAACGATTCATAATCATAGGAGTGATATATTTGAAATGACAAAATTTCTCCTCTTTTTTTATAGCTACAGTTTTAAAACCAGTAGCGTAATCAAAGCATCTGATGTGAGTTTTGAGCCTGGTACCATCAGAAAGAGTCTTGATAAGGTAAGTTGAGCCTAATTAACTAAATGATTCTAAGTTTTTAAATTTGTCCAGTGGGACTGGAATAATTAATGCACATTAGGGTGGAGTATGTGCAGTAGCATTATAAAAATTAGAGATGGGTAATAAAATAATGTAAAAGCTGGAATAATTGTTACTGTGATGGAGAAGATTCCTTAGTAATCCCTCTTTATCTATGGTTGCCTTCCAGTTAAAACAAGAATTGGATGGAATTTTGGAGCATATGGTTGTTATACAGAGGCAGCTGAAAGGAGCAAAATTCAGCCAAGACACGACAAAAGAACTTTCACTTGACATTGACCATTAGTTTTTGTGTTTTAGTGCTTGGGAAACATTAAATGTAGCAGTTGTGCCCTGAGCAATTAGCCAGTGGCTAGAAAAATACATTACAAACTTTAATTCTGTTTTGGCATGAGTTTTTAGGTGTGATTTACAAGTTGTATATTTATTGAAACAATATCAATAAAGATTTGTGTTTAACCACACAAAAAGAGAAACAGCTGAGCATATTCAAAGAAAAGATTCATTGGTGGACAAGACTTATACATGCTTGTGTCCACATTTACATTATTATTAAGCAGTATGAATACTTTCAGTGATACTTTCAGAAAGGTTTCAATAAATTAGAATAAAGGTTTTTGTATGATAATTTTGCAATCATGTTTCTGGCTGTTTCTGAAGAACATCTAAGTGTACTGTAAATTGATAGAGTGGTATTGTTGATTTATTAGACCATCTTGACAGTCAAGTCTACAGCCTTACATGGCGAGTTCAGAATCACACTTGAAGGGATCGTTGTTGAGTGACTACTAAATGAATAAGGGCAGACCCAAATAATGAACCACCACCATTTTGTGCAATTGGCACCATGCTGCTTTTATTGCTAAAATTACTGGGTGCAGTGTTCGCAGTTTTTACAAAGCCAGAGAGAGTCTCCACAAAACATGCCCTGTGTCTCCCACTGTCATTTCTGAAATGCATAGTTTACTTATTTACAGCCAACATTTTCAGTAGTCATGGTTTCCTGTTACAGCAGTTAGTGTAAAAATCCCATTTGTAATCCATTATTCAAGTGTAACTTTTAGACCCAAAATCACACAATTAATTTGGCCAATTCACTTCCAAAAGGTAAAAAAAAAAAACACATTAGGCATTTTACCAACAATCTTTTAGAATTCTCTTGCATGCACCAAGTACAAAAATTAAATCCTGTAACTGGCAACGTCCTATGAAATTTCAGGAATTGCAAGTGTTCATGAGCCATTTCCTTTTTTTGTAAACATTTTTTGCCATTTTTACATAGTATTGACAAAAGTAGTTCCTCTAATGGAAATTGGCTTAATTTCAGCAGTAACTTTCATTTTAATCAGGGCGTGATTGGTTAATATATTCAGTGGCCAACCATTCTAATTTGATAAGCAGTAACTTGCAATTAGAAGATAAGGATTTAATGAAATTCAGATAATTCTACATGTTTTAATACCTGTTGCACCACTTTTATACTTTCTGACATTTGTGGGGCTATTTCTGTTAATACAGGAATTGCAGTACAAGAATCAGTATATGAATTGCCGATTTTAAATTTGTCATCACGTGGAACCTACAATTAAAAAATTAAGTTGTTATAAAGTGAATTATTGCATGCATTGAAATATATTTGCCTGTTTTTCATGCATTAAGTAAGGAGCCATACCCTTGGACTGTGTAGCATATTTTGTGCATTAATTCTTTTCCTTGTAAGCTATTCTCAACCCTTAGACGATTTAAAAATGATAAACTTCCGCTAAAAGACTGAGTACACACAATAACTGCAATATCACTAATAACATTTTAGTTTGGCTAAAATGAACAAACTGCATAAAAACTGTTTATGCTAGTTGTATTCTAATAGCTATTAATCCTAATTTATTAGGGTGAATATACATTTTTGATTACCTTTACGCAAAATAAGACCGCTATAGACCCTATTGCTTTCAATAACATTAGCTTGCTAAGCACAATTTAGACTACAGCATGCAAGATATATATATATATATATATATAAGGGTTAAAATAATTCCTTGATTCTACAGAATACCATTTGTCTATAACCTCTCGGCCAAGTGCTTTTCTGAAACTCGAATGGTAACCGCCAAGTCTTTCAGATTTTAACATTACAAATCCATCATCAGATACCATACTTTGTTTACACTGTATACTTTGTTTCCCCCTTAACGAAACAAACAACTGGTCAGTGGCATAAATGTTTGAATCCATCGCAGACAAAATCTTGGACTTAACAGCCTTATCATAAGCCTTACCTGGACAATCGGACTAGAACATGGGTCAAAGACAACTCTGACTGGCAAAGGTTAGCACCAGCAGGGGAAGGGTGATTTCTCGGAGCACAGCACCCTTTTTAGATGAGTACATCAAGGTTTTATCCATGGAAGGTGGAGTATATGCCGTGGTCCTGCATCGGTGGGGCTATGAGATGTGAAATGGAGTGCAGGAACCATTCAGGACAGACGAACAGCATGCGCAGACTAGAGGAGCAACGCATGTCCATGCAGGAGAAATGGATGCCTACATACAAGGAGGCCACTCCCCCCTGTTGTTGAGATTGAAGTCTACAACTTTTTAAATATCTACCAGGAGACACCACTTCCCTGGGGCATCCAGACTTTTAAGACACCATCTTACTTTATTAATATTTTTGTTTAACACGTAAGTTAATGTTAATTCAATGTTTTAAAAAAGAAACAGTTCAATAGTTAATATTTTGTTTTAGCATAATTTGGATAGTATTAACTAAGGCAATCCCTTTTTTAAAGGACAATGGAGGGGTACGTTTTCTTGGAAACAGAAAAAAAAAAGTCCTTATAAGGGTTTTTTGTCCTTCAACCTAATTTTGATTAATATACACAAGACGATCTATTTCCGCCCTACAACCATTTCACCATAGCTACAATTAGTCACTACTCAAGAGATCCAACACTAATATCATGCATAAACATTATTGCTTCTAATTATCTATTTTATGGCTTAATCTGCAATAGATATTCTATCAAAACATTCTGCATTCCAGAGTTTGAGGTATTTATCTACATTGCAATATATAAACAGGACTATGGATTTAACATAACTGTACTCTAAATTCTATGCATAACTGTGTGGTATTAATAGTAAACTATTTTAACGATATAACCTACCTTTAGTGAAACATTACCATTCTACTAACACCCGAGATGTATCTCTGAATATATCCTGTTTCATATTCTAAAACTTTCCCCTGTCTATATCAAAGTCAAACATTTAAATGTGTCTTTGGGTGCATATTCATGCCTGTTTTGAAAGGTTTGGGAAATCCATTTTAATCTACAGACTTATCAATTAAAACCCTTGTGTTTAAAATAACTATAAATGAACTTTAAGTCTCGGGACACAACTGTATGAAATATATAGATGCAGAGATGTTGAAGAGATTGCACTTCCTAATACAAACAAAAAAAATTAACATTTAAAATGATATTGTACAATAGAGAATCCAAAGATTGTATTTCTATTAGCAAGACTATCACATTTGTCAAGGTTTAAGAAACTACAGTGTGGAATTCCTCCTTGAAATCTAATCTTAGATGGTCAAGAGAATACACACTGCATCCTGGTTAGTACTTCCCCTTATGCAGAGTAGAATCTCTTTTGTCTCATTTTTTACATTGTGAATAATTGTATGAGTATTTTATTGAGCAAGCATTACTACCTCATGCATGGCCAGTTTTAACACTGGTGCTACGCTCCTGCTAGTAAGCTAATGCACATGGGACTATACATCTTTTAATGGAAGACGTTGGTGATTTTGTTGTTGTCAAACAACTTGTCACTTGTTTCACAATCAAATTTATACATATTTATATTAAAGAAAACATATTGCACATTCCCGTTGTAAAGACAGATTAGGGTGCTTCACGTGGAGCTGGTTCAAAAATGGATTCATGACATATAACAACCACTTAAAAAGTACAAAGCAGCACCTCTCCCTTTCTACTGACAATCGCTTTCAACCCAAGACTTTCAAATCATATCTTAACTAATTAACATTACAATCGTACTACTGAATAAGTGTCGCATATTTAATGCTACACATAGGAATGGAGGTTTATCTGTGGGATACGACTGAATTTAATATCTACGTGGGGGCAACAGCATATTACCTTCTCATATCAATCATGATAAAGGCAAAGTGGTCATGTTATATGAGCTTATTAAAAATATACAAAATTTATATTGAAGATATTTTTCCAGAAAACTTGTCTGCTCTCTTTGAACATGATGTGCTATGTACTATATTTTGCATGATTAAGGCATAGAATTAGTGGTACTGGAGAACATTGACGATATGTTCCCAGTCCCCACCACCAGCCCATGCTGGCTGCTACTTTTCGCCGAAGATAAAATGAATGCATACCTTTTTTTGCAGCCTTAATTTTGTACACCCAACCTTCCACTAAAGGTCTCATCAGGTCAGAAACCTATACCATCACATCCGGAGCACATCTGTCCACCAAGAGAGACGTGATCTTCACAATTGCAGAAGTTGTGAAGCCAAAAATTATGGGGACAGATCCTACAACAGCAAGACTTAGATGGGAAGTACAGCACATACAAACTGTATTTTTTCCTTAAGCTATTATACATGGTTTTGCTGGTTAACATTAGTTTTAACAGAAAGAGAAAGAATTGTGTTATGTGTACTTGTTGAATAGATGGGGGTTGCCATCCCAGACGTGCCTTGCTCATCCCACCAGGATTTATCAGCCATCCTGCCAGTGACAGGACCACATTCTCTGTGCAGGCCTCCCTAGGTCAGCTGGTAAAGGAATAGGCACCTTATTGGGTCATTACATTTTTATTCAACAAATTAGCCAATAGTTTTTGCATCACCATTTTTGAATTTGATTAAATCTGCCATGAGAACCAACACCTACCTTCCAGAGCTCAGAAATGGTTTTTGTTTTTTTAAATAAAAAAAAATAACTAAATAAAAACATCCCTTTCAGAAAGGGAAAGTACATTTTCTTCACTGCAGGTAGCAAAAAAAAATTAGTTCAGGGTGCTTTTTTATGAGCTGTAACTTTATTACTATTACAGCTACACGGCTCAGCTCACTGGAAAGCTCAAAAATCCATTTCTGTGGTATGGATGAAAACTTTTGCATACTTTTCTTTTTTCACAGTCAAAGTTCATCCCACAAACTGTGTTTTTCTCTGCCCTTGGTAACACAGTAAAGGGTGTGGAGGAATAAGTCCAATTTTATGCATGTGAACTACTTGTTTATAATATACTGACCTCTTGCTTGGTCCCATTCATGAGATAAGCACCCGAAAATTGTACAAGTTCTATTTAAAATGCTATATTTGAGCCTAAAAAGGCATATGGGGGGAGAGAGGGGAATTTTAGCATTCTTTACCCAGGTTAAAAAAAAAACCATTCAAATGCTTCGAACTTACAAAGAAAATCACTGTCACTACATGTCATTAAAATCACTGTCATTACACATTAATCTTACTCTCTTGTAATATTTTAATCTTCTTAACAATAATATTCTTTAATCTGTTTATTTCATAAAAATTGCCTAAAGTGTGTAAATTGTTTTTGTTTTTTGGGGGAAGAGGAGATTTCAGGGAATATATCCTTTATCTTGCAAGATTAAGTCCATCCATTTATTATCTACTTCAAGAGATCCAAGCCCAAAGTTTCTTTGATTAGTGACTCTCTTGATCTCTTGACCACCAGATTCTACGCTTTTTTGCAAATCCTCTTTGATAAACTGAAGCTGGATTATCCCAGGCATGATGAGATAAGATAAGATGAGATAAGATAAGGACTTTACTGATCCCACAATGGGGAAGTTTATTTGTTGCAACAGCCTAAAAGTAGAAAATCAGTAGAATACAAACCAAAAGGATACTATAACAAGAAAAAGAAATAAATAAAAATAAAATTATGAAAAAATTTTTTTGCATACAATTACACATATTGCACTTGTGATGTGGGTAGTGGCATAGATGAATGATATTTCCACTGTACAGTTATTGTACAGTGGAAATAAAACAAAGATCAGAGCTGTTGCAACTAGCTGCCACCCCTGCTGTGCCATCATGGGGCTAAATTTATACATCTTGAGCACCATCTCACTAAAATAGCTTATTTTTTAGATGGTTGGCAGCACAATATAAAAACAGGAAAAACTTTATAAACTTAAGTCACCATGAACGGGACTTCGGGATAAAACTAAAGTGGCATTACCCATGGTAACTTTCCAGCTAAATGGGACAACCAGTACCTCCCCAACAGAAAGTATTTTTTTATTTAAGATTTCCACTCGCATTGCTGAGCCATGTAGCCGTAACACTGTTAAAAAAACACTTACAGCTCATAAGAAAATGCTTTGAATTCTGGTTGCAATTCACATCTCCACGTGGCAGATCCAAAGAAAAATTAACACTAGGGTAGCAAAATTCTGGAAATTTTCCCATTAATTCCTATACAGTCCTGTTAATTCACCTTGGAAGTTTCCACCTTGGAATATTTCCAAAATTACCCAGCTTAATGTCCCATGGAAAGTTTCCAGAAATTTTCTGCCACTAGCTAACACATAGTAAAGCTGCAAAACATTAAGCATTACATATATTATTCTGCCTTTTCTATTAGAAAATAATTAATATGAATATTGACTGATAATTACATTTAAAATACATTCATACTACATTTGAAACTGACCTCATCTGGTTTCTTCCTGGTCATTGCCTCTAATATTCAGTTGATTAACTTGTTTTCCATGTTGAGACCATCTTGTTTTGGTGCCACACCAGCAAGAATAGTAAATTCTAAAAAAAAAGAACACACTCCAGTTACAGAGAAATACATCATGTATCCAAAATCTTTTTTTATTATTATTTTATATCAGAAGCTATCGCAATTCACATAAGCAACTGACAATGACATCCATCTGTTTTCCACAGCTGCTTATACTGTGCGTGCATGCAGTCATCCTGGATACCCAGCGGTAAAAGACACCATAGACAAGATTCCAGTCCATAACAGGGAACATACACACAGACACAAAATCACAGGCTATGGGCAATTAACAAATATTAATTCCACTAAACTGTATTTAGACTGCGCCAGGACAATGAAGGATACCGGCGCAAAGGTGACGGGGGGAACATGCAAACTCTCCGTGCAGAGCCGGGGGCGGGATAAGCCCACAGCCCCGGAGCTGTAACGCTACAGCGCCGCATGAGAGGAAGGAAACGTGTTATTATATTTTAAAAAATCGAGCAATACATGACTACATTACAGTAATGTCATCAAACAAAACCGAAATGATCATATACTGCACAGGGTACCCATTTAAATGACGTTTGTATGCAACCCCTGCGTTTGTTGCAGTCATAAATGAGAAACTATCAAATTAAACAAGACGTTACCTACCTCAGATTAAGAGAATGTCATTTAATTGTTCTTTATGTCAGAATTTTATTTTTTTTACGGCAGTTATACTAACGAATAACGGGCAAAAGCTTTAGAAATTACGAAATAAGTACTCTAAGTACACAAAGGACGGTTAATTTTTCGCAGTTACTGGGGCGCCGGAATAACAGGCAGTGCTGGCATTCTGATGCGCATCACGTGACCCGCACGGAACTTACGCGCCCGCTCGTAAACAATGCAAGAGGGCTGCATGCATCATAACGTGCCCCACGGTGGCAGATAAATAAAACACCACAAACAGTAACCGCACTGTCCAGATCCTCTTACCAAACGTTTTCGCCACGGCGCGCACGTCCACAGAAACCGATTAGGCCTATAATTATGGTCTCTCGTTATGGTCTTGGCCTTTTCACCCCTTTTTCGCTTGCAATTTTAAACCTTCTCCTCGTTACTCCATTTGCTCCGGCGTGTTACATCCTTCTCTACGCCATTTTACGCCCGCATTGTGCTCAGGAAGAGCACTATCACCACTCTGTATGGGAACCTATGGACGTTTCCCAAGTATTCATTGCGCCTCGGAGCCATCACTCACCACTTAATGCCCGCCCCGAACTCTATCGTATTTTGTGCGTTGCATGCGGTCACGGGTAAGTACTGTACCTCACACACTGTTAAATCATCATTTATGAAATGCCATGAGAGCTCAAATAACCTGTACGACCTGTACTGTACAACTTTTCTTATGAATCACTTACTCCTAGTCGATTCTTTTTAAAAAATTGATGCATGGTTTATACCAAATCTCCTACAAACGTTGTTCCCAAAATTAAAATCGACAATATTCATGCTGAAAATGCGCCTTGAATTCCAATAAAAACAGCTACTACCGAAGGTTATAGTCTAGTGTGTTCATATTTTACTGCTTGAAAATAATAGGTCAACATTTTAATGACAAACTCAGTGAAGAAACAACATACATATTGATGAAGGGGAAAGAGATGATGTTCTGTAGAACATAAAATAGCCCGCGTCCGCACACACACACCTCTACAGATACCTAAATTAGTACAAATGACAAAACAGGAAAACCAGGTTATAACAAGGATGGCACTTTTAATTAAATCCAATCCATACATATTTCAATCACTTTTGCTGCACATCTGATCTTTTTATTTTGAGGCTTATTGTTATAGTTCATAATCACATTCTGAACTAAAAATACAAAATTATTCACAAAATCAGAACAGTGCAGATAGATCATATTAAACGATTATATTCATCATCTACTTTGTAGGCAATCAGATCACTTTATAACTAGATGATATTTTTGCAACCTAATATACAGGAAAAAAAACCCACACCTCAAATGAATGTAATTGGAAGTAATAACATCTGATTGGAGAATATATAGTGATTGATTGAAAATTGGAATTTCACTTAGGTGAAACAAAAAAATCATTTAATTTGAGATCTTGTTTCTATGTTTGCAATAAACGTATAGCAAGAATGATGTGATCAGAATGATAGAGCAAGACTGTTTTGTCTGGCTTTGGAATGCAACCATAAAGTGAGCTATTTAAAAAAAAAAACAATTTTCCATCCATACGTCCATCCATCCACCCAGCCACCCATTCATCCATCCATCCAATTATCCAGTACAGGGTTGCAGGAAAACAAGAATTATACTATTCATACTATTTTTTATAAGTCAATTTAAATAGACTATTTCAGTCATCGACTTCAGGTGTCATGTCTCTGTAAATATCATCAATAATCCACCTGTCACATGTGACTTTATATGAACACAATTCTTGAAATTCATGGGCAAACCACAATGGCAAGATATTTAACATTCATATTTAGATCTGAAATGTATTTGCAGTTTCCCTTTTTGGGGAAATGCAGGTATGACAACGCAAATCATATAAAGGCACACGACCCCTCCCTTCCGTTTCAGAGTAGTACGAGGCTGACTCACCATCAACAAGCACAAATTATAACTTGACATTGACCATCATTTTCTTGGTACCAAAGTGAGACTGGTGAGCTCTACTAGTCTAAGGACTTTGAAAATGGGGGACTGGTTTTGCTATAATTATAGACTGTAGGAAGCAAATTCCTCTAGTGCAGGAAGCGGATGCTCATCTTCTGCTCTACGTCGACCTTCTCCAAAACCTGAGAAATGCAGAAACACTGTCAATCTACAAGAGATATTGCTACAACATAACGGTGGTCCAAGCATGCACCCATCTACACATACACAAAAAAAAATTAAAAATCATACTTCAAATCTAAGTATTCAGTACAGTAAAATACTCGCAGCACCTGCAAAAAATGGCTGACTGCTGACTGACTCAAGTAGTGTACAAGTTTAACAACTGCTCCGATTAAAAGCTGTAATTGTTCTGTAAAATTTGATTGTGACTGGGAGAGAAGAAAACAAGTGAAACAGTTACATGATGTGTAAGAAGGTACCTTGACTGAGAACTGCTGTTTTTTACCATGTTATCCGGCCAGTTGATGCTGGTCATGAACCATGAGCGGTGTGCTGTTCCTCCAATCTGTGCTGGCTCTCATAAACTAAACTAGGATGGAGAGGACCCGAGTATCCTATATCGCATCAGTAAACATCAGAAGGTCCTGACCAACCTTGATAAACTCATTGAATGAGATGGAGTTGTCCCCATTTTGATCAGCCTCTTGTATGGTCCGGTCTGCAATACTGCCCAATTGCTCATCTGAGATGTTAACACCAACCATCATTCTCAACACCTGAAGGAAACGGAAGATAAAGGTCTCAAAAACAACACAGAACAATCAAAACACATGGTGCCAAGAATTACACATCCTCACAGTTGAAAGTGGATTTTAAAAAGTAAGAACATAGATTTATGCAATGGTAATTTAAAAAGTTCTATTTTTAAAATATGGATTGAGATCTGAGATAATATTCAAAGATGTCTCCCATGTATGCAAATTACTAAAACAAAAATAATTCTTCAGCACAAATATCATATGCTGTATATAATGAGATTTAAAACAAAGTCATTTAATAATCAACAGTCTATTAATAAACAATCATACAATATACTACTTTAAGATTCGTCAGTAATATGGAGGTAAAAGGGAAAAAGGGAGTGGGACAAGACTTTTTTGCTTTGTATGACTGTGTCTTAGGGCGACTGTTGAACAAAAAAAATATAATTGCATAAGCACTTTGAGTGGCATGATGAGGGACAGAGGATGTAGTAAAACTTAACTTTAGTATAGGTTTCACAAAGAAATTCTTAGTCTTTTGGTACATCACCAGCAGATCATTATTAACATTCGGACATTGAAAAAGTTGTTAGAAATTGCGTCACTCCGAAGAAATATTTCGCAAACTTAGCGTGCCTGTTCACTGATCCCAGAAGAATCTGGGCTGATGTGAGGGATGATGGAGATTCCGCCCTCAATCCATGACACTAAAATCTCTTTAGCTGTATTCTCAAAAGTTATTCTCGACGTCGTATAATTTATTCTCTAATTATTACGACTTTATTCTCGAATGATTAATTCTTGAAATCTTATACTTTTATTTAACAGAGAACGTAAAATGCCATAAAAATTTTGAACAAATGGTTTTAAAAAAATAATAAAAATAACTGGGGTACTAATGCTTTAAGTTTAAGTTTAGACAGGTCTGCATGCATATAAACACACACATACATATGCAAGTACACACTTCAATAAAATGCTGTGTGTATACAACACAAACTAATCTGGCCGTATTACATTGTTGGATGAGGAAGAAAACATTTTTCAGTAAAGCTTCCCTTTAAAAACAGATTAATAGTCCTCCCACCACCACCACCCACCCCACCCCACGCACACACACACACACACCTTTCGAGAACAGGGAGCTCAGCATGCTTTTCAGTTTCCTTAAATCTAACTCCATAATATTTTTACCTAACAAGGACACTTTTTCTTTGAAGGCAAATATACCTAAATTCCTTTTCACTGAGACTGTGGAGATTTAGGAATGTCAAGATTCAGGCAAAAAAAAAAGCTTAGGTTTCTCAGCTGACAAAAAAGCCACTTTAATGCCACTTATAGCTAGACCAGGGGACATATTACACTGTAGCACAAATAAATTGAAACATACCCAGAAACACCTTCCCCTACTCCTAGCTAACGGGGTGTACACATAAATGTAGCATATTTTGATACTTATTCACAGCATTTTCCATTTAAGCAATAATTAGCATTTTCAGTCATGTGAAAAAAAAATTCTAATTTTCCATGTTTTATCAAAACCTTAAGAAAACCCACCTGCAGGAGTTCATCCCTGGAGATTTTATCATCCCTGTCCAAGTCGTACAGTCGAAAAGCAACTGTGATGAAAGAGAATTATTCGTTAAACTCACATCGACACAAAAATCCTAGTCTCCGTAAGGGCCTCCTGTTATCTCTGTAAACGGTAGGGGAGAGAAGATATAGTGAAGAGAGTAAATAGAAAAGAGGAGGAAGAAACAAATCTGGGAGACTGGAAAGAAACGAGAGACTCACAACGCAGCTTGTTATTCCTGCTATTGAGAGGCTCGCTAGCAGTGGGATCCTTGTTCTTCTCGTTATCCTCGATGGGACGGAAATGTGCCAATGTTCGCATAAACCCTCGGAAGTTCACCTGATCTTCTCTGCACAACAGAGGAAGAAAGTTATCAAATCATCAAGTAAAACAGGAAATAGGTACTTAGTACATGAAATTGAGGTAATCTTACAAAATCTGAAACTGTACTGCAAAACTGACCAATATATAGATATACAAACATGCATATTATACAGCGAGAAAGATACACGACACACCACAAGATACCCTTTGATTACAGTACTGGTGGCTTGTTTTTCCAGTGAGCAAAGACATAAAGAAGAATTAAGGTTCCTTCTGCAGCCAAAAAGGATCATATTTAGAGAGGAAAAGGTATTTACCCTTCTGGAAAAAACGCATTAATGATCCGGTCTCCGAGTGGATTAATGGCCAACTCTGGAATCCTCTGGAAATCCTCCCGGCTAGACAAATGCAGAATAGTGAGTTAACAAACATATGATAACTGATAATTACAAAAATACTGGCTATGAGTGCTTGTGTATGGGGCTAGAGCAAAAATATGGACAGAAAATGGTGCAATCTAACTAAACCAGGTGAAATGTAGACCCAGGGTAATAAACAAACCAGTATTTGGCATATGTTGTGGCAACTGATGATTAATTATTGTTGCCCAAAACAGGGGAAAAGAACAGCTGAATCATCTTTCAAATTCTTCTGAACAAAAACAGGACAATCATTTTAGTGACTAATGTTTCATACCAGTCTGTGCCTCTAAATATCACTGCTACTAGCCATTTATTTTCCACAGTGAAAAAATAAATACACCAAACAAAAGCAATTCAGTCATAAAATGCATTACAAAGTATATAACTTAATGCATTTGCATTTTACAAATACCAATGGAATATATACACTATAGATATCTGAAAGAGAACTACACAAGGGAAAAATAAGTTTCATTTTTTTCAGTTTCAACAAAATTCTTTGTAGAATTCAGTGCAGTCAAATGTAAAAAAACATGAGTTTTAAGTACATGTGTGGATGAATGTGACAATGCCATTTTAACTAAATAACCTTCTACTAGGCTTGGGATTTTTTTTATTAATATAATGTTATACCGTCCAGACATTAAACTGCAGTTAATGATATTTGACGATATTTTCAAAAGCAATTCCGGCAAGTTATTCCTGAAATTTTGGCAATAAAATTTTCTGAGTGGGGAGGGAAACTTGTGGGAGGCCACCCCCCCCCCCCCCCCCCCCGCAGGGTACTTTTGTCAGAGATTTCAAAATACAGAGGTATATTAACAAAAAAAAACTATGATATACCAGAATACTGAGGTATAGAGCAGCAGTATACCCTAATAATACCCAAGCCTACTTTCTAATTTAAAGATTTGTATATTTTGGCACAAAGTCTTACTAGCAAAATCTTCCTTAACTAGTTGAAATTTTTGAATTATACAACTGTTATGTGCTTTGTTTAAAGTGTAAATTTATAATCAAGGTCAATTACGCAATATTTTTGGAAAAGCAGAATGGTACAATATATCGGGTTTCATGTGTAATTGCTTACAGTACAAACAGATTCAGGCTGCGAAGCATACCAAATGCATTCCTCAAACAAGCACACACTAAAACCACAAAAAGTTAGAAGGATTCATTATGAAGGGGGTCAGAAGCACAACGTGAATAGTTATAATAAACACTCTGTGCTTGCTCTGAGCAGGCCATGACACTGATATACAGCCTGTCATCATACAACACAGGTATTTTCTGTGTCTGACTACAGGGAAGGATTCAGACAGAATTCCTTAAATTTATTTTGTGTTTTTATTGTGTATTTCAGATTAAGTACTTACACTAAATCGCCTCTTAGTATTAGACTCACAGGTGTGTGTAAAAACAAAGGATAAAATGTCCGTGTACCCAGGCTATTAGAATTCCTGTTAATTTTAAAATTAGTTTAAGTAAAATGCCTTTGGTTAAACATCAGCATTAATATATTCTTTTTCCCCATCGCCAACATTAACTCATCTTGCATACGCTTTAGCAATGAATTAGAAAATACCACCGTGTTCCTTGTGCAGATACAGCACCTGGTCTCAATACTGGAAAAGGTGAATACCTGAGCGTGCCATTCTCTCCTTTATCTAGGCTGGTGAAGCGACTGTATAGCCTGGTGATCTGACTGTGAGAAACTGCAATTACAAAGAACATTAGCAAAATTACTAGCAAGATCTTCACAGTAAATATGCACATTTATTCTGCCTATCTCTGCATACATCGCTAATACATGGCATTCTGATAAATTAAACAACATGTTTTCTAATTGTAGACAGAAGACTGGCTGGTTATGTGCCACCCTATAAGCAAACTGGCCAGTCCAGTGTACAGTGACTTTGAAGATAATTACAGAAAAAAAATACTGCAGTGGCCACAAACGTTTAACAAAACTGTAGAAATGCCAAAATACAGGACCCAAGGGCAATAAGGCATTGAATTAACCAGAACAAGAAGCACTGCAGTAACTATTCCATTCTAATACCAATTCTGTGACACATACAGGTCAACTCAAACTAAATCCAGCCACAAACGTTTCATAATTTATATAACCCAACACGTTTAAAAAGCAAAGAAAAAAGTTTTGTTAAACACCCAAACATCAAACTTGTGTTCCTCATACGCTTAAATCAGAAATCATTTTAATATAACTTGTTCTCATTTCTTAATTTAAATACAAATTAAATAAAACTACTCCCTGAAGTGCATGCATGTGTAGTATGTATAATGGTCTGCATACAGGTTGCTTTCCCGATTTGGTGACTTAGCAAAGGATCAACTTAAGATAGGGTGAGTGCCCTTATGACAGCCAATTTTCATCAAAATGCACGTTGGAACTTACAGCCAGTTTCCTTCTTGATTTCTTCAATCTCTTCCTCCCTCAGTAACGTCGACGCTCTGGATCCCATTTTAATGTTCTGTTAGTTTATTTCTTTCCGGACAGCGGTCTATCCTTTAATTCGTGTTCTTCTACCTTTTCTAAGGTTGCCCTGGTGAACCAGTAATAGTCTAATAATAATTGTCTTCCGTAGATTAGTTTACTAACCAGCTTCAAATTTCTCTTTAACTGTGAAAAGAAAATGGATACTGGAAATGAATACAACGGGTATATTCTTTGTATTTTCACAGTTCTTGGGCTATTAAATCTACGACAGAATCGACCTACTCGGCTATGCAACTGCCGTAGTACCAACCACTGCCTTTCTGGCGATATCCCTGGGCCGGCTTAGATGACGTATTATAGTGACGCCGCACTGTGCTTAGCAGCGCTGGGGTTGCTCATTAGCTGCACCTAACGTATATGGGGCCCACAATTTCGCTTTATTTTACATACAACGTAAACTTTTCCGTACCGCAATGCTGCTTGCATATTCATAGCAGATTCTCTTAAAATTTAATCATAAAGTTGCCCTTTCGAGATTAGTCCTCCTGTTGAAATGTGTGCAACGCTGGCGCTCCTATTTCTTCGCTTGTATGTATTCCAGCCCTCCCTCGAAAAGGTAGAGAAAGGCACGAAGTACCTTGATCTTTGGGAGCAATCGAAACTAGAAATACAGTCTGCTTGTGGTGTTTAGTTACGAAAAAACATTTTCAGTGCGCGTTTTTTGTCAAAATACTCGCCAGTGAGCTCGAGCATTTACCGGGGCGTTCCTGCTAGTTTCTATGATCGTTTTTACTCTCAGTACCACCGAGAATCTCCTCAGCGTCACGGCGTACACGTTATGGGGACCTGCACATCTTCAATTTCTGCAGTGACACAATAAAAGTTAATTGCGAGCGTTACTTTTCTGGGCTGATTGATTTAAGCCAATCAGTGTCTAGGAAGATTCTTTCTTCCGCGTCATTTTTGGGAAAAAAACGACGCTCGTCGCGACATTTTATCCCCGAACGACTTGATCATAAGCCACGCCCCGCAGCGCCGACGAACTCCCAGGATCGATTTCATTGGCTGCGTCACTTACCACCACGTCCCGTGATATCAGTAAATTTTACTTCTTTTTTTGAACTTGTAGTACTCTAGGGATCCCAGTCACCCCAGCAATGGCTTCTTGTCTGTGTTGGAGCTCGGTGAGACGCTATTAGTGACATGAAGAATTTCTTTCCACTGGCAGTTCGGATTCTATATGAGCATATAATGTTCAGCACCTGCACAACCAACGTTCTTGACAGCCTACTGTAATATTCCTGGACTCTAGCACGACCTCCACTTACTCCCAGTTTTGCGCGCCATCGATATTTAGGAGTATTACTTCATGTTTGTTAAAAAGTTTAATACGTTATGTCTGTTAAACATATGTCCTATTATCAGTCTTGGGCTAAGCAACCCCCACGTTTTGTTTAAAAAGAACAGATATAATTCATAATTTTATTAATACATTTTTGTTGTTTTGCATTACGTTAAATTATTTGTCATTATTTTTCCGTGATCGTTCATTACTGCATGCTTTAACGATGCTCCCAAAGTTACCTAGTTCTGCGTCCCATGATTTATACTCTATACAAATAACGTGGAATTACCCTAAATTTAGGCCACATGACGCGTTAGAATTTACTTTGTCGTGTGTGAGTGGTTCACACTAAATATTCGAGAACTGTCACCTTGGGTAAAGATGAGAAACCTTATGAAAACCGTCGTTAATAAGCTAAATCTCAAACTTATTATCGGAAACAAATCTAACCTAACCTGTAACTGAAGTACATTTATTTTAAGTAAAAGGAAATTTGTGTTAAAGTTATGAAATAGACCTTGATATACGTTATTATGCATTGTACAACCTGAAACAAACATTAAGTGAGAGAAATCCCGATTAATTATAGAAAATCATGTGACTTGCTAGTTATTTATCTATTGACAGCGCTAGTAAACATTAGAAAACAATGACCACTTCCATTAAAACCTGGATGTTTCTGAAATGTTCAGTTAGAGATTTTATGAGTTCGTCAGAGTCGCGAGGTGTGGTTTGGGCGTCTTTCCGCCTCGCATTTTTATGCTTTATTAGTACTTCAGGCATGTGATACAGCACAGAGGATCAGCACGCACGGTTAGAACACAGAGAAGAAAAAAAAAACAAAAGAAACAATGAGTAATAATGTGGCGGCACAATGGTCTTTATGGCTTTGTAATTATTATAATAGTAAATAGTTTGGAGGTACTATTGAAATTTATTTTCAAAAATAATAAACATAGGTGCTCTGATGCTATATTTGCTTTTATGTATGTGAAATTTTGCCAAAAATGATTAGAAGATTTATAAGATAGTATTCTTTCTGGTCAGAATGATAGATATTATGAAATCAAACAGCATAGGCTATCCTTTAATGAAAGAGTATTTTTTCACATATACATCGGCATACAAAATGAGAAAAGGGCCTGTCTTTCCAAAACATAGTAACAAAAGGGCAATTCCAGGACAGACGTAAAGCTGTTTCAACATGGACATTACAAAAAAAGCAGTTTGTCTCAATATCTTTCTTCAGCTTCTGTAAATAAAGATTTGTTGGGTAACAGCTATGTAGCAATATATGAGAGACATTTCTAGATTTATTAGGAATGACATATTCTGGTGACAAAGACCAAACGTTTTCCGACAAAATATTAAGAACAAATCGTCCCCTATAAGTATAAGAAACGGCTGCAGACTCTACGCTTCTCTCAGGCCTCTTAGGGTTGGGTTGACGCATGCGCAGAAAAATAAGAAACATGTACCTAATCGGATTTAAGTGTAGTTTATCTGTTTAACGTGTTTGAAAAAAAATGTCCTGCGCATCTATTTGTGCATGATCTATGTTTCATAATTGTCAATCTATTCTAAATCTAAACGTTAAATATATTAATTTAAATTTTGTTTTTACTGTTTAAAGTTGTTCTGCATATGTGTAAAAATTCACACAAATACCATTTTATTGATAGCAATTATCTACATTTACTTCTCAAAAGTCCTGCCCAGATATTTATTGATAACTTTTAAACTCTGAAGCATTCTGAATATTCTAACATTCTAACATTCTATTGAAACATTCTAACATTCTCAGTGGTATAATGTTTTGGAAACATGTATAGCATTATCTATTGCGTTATTCATTCTGGATGTATGAAAAATATTTATATCAGGATTGAAATAGTACTGAAGCAATATCGTTGCATGATCATTTTATTCATTTATGTTATTGAGAGTGGCGAATTGTTCTATGCATTCGTGAACCTGAAGATGCCCGACAGTGACACCTGCAGCCAGACGCTACTCTGCAAGCGCACGCACTGTCGCCACCCGATCTGCTTTCCTTTTGCGACATTGACCGGTCGTATGCATTGCTTTACGACATTACGTCATAAAACGTGTTATTTGAGTTTTGAGGGGCTCCTGCATTTTCAAAAAATATCCTTTAATTCCAAGTTGGTGAACATTTGAATCCCCAATCACACATATCACAGCGTGAAAGTCCATCTTTCACGTGAAATAATTTAACCCGTATTTATGGAAAAAGAGACCGAAATTAATAGCGCAGTGAAATCTAAGTTATCCAAAGATAGAAATGTCAGTAGTAAAGACCAAAAACAGATGTTTGCTCATGGATGGATGAAGCTAGTAAGTTTTAAGGGACACTTCAGCATTTTTCTTTCAATCTCTCCAAGAGTCACATGTCATTGTAATTAATTTGCTTATCCTCTACGTTATTGGCTTTTTAAATACATTGTTTTTGGAAAATAAACAAAGCTATTGTTTAATGATTGCTGAATGATAATGAGCCTTCAAAGTGGTTGAATAGATTCCAACAAAAACTTTCTTGGATGCTGTGTAACTGCATAATGGCAGAGTGCGTGGACTAATTACATAAACACCTGAACCAAATAAAAATTATATTTAGATATTTGGCATCCAGGATTTTTGTTGAATTCAAACTATAAGTTATTTAGATGTAATACTTTCTGTTACTCAGTCTGGCTTTATGAAAGGAGGAATTTCTGTAAAAACATTTGCCCTGTTTAGAACTGAATGAAACAGAATTGAATAGAATAGAACACTTTTACTGTCATCAAATGAGACAAAACAACATTTGGTATGCCCAGAGGCGCAGCCACACAACAGGCAGGGCAGGCAATTGCCTGGGGCCCCGAGATGGGAGGGGCCCCGAGGTGGCAGGGGGCCCCCAAAGGCAGCCGATTACATAGTACATTGCAACGACAAATCCGAGTTATTTGTGTTTTCTGTTTTTCACAAAAGTGTCTTCTGTTTATTAACTTATGTTTGTTGATATTATTAATTTACACTTCTCATTAAAATAAAGGTAATATATGTTACCATGCTGGGGGAGGGGGAGTTGGAGGGCGCAATGGAGGTTTTTGCCGCCAAACGGAGTCCCTAGGATCACCTCTGAGTATGGCTCTGAGTATGCCACATCAATGGTAATGCCGTAGAAAAGAAGTAAAGTAGATAATAAAAATATGGAGTATACTAAAATATATACATATGTATGCTTGGAGGATTTTACAAGGATAAAAAACAAGTGTAAGACTATGACCATGTAGTCAGCAGTAACAACAGGTGAGAGAACATTACAATAGTGCAAATGACAGTGGCACATAAAGACATGGCAGTATGTGTCATTGTATGCCTGCAATGACATTTTGTGTGGTAACTTGCAGACAGAAAACAGCAGTAGGAACTAAGATTGATAAATATACTAAATATAAAAACAAGACTGGAGCAATTCGGTGAATACACAACATAAAAAGCACAAAAATGCGGTATGATATGGACGCAAAACAAGATTGATTAGGCGTATTGCTGATTCAGCAGGGCAAGAGCTCTTGGGCAGAACCTTTCTATGGGTATGTGTGTGCAACCTTTTCACTGGTACTGTATATGGGATACTGATCAAATAAGCACAGATACCTTCATTGCCCATAAAAAACAAAAACCAAGGAATATTTTAAATTAATCTTAATATGTTAATGCCAGAAAGTACATTATGACATAATTTACTCTTATTCAAATTCATATGGAAAAATAAAAGTGAATATGCAAAAATACAGTTACAAACTAGATGCTGCCAGAACGATACCAATGTATTCCCTGGGGAGGGAATATAATTACACAGAGGCTGGGTCTGGGTCTATTTCCATTTACGTAATATCATCAGAACACAATAGTCTCCGCATACATCTTAGGAAAATTAGCCTTACAAATATTTTTTTGCATCTCACTTTTACTTTTTGATAAATTGTTGAAAGGGTTTCTACAAGTCATTTGATTTGGCATGATCTAAATATTTTTGTAGAGTCTTAATTTAGTATATTGTATGTTTAGAATCTAATGTAATGTGGAGATAAATAATTTTCACAAATACATTGATTTTGTCTGACTACGTGATTCCTGTTGGACTTGTAAAATGACCCTCTAATGCAGCGCTTCCCAATCCGGTCCTTGGGGACCCACAGCCGGTCCACGTTTTTGTTCCCTCTGAGCAAATTAGCATTTGATTTGAAGCCCAAAAAGAACATATTTTATCCTGTGCATTCTTTGTCCGTTAAATGAATTGTGTATATTGACTTTACACTCAGGTAACTAATTTTGCAGAATTATGATTATTTGTGTTCTCTTGGTATTATTAATGGGGTGTATGTGCACACCCCCACAATCACCTTGCACGCCCTGCTACACCATCCTATGCTGCCTGTGGTAGTTTTCCCATCAGTTGGCATTAGAAGTTGTATGGATTTACCCATCAAACAATTCAAACTTTTCTAAATAGAACATTAAATAATGGTAACATTCTTTCTCAATCTCTTGACTGCCAGCTGCAGAGGTGATACATAGCTGACCCTGCACTGCGACCCCCCCAGGCTTGCTCTCACCTGCCTGTGCATCTCAGAGCAAGATTGGCTAGGCAAAAAGCAGCAATTCCAATGCACCTCTATTCAGGACTTAATCTTATTTGCCCGAAAGCTTAGTGTCTTTATATTAACCCCTTCTGTTGTTTATGATGGGAATTTGTGTGGTTTATCTTGGCATGATGGCTGGAAAGTGAGAGGGTGGAAAACATCATCCCAAACTCCATATCATAAGCATCCCTACATTGTAACATTGTTACTAACGACTGTAACGGAATCAAACAGGAGGCATATCTTGAAACCACTGCGCTATACTTAAACGATCACACTGAATCATGCTCACCAGCCTAAATAAAATTTAACCAACATAATACACAGAACAAAAATATTCAGCTTAATATACATTTATTCACACACATTCTGAAGATATCTTTCAATCATTTGTTTTTAAAATTGTTATCTTACATTACTACAGTAATTTGACACCATTGATAAAAACAAAAAACTCATTCTTATAAGCAATTCCACATTCCTTAGCAGAATAATATTGATGACAGCAGTACTGTTACACAGTAAGAGGTCTAGGGCAGGGTTCTTCAAATCTGGACCTCGATTCCAAATCCAGGCCATGTTTTCAGCTCTCCCAGGTAGTTGTTTAATAATGACTGATTCTGATTGGTCAGAGGCTTCACACCTGACTGACGGGTAAAGGAAGGCTGGAAAGCCAGCAGTGCTCGGACCTCGAGGACTGTGATTTGAATAACCCTGGTCTAGGGGTTACTACACTTAAAAGAGGTGGTAAACAGTATTTTTTATGAAGTGATCTCCTGTGTTTCACATTGATGTAATTCCTCTCATTAAGCAATTAATTACACATTTCGCAGCTATTATTTATAAGTATATATAACAACTGACCTGAAGATGGAAAAATGTCAAAAAGGTGAATTCAGTTCATGCTACCGTTATATGTCATGTTTGTCAAATATTATGAGGGATTTTTAAAAAGTCCCAGAACAGTATCAACTGTCTCACTGTCTGTCATTGTCCAGCAGCACTCGTTGCTGTAGAGGAACACAGATAATCCCACAGCCATGGTTTGTTTTAGAATTAGATTGAGTGTTTGTTTCAAATGACATCTTCTGATTAAAACAGTCCACTTAATATAAAACAAACCTTTAAAATGTCAGTAATACTACCGTTTATAATGATTGGAATGCAATGATAAGATGCATCACTAAAAAAAAAAGATTTGTGCAAAGTGCAGGTTTTTCCATAAGCTTTTTGGAGGCACGGCAGATCAAGAACTAGGATTTTTTTTTTTTGTTAAATCAAGGTTGTTTACGCTCTGAAACTGCACACATCATCCATGGCTTGCAGGATCCTGAAAGACAAAAGGACAATTTAAATGCATATCACACAATAATGACAGCATGGCGAGTAAATGGGAAGCACTGCTGCCTCACACTTCCTGGACTGGCTCTTTTTTTAATTCTTGCCTGAACTTTGTCTGTATTGAGTTTGCACGTTTTCCTCATGTCACATGGTTACTCTGGTTTCCTTCCATGGTCCAAGGAAACACAGCTAAATGGTATCTCTAAATGGCCTGTAGTGTGTAACCCTATATGGAATCTTTGCTAGGACATGCACATCTGCCTGCTCCGTGCCGCCTAGGACATGCACATCTGCCTGCTCCGTGCCGCCTAGGACATGCACATCTGCCTGCTCCGTGCCGCCTAGGACATGCACATCTGCCTGCTCCGTGCCGCCTAGGACATGCACATCTGCCTGCTCCGTGCCGCCTAGGACATGCACATCCGCCTGCTCCGTGCCGCCTAGGACATGCACATCTGCCTGCTCCGTGCCGCCTAGGACATGCACATCCGCCTGCTCCGTGCCGCCTAGGACATGCACATCCGCCTGCTCCGTGCCGCCTAGGACATATGCACATCCGCCTGCTCCGTGCCGCCTAGGACATATGCACATCCGCCTGCTCCGTGCCGCCTAGGACATATGCACATCCGCCTGCTCCGTGCCGCCTAGGACATATGCACATCCGCCTGCTCCGTGCCGCCTAGGACATGCACATCCGCCTGCTCCGTGCCGCCTAGGACATGCACATCCGCCTGCTCCGTGCCGCCTAGGACATGCACATCCGCCTGCTCCGTGCCGCCTAGGACATGCACATCCGCCTGCTCCGTGCCGCCTAGGACATGCACATCCGCCTGCTCCGTGCCGCCTAGGACATGCACATCCGCCTGCTCCGTGCCGCCTAGGACATATGCACATCCGCCTGCTCCGTGCCGCCTAGGACATGCATATCCGCCTGCTCCGTGCCGCCTAGGACATATGCACATCCGCCTGCTCCGTGCCGCCTAGGACATATGCACATCCGCCTGCTCCGTGCCGCCTAGGACATATGCACATCCGCCTGCTCCGTGCCGCCTAGGACATATGCACATCCGCCTGCTCCGTGCCGCCTAGGACATATGCACATCCGCCTGCTCCGTGCCGCCTAGGACATGCACATCCGCCTGCTCCGTGCCGCCTAGGACATGCACATCTGCCTGCTCCGTGCCGCCTAGGACATGCACATCTGCCTGCTCCGTGCCGCCTAGGACATGCACATCTGCCTGCTCCGTGCCGCCTAGGACATGCACATCTGCCTGCTCCGTGCCGCCTAGGACATGCACATCTGCCTGCTCCGTGCCGCCTAGGACATATGCACATCTGCCTGCTCCGTCCCGCCTAGGACATATGCACATCTGCCTGCTCCGTCCCGCCTAGGACATGCACATCTGCCTGCTCCGTCCCGCCTAGGACATGCACATCTTCCTGCTCCGTGCCGCCTAGGACATGCACATCTGCCTGCTCCGTGCCGCCTAGGACATATGCACATCTGCCTGCTCCGTGCCGCCTAGGACATGCACATCTGCCTGCTCCGTGCCGCCTAGGACATATGCACATCTGCCTGCTCCGTGCCGCCTAGGACATATGCACATCTGCCTGCTCTGTGCCGCCTAGGACATGCACATCTGCCTGCTCCGTGCCGCCTAGGACATGCACATCTGCCTGCTCCGTGCCGCCTAGGACATATGCACATCTGCCTGCTCCGTGCCGCCTAGGACATGCACATCTGCCTGCTCCGTGCCGCCTAGGACATGCACATCTGCCTGCTCCGTGCCGCCTAGGACATGCACATCTGCCTGCTCTGTCCCGCCTAGGACATGCACATCTGCCTGCTCTGTCCCACCTAGGACATGCACATCTGCCTGCTCTGTCCCGCCTAGGACATGCACATCTGCCTGCTCTGTCCCGCCTAGGACATGCACATCTGCCTGCTCTGTCCCGCCTAGGACATGCACATCTGCCTGCTCTGTCCCACCTAGGACATGCACATCTGCCTGCTCTATCCTGCCTAGGATATGCTCCTGGTCCCCATACTAAATACATAATGCAATAGAAAATAAATAAGTTACCTTTCATGTGGGTATCTGTTCTCACACAGATTCACTAAAGCATAGAGTTGTCTCAGGGCATATTCATACTGAAATGGACCGGAAAAATAAACACATTAGGGCAGTGTATTTTTTTCTCCAAGAGTGTGTTTATAACTATTATAAATGCATGGGATTCAAAATAACCATTAATATAGGAACTATAAATACCATTAATACCATTAAGACTGGCAAGGGTACAGTCATTAAAAAGAGAACAATGAAAGAAGTGTACCTCAGATTTGTGCCAGTTGAAACAACGGGACTTGTAGTGTTCGACTGCTTTTTGGTAACACTGGAACTCTGTGAGATCTTGCTTGTCATTAAGGATCTCTTGAGACTTCTTTGGGTCGCGGGTCACTTTGTTCACCACCTCCTCCATGGTATTCCTAAGCAAGTCTCTTACCTAGAAAGATCAGTTTGTACAGTATTTCACACAACAGCCTGACGTTTCACTATACATTTTAAACACGACAATAGTGTTTACCACCACTCAAAACACGTGGCCGTGTGGGCCCCCTGTTGGCCACAAACAGTCATTAAAGTAGGGGGCACAGAAATAACAAACCATCCATCCATCCATCTTCTGTCACTTATCCGGGGCTGGGTTGCAGGGTCAGGAGTCTGAGCAGGCGTGACCGGACCTCCCTCTCCCCAGCCACCACGCACTCACCTGTGAGCCCCAACCCCCCAGGCCTGGCTCCAGGGTGGGGCCCTGGTCATCCTAAACCTGTCTCCATAATCCTAATCCTCCCCATCCCTCCTCAGTCAATAACTTAATGTACATTGTCGTTTTTTCCCTAAGAATTGTCATATTGTCACACACACACACACACACACACACACACTTTTTCAGCATACACAACAAAAATACAAAAGTATAAGTATTTTTCAAAAATTGTCAAACAACCATTGACCAAACACTGTAACCGTTTAGGTAATGAAAACCTAAAGCAATGTTATTAAATAACAGGATACACTGTTGTGCATATGGTTAAATATTTTCCCAGGATTTTAATTATAAACACTGCGTGCACTGCAATATTCAGAATGCCAAACAAAGGCCAAAGCAGCTCAAAAATGTAGCTTTTTTTTTTGTTTTTAAAGTTTGACATCTTACCTTTAGGTGCGCATTGATTTCCCTAATGTACTTCCTAGCTATAACTATGTCATTGGAAGCCATTAGCTTCCTCTTCAGAATAGCTAGAGGCACATCTGGGCTTGGGGTCAGGTCAGGTTCATTCACAGGTGTCAGAGTAACAGGGGTGGCAGGCTGTATGCTGGTTTTGGGGTTTCCCTGAAATTCCACCACCTTCATATGGCTTAGAGTCTGCGGGCAGACAGAAGTCAGATCATAGTAACTAGTAAACCTGTGCACATGTTACAAAGTAGCATGATATATTGTTGAAGGCTGCTCACTTTATTTCCATATTGCATGACATGACTGGTGTTAGTGTGGCTCTTTACGATCTTAAACTGCTTCTGTAGTGTCTCTTTGGACAGGTCTTCCTGCAAGGTGGGAAAAAAGTTCAAGAATATATTAATGCTGCTGTTGTCTACATAGGCTTACACAACATATCACTGTTCCAACATTTACGCAAAACAATTTTTGAAATGGATAAAAATATCTGTTTTTAAAGTTATACTATCTTTTTGAGGATATTTTTTAGGATTATATTAACTTTTATTACTTTTATTTATACAAACATTTTATATGAACTACACCATGCAGACACCTCAGTCTTAACGTATCGTAAATATATCGTAAACATGACTAGCTTTGGACTGAAGTTAAAGAAATTGATTGAATCTATTTATGCTGATGGAAAAAAGCTGTTTGTCCTGGTTTAAACAATCATCAGACCGATTAAGCATTAGAGGTTACACATCAGCATGGACTGTCAAAGTGATCTGAGAACACTTGCCACATCAGAATCCTCCATCCAGTTCACGCTGTACCAGTCTCCCAAATAGGTGTCTCTCTTCTCGTCATAGTAGCAGGCGTAGGAAGATTCATGAGGGTTGGCAGCCGTCGTGGCATAAACTGAAAAAATATATACGGTAATTAAGCATAGTCTCCTCAAGAAAATCCTCTCTCAGCTGCGTATGGTTCATGATTTGATGTAGCTTCGGTGAATGTGGCAGAAGAGACGTACAATTAGCAGCGTCGCAGATATCGGTTCAGCTATGAGCTGAGACTTACAACATTCTTTGGATAGTCAGCGTTTATAACACGTGCGACCGCAAGTCAGGCCGAAGCAGCCTGTCTAAATGCTGATCCGGTCAAAGTCGGCGTGGCAACACATACAGTGGTTAGTGGACAGTGTTGCTTTTGAGTTTCATCATCGTCATCATTGCCTGTATGATAGGCCGCTAACGAGATCTCTCCAGGAATCTGGGTCCTGGTCCTCAGGAGAGTCCTGGTCTCTTGATTTGCCTCCAAGTGTTTTCATCAAGTTTACGTATCTCCATTTGCCAACTGGCATTCAATTAATGGCAAATACAGGACTAAATACCTATGGAATGCAGGACTAAATACCATCTATGGGAAAAAAAACTCACCCTCAATGTCTGTGGGCAGGTGATTCATCATAGACCCAGACTCACAAGCCTCAATGTAGAACACCAGCTAGTTAAAAAAATTATTATTAACAATGAACAACAATGGCAATAATAGTAAATAATAATACTAAACTAGTCATTCTTTCAGCATATGCTCATAGGCATTATACCAATCACAGATATCCTTCAAATAATTTCCACTTTTTAAAACAAATAATCAATGGGAAATGTCTTTTTATATTACTAACTTACATACCACAATTACAGCAATTAAGAACAAAATACCTTTTTGTACTTCTTGTTGTCATGCATGTAATTGATGGCATTCATGAGGTCATTAACGTGGAGCTATAAGAAAGCACAGAAGATAAACAAGTGAACAATATGCTGCCACTTTCACTTCAAGTACAAAAACAAATTAGACACAAACGAAACTGAAGCAACGCAACCAGTCACGAGACAACATGTGACACACGTCATGACACCCACACTTCATACATATCAACACCTTCTTTCCTCAAGTAAAGTTTCATTTTTGTAGGCAAACTTTCAAATTTAAGAAAACAAAGAACCCACACAATTTTATTAAAATTACTTCAAAAGCACATTTTAGAACAGTAAAGGGTCTTAATTCAAAAGACTATGCCGGGAATGCAACTTAATACTAAACAACACACAAATCAAAGTTTCTCTCTAGTTGTAGATGTCACGTTGATTTCTGGTAATGGAGAAGTGAAGCCTGCTTACATCATCGCTGGGAAAGGCTAGAAGACCCGGTGCCCCGTGGTCAGTGAAGTACACGAACACATGATCATTTGGACCACTGTGAAAAGAACCAAGAACCTATTTGACTTATTTCTGTAACAAAAGTCTGCCGGCACTCATCCTGAGAAGATCGTTGCTCAGATAGGGACTTTGAGGGACTTGCCTTTTCAGAACCTTTCCAGAGCCTCCGGTAACTTTTGCTGCATCACCCGTAAGCACAGCCAGGAAGTTGGCAGGGGTCACGGCCTTCAGAAATGCCAAACACATCACAAGTACATGAGTAACACTGAATATGAAACATAAGGGATTTTTACAGCCCATTATCATCTCTGTAGAAACTTTCGTGTTATCCATACTTAGCAGGAATGTGGAAAAAATTGATCACTTAACCACTACATTTAACTCTCAGAACTTGGCCTCTAAGGTGATGTTTCTTTTGAATCATATCAAAAACATATTCTACTGATGCGTTTCTTAACCCAGTTCTCGGGGAACCTCAGATGTTCTTTACCAGGCACTTAAATGGTCGCCTGAAATCAGCCTTATGGAACTACGAGTCACCTGTCACCAGTTTGTGAAATACGGGGGGGTCTGGGGGGGGGGGGGGGGTCCGAAACCCGCCATTAACCCATGAGACCCCTTGAAAGCCTCAAAAGCAAAATTTTAAGGGGGTCTCAAGATTGGTGTTTTGCAACAATAGGGAGAAGGGGACCCCCCCCCGAATACTGATGGGTATTTTTGCACACTGCCTGTCACACATATTAAACACAAGAGAATAACAGAAATTTCTGCTAGACATGAAAGTGATCAGTGCTCATACACCAAACAAGTCCAATTAAAGGTTTTAACTTCTACATGGTAAGAGCGATTCTTAAAAGAAACACTCGACATTCGAAACCAACTGAAGTCTCTGTAAACCCTCCTCAATTTACGAAGCAAATCTGACAAATAATTTGGTGGAAACACCACTCTAAATATATCTTATGTGATACAGTATTATGCACCGTAGATTTAAAATGGAAACGCATATAAACAATCCACTCAAAATATCATTCTGTGCTTGTACGAGTAGTTTCACTGGAAATTTCTAGTAAGTGATACAAGATGAAGGTGGTGATGGGGAAATACAGCAGGCTTGAAAGATTTCGGATTTTGGCCACTTCAAAAATTGAATAGCTGTGTTGACGTTTTCTTCAAGGACATAATTCAGATACCAAACATTAGTGGATCAAAGGCTGGATGTACAGCCACATAATGTGTGTGTGTGTGTGTGTGTGTGTGTGTGTGTGTGTGTGTGTGAGTGAGAGAGAGATAATATATAAAAATATTAAAAGAATCGTGTTTCACCAGTTAAGTGCACATGCTAGTCAAGCACTCACTTCTCCAATGTAGTCCTTTGGAACTCCTTTGTACACATCAGTCCCATTGGGTCTGTTGATCACCACTCCGGGGGTTGGGTTACTGTAAGTACAGTATCAAAACTATCAACAAAAAAAAATCCTCAAGTATAAAAATATTGTTTGTTTTTTTTTTTTAAACCAGGGTGTGTTAGCCAACAGTATACATTTGATACATCACCCAAGTGTTTATCAATAGTAAATCTGGTGCCTGTCCAGAATTTCCTGACTAAGATCTAACACCACATGCAGGGGTTTGAACCCAGAACCACCTCTTCAGGAAACCCAATTTTAAATCAGTTTAAACAATGTGGATCTCAGCAGAATATTAAATATTAAAATGACTATTTTATACTTGGAAAAGAGTGGGGATTCCCCATTAATTATATATTTTAAATTATACATTTAATTGCATAGGCGATTTTAATATCTAGATTTGTCAATAGTTTAAGATAGGTTTGAAGTTTCCATATTGTATCCAATCTGTTTCCATGGTTAGTTCAAAATAAGTTATTGTCTTCAACTGCTATTGGAAGTACAGGGGGAAAAACCAGATAAACCAGACAGAAACTGTGCAAGCTTCCTCGTAAGTTTGGCTAAAAAAGAAATACTGAAACTTTACTGATCACACAGTTAAATGCTTTTTAGAATTAGAATAACATTAACTTCATTTTTTTTTAGCAAAGCAGTTTTTCCATGTGGTCTATACTACATTTTATGTATAGCTGTATCTAAAACTTGGAAAGATCTTTGTCTTTATATGACATGTTGAGCAATTCATCTGGGCCACAAAAAAAAAAAACCCGCACTAAAGCAGCATATCATTCCATCTTCATGAGGTGACATGTCTGCGAATCTGTCATTTATCCCTGTCACTGGATTTAAGGAAGTAACTTAAAACGTCAAGTGATTCTGTGAAAGGAAAACAATCACTAACCAGTTTTCCAAGACCAGATCAGTTTTGTCTACATTTTAAATTTAGGATTTGGTACTTTGTGATGGTATGTATTAAATATTGGCTACTTCTCCATTGTCACTGATGTGTGCACCCTTAGTACAAATGTCTTTTTACTTATCAATTGCATTGTGCACTATATACGAAATGTCTTTGTGATGAATAAATTAACAGAAGAAGTTCATTATAACTCTTTTTTTTTTTTTTTAAATAGTCAAGTCATTTTTATAGTAACACTTTACTTGACGGGGCACAAATAATACTGCATTATGCTATTACTTCTGTATTAATTAACCACAAACTAAATCTTACATACTGATCTCATGTTAAAACTTCACGATTTATTAATGATGAATTATCTCAAGCAGTTACTATTTGTTATCATACTTAAGTCCGTAAACCTTTGTGAACTGCTGAAGGGACCTACTGAAGGAACAAGTAATGTATAACACAAGTGAAATACCGATATAATATCTGTGCATCATTAATGAATTGACCCATCATCTTTTAGTAGCAATTGTATTTGTTCATAATTCATACTTCAGTAGTAACTGAGTTATTACTAAATTTTTGTGCCCCGTGTAAAGTGTTACCATGTCTATTTATACAACACATTTAAAAGCAACGTATATTGTGTCAAAGTGCTATACATCAAAATAATACAATAATACAACAATTAAATAATAAACATGATATATGACAACTTCAGCCTTTCAGCATACCTTACTCACAGGAGTGCCAATTGTTACCCATTTTAAAAATGAGTAAGTATGACGCAATGTGTTTGATAAAGTACTCACGCTTCATTCTGTGCCAGGTCATCATACATCATTACAACAATCTGCTCGTCCGGAATGCCATTCTTATGGACAATTTGATATGCATGACAAACATCTGCCTGTACATAAACACACAGAGGCAAATTAATATGCCATTCATCAAAATTCTCAAAAAGAACTTTCAATATTAATTGTAATTTCTCCCATAGCTAAAAAAGATGTGGTCAGGTGAACTGGCCACTAAACTGCCCATTTTGTATGTGTGTGTCCTACAATGGACTGGTGTTCTCTTACCATGCAATCAGAGGTGGACAGTTCAGGTCCAGAAAGTAAAAATCCAGCCTAAGATTTTGTTTCAAGAAACCAGTTACAGAGTACACATAGTCACAGAGAAACCAGGTTGGAGCAAACCTTGGTCTGGATTTTTACTTTCTGGACCTGAACTATCCACCACTGCATTGAATACACTTCTCAGCTCACCACAACCCTGTACTAGACAAGCAATAGAAATATGGATCATGCCAAATGCTTGACAACTTACATCAATCTCAACTTACTAGTAAGTAAATTTAATCCATCCATCTACAGCTTATCCTAAAGCAGGGAGACCTGAAGCCAGTCCCATGCATCCCTAGACACCAGACAGAGGTACAGTCTGGATGGGATATCAGATCATCACTGGGCACCTACACACATACAGTACGTGCAATGCAGCAAAGATGAATCAGCTTAACTGCATGTTTTTGGACTATGGAAGGACAGCCATGCAACAGGGAAAACATACAAACTCTATACACACAGAGCAGAGGCGCAATTCAATCCCCCTAGAGGTGTGAGGCAACTGTGCCACTCATTAAGCATTTACTATGGTCTCAAAAACTGGCCAGTCGGACCACATCCTTGGAAAAAAGGAGTTTGACCAAGAGCCTTCTCACCTGGTGTCTATAGTTGTACCAGCCGTTGGAGCCTGCCACAATTAAGACCCAGTTCTTCCCATCGTGAGGCTGTTCTGCTGAGGCCACATTCACGGTTAGTGCCAGGGCAAAGCCCAGGAGAGCTGCAGCGTGTGCCAGCATGTTTCAAGTTAGCACCTAAGAGAAGAAGGAAAAAAAATGCACCAGAATTTATCAATGATTTTAAATCAGATTACAACTAACAGGTTATCAGGCTCTCGGGGTTAGGACTCATAATCAGAAGGTCGGTGGTTCAAATCCTGCGGCTGGCAGAGGAATTTCACCATTGGGCCCTTGAGCAGGACCCTTAACCCCACCTGCTCCAGGCACTGGCTGACACTCCTCTCACTTAAACATTGCTTTGGAGAATAACATCTGCTAAATAAATGCCATGTAACAGTTGCTAGCATAGAGGCTATGGATACTGAAAAAAATACTATGTGGGTTTCAGTTACAGCCAAGTTTATCTTGAGGATTTTTGACTTGAATCACAGCGCTGCTGGTGTAGTGGTATCATACAAGATTCCCATTCTTGTGACCCGGGTTCAATTCCCGGGCAGCGCACATGTTTGAGAGCACGTTTGGTTAGGGAAGCGCACTTGTAATTGAAAGATTGCTGGTTTGAATCCCTGACCAGCAAGGCACCACTGAGGTACCCTGAGCAAGGTACTGCTCCTAGGTGCTGAATTAGCTGCTCCCTGCTATGGCACATATGGGTTAAATGCAGAGAACACATTTCATTGTTGTGTGCTTTGGTGTGTCATCATTGATCACCAAAATTCCCCAATTGAATTGCTGCTGAAACATCCATCTGCATTGCATCAAACATCTGTTTTCTAAAACTGATTATCCTAGTCAGGGTCATGGGGGGGTCTGGAGCCTGTTCCAGAGGCCACAGGTGGGGGAACCCAGGATGGGGCACCAACCCATCACAGACACACCCATGGGCAATTTGGCAACTCCAATTAGCCTCAGCATGTTTTTGGACTGTGGGGGGACTGGAGTACCCAGAGGAAACCCCCCGATGAAAAGTGTGAGCTCAGAAACACTAAAACAATTATTGTTGTTTATAACAACAGTTGGCAGTTATTTCCCGAAATAAACTGTCAATAAGGTAGCACCTCAGAAACTAGCATGTTACATCGACACCCTTGAAGGGGTGCCAGTCCATCACAGGGAAAATAAACATACTACAGACAATTTCGAAACCTGAAATAGGAAGTACTCTGAGGAAACCCATGTGACATGGGGAGCAAATGCAAACTTCCCCACAGACGGAGTAAAAATGGGAGTCGAATCCCTCACCCTTGGGGCATTGCCAACAGCTGAGCTACTGCTCCAGAGAAAAATCCTGGACCTGCACTCTGAACCCATACTTTGCTTTACTTGGCACTGTACAATGACAACAAAGTCATTTTATTCCATGTTTAATTTAAAATTAGATGATCCTACCACCTACACTAAAGTGATAAAACAGGGTTGCCGCTTTTGGTCAGCTGGCTGGCGTCAGATTTTCAATTCGAGAGAAGTCTGCACATGCGTTTACATGTATGTAACAGTGTTAATAAATAGTCTATAGGGTTTGCAAACTGCCCCAACCGGATTTATGTAGCTAATTTTAGGTTTATAACGGGATAATATAGATTTCTTGCGTGGGTGTGAGAGTCGGAAAGCGTGAGAGTTGGCGACCCCGGATAAATCTGCAGCAAATTTGTCTCAGACGTTAAGCTGTAGTGTGGAACATCACCAGTACAACCAAACTGAAAGATCAGCAGTCCAAAAACTTAAGCTGTATCTAAGGATATGAACCACGAGCGTAGGTAATATCTGACCATGGTTAAACACGCTGTCATCATTGTTTATTGCATAAAGGTGCAATGCGGAAACGGAAAACAGGTGCCTCGATCGATAAGATCAGGGATCGCCAAACTGTTCGTGGCAAAATATTTTGTGGCAAAATACTATGTCCGTGGTAAAAATCAAAATGTCCGTCAGAATTCGCCATGGAGCTAATCCCTGCATACAACTTGGTTATAATACTGTACGCATCTAGTGAGAAACCCCTAAACATACATACACGAGTGTGTTTCTGCTCCGTGTCGACGGTCACGCATTATATAGAAAACCCCTGAATACTTCAACAGTCTTCCATCCATATTCTTCTCGCTTTACAAAGTTCCACTACAGTCACGAAAAAAAAATCAGTGTATACAATCAACACGCCACAGGAAATGCCCTGTTATGCAATTGCGATAGGATCAAAATACAGCATCAGTGCGGTGTACCTCTGTAAATCCTAACAGTGCACGTATGTATATGACAAGAATGTTGTTTTGTATATATGAAATATGCTGAATTCATACTCAATAATTACGACCCCCCCATTCCCCATTTTCAGCCGATAAATCGGATTTCTATCTGCAGCCGCGGTCACGCGCCAGCCTCCCACCGAATGGGCTTTAGGTGTTTTTGTTCTGCGCTGGCTGCGTCAAAAGAAATGCTTCCTATGCAAATTCATATGTGACTAGGAGTTTGAAAATAGTATATTAAAATTTCTAATCTATTTCAACAAAAAATATAACTAATAAATGTAGCCTTACCTTTCTTAGCGTTAATTTTTTGGAAGTGACGGCAGGCTGGATTTTCAGGACCGTATTTAATAACAGGAGGCGCTACCGTGACGTCAGAGAGCCGAGGGCGGGGTTTCACGTGATTACTGTCATGTGGCTCCAGCCACTTCGGACAAAGTTATTCTGTATTTTTTATCATAGTCTGAATAGTCAGCCCCCTGCCCCCCAATTCAATGTAGCGGCATACTGAAAACCCTGAGCTAATAGAACCGGTATGCCGTTTTTCACAATTATTTACACAGCAATTTTTATCGACCCTAAGAGATACTGGAAAATAAATATCTTGCAGTGTTTGCGCAGTCTTGACAAGTAGAATGGTGGAAAAGTATATACAGTACTTCGAGCGTGCGAACAAAACAAGGAGCGAAACTCTTTGCACCAAAAAAAGCTGACGATGCTCGCGAATTGTACAGACGTGTTACACCAACAACACGTGTCACAAGTGAAGATGCCGCCGAACACTGACGATCGAAGGTTGTTCATGTGACACTTAGTCAGCCACGTTAATTCCTCGTGATTTTTTGATGATTCCAGGGCCGTTGTCACGATCTAAAGACGTGCGGAGCTTAACCCGGAGACCTTTTTAAAACGACTTGACCAAGCTGACGGTGGTTTTATGGATAACGTGTGTACTGTAAATGATTCAAAACATTCAGTATTGTTCAAATAAATCGACTGTGCAAAACAGACAGGACAGCAGCAGTAAATCAGAACACTTTTATTCTTCTCCACTTATAAAAGAATTAAATTGGGAAACAGTCCACCAAAATTTGGGCTCGCTGTTCTGACCGATGATCCTCGATACATTTTTACCTTTGTCTCGTTAATGAAATAAATGTAACAAAATGTAAATATGTTCACGGTAATAAATATTCAGTTTTTACAATGAATTTTATATGTATATTAATATATACTTATATGATAAAAACTTTAAGTTAAATAAAAACTCCATACACAGAAAAATGGCAGACTAATAAACGACGATTGCATGTTTTCATTCCCAAGGCATCAGTAAACCACAGATTCAAGAGTTAAATTCTGTCTGTAATAAATAGAGATGTTACTTCAAAACTGTAGTGCATTGCTGTAAATAATAAAAACACAATAAGTAAAATTATAGTGCAAATTCTCTCCCAATGGTTTTTGCAACTTTAAAATAAATTCGGAATGACAATGAAAGCAAATCAAACTGTTTTAATTGACAGCACCTGCATTCCATTTACCTGATCTACTGCCAGTTTCCTCTTGAAAATCTCAGGGTGGCAAAAAGAAAACAAGCTTGTTGACATTGTAGCTGATTTTTTGGCAAGTGATTTGTGAAAACCCCAGTTTTTTTTTTTTTTTTTCCTTTTTTGGTTTTTCTGCCATGATACTTACAGGACTAACTCTACCTGTGAGTCAGTCATTGTCATCATGAAATGCATAGAAATCAGCAATGGTCAACATAAAATCCAACATGTTTAACAAAAGTCTATCATGCAGCATATTTGCACAACGCAGAGCAGAGCAGATCTGTAACATCTACTTGCAATTCTCCCTGCTTCCGGTACCCTTTGGAAATCTGAAAGGAGGTGCATCCGCAGGAGCAGGAGTCCTGCTGATTGCTATCTAGTTACACCCTTGTTGTTTAAGCCTGGTCAGACTTCGGCACCCAGCTCAATGACCCCCGTCTCTATGATGGGAACCAGCTTGTCCTCCACCTGTACCAGCAGGATGGTCTTGTCAATATGGGATCGACTACTCAGGTCTCTGCTACAAGGCACCCATCGGTGAATCACCTGAGGCAGGCAGGCATGTTGACGGGGGGAAAAAAAACAAAAATATAAAAGTTATTAGACCTGTAGGTCACTGGGCTGAAAAATAACCAAATTAAACCCTTTGCGTACAGCACAACACCAAACTAACTGGCATGTTAGACTACAAATCAAGGCTAGGGAAGTTCCTCTGTTTCAGATTAACTGGAGTAATTTTGTTTATAAAAGATAAAGGAAATTATAGTTTCCTAAGCAAGAATAACGAATTTCTGTAGTTTTACTATTTATTGTGCTACGATTATGAACTCACATGTCCCTCCATGCCCTCCTGGGGACTCCAGTCTCTCCAACAACTGCGGCCAGCTTTTAGACGCAGAGCCTCATCAGGCCACTGTAACTCCTTGCGTTTTGACATGTTAATGGTCTCCAGGACCTGACCAATGTCCACAATCTGAATGAACGAGAGCACAGATGTCGGTAAACACCACTGGAAGTCACTGCAGGAAGTTTACAATCTTTGATCTCGATTGGCCGTTTTCTCCATTTCTGTAAACTGGGGAATTCCACTGGCATTCCATCATGATTCCTTCAGAAGTGGTCTATTACAAAGGAGGCTGCTTTAAGGTAAATTACGTAAATACATGTAGGATTTTCGTTCCATAAGATTCCCAATGACCTTTTCTATTGGGATCAAAATCAGAAGCCAAGAATGGATAACATTTAAAATCTAAACATGACAAAACAGGTATTTACATCCTCCAGGTTTCTGATTGACAACTACGTCTGGTCTACATGAAGCATCTCACCTGCACCCTGTACGAGATGTCATCCCTGCGTACAGTGGACAGTGTCAAGTGGTGGTGGCTGGTGGGATCGGGGGCGCAGAGCGAGTCACTGCCCAGCAGGCCCACCAACGTGTGCCGTTTGCACGGCGGGATGCTATGGCTAGAAAGGGAAGCCGAGGGCCCGGCGACGTCTGGGCCCAGGCGCAGCTGCAGGGAGGTGGGCAACGTGCGCAGCGACAGCTGGCTAGTGGATGAGCGACGGCACGGCTCCAAGCCAGTGGCGGAGGTGCGCAGGGACGAATGGCGACTGCTGCTGTAGCGGTACGATGAGGACTGGCTTGCCACAGAGGCCCGTGCTGGCGAGTGACGAACCAGGCCTGACTGCACGGACTGAGAACTCTGACTCGTGCCTGGAGGTGGAATAACAGGGTATTTAGGCTAATCATTAATTGAACGGGAAGGGATATGAGCTACAAGGAACTTTAAACCATATTCATGTATCGACTTAAGGAGAGTACGGCACTTCTTACCCAGGGAGTGTGGCTGGTATGGTTGGGTGACTGCAGGCCCGGGCACAGCTGACTGGGAGACAGAGCTCTGCTGGGAGTCACTCACCCCTGTCCCATTCCCACTCGTACAGGACATGCCCGTATTGGCATCCAAATCCTCAATATTCCCGCCGCTGTTACACCCGGCCCCACAGCCCTTGCGTAGCCTGAGATAAAGACAGAAATTGTCACGTCATACACAGAGACCTTTGAGTGGCATGGGAACGACGGTGAGAGAAACAGATTTCCGTTACTGGAAAAATCCAAGCAGTCCAACTGGACAGGATCAAAGTGAAAATATTGGAATTTTGAGTGCGTATTTTTAATATAAGCTTCATATTTTAAAAGTCACAGGAATCTTATTTAACATGGTGGTGTAACTGCTTTCCGATACGCCCCAAACCCTAAAAATACACATTCGTATCCACAAGGCCTAGCAAAACACCCAAACTGTGCACGCACCTGTGCCAGGTGCTGACGATGAAACTGCGAATGTTTCCGACGCTGATTGGGCCTCCGAGAATGTGGCCAAGCTGACTGTGAGAGTTGCAATATGAGGTGATGAGCGGTGAGACATAGATTGGGTAACCGATGGGCTGGTCACAAGACGAGTTGATCATGTTACGAAGTGCTTGCTTTGCATTCTGGATACTGCCACGTTCTGGGTTCCGATTCCGTAAAAAGACGAGCTCTTGTTGTTGCCCTGCCCATAGCCCACGCACACACTCTTTGTTAACCTATAGTGAAAATGAAAAGCAGATATTAGTCAATCCCACGTTTTGCAATGCTTTAAATTTCACAACCATATTCCAGCATAGAAACGTACTATTTATATGAAAATAATAAAATACAAAATATTAAAAAGGCCATATGGCTGATCAAATAACAGGCAATACAAACCTATTCAATAATTTATCACGATTTACAATTTCCTAATTTTAGTCACTTTTCTTTAAGTCAAGTCCTCTTCTATACTGTTCTCTCTTTTTCTAGCCACAACCTGTGACCCATTTGTTGTTCTGGTTCCAGTTACTTTGCTTGAATAATATAACAGCAAACCTTGATGACGCGGAAGCTGAGGTAACGGCGGTTAAGCATGATGATCTTGTACTCATTTGTGCCCTCATCGAGAACATGACGCAAGGCAAGGAGGGAAGGCGAGTTGGACAGGACCGCGCTCCGCCAGGCTGGGTCACCCTCGTGAGCAATGACCAGGTTCTGCTGGTGGGTGGAAATAGCCTCATACAGAACTGCTGGCTCATCGTATTCATCTGGGGATGTGAAGTGGTCCTGAAATGTTACAGCACGGACAGAAAGGTATAATACGAAAAATTAGGAATGCTGAAGACAAAGGACAAACACAAAGGTGTGTCTGTGTTTATATATATTTAAATTCCTCCAATAATAGCAGCTGCAATCTTACAATGGTGGCCATACTCATAATGTGAAAAAGTAAAGGGGTGCACAACAGGATCTGTCCTGCAGCCAAAGCTTCACCTGATGGAGTTTGAGCGACATTCGGATGCCTGGCACGACGACTTTCCTCAAAAGTTCCATGTCAGCAAAGATCCACTCATCCCGAACTGAGGAGATGCGAAAATCTCCCTTGAAGAGGGCATGCAGTCCATACAGGAAGGACTCCAAGTTACTAGAGAGAAAAAGAAAAAGCGAGAGAGCTGAGAGAGAAACTCCAGTTTACAAATGAAGCAGAAGGAGATAAAATAGAAAAATGTGATTTGTATTGATAAGTTAACATGAAAGAGTTGGGTACTATAATGTCACATTGGGTAGCATGTACTGTACATCTCTATGGCTGGGGACTGAATTCCCACAACTTACTGCATGTAGAGTGTGTAGGGTTTCACTGACTCACTCACTCACTGACAGACTCACTCACTCACTGACAGACTCACTCACTCACTGACAGACTCACTCACTCACTGACAAACTCACTCACGCACTCGGGCAAACTGTCATCTTTAAATTGCCCATAGCGTGTGATGTCATCACAGCCATACTATATGCTAATCTCACCAACACCCAGAGACATACTGTATGATGTGGTCGCTATTCATTGACAGCTCCGTATTTAACACCATCACGCCCTACCAAATTTACAGCCGGCTCTGATCTGGGTCTTAGTCAGCCCGTCTGTGCATGACTTTTTAACCCCCTGCCCCCTGACAGTGAGACTGGAGCCCCCTATTCAGCCACCCTCACACTCAGCACCAGTACAGCCCAGAGCCGTGTACCCTGCCCTGTCCTCTGTGTCCCCTACATTTTCGACTATGTTGTAGCCCATCCCACAAACACCATTGTGAAGTTTGTGTTTGACGGGTGGGGCTTCAGTAGAACCACGACTGACCTGGACATATGATGCGAAGCAGTTCCCAGTGCCCTCCGTCCCAGTACACACAGTCCATAGCACAATGTCACCAGCGCAGAATCTTTCTCACTGTCCAGAGGCTATGGAAAGAGATAGATTGGTGGCTGGAGTTTGGAGAAACTGCAATGAACACTGGAACTACTATGAGGTCAGTTCAATTTTAAGCTAAATTGTCTATATATACTTGTTTGTAAATCTTCCTAATAGCAGCTATGAGTTTGTGATCACATGCATCTGGAATAAGCACAAAATATCCCAACGCTTCCAACCCTTCCAATTAATCCCTCTATTTGTGGCATAATAATAATAATAATCAATACTTTATTGATCCCCATGGGGAGATTGTCCTTACGCCTCCCTCAACTTGCTCTTTGTAGAGTAAGTTGTCCGCGAAGGACAGCCACCCATGGCAGCGCCCAGGGAGCTGGGGGTTAAGGTTTTGAATGGATGCCCAAATCAAGTAAACACCGACGGTCTCAAGAGAGAATGTGGTTCATCTCCAAATGGCTGGTTAATCACCTAATGATTAATAGAAGCAGAAAGTATGAAAATAACCCCTGCTCATTGGGGGAGAACACTGGTCTCCTTGTTATTCCACATATAAAGAAACTGTTGCTGCTAAAGCTTTTAGCTACAGTGCTCCTAGATTATGGAACAGTCTGCCAGAATATGCACAAGATGCAGAAATTACTTTATAATTACTAATTACTTTAGTTCCGTATACCCACACCTTTAAAGCAGTGTTTCTCAGACCAGTCCTCCGAGAGTTTGGAGGGAGTAAAAACATGGACCGTCTCAGGTTCCCCGAGGACCGGCTTGAGAGACACTGCATTAAGCCTACAGTGACCATGGCCGCCGATGCTGATGCACATGCCCTTATGTTCCACTGGGTTTGTCCATCAAAGTGTGTCTGCCAGTTCTGACCATCAGTGCCTTTTATTTTGTGGAGTGGGCACCATCTGAGCTGAAGCGGCGTTTACGTCCCATTAAAGTGTGACATCATGGCCTGCAATCTACCAGCTTACAACGATCTGCAGGGAATACTGGCTCATTGAAGGACTCTCACTACATTTTACGTATCGATCATGCTGTAATAAAGGCATTGTCTTTGTATTCTAGAATGTTGGCATGCCCAGGGGCACTTAGGCAGTGTTTGGTTCTCATCTTCTTTTTTATTACTCCAGCATAACTGCACCTCATTACTCCACAGGAAACCACTTTACCTTCAGTCGCCGTGAGCTGCAGTACTGTATCCAACCGAGATAGACCCCACAGAAGCTGTCCCTGGATATGCCTGCCAAACGATGGTCATAGTCTTCGTCGATGTTTGGGTTAAAGGTTGGGTCCAGGTCCACATAGTTCCGCTCACTGCAGCTGCGCAAGCCGTCTCGCATGGTCTCGTTAGCCAGCCACTCTTCCAGTTTGGCTGAGGCTATCACATAGTAGATAATTCCCTAAATAAAAGTAGAGTCAGAAGGTCATTATAAGCGATCCTGCGCTACAGACGAAACGTAACAATGTAACAATGTCAAGTGCAAAAATCTAAATCTCTGAGCTGGCCAGTTGTCGGTTTATTCACTGATATTTGTTGGCGGTCACAATACTCTCGTCCCCATTTAATACTCCCTCACCTTGACGTAGTAGGAGGTGAGTATGCGGCGCAGGTCGAACACCTGCAGCATGGAGGCAGCGCTGTTATCGGTGATGCTGTATCCCTCCAGCACGTACTTTGTAACCAGGACTTCCCAGGCCAGCCAGCGCTGCCCGAAAGCGGCATTGAAGGACAGCATGTGGGGCAGGTGTCCAGGCTCACAGCAGCAGCAGCCCTCGTCCTCCTCCACCCCCTCTGTGATGGCCTCCACCTCCCTCTGCTGACAGTACGTCCCTAGGGAGGCAAAGCATTGTGGGATTGCAGAAGATCAGAACGCTGTCGCAAGAGCCAAATCCAACGAAATCTGTTCATAACTGAATGCCTGAATATGGTAAATTTATGATTTTGATAATCGGAAATGCATACCAAGATAAAAGTGGCTCGACGAGGAAAGTATGGCTGGTTTAGATACTGCCACTACAAATGTCCAACTATATGTTTAACTAACTAACTATCTACACTATTGTTCAACTAGGGTTGTTTAAAAAAAAAAACCTGATAATTATCTATCTACTCTGGGAACACATACTTGTAAGACTGATGATCTTTCTAGATTAGTTGAAATAAATACACTTAAAGACTGTTTAATAAGATACATTGGGTAAAATGCTATTCTATACAATTCCATATAATATCCTTTGATATTTTTTTTTTTATGCAATACCACTAATGTGCTTCCACCATTACGAAACTTGTGTGCCAATTCTTACCTCTGAACTCAAGCCCACGCAGCTGGAATGTCACTAGGCCATTGCCAATCTCCACCAAGTGCACCAGTGCGTTGAGGTAATCGGAGGCCAGGATGAAGCAGTCCCCCGTGCTGTAGTTTCCCCAGCGGCCCAGAAGGAGGTCGCCACAGAGGCTGTGCTGTAAGGAGCGGGTGAGGTGCTCGTAGAAAATGGAGTTCAAGTTGTTGTCGTCAGAACCTAAGGGAAAAAAAATAAAAAAAATCATAGCATGGTAAGAGGAGTGTATGAGAATATACACTGGAAGCAGATAATCGATTATTTAAATTATGTTTTTGTACATTACTTGGAGCAGCAAACTAATGCACAACAAAGGAACATACTGACTGAGGGTGAAATAAACAGGAATATATGACATTATGCCATTACCATAAAAAGCAGCCCTTCAATAAAAATCAGTTCTAAGAAAACTGAACATTTTTGAGGGGGTAAAAGGGACCAGTTTTTTATTCAAGGTATAAAAGCAAATTTCCTCTGAAATAGGGTACATCAGTGGCACTGCGTTCCCCTCCAATGGGGAAACAGGGCATTTTAGTTATTTTAAAAAAAAAATATCCCATCTTGTTTTTCATGAGAGATTCAGACAAATGTGTATATATACACATGAGAGCAAGTTTTAGGGTCAGAGAACAGGATCAGCTGAGATCAAATGGCTCTGGAGCAGTTGGGGTTAAGGATCTTGTCAAGGGTTCAACAATTACTTTCATGGCTACAAGATTCGAATCCACATCCATCCGGTTACAGGCACAAATCCCTATCCAGTGAAGCATTTGATTAACAAAATGATACAAAGTCACTATTATCCTATAGACTATTCCAGAAAACGTTATGATGTTACGCAACCTGGGTTCCTGTCCAGCTGGGAGGCCAATCTGGTGTTGGAATGATCAACTCTCTTCGTGCTGCAGAAGACAAAACAGAAGACAGAAAATAAAACATCTCCTATGTATTTTTTTTTTTTTAAATCACTCTACAAACGTATTTGTCAAAAGAAAAATATCACCTGTATTTTAAAACACACAGATGTTATGGAAGAAAAGTAGAGTCATACTTGTAGTCCCTCTCCCAGAACTTGACAGGACGGACATAGGAGGTGATGAAGATGGCACTACCGAGGAAGGGGTTGAGTGGTGTGGAGAAAACTGCAGACACTACTGCCTGGACAAATAGCATGGCAGAGTCTAGTGCGGACAGAAGTCAAGAACAAATACTGGACATTACATGCCAATGACTTATACATCATGAAGTACATTAAAGAGGCCCTATGTTGCTCATTTGTGCATAATTCTATTTTTGGGGTCTACTAGAATAGATTTACATGCTTCGATGTTCCAAAAAAACATTTGTCCTCATACTGTACATCTCTGGGCTTTAAACTCCACCCCAGGATGAGCCCAATGTGCCGATTGGTCAGCTTGTCCCACATTTTCCCCCCACTTCTTGCAGTCTGCGCACAGATCCTCGCAAGAAGGCGGCCAATAAGGATTGTGTTACGAGGTGACATCACCGCGTAAGTGAGGGCTGAAATTCCAACGAGGCGTTTCAGGCAGATTAGAGGAGAGTGGTTTCTGCGGTGAGAGTTACTCCCTTTGGCGTGTACTTTGGGCCTTAAGACTTTGCAGACTGCTTACATGCACATTAAGCTACATAACATACTAAAGGGGTAAACCGGAAAAAAAGCATAATAGGGCCGCTTTTATTATTAGTAAGTTGGGACTAATTCAGAGGATTTTCGCCCTGAAACTTCTACGCATAAATATTTTCAGTCGAGAATTTTGACACTATGACAATTACGACAAGTAAGATTTACAGCCACAACGCAAAAGGATACGAGGAACAGCAAACGGTTGGGCGAAAGCATGAAATGCAGAGCCCCAGGTGATCTGCCAGGGAGCAATGTAGGTATAGACAAAACGCAGCTTGTAGAACAGCTCCCACAGCTGCGATGCAAAGAAAACATCGTTAACGCTACGTACAAACAGGCTTCGCAAATCACGAGCCTCACTTCAATTATTACGAAAGGCACGGCATCCACAAGAATGACCGCAGTCAGATCCCTTACCTTGCTGAAGACGATGGACATGAGGAAGAGGTTGAGCAACGGGGTCTCTGAGAGGTTACGGTAATCGAAGTTGAAGAAGAGGAAGGTGAAGAGCACCATTACGTACTGATAGGTGGGGCTGCTGAAGGAAGAGCGGAGCAGCTTAAGACCAGCTACCGTGATCATCAGAGCGCCCATCCTGAGAGAGTGGGGAAGGGAGGTTGTAACAAATATTAAAATACAGTCATCCCCCCATATGTGTAGGTGGTATGTTCCAAGATCTACCATGGATAGCCTAAATCGCAGACCATCCATGGAACCCCATATATATGTGATTTTCAAGTATTTAAGTATGGCAATTGATAAAACATGCACAGTAAGACTTTACCAACATTAAATATAGTAAAATAAAGTACACTGTACATTATAACACAGTACTGTACATCTGGACCCAACCAAATGAAAGGGATTCTGACCTTTTTGACTAATTTTTAAGAGAATGAAAAAATGGATGATTGAAACCACAGTTACCAGAACTGTGCATACGGGGAGACTGCTGTCCACGTTTCAGGAGGACTTTCAGAAAGGAGAGGGAAAAAAAAGACTAGCAGATATACAAGAGCACTCACTCTATGTCAAGCTTTTTGGGATCAGCGAAATCCTGGGCACTTCTGGTTAATTCATTCAGGATGACAAGTGGATAGAGGACATTCTTTTCTGCGAATAGCAACCAAACGTGCAGTTTTTCAAACCACATCACATGAGCCGCTCCTGAGGACAGAGAGGAAAGGGGCAGGAAAAAACGTTTAGTCATGTCACTAGTAAGAAATCTTTAAACAAAACCTTTAGGCAATAAAATGAGGATTATGGTCAGACTGTACCTCATAATTACATTGGATTGTGTCATAAAATAAAAAGGCTTGACATTGGAAATTACAGTACAAAACTTCCCATTATGTTCTGTTCTCTTTGGTCTACTTACCTCTGACCTCAAACTGGTAGTACTCCTTGGTCTTGAGCAGAGGATGGGAGAAACAGTACCAAGGCAATTGCTTGCGAACTTGGGGTAGGAGGTAATGGGTCAGCAATCCCACCGCTCCCACCAGAGTGTGCAACACGTATCTTAGAATTGGCTTAGGGTCAAAGCAAAAAAAAAAGAAAAGCACATTACAAATATCCAACTGTGTTCATGTATTACTAAAGATTAATATAGTTATTATTATTATTATTGACAAAAGTTAGATTACACCATATCCTATACACAACTCCAATGAACAGACCCCCCCGTACCTGCAACGCAATGAACACGGTGCTGACATGGATGGCAAAGTACAAAACGGAGATGACTATGCACACAATCAGGTCTGACTGCAACCGCTCATTCTGCAAACGAGAAGGGAAAGTGAAAAAAAGTGAGAAGCGGGAACAAAATATTCTCCTTGATTAATATCAACGACACCCAGCAACAAACAGTCTGTTAATGGAGTAGGACGGTATTATGACCATTGTTTTGGCTCAATACTTTCCCATTCCAAAGTTAACAATGTAAGACGTCCCAAACCTGCCATCATTTATTTGTACTGGTTGTTCTGGTCCATTCCCAGTTTACAATTATAAATCAGTGTATGGTCAATGGTATCCTTCTCAGTTAAGGTTATACCCCAGATCCCAAAGCCCAATAGCTAAAATACGCATCTATAATTATAAAGCAGATTAATTGGACATGTATTCATTTGTATGTGAATGTGTGTATATGAGAAAGAGGATGTAATTTGAAGATAATACTACTTACAACAGAATTCCTAAGTTTTTCAGGCAGGGGGTCATGCACCTCAGCGAGGGGGTCCTCTGGGTTTTTTTCTTTTATATTAGGAAAAACCTTGGATTGGACCAATGAGCTAAGGAGAGAGAGTTTGTCAGCTAAGCAGACACCATAACAGAAATATCAAACTTTTTCATTTTTAGAATTACCACTGGTAGCAAGGCCTCTGAAAGATGCTGAAAGTGTGGGATGTGATGTTTAAAAGGTACTAAATTTAGCAAATTACTGTCACAGCAGGAGTTAGGTGGAATTACCACCAATCGTAGGAGAATTTACACTAAAGCGCTGAGGCAATCAAGTGTTTTCAGGGGTTTACAAAATGTGCTTACATGAGGACAGAAGGATCACTGCTTTGTCGACTCAGATGGTAGGACACAGCCACCAAAAGGCCACAGAACACAGAGAACAGCACAGGGATGTGCTGGGGATCCCAAGATTCCTGTGACGTGCACAGAGATCACAGTTACTTTGTGAAAACGCACAAGAAAACATGCATCATCATTTAAAAGCCTCTCGTGTCTAATTGCATCAGCTGCTCAAAAGAGGTCTCTGCGAATTTTATTGTAAGTGTATCCGAGCCAGCACTGCACAGTATGCAGTGAGAAGCCTCACCTTTAGGGCACCGTAGCAAAGTCCATACAATAGGGCCACAGTGACAACACTGCGTATAATGCTGTACACTGCAGATGGTAAGCTGGTGGAAGCTGAAGGGAAAACAGCATAAGTCAGCAAAGGTACGAGCAAAAAAATAACTTCAGCCACAACAGTGAAGACTATTAAAACAACGAAAATCCCATCACTGCAAGTGCACAACAGAATAGCTAAATTCCAAATTAAAATCACAAGGCGATATTTCAGGAAAAATGTCCTCACTGATAAATCATAAAGCCATTGAGTTAGAGGGTTTTCTTATGACCAACTAAGAAAATATCAACGACTCTGAAGTTTCTGTGAACTCCACGAGTTAATTACAGACCGGACCGAAGAAAGCGGAAGTAGCGGCTCACCATTTCCTCCGAACACGTGGATGTCGAGCTGTTCAAACAGGTACATGACGAATGTGTTGACCTGCGGCAGCAGCCCCACGAAGAACACGACCGGGAAACACAGAGTAAACACTGCAACAGAGTGATCAGAGAGGTTATTACATGGAAACCCAAGAGCAAAGCAGTAGGAGAAGGATTATACACAGACACAAATGCAGAAAGCAACACACGTCATACTCCAAATCAATGGAAAGAAAAGGAAATGTAACTTAATATACATTTAATAAGTTTAAGGGAAACCAGATTTGGGGCTGGTAGAAGGAGCAGCAGGGCATTGCCCAGACAGCCCTGTCATTAGCTCTGGCTAAGCCGTCACATGGCAATTCGCAGAATCTTTTCATGTATTTACTTGTATCCCTTTCTGTAAGGTTTAATGCCCATGATTGAAAACGTCATGTATATTGTTTATATATATTTAAAAACATACTCTCTCTCTTCTCTATTGCACTATGGCCATCATTTTCTGTAACATAAAAGAAAGAACTGCAGCGGATGCATTAATGGTAGCTTTGTACCACAGATATTCAAACTGTGGGGCAGGCCAAGGAAATGTTGGCGGGGGGGGGGGACAAAATAGCAACATCCAGAAATATTAAAAATGATGTGAACACATTATATGCTGGTACACATTATATGACAAATTAAAATGATTAGAACATGTAAAATAGTCAGGCACCACTTATTGAATACATCAAACCTATGTCTAGTAACATAATGTAAGGCTTTCAAATACAGGGAAGAGGTACAATTCATGCATGCTTTGTGGGGTTTAAATGGTTGCAAATTGTCATTCTGCAGTGACTTGTATACAGTTAGATGAAGCAGGAAATTCTAGAAATCCTGCGCTGAATTTGAAGCAATGCTTTACGTGCACACACACACACACACACAATTAAATATTGCAATATTAAAACAGGATCTCTGGAAGAGGTAGGGTAAGACTTCCTCGCTGTGGCATCATGACATTTGTGAGGTGCCCGTTTTGAAAGGGTATTAATTTATTAAAATGTGCATGTATTTACACAGTGCTTGAAGTGTGAAAAATAGTGCTGGTACTCCCCTGATTCACACTGGTGTGTTTATCGGCCAGTATCAACAAATAATTAAGTATTACATTCTGAATCATATACGTATGACTCCGATTACTACCTCGAACGTGCAATAATAAAATATGATCTCTGAAAGATGTTAACTTAGTGTTAGACTTCCTTGGTTCGACATAATGGTACAGCGTGAAACTGACTGTTCTCACTTCGACTGGTCAGTGATCATCTTGTTCCAAAGCAAACAGTCAATTCAAAGTGACCAATCAACGAAGTGGACACATCAGGCACTTTTTCCCGCCTCCAAAGTCTCAAAACTCAACATGTCGATTGAGCGAGTGTTGGGGAGACGCAAGTGTGCGTGGAGAGGATGGGTTTGAGGATGTGTTTGAGGATGTGTTTGAGGATGTGTTTGAGGATGGGTTTACTACTCGCATACACATGCATGGTCTGAGGTTTTGAGACTAATTTAACGGCGAGCGAGCGAGCATTGTGCAGACGTGAGCACAAAGTGAGGATGGGTTTTCTGCTCACGAGAGGGTATGCGTGCATGGGTTTTATGCGCACGAGTTCTGCGACTAATTAAACGCCTTAGTAAATGCTGCTTCAATGTCCACAGTGCCAGTGCAGACGGACCTGGGAATACAACAGACGTGGAATTCCCTTCAGAATGGACTTTCATAAACAGGACTCATCTTGTTAAGGCGAATGAAGGATGAGTGGAAGTATCAACGAGAAAGTTAAGGGAAGAACTTCACCTATGACCAAGTCCCGAGCTGAGGCCAGCAGCAGAGAGCTGGTCAGTGCCACGCCATACAGGGTGATGTCACCGAAGTTGCTCCGCCCACTGCCGTGGTCTAGAGCCCAGATGAGCCCACAACACAGGCAGAAGTAGACTGGTCGGCTGTAAGCGATGATCCGATTATGGCCCTATAAGGGAGCACAGGAGTCAATGGGCACAGGGTCAACATCCTAAAAATATCCACTTCGGAAAACAAATAAAATGACTGACTTCATTGTGAGACACATGAGAAATCCTGGGTATCACACAGAATTCCACAACAACGTCAAATAAGCAGCAACCTTAGTTTAGTTGGTACCACAGGAAACCTGACTGACTTGGTAGGTAATTTGAGCAAAATTCCTGTGTGCTCCATTGTAGCAATTCTGTTTAGGTTCAAAGCTTTCAAATATTTAACAACCAATACCGGTCTCGTTTACCATCCGGCAACAATCAAACGCACAGGTGACAGGGACAGAAACAGGTCGATGATCACAGTTGGTTCAAACATAGAAACAATGACCATTCTAATCTATATAGGTAGCAAGTCCATGTCGCTGGGATACGTGAATGTGCGCATAGACCGTTCTCCATCTCTGTGATATTTAGCCTTTTTTGGTCTTTTGCTTATAAGAATGATATGAGGAGGTATGTGTACATACATGTCGAGGGGAGGAGGAGTCTGGCTGCACACTCTGAAAGAATACGAGAGAGTTAGACTGAACTGTGGAGGCAAAGCAATTAAGGGGGATTATGTCCAATGGCTGACATGAATCATTAATGAATGCATGTTTAATTCTCTAATAAATATACAAAAACAAAATCTGCATTGTACAGAGTGGGCACATTTTAGAGGACACACTCACCTTCAGGAGAGAGTACTGGCAGCTGGCAATGACCAGGCAGAACTGGAACACCCAGATGTCAGTGAAGAAGCCATGTACAAGCAGGACGGAACCCAGAAAGGCCACTAGAACCGCCAGCAGCACAGCCAGCACATTCTCAAGAACCTCCCGGTTCCTTTTAGGCACAAAAAGCAGGAAATAAAATGTCAGGTGATCCAGTCTCTATTACTTCACTGTTTGTCCAGGTATCTTCATAAGCTTCCCTGTTTGATATGTTCTTCCGTGGTTCCAACATTGTGGAAACATTTACCAAAATATTTTGACAATTCATGTTTTATTAAATGTTTCTAAACATAAACCTTTGTTAGAGTTTTATTGCATTCTGAATTCTGAAAAGCTCCGCCTTAATCATCGTTTCTTTAGCCATAGGCTGACAGACACTGCGAATAAAGCTACAGATGGTTACAGACTAATGGTTTCATCCCAAGTTATTGGTTAGTAAAAGCAACAGAAGAGGAGATTTTAGGGACAGAAGGCACTGGTAATCCTGTGACGACAAATCGAATGAGGACACTACAGCTGTGCCATTCGGCAAATGGGGGAAAAAAAACTACAACCAACACTGGAGGTAGTTAACTGTAAAAGGGTAGGATAAAGGGAAGGAGCTGAAAGTTTACGACTGCAGAGTGGAAGATAAAGCAAAAGTGGCTACTGGAATCATATCACATGGCTAAATTGATACTAGACTTGGTTGGTACAAATAAAGTAAGGCACCACAAAATGCAACAACATCAAGTTGTCTATCAGAAAAAAATCTAATCCAGGCTTTAGGCTGAGGCACTTGGGCCATCCCAAAGATCATAAAGGATGTATGTTGAAATTTCCAGTTAAAACACTAAAATCCCATGTGATATCCAATGCAAGTCATTCAAAAAAAAAAAAGAAAATGCTTATTTTACATGCTATAAACGTCTGATTGGTCTCAGAGGTCTATTTCGCTTCAAACACTCAAAGTTCATGTAATACAACGGAAAACGGAATCTTAGTATCAAAATAACATTCCAGAATCAGCGCTGCTTCTGGTACTTTCAGGCGCCACAATGCCGGGTTATTCTGGGATGCCGCACACCAAGCAAAAATGAAAACGTTTTTTTTTTTTTTTCCAAAGATGTTTCGTTAGAGCAAACACTAGTCTTCCCAGGTTAAATATTTAAAAATACGCTATACTTAATTTTGCAGTTTGAAGGACTTCGATACACGCACACGATAAATGTTGTAACTTGGTAAGAAAAGAAGAAAAATGCTTCGGGGATTATTAACTAATAAAATCTAGTTTTTAATTCTCATATAATACTATTGTATTATACTATGTAAGAGGAGTTTTCTGATGTTTAGGCTTAATGTAGAGCTTACATAACTTCTCTGGCCCTTGCTGTACAGATATAACGATTTCTGCTAATACAATTTAAGCTTTTTATCCCTTTTTATCCCCAGTATTGTTTATTACCAAGAACACTGCCAAGAAATAGTTGAAGAACGGTGCACCCTTTGTACTCATGCTTTGCACCTAGACTTTCATTATGGAGGAAAAAAAAATCTGTTTGACTAATTCTGATGCTACATTCTAGTGAAAAAGTGTGATTTATCTTATTTGCACTCTCACCTGTCAAAGAGGGCTAACAGGGTTAGCCGGTCAAAGTGCAGCCCCACCCACAGGTAGGGGAACAGCCAGAAGCGGTAGAACTGCTTGGCTTTGTGCGCCGTCACTGCAGACGGATCCTCTGAACCCAGCGGGGCATCTTGGAGCTCTGGGCTCAGATCAGCATCCTGCTGTTCTAGTAGCTCCGGGTCCATTGTCAGGAGACGGTTAAGTCGAATCTGGGGAAGGGAGAACCGCCCCACAGTTGAGGGCCAGTGCTCTGTCGCTACGGCCACTGTTCCCCACACTCAGCCTAACACTCACCAGGTCATGAGGATAAAAGCGAACTGAGGTAGAACTGGAGAGATGGGAATCTGTATCCCTAGAAAGAGGAGAGGAAAAAAAAAACACACACCAGTTACACCATAATGTATGGATATAATGTTTGATTCAATAAATCTCTACTTTATCAGTACAAAGGGGCACAGAATTTTAAAAACACACAAATATCGTGCTCCGATCCATCTTACCAGATATTGTTAGAGGCTCGTCTGGTTGCAGGTTCAAAGTTTACTAGAGACATATCACAGCCGGCAGCTTCATACAGGGAGGGGGTGAGCTTCCCTGTAACGAAATCGCCGCCTTTTAGCACACTAACAACAACAGCCGACTCCGGAAATCTATAATATCGCACATTATCCATTACCATATATGCCATTTATTTTTACCATCCATTTTCTGTAACTGTTGGTCCTGTTCAGGGTTGTCGGGGGTCCGGAACCTGACAGGGAGGCTACGGACGCAAAATGGGGAACGACCCAGAACAAGGTGCCGATCCATCGCAGGGCACAGTCACGCACCATTCACTCACGCACCATTCACTCACGCACCATTCACTCACGCACCATTCACTCACGCACCATTCACTCACGCACCATTCACTCACGCACCATTCACTCACGCACCATTCACTCACGCACCATTCACTCACGCACCATTCACTCACGCACCATTCACTCACGCACCATTCACTCACGCACCATTCACTCACGCACCATTCACTCATACATGAACATCCACGGGCATTTTGGTAACTCGGCATGTTTTTGGACTGTGGGGGGGAAACCGGAGCACCCAGAGGAAACCCACGATGACACGGCCAGGACATGCAAACTCCACACGCAGCTGTGGTCGAGACTCAAACCCTGGTCTGAGAGATGTGAGACTACAGGGCTAACCACTGCCCCATTTTTAGCTCACAGATTTAAAAAAACAAAAAACAAAAAACCACACACAGCGATCTCTAGACCAAAGAGGCGTTACTCATACGAGTCAAACTCATACTTCCTAAAAGCAAGTTACAAGCCAATGTGTTTAACTGGAAGAACAAGACTTCCTGGTCTAAATTACATAATCTCTCCCAAATGTTTTCGTAGATGAGATCAATAAATTTGCACATAATATATATTTTTTTTCTTTTGCCTCCCTTTCCAAACAAGTGATTTCTGCACCTTGACCATGACCACATTCACTAAGCTGCACTTTCCCACACGTCCCCTTTGCGCCATGACGTCGCTCCGGCTCTGCGTACCGAAATCATCTTGCAGGCTGGTGGTGCCCACGGTGGAGGCCTTGTCCTGAGAGCTCTCCAGATGCACGCTTCCATTCCTGGCCAGCAGGGAGGCATTTACGCTTAGCACGGTCACCTGGGAGGGGGTACGGGAAGGCTGCCCTTTGATCGTCGAAGGCTGGGACGCCTGATTCAGAGCTTCCTGAAGACTGGCAGAGAAAGTACAATGGGGGAGGGGGTGTAATTGGAGTGAAGCACGAGGACGCAGAGGGTCTCATGGGCAAGAAAATGCAACAGGGAGGTGAATATATAGTTTTATGCAAATATGTACATGGTGGTGGGGGGGCAGGGGAAGGGGGACAGATGTTAAAAGAAAAATGCAGAAGTTTTACAGAAAGAGTGGCAAAAGGAACACACAGAAAATACTATATAGACAGATTACAACACAGAAGCCAAACAACAGAGAGAGACAGAAGAGCAGACAAATATATGGCCAAAGTCCCGCTTGGTTTTCTATACTGCAAGTAGAAATGGCTGGACCTGAAGCTCGGGATGGTCAGCTGGCTATAGCTTCTTAACTGTACAGCCAACAAATGAACAAAAAAGGTAGCTGGAATACCAAACGGGTGGAAGAAGAAATCCCATTTCAAATATGTAATCCATAAGAACATTTTCAGTTTCACAGCTATGGAAAAAGACAGCATTCAAAACAGAACAACCAATAAGGGCTGTAAGCAGCTTGCATGCAAGTTTCCAAAAATAGGTATTCACACACACACACACACAGACACACAGACACACACACACACAGACACACACACACATACACACACACACAGACACACACACACACAGACACACACACAGACACACACACAGACACACACACAGACACACACACAGCTCTGCCAAACATCTGCATTATAACCGAGTTTCCAGACAGGCCAAGGACAAACTAAAGCTAAAACGCTGAGACTGCCTGTTTGGAGATGAGAGATTTCCGCTGCTTGTTCTGGTCAAAAAAAAAAAATCAAACAAATGGGTGGAGTTTGTAACCAGTGGCAGAAAATGATGGGAAATTCTGTAGGTAGAGGAAGAAATACAAGAACGTTGGAGAAGAAAAAAAAAAAGAGGAGTAACTGGGGCAGGTAACCAGTTGGCACCGTTTGCCACACTCCGCCCTCTGCCACACTCCACCACACTCCGCCCTCTCTGCCACACTCCACCACACTCCGCCCTCTGCCACACTCCACCACACTCCGCCCTCTCTGCCACACTCCACCACACTCCGCCCTCTCTGCCACACTCCGCCACACTCAACCCTCTCTGCCACACTCCGCCACACTCAACCCTCTCTGCCACACTCAACCCTCTCTGCCACACTCCGCCACACTCAACCCTCTCTGCCACACTCAACCCTCTCTGCCACACTCAACCACACTCCGCCCTCTCTGCCACACTCCGCCCTCTCTGCCACACTCCGCCCTCTCTGCCACACTCCGCCCTCTCTGCCACACTCCACCACACTCAACCCTCTCTGCCACACTCCGCCCTCTCTGCCACACTCCGCCCTCTCTGCCACACTCCGCCCTCTCTGCCACACTCCGCCCTCTCTGCCACACTCCGCCCTCTCTGCCACACTCCGCCCTCTCTGCCACACTCCGCCCTCTCTGCCACACTCCGCCCTCTCTGCCACACTCACCACACTCCGCCCTCTCTGCCACACTCCGCCCTCTCTGCCACACTCGCCACACTCCGCCCTCTCTGCCACACTCCGCCCTCTCTGCCACACTCCGCCCTCTCTGCCACACTCCGCCCTCTCTGCCACACTCCGCCCTCTCTGCCACACTCCGCCACTCTCTGCCACACATCAGACTGCTTCGTTTTTCACAATTGGGTAATGATATTATTAATATTATACTAATACTATATTATACTAATACTCCCCAGTAGTTTTGCACCTGATATACACCGATCAGCCATAACATTAAATCCACCTGCCTAATCTGGGGCAGGTTCCCCTTCTGCCACCAAAAACAGCTGTGACCAGTCGAGGCATGAACCGCAGCAGACCTCTGAAGGTGTCCTTTGGTACCTGGCACCAATATTTTTGTAGCAGAGTGTTTAAATCCAGTAAGTTGCAAGGCGGGCCCTCCACAGATTGGACTTGTTTGTCCAGCACATCCTACAGATGCTCGATCGGATCAGGATCTGGGGAATTTGGAGGTCTAGTCAACCGTTTCATGTTCCTCAAACCACACTTGACAGGTGCCATTGTCACATGTTATTAACTTCATCCATCAGTGGTTTTAATGTTGTGGTTGATCGGTATATAGTCCTCATTTTCCCAATTGTATATCTATTACATTAACATGATTTACCATTGTTCCAAAATCATATAAGGTTCACAAAGTCACAGATTCAGAGGGTCAAAATGGGAATACTGGCATACAAGCAGGGCAAAACCAGTGCCTAAAGCAAAATAAAGAGCATACAGTGCTACAGGAATACAAATTCCGCCTGACATCATCGGGTTGTGATAAGGCATCTTTCACAAAGACTTTTACACTTTATCATGTACTGGAACTAAGGATTTAAATCTAACAGCTTTTTGTTGTGTGAAGTGTCACTATATTACACATTGTGCATATAGACAAAAAGGTGCTTGTGTGGTAGCAAGGAAATGCATTTGCATACTTTCTAAGTATATAGGAAAACTCAAGTTTGGTAAGCACTGCTATAAATTAACAAGCAAGTACAAGTCAACTAAAACAGCTCAAATTACCATCCACAGAGCTCTGAGCCGCACATGCAGCAGTTTTGTTTGAAGTCTTCATAAATATGCAAAGTAAACACAGACAGTAGAAAAAAAAAACTAAATAAAGAAGTTTAACTCTGACCCATTTTCTGTGACCTGAGCATCACAGACGAAACACTCGGAATAAAAGTGGATAATTTCAGGCACTGGAAACATGGCTGCTATACTCATCATCACTGGTTGCTTTCTTGAGCACGTTTGACCACAAAGAAGATCAATTATGTAAAATGCCATGCGAGTTGAAGGCGTGCGTGAAATTCCATGTAATTCCAATGTAATCCACAAGGAGGCAGTAACAGATATTGGCATTAGAGAGCACGGACAAGTGCAATAGGAGGGAAGAGAGGGGAGGGCAAAGGCCGGTCACCCATCCGCCCCCATCCATCAACAGGCTTACCTGAGAGGTGAGCCAATGAGGGAGGTGGGCGGTGTGGGGTTGCTCCCGGCATTGTGGCGTCGTCGCACTGCCTGACGGCGGAAGGTACTGCGCTCGCGGCGGAACGCGACGGTCTCTTCACTCACCGGGGCTGTCGCAGTAAGAAAGGTTCAGTGTGAGGTTAAATAGCACTCTAACCTTTATACTGCAGACAACTGGGGGGAAATTTTATGAAGAAAAAAAAACATAATAATCTTTCAAACCTGCAGGGTAATTAGTATCATGGAAATAATCCACACCCAGATTTTTCCCCAATGCTGCTGATTATTTACATATTTCAAAAGGAAACGTATCCAGACACTGTATGAAAACCAAATTAGCTACTGACCGATTATGAAAAGCAAATGACGTACTGACTGATTACGATCTGGACTTTGACGGCTATCACCTTTGGCAGGATGTTGTCTGCTGCTAAAATTAGAAGCATAAGAATCTGCAGCGTAATGGCCAGGCTGTAAAGTTACCACAAGGCATAAAGATTCTTAAAAACAAAGATTCCAGAACAAATAAGCAGTGCACCGTTAAACACCAGTACAATAAACAACAGTGATCAGGAGAATCCCTTTTTTCTTTAATTTTCACTTAACTATGTAGTTTGTTCCACTTTCCCAGAAGTCATATTTTTTACAACTCTGCAAACAGAAGCGAAATTACCTGCTACATGTAAACAATGCCGTTACAAATTTTATAGCGTGAAAAATCCACCCAACTCTCCTTCTCTGATCAACATATCACCATTATTTAGCTAAAAAGTTAAACAGCCCTGTATCCTAAAGGCAGCTGTATACTTCACCCAATATCCAGACGTATCGAAAATCGTCGGCGAGAACAACCTGTTGCATACTTAAAGCGATGTCACGCCAGAATGCTAGGGGGTGCAGAATGTTTTCGATGTTGCAGACCCACATACAGAGGGCAAATAAACAAGTGCACCAGTCATTGCAATATTGGAGCTCTTTTAAAATGACAGTTACTATCTTTATTAACAGCAACTATTGCTTTAATACTAGAAGTGGCACAGACAAGGAAAGCAACAATTTAAACGACATGCAGAGTTACATGCTAACGAAACACAGGCATTCTACAGAAAATGTTAAATGGTTCTGACATTTACTAAATACACATATTAATCAACTCTATTTACAGATACGCACGGTGTGGTGCAAAGCATGCTGGGAACTGCTACTAACCAGCCCCACGGCACCACATTGTGTCAGTCAGTCGTGGACAGTGGGTGGGATCAGAACAAACAAAAATATTTTGCCTTGGGGACCCTGCACAGACGGTCCGCTGAAACTGTGATCGTAGCAGCGATTACAGCTCATATAATGCTTTGCCACGACAACAGTCAATACCTTCAATTTCGTTTGAAGTATACGGCCATCGTAACTCCACAGTAACAAAATTTCTGTTTACCCATTAAATGACGCAATAGCCAATCGATGGAAAACTTTCACAGAAATAAACTCAATATATAAATGCCCATTTTTTATGGACTAAACCATCCAGGAAGGTCAATTTCACCCGAACCTACACCTCTCTTCCCCTGTAGATAAAAATGGATGTTTTCTATCACATACATGGACATGAAAATCCTATGGCTGTGGCCATAAACTATTTAAACAACAAGACACAATTTTAATTTCTGAATACTATTGGACATCAATCATTTTGACAGTTACTTAAGTTACTACAAAACTGAACTGCATAGCTAAAATTAGTCACAGAACTACATAATATAGGGTAAGTAATCCGCTTAATATGCAAGTCAATTGTCTCAACTTTACACCAAAAGGATTTTCCTAGGCCTTGCAAGGTCATACACGTGTACAGAATAATTATTTGCATTCATGCAAAAAATAAAAGTTCACAAACATACAAGTACACTGTACTGAAATGCCTTGATATCTTACGACCATAAAAATTACCAGGAGACAAAGCACTGGACAAAATATTACCAGAAAACTGGAGAGCTCCTGCTTTAAACCATTTTGAAAAACAATGCAGTCGCTGCCCCTTACCGCTGATACACTGTAATTCTTGGCATCATTTGAATCAAAGCCGGAAATAGCTTTACCCTGAAAACCGAGAATTTGAGAATATTATGTGCCTCTACTCCAAAAGCAGCAAACAAAGCATGCTTCTGCATATAAGATGCAGTAAAAATGATCACAAACAGGCTGTAAACTGTGAGTTTGGTCGGAGAATAGAACAGGAGTCGGCGTGGCGGGTATGCCGGAGCGTACGGCGGACTTACCGCGCGAAGAGCTGGGTGCATCCTGGGCCTCGGAAAAGGCGGCGTGGCTGGGGAGGCTGTTCCTAGATCGCGTGACGGACTCCAGCTGCGAGGCTCGACCCAGCAGGCAAACGGCGTCTAAAACCTCACCCTCTTTGGCCTCGAGGTCTGACTTCGAGGTGGTGAGGGGGCGTGTACCAGTGGGGGCGACCAATTGGTTGGGGTCATTAAGGCAAGCGGCCGTACCGCTGTCCAAGCTCAGCACCCGGGCGTGAGTCTTAGCACTGCCTGTACTTGAGGTACGTCGGGAGGAACGACGCCTTCCTCCACCCCCAACCCCACCCTCAGGCCCGACGATGCCCTTCACCGACAGCGATGAGGCAATCGCTTGCTTGGCCTTGAGGGCACTATAACGGCCCTCGGGTGAGTGGCAGGAGTGGGAGGTGGTGCTGGAGGAACTGTCTGTGCTGAAGTGGTGTGTGGAATGCAAACTGGAGGCGCAGCTCAGCTCACTCTGGTCACTGGAGTCATCTTCTCGGGGGAACATGGCGCTGCGCGGCTTATCCGTATTCCGCAGCGACATGTAGTCGCGGTGACGGCTGGTGTCGAAGCTGCTGGCACGTTTCTTTCCCGTCCGCCGACGGCTGCTCCGCCCCGCCGAGGAGGAGGCCCGGTGGATCAGGTTCACCGACTTGGGCCGCACGTCCTCCTTGTCCTGCTTCTGATCCCGGAGAATCAGGGGGGCCGAGCCGTCGGCGGTTCCTCCGGAGACGGGGTCCTCGGCGCAGCCGCAGGGATCGGCTGGCTCTTGGGCGAAAATAACGATGCTGTCGGATGGCTGTATGGCCATCAGCTCGTTGGCGTGGGGGTTCTTGTTAGCCTCCCCAGACAAAAGGCTGCTCAGCCCCCGAGAGCTGCTGTCCCGGCTAGGGCAGCGGGGGCTGAAGCCCTCTCTGGGAGTCCTGCAGTCTGTGGGCGCAGACACGCTGCTGTCCCCATGCACTCGCTCCTGTTCGTCCCCTGAGAGTGAGAGAAGACTCTCCACGTGTGTGGAGCTGGTCTGTTCGCTGTGAAAGCTGCTGACGGTGCTGTTGGTGTCCCGGTCCGTGCCGCTGCAGTAGCTCTCCGAGGATCCACTGCTGCGCGTGCTAAGACTGCGGAGGCTGTCCACGCTGCACTCCCCCCTTAGGGGTTTCTCCTTCGCCGCCGGTCCCCCCTCTGCGGCCCCCTGGTACAGCCCAGGGCCGACGTCCCGGGCCTCGTGCGAGTCCGAGCTTGCCGCTGGCTGGCAGTGGCTTGTTCCCGAGGTGGAGGCCGCAGCCTGGTCAAGCCGGAAGACCTCCTCTCCACCGCTATCTCCCTCTGCCTCTCCAGCCTGGGACAGCCTGGAAGCTTCCAGCTCGCAGACTGGATCCAGGCCGCCTCTGCGAGGCGGGGGGTAGAGGCCGTAGTCAGGCAGTGAAGGGTCAGGAAAGGCGGAGCCAGCTGAGCTGGAGGTACGAGGCAGGCCCCGGGGACGAGGCTCCTTACGGTACGACTGCGAGTGCAGCAGACCGATGGAAGTCTGTTCCGTTTCATACGACTGTGTCGCTTGGTTTGGGATGGGGTCGCTGGAATCCGCAGGGTCTCTGGCCAGCTCTGGCGGGCCCAAAGACGTGGAGGGCTGCATGGAGGCGAATGAGTCATTGGAGGCAAGGCAATACATCTTTGGGTCGGACATCAAGTCTGAAAGGGAAGGGAGAGCAGGGTGAATACGCCCATCTGTTTAAACCTGAAGTCCCAGGGATTGTAAGCAATACAACACAAAACATGTGTGTTATTTGTAGGTATAGCTAAGGGCTCCCTTATTACCCAACAGTTATTAGCCTCTGATTTACCTTTCAACAAAATGCAGATCCACAACTGCATAAATGAGTACCAGCCTATTAGAAGCAATAAAAACTATAAAGTCACTTTTTTCGACTAGATAGGGAGCCAGGGAAGTTGTGTAGTTTCATTTCACTTTATATCTGGTTAAATTAAGAAGACAAAACTGACTAAAAGGGGTAAAACAGTCTACTGATCAATTAACCAAGAAACACGATGATGGGGTTCTGACCTTGGTCCTGCCTTCCATCGTTACATAGGCTGCTGCTCTGAGCGAGACTTAAGCTGATATCATCTGAGGTCTTTCCTACATCTCCCCCTATATAGAAACAAAATTCTTCATGCATCCATCTCTGCTACTTTCTACGGACACCTGACTGTAAATGGATATGCAGGGGATGTGCGGGTGTGTGTATATTTCGCGTTTGCTCAAGAAATATTTAAAGTAGCAATTACTGCTGAAGAGTCATAAATATTATATTTAAATTTAAATAGAGTTTCTAAACTTACGCTAATGTAATTTTGCCACTGAGCTCTTTATAAATTTTCCTTGGCTCCTGTCACATTATCAGAGAGTAGTATATCGCAAATACATTAATAGTTTATCCATTGAACCACTATCATTAATAATCTGATGCAGTTAAACTGAGGTGCATTACTGAGGTTCACAACTATTTGATGCAACAGATTTGAAAACTAAAAAAAAAAAATAACCAGACCTTTCCTGGATATTGTGGAGTTTGTGAACCTACTACTCATCAGCTGGACATTTTCTTACAGTCCAACTGAACATTACCTTGCTAAATAACATGATATTTATTATACTGCATACTTGTGAGGTCTACAAGACTGAAGTGCTGACAATGCGATAACAGATTGGAAGCAAACATGCATATCATTCACATTTTATAACATTCAGGTACCAGGTATTCAGGGTCCATAGTACCATTATTCTCCAGGCTGCTCATATTTAGTTACACTATAGGCCACAAAAAATTAAGCAGTAGAGAATAAATTAAGTAATACAAACATCACCCGTTAGTGTCCTCGCAGTAGAGTTTATAGGCCGAACATCAAGCAAATTTGGCCAAGGCTACAACTTTAGTTTTTCAGTGCAGTGTGAAGTGCAGTGTGAAGTGCAGTGTGAAGACTTTGTAAATCAGGGCTAGATTCTATTCTTTGAGAGCAGTTCTCACCTTTGGCTGCAGCCATGCCCGCATGAGTGGACACAAGCTAATGCACAGGGAAAAGAAAGTATCAAAGCATGAAGTTGTAAGGAATCCAACACAGTTTCACCAAATAAAAATCCCTAAAACCAACTATGGATTTTCCTTCATTGCACAGATGGTACGTTGAGGGTCTGAGGTACAGCGACAAACCAAATCTGTCAGGGAAAAAAAATAATTCCATAACCCTACCACACCTCTGCAGGGTGTCACGACTACATGTGCGAGACGCTCTCAGCGCACATCATACTAACGCTTCAGCGACACTGTTGGTGAAACTCTTCCTGTATTTCCTGTAACTAACTAAGCACCAAAACCCAGAAAGTCTTCAGAACATTAAATATGAATAAGCATCTACATATATGGGGGAAAAGCAGTGTGATGCAAAGATACGGCCATGAAAACAATAATTTAGGTGAACATAAGACACTGGGAGAAGCACTGATACAGGTACGAACCTATTTAATCTTTATCCCGCCATTGATATACAGGCAATGTCTCTCAGAATCTGACTAATCTATACAGGGTCTGAAACTGTTTTGTAAAGTTCTACAAATATTTCTAGTCAAGTTGTCGGGTATCAAATAGCAGGATAATACTGTACAGAAATCAAGACTGAGTAAGTGACACTACCAGAACACTGAAAAAAGCGCTTTGCCAAATCATCTGTTGAAGTTACATGTATTTGTGGGACAGTGAGTGGGAGACAGCGAAATACGGCCAGTCTGAGTTACTGGAGGCAAATCTGCACCGACATCAGCCATTATCAATATGTCACCTACACACTGTGGTGCACAGTAATGGTTTAAAAACAGAAGATAAAGTGTTAAAATTGTAATAAGTGTGTTGTCTCTAGTAGGCCAATAGTTTCCAGAAATATAGGTGCAAAGCCAGTTCCTTTAATAATTATATTAATGGAATTATTTTCTAGCTGTTCCATTAGTTATAAATACAAAAATAAAAGTATGTGCACCTAACATACCTAGAATACTATTCACTATATTTCTAAAGTAACAGCACAGATGCTTGCTAAAAAATTAAATGTTTAAATACATTTTGCAGTAACTGAAATATTTTGTATGAAATTTGTTTAAATGTGATGATTAAGAAATGAGGAAAGAGAAAGAACAAAACAATGAAATATATACTTTTTTTTTTTTTTTTTTTTAAAGTTGCAGGCTATAAATTTTTGCAATCACCAGTTGCACTTGCTGGATCACAAAACTTCAAACCAAAATTACACAGAAACACCACCAGCATTAGGACCCATATGTCGCTTCCCTGATCTATACTAAAAAAAAAAAAAAAATCCTTTAGTGTAGGACAAGCTGAAGATGCAGCCGCCTGTTGCCATGGCGACGGCCCACGTTCGAACCCGCACCTGGTGGCAGGAGTCCATTCCAGCAAAGGAGTTTCTGGAGCTGCAGTCCACTGGTGGGGTCTCTTCACGAATGAAATCTGCCATCTCGATCCCTCCTCCTGGATCTCTAAAGAAAGCACAACACACAGGACACTAGGAGCAGCCCAACAACGGCCATACAGACATAAATGTATGAGTAACTGGAGGAAAGCCCTAGCAGCTTATATACTTTAGAATAGAACAGAATATTTCTTTAATGGCCATGAAATTTACATCAGATGGAAATTCATCTTTGACAGTGACGTAATTAAGCACACAATACAAACAACACTATACACAATAAACATATGCTGATGTTTGCAGGCAAGGCATTCAACCAAATCTTGCCTGTGTTACACTTGAAGCAGCATGCTGTTCCATTATGAAAGCCAGTTACAGGTTTTACTATTCTTATGATGTAATCAGCATAAGATTAAACTAAGATAATGCTTTATTAATCCCCAGGGTTCAGCTGTGTCTATGGGTAAGACGAGCGATGTTGTCGGATGGCTGTACGGCCATCTTGGTTTTTTTTTAATTTTACACATCAAGGTCCAATAATAGAGACATGAACAATTACAGGAGGAAAATCTCCTATTTCGAAAGATCTAGCCAAATGGGCCCTATTTCCTGTTAGCTTGATTATAAATGTCTACAAGGTGTTAATGTCATTTCATACTCCCGTATTAGACACTCTCTCAAGTGTGTGTAAATGAGTCACACTGAGTCGCAAGGCTGATAATCAAAAAATGCACTTCATTCCAGGTAGAAGGGAAAGAAAAATAGCACAAAAATCACATGAAAAGGAATCATGTAAAACAATGCCTTTTAAAAACCGCTAGTATCCATCACCAATGCAGAGACACATAACCCGGCAATGATTTCTCTGTATAGCCAAGCTATACAACTCCATTTTACAGGAACAGATGCATCATCACAATTTTCCCCGTATTCCAAGATGATTAAACTAATTCATGAAAACCAGGAAGAAGTCAAACACCCTTAAATGACTCCCATGTTACCAGATTTACACATCATTGACCCTTTAAAAGGTGCAAGGGAGATTTTCACCCGTTCATCCCACAAAGAATGACTTTATATCTCACTACTTACAAGTAAATATAGGCTAATTCATAGTTATAGGATAACCTTATAATATTCAATTATTTTTTGTGAACGTATTGTGTGTTTTCAGTAAGGCTGAATGAAAAGTTCTATTTGGCCATAGTTAATTTATCTACCAACAGTCTGTCAAATCAGCCAGCCGTGTTGCCATGAGTTGTGCCAACAGACAGAGCCGTGCCAACAAATCACTTGCTTTTGCTCAATATCGTCTCTTTGGAATACTAAATACTTCCATACAGGAGAAGACTGTCTTCCCATGACCGCTTCTTAATAAAAATGAGTGAGGAGGAGAAATGCTAAGTTTCTCACAAAGGCACCACATGGTTCATGTCGGAGTTCAAATGCAAGGATGAGACTGATTATGACGGATTTGAAGGGCGCATGCAGAGCTCATGCAGAAGAGGCCGCAGCAAACTTTAGACTGATTTTTTTAAACATACACAACAGAAAATGCTGAAAAGGAACCATCAATAAAACTGAAAATCTTTGCTACGTTTTGAGTGACAAAAAATGTTTTAACGCAACTTATTGATGGGCTCAACCCAGCTGACTATCACAGTCTTTGGAATGTGAAGACTGCAAATGCCGTGGCGATATTAACATTACAGACCACGCAAAGCTATTACTGAGGGCAGCATGCTGGCACAGCGGTCAGGGGTTTTGCTGCACAATGCTGCTTTGTGCGTGTGGAGTGTATCGATATTTTATGGGTCTATATGCATGCGTGTGTGTGCGTGCACATGCGCTTTTGGTGAATACTTCGGTGTCCAAAAACATAACATGCAACTTAAGTGAAATGATAAATTTAGACCCTCTATGTGTGAGACAGTGAGCAGCCAGCAATGGTTGGCTGGTTCCTGCCTTGTGCCACTTGCAATGTACAAATTATATTGTTATATTATATTACATTTCATTATCAGTTGACTCTTCTGCATCTAGACTTTCCCCATCTCGGTTTCGATTTGGCATAAGAAATTAAATAGGATGGTTTTTTTTGAGAGGACGCACAAAATGTTTAGTAACTCAAAAATGCATAAAATATATGTACTGTTCTAGCTTGTAGGAGAACGAGCTGGTCTTGCGGCAGCCTCTCACGATATCTCGCAGTTATCTTCGTATCTTGCGTTTCTCGTATCTTTTTGCTTTGCTCCGCTCGCCAAGGGGACCGAAAAAAAATGTACGCAGGTTTTCCAGATCTCGGGAGGGTGTGTCCCCGGCCCGGCGATGTGGGTCGACTATATATTAAACGGTTACTTGATTAGCTATCAGATTAAATCTTTAGATGATCTGATTATGAATATAATGGGTAGCGACAGCCTTATTACACTGTTTAGGCGTTTCTGTTATTCAGTCCCGCTCCGGGACGTGACCTTACCCCGGCCCATTGCTGTCCTCCTGCCGGATGGTACTGCCATCATTCCCCATGCCAGGGTTGACTCGCACTCCTTCAGCCTCTACCGCTCTGCTCTCCACAATCTCTCCCTCATCCAGGGCATGGTGCAGCCGGTAATTCACAGTCTTTAACAGCAGGAACAGTACTGCGATTACCCCGCAATAGATGCCCACAATCACCATAGTGGGAGGAAGAGCCTGCAAGGAGGAATAGTTAGAACCTATTAGAAAATGACATTGGGCATCCCATCCAGAGTAGATCCCTGCCTTGTGCCATATGCTGTCTAGCTTCAGGTCCCTACACCATGCCGACCAGGTTAAGCAGGTGGATGATGAATGTATGTATAAATAAAAATGACATTATACTACGCTTACCTGCTAAAATGCATTGTGTAACCATACCGGGAAGAAGCTCTTGTTTGAAGTCCATCCCTCAAAAACCCATTAAACAGCTGAACTACACAGCAACACCAATTTCATAAGTAATGACCCAGTCAATTTATACTCTGTTGAATGAAACAATTTCAATTTAAGTGCAATGGAATTTTTTTCCCCCGTCCATCTCCCGATCATTTATCCTGGAGGGGGGAGGGGGGGCGTGTGGGGGGGGCTGGACTCCAGGGCTATACCCACGACGGGAAGCCCAACCAAAGGGCACAAACACCATCACACAATCATATTCAACAGGCAATATATTTTAACGGCATGTCTTCAGACTTCAGGAGGAACCCCAGACTCAAGGAGAATATTCAAAGGTATAACTTGTACTCATTAAAAGCCATTTATCCTAGACTGTTGAGCTTGTGGGAGTTTTACTTTACACAAAAATGTTCTGAAGGCAGAATGAAAAATTATTGGATCCATGATTGGATAGCCAATCTGATTGGTTGATCCCGGCTCCTCCAATTGCTTGGATCCACATTTTCTACAATCTGACTGGTTATCTCTTCTAACTTATTTTTCGTTCTGCACTCAGAACATTTTTGTGCAAGTAAAACTCCCAGTGCAATGCAGCTTATTAAGTAACACAATGTGATTAATTTGAAGTTCTCATTTACTATGATGCCATTTCTTAGCTGGGGGTTGAAGTGTAGAAGTAACATTTGAATATTTCACACCCACTATCACATGCCCTGATCAACCTTTGCTACATGCGAGAGGCGCAAGGAGGATCATATTTCATTCCTGCTGCATAACATCAGTGAGCAAACTCTGCCACTATCAGAAAGCATCCATAGTGTTTCCTAGACACAACAAAATAGCTGACAAATATACCGCCGAAAACATCCGAAACCACACGTAGCCCTGAATAGAAAAAGCTGAGGGTTTGTGAGCTGGACCTAAAAGGAAAGATGACATGTAGCTATAACAGTAAGTCTATACTTCAGGACAATTGCTTAGCACAGCATATTCTTTCATATAGAGAAACACTGTAAGTTACACTCCACAGTTCAGGGCGTGATCAGATTATGTGAAAGTATAACCATTAAGAGTCTGGGGGGGAAAAAAAAAAAATCTGCTAAACCACATTTCACCAGTTACTTTCCCATGGATGTCAGTTACTTCTATTTTTAACCTTCAAGTAGTACAAGGATTATACAGCTGCCAGATAATTTTTAGCAACAATAAAATTATGAGTGACTGCATCCGGAAATGCTTGTTGAGAAATAAACACCGTGTTCCAAAATATTATGCAAGTGCAATTTCAGTAACTCTTCCAGCAAAATATAAACTTATTGTGATTTTTTTGTTGTTTAATCATTTTTCACGCCTCTTTAGATAAAGTGTACCAATATCAACAAATATTGCAAGTTAATTTGCCAGGTGATCTTAAAGGGAAACAGATTTAAAATAGATGTTCCACGTTGACAGGCAAGTCACAGTTATCGTCAAATATGGTAAGGAACAAAGACCGTACTGCAGCTGAAGGGAATAAAATTGATTTTATGCTCTTTGTAAGACATTGCACAATTGATTTATTGTGAAAATTTGACATCACTGAACTGTTAAAAAAAAGGGTTTCAGAGTCCAGATGAAGTAAATCAGACAGAGGATCATTAAAGAAAGTTTCAGGCAAAAACAGATTTCTGAAATTGCTAGTGTCCCTGAAATTCCAAGAACTTACTGATAGCGCATCTTCCAGAGGCTGGCAGCTACATTTCTGCTACCCCTCACTAAAGCTCACGAAGAGACGAGTATGCGGCGGGCACAGACATACACCGACGAGCCCACACATTATGACCTCACCCCCATGTGAAGCAAATATTGTTGACCATCATGCAAAAATAGTGAATGTAGAGATCTGGGAGAGACACATAAAAATAACGATAAATGGACATTCAGTACTCGTAGTCGACAAAGCAATGATTTTTCACGTGATCATCATCAAGATTATCTGCCATTTATGCCACAGTAGCCCTTCTGTGGGTTTGCGCTAAACAGGATAACCTTCCTTCACATTCCAAAATGATGAGCTCTGGCCACCCAACATCCTGGCAGTATTTCGTGGCTTTCCCCTCCTTGGGCCACTCTCAGCAGGTACTTACCACGCCTGACCATAAGCGGCCCACAAGCCTGGCCATTCCGGAGATACTCTGACCCAGCCTTCTGGCCTTAATGATTTTCCCCTTATCAAAGTCTCACAAGATCTTTATCCCTGCCCATCACTTCTGCATTCAACATGTCGACTACGTGTGCCGAATTCACTTTACATGGGGGTACAGAGGCACTGTTTCTCACACATTTTAATTCACTGAAATTGACTGAGTTCAATGCTATGCTGGATGGTCCACATGGATGGCGTTCCGGAGGGCTGGTCAATGGCCACCCTACACAGTCACCCACCAGACTGAGCAGTCAACAAGAAGGTGGTGGAATGTTGTTCTGAGTAGGAATAATGGGAAGTGAGATGACTGGTCCCACTGGGGTCCCTGATGATGTTAAACTGACAACATATGCTATATGGACAAAAGTATTGAGACTCAACTCTTAATCACCAAATTCAGGTGTTTCCTTCTCACCCACTGCCACGGGTGTATAATATTAAGCACGTAGCCATGCAGTCAGGTTTACAAACATTTGTGCAAGAATGGGTCATTCTGAAGAGCTCAGTGAATTCAAGCCTGGTACGGTCACAGAATGCCACCTTTGCAACAAGTCACTTCGTAAAATCTCTTCCCTGCTAGATATTCCACGGTCAACTGTAAGTGGTATTATTGCAAAGGAGGCATTTAGGAACAACAGAAACTCAACCATAAAGTGGCAGATCACATAAAGTATCAGAGTGGAATCACTGAGTGCTGATGCACACAGTGCGTAAAAGTTGCCAACGCTATTAACTCAATAACTGCAGCGTTCCAAGCTTCCTCTGGCATTAACTCCAGCACAAAACTGTGCGCTGGAAGCTTCATGGAATGGGCTCCCATGGCCGAGCAGCTGCATGCAAGCCGCACATCACCAAGCGCAATGCCAAGTGTCGGATGGACTGGTGTAAATCACACTGCCACTGGACTCTGAAGCAGTGGAAATGTCTTCTGTGGAGTGACGAATCACACTTTTCTGTCTGGCAGTCAGATGGACGAGTCTGGGTTTGGCAGATGCCAGAAGGTTACCTACCAAACTCCTTTGTGCCAAGAGTAAAGTTAATGAGTTAATGCTTCAGTATACAAAGACATTTTGCACAATTTTATGCTTCAAACTTTGTGGGAACAGTTTGAGGAAGGCGCTTTACTGTTCCAGCATGACTGTGCCCCTGCGCACAAAGCAAGGTCCATAAAGACATGGTTGGGTGAGTTTGGTGTGGAAGAAATTGACCGGCCCACACAGAGCCCTGACCTCAACCCCATCAAACACTTGTCGGATGAAACGGAACGGAGACTGTGAGCCAGACCTGCACGTCTGACATGAGTGCCCTTCTGGATGAATGGGTAAAAATTACCTCAGACACACTCCAAAATCTTGTGGAAAGCCAACTATAATGAGTGGCAGCCATTATAGTTGTAAAGAGGGGGACCAACAACATACTGATGCCTAAGGATTTAGAATGGGATGTCATAAAAGTGTCCAAATACTTTTGTCCGTATAATGTATGTAAAAGTTCTAACAACACTTCCAGCCTTAGTATGAAAAGTCATGACGACCAAAATAACACGATATTCATCAAGAAAATGCTCCATCACAGGCTGCTTACAACGACACCGACTCCTTGGATGCTATGGGCGTTTAAAAGGGCGACTAAAGATCTGATCTATTATCCCCAGACTACAACCCGACTGAGAACTCATGGCGCATTTTAAAAAAGAAAATCTATAAGGGTGATTGGCAGCACTCTTCAAAACAGCAGCTATGGGAGACAATACTAGCATCTTCTACTAAAACAGGGGCAGAAACTATTCATGCGCTCAAGTTCAATAGATGAGCGAGCTGTCAAAGTAATTTCGAGGAAGGGCTTATATATTAACCTGTAACCAGGTCTCTTTAGGTTTTTGAAGAACAATGTAAATGCAACACATACAACTGATTTCTGTTTTGAGTGAATTATTGACATACTGAAAATTCAAAAACTTATCTGCATAATAATTTGGAACACTATATTTTGTGTTTGTTTCAGAATATATAAAGCAGTTTATCATCAGGTATTGTTGCTTCTGTTCACATCTACATTCAAAAAGCACTGACAACGATAAAAAGTACCTTAATAAAGTCGCCTGTTCTTGGATCAGACCAGAAATAGAATTGGCATAATTAGGAATATTGTGTAAGCTGGTTAATGTAGCACTTGCTGGATGCAAATATATTCCCTTGGTTTCAGAAAATAAAATGCTGCCTGTGAACCTTTGCATTGTTTTAGTGCCGACTACCCCACTACTGGTTATTTGTTCCTTTGGTCCTCAGCTAAAAGATTATCAACTGAACCCAGACAATAAACACTGATGAGAATCGACTAATGTAGACATTATCTAGTGTCTTTGCACAGCTGCAATAACTCACACTTAGCTGCAAAAAATCAACTTGTGAGAACTTTCCTAGACATTAACAATAGCTCCACCCAAGACACAATTGTCCAGGCTAGGGATGGGCCGATTCCAACTGCCGATACCAATGTTACAAGCTAGCGACTGGCAGCATTAGCGTTCAGCTTTAATGTCGCAAAAAACACAAAATGGGAAAGAGCTGTCGTGCGATTGATTGTACAAATAGATTTACATGGAATTATTAGTCACAATTTTGAGACATTTTTGAACACTACCAGCTAATTTCCCATTTTATTTAGGTAACTGATTTAGGAGACTTCCGTCCTCCATACTGTTTATCCAATATAGGGTTACGGTGTTTCATTCTCAGGGAAGAATAGGGCACAACGCTGCGGACACCTGTGTGAGAATGTCAGTACATTGCAGCACGTTTCCATGCAGTGGAGAATACTGTTCTATAATTTTGACAGTTTGGTTCTGCATGTCACACAGAATTAGATTTCAGATGTTCTTTCTTATTACTGAGACCCTGATGATACAGGTTTGAAATGTTGGCTTAAAAACAAATTTCATGTTATATTTAAGTCAAACACATTATTTAGTACCAAGATTTGGCTCAATTAATCAGCACTGTTGATTGTGAATTCAGAGGGGGAATTTGAAATTACCACAATTTTAACCAGCGGGGTTATCTGAGCACACAGACTAACATAAGTATTTTGAAGAATCAATAGATAAAGCTAAGCTACATTTCTCAAATCCATGATAGCAGAAACAACATAAGATATACCCATCATCAGCATGTCAGATCAAAATTCTCGTGATACAGAAAATAATGATTTATAAGTTATACAAGAGTGATGTTTTTTCAAAGTTGAAAAGAGGGGGAGAAACAAGGACATTTTGCTGTAATTTGTCCCCAAGTTAATGACTATAAAGTTAATTATTATTGCTTGATTTAAAAGTATGATACAGCTAATTACTTTGTTGCATCGTTTTGACATGCTGCAGGGGTCAAATTTGAATTCACTCTACACTACAAAATTACATGTGATAGACGTGAAAAAGGTTGCACTACACGCCTGCAACTCCAATTTATATGCTGATTGTTTAATTATACTGTGTTGTTCGGCTACTCAGTCTAACACCAAGCTACTGCAAATAACACCCAAAACAGAAACGATGCTGTTATTATCCACATCAAGGCACCCAAGTTAATCCGTAACTCAGATATATTTCCCCTTCGTTACAAATTATGCCTATATTTGTACCTAGTTAGTCACCAAAGAAATTTGGAAAATATCCGTTGGAAAACATCGGTGTTTTAGTAAATGCACTTATCGAAAAACGCAGGTTCAAACCGAGCATTGCTAGTCTGACACGTTTGACATGCAGCTAGCTCCTTAGCTCGGATTTACATATAGTAATATATAACCACACACAACAAAGCGTCGTGGGGGAAACTTTTTAAATGAATAACTCTGGATAAATATTTCAGTAGGGTAATAAAATGCTAAACATACCTTGGCGTTGCCTAAAACGAAATACTGGTACATTATAGCTAGTCGGTTGAAATTAATTGTACAAAATTGACGACAGCTGATGTACGGTATGGGAATGACAAAGTATAGTTAATAATTAGATGTACTACAGAATTGTGTCATTCAGTCGTAAAAGGGGTCCACTGATCCACAACCGTGCTAATACACAAAACATACGGGAATACAGCTAAGCGAGAAATGAGCTTCGTACCCAATCTCCATAAAGGCGACCCGCTAGGCAGGTAATAATTACACGTAACAGAGAGGTAGCTTTCTATATACATCATAGATAAACATAAACCAAGACATTTATAAAAATAAAAATAAAAAACACTCACCATGTAAAGCGTAAAGGGGAAACAGAGCAGGAAGAGCCATATGTAGAGATGTAAGGCATTGACAAATGTATTTTGATGGGGATCGTAATACCAGCCGCCAGTGATAGAAGCCCAAACACCTTGCCTCAAGATCTGAAGCGTCTGAGAACCCATTTTTATCCCGTTAGGATATTTGATAAAGAAAGAGAGGAAGTGACCTCGAAACTAACCGTCTTGAAACATTACGGCCACTGTCCTGTTTTCAGATACTGGCCTGAAAACCTCTACTGCAGCCATCTTTACTATTTGCTAGAGGGCTAATCTCGGTCCTCCACGGAAACGCAACCTATCCCGCCACGCTCTGCGCGCCTGTTAGGGAACATTAGAACAAGAGGGAATGCAGGAGGGACCGGCGTTGGCTGTGCGCGGTTTCGCCACCATTCGGTAATTGTTATATGCGCTTCTATAAAGAAAATCACTCTCGAGTAAGAAAAAAACAGATGTATTGTTTATACAAGTGCTTCCTTACATAATGAAAGGCTCAATGAAATATAAATTGACATACTGTATCGTTCAAATAAAGGCCAGTTATACCGACTGCTGAGATTCGCCTTTAATATAAAACTTGTTGGGCATACAAAAGTAATCTTGGAAAAAAATCCTTGCATTGGTTTCATCGACATATTTGTTACAAGTATTATACACCTAATCGACGAATAAATTATGTCTAACTTAATGCAGATCGCAAGTACATGCTAGTCAAATGCTTCTGTTAGAGTTCTTCATAAAATATAATATACAAATACATAAAATAGGCATGTTTACAAAATTAACACTTTTCAAAGAGTTGACTTTTACTCAACACATACTGATACAGCTTTAAGAAATTCTGAGATGATCAAATGCACATTATTATAAAATTACAATGTGGTTTTGGGTTCTTTTGGAAATTAACACCAGCCCCAAAAGTACTTGTCGGTTGAGAATTATACATCACTCTTATTTACTTAGACAATCTTGTAGCTTTAAACAAACATTTCTCTCACAATCTCTCATGTTTAAGACATCTCTCAATGTAGTTTTCAAACAACCTTCAATGCTGTAATAAACCATTATTGGAACAAACAGGCCAGCTATTGTGTGCATATGCCAAAGAAAAGCAATTCAGGAGAAAGAAATGCAATTAAAATGAAGAGAGTCATAGAAGTGAGTCAGTCACAGGAAAGTTCATGTATAACCACCGCATTTGTCCTTGCCTCACTTGTGAAGAATGGTGAGTCAGCACTGACACTGTACACAATAAACAAAAAAAGTATTTTTCTGTATGTAGTGTGCAGTACACATGGCCTAAAATTTTTTATTGTACTACTGCAACCGTGCCCGTTTCTCTGGTGGGGCTTTGTTGGGGGGTGTGGGCGCAGGAGTCTTGGCTGCTGGCTCTCTCTCCTCCTGCCGTATTGCCTCAGTTGAAGTCTCTGGCTCCTTCTTTACTTCCACTGAGGGAAGGGAGGGGGGAGTAACCATGGAATTAAAGCAGACAGCTAGACTATTAAGCAATGTGCACTCAGCCAAAGTAATGGTTAGCTCTGAGAATAAAACACAAGCACTATCAGCAGATTATGTCATGATGGCTGCATGGTAAATACTGTACGAAGCAATAAAAACTCACCTGGAATAGGCTTCTCTCCAGGTTTTGGCTGAATATACAAAATAAAATATTTTATCATATTGAAACACATCTTTACCATTCTACACACACTCAAACAGCTGGAGATCTACAGTATATACTGCATATTTGCATATATTGTTAAATACTAGATACCTTTTAACTTTTACTTATTTCTTCCATATTTTTACAGTTACACTCAATCATCAATTAATACAACATTGGTAATATAAAATCTGTTTCAATTCGTCACACCTGATAGAAGGCAGGGGGAAACTTCTGCCTGAGATCCACAAGCAACGCGTCAACTCTCTGTCTCTGAAACAGAGAGCTTGGCTCCTCTTTCTTTTTGGATTTCGGCTTTGCCTTTTCTGCAAATTTAAATTTACGCATTATTAATGAATATAATGATATTTAATTCTTTGCTTAGAAAACAAAGATAGCTGTGACATCAATAAATATTTCATGATATCTTTTTTTCAGTTATTTCAACAAATAAGTAGCTATAAAAGCTACGCAAGGAAATACTCAAGAGAGTCCACCAGTCTGACCAGCACTTAGAAGGGTCTAGTATGAATTCTAACCTCTTTCCTCCTGGTCTTTGAAGTGCCACCAGTATCCTTTGGAAGGGTGGTAACGACAGTAAGACATTGCCTCATCGAAGGCAGACTGGATTCCATGGACTGCAGATAACTTGAGGGAAAAAAAGATAAAAATCACAAAAACACTACCATCATAAGCACTGTTTAATTATTGTTTGACTATATTCAAAAATAGATATAAATTAATAAACCAATGAACAACATATTCCTTAACAATGCGTAGAAGGACAAAACAACTGACCACTCTGGAACCAATTACAGAGCCCAGATCTGGAGCCTGGTATACTACACCCGCAATGATGTAATAATCAGACAAGGGGGTGACTGCAGGACAGACAAAGAAAGAGCAAGGAAGAATAATCATAAACATTAAGCATGAGAGGTACTAAAAACAAACTGTCAGATACTTATTTATAGATACTCATATATGTGCATACTATCTTAAAGATTGAGATAATCTTACCTTGTGTTGGAGATTGTCTCTGCTGTTTCCTAATTATGTAGAGAATTGGTTCTTGAGCATGAAGGAGAATATATTCCACACCCACCATCTGACTAAAAGATAATATGAACAAAAGCTGCAATACCTGATGGCAAAATATACGTTCCATCTAATTTAAACCTACTTGAAAAACATACTGAATTGTATAGTAACAATTGTTTATTGTTACTCTGAATCACTGCATAACGTATTTGCATTTCAAGCCATAAAATAAGTAGCATAGCAATCACAACTATCATAAGTACTATGATAGTTGTCAAGTCAACTTTATCATATCATCCATATACAGTGGTGCCTGCGGTTCACGAACGCCGTGGTCTACGAACAATTTGGTTCACGACCAAAAATGTCGTGAAAACCATGCATTGGTTCGCGTACAGAACTTGGTTGACGAGCAGATTCCTCGACCAGATTCCTTTTTTAATACTGTCCCAGCACGCCCCGCGTGCAATTGTAAATCTCAGGACCACAACAGGCACCGAACCAATGGAAAAATACACAGCACAGTGTAAAATAGGTCACTAAATGCTTACATCATACACGTATATACACAATAATACACAATGCAGCGGCATAAAGGGTGCAATACAGCATAAAGGGTGAATGACAATAAACAAGTAGTTGATAATAAAAATCGTAAGGTCCCAAGACCTGAGGCACGTAAATCTTTAAACTGTACGTTTACTGATAATACTTAAATATATAAAATATATTGATAGCTGTCTGAACACGTACTATATTTTCCAACATGAAACTACAAAAAAAAAACCTACTTCAGATGATCTAGACTGAGACGCTGCATCTTGACCATCTCGTTGTTGCATGTACGATCGTAGAAGGGGTTACTTCTCTCGGAAAAGTAGTCGAGCACATTTCCAGGATTTAAGATAGGTACCCATCCACTGTCTACCCAGGATATTCCTAAAAGGTTGTCTAGAAAAGCGATACAGAAAATTAATTTTAACCAAAAGCATTAACCAGTTTGTAATTCAAATAAACACACAACGATAGTCATTTACTTCTTAATAGCTAGCTAGCAAAATAACTAGGCAAGTAGGTTTCATTCAAATGTTTTAAAAAAAAAAACTCTATAACCTTCAATTTTTGTGGAAAATCAGGAATAACTTTAATTTTATTAATGGGAAAAGGGAAAACTAGAGAAGCCTTCTAAAACCAAATGAGAGTACGACATAAATACAGCACCTCTTAAATCAACCGCCGCCATCTTGATAATATTACCGATTCGAGCAGCGTCCTTATGTCATGACGTTACGTTACCTTTGTCGAATGAAGATGACGACAATTGTCTTTGTTGCTATAATGAACTAGGTAGCTTCTTAAAAAAAAAAAACTAGGTAGCTTCTTTTGGGTTGTAGTTCCATTGCTAGACCAACGTATTGACAATAGTGAGTTTATGAACTTTCGTGCTGTAAACGTATAGATACTACTGCTATTACAAAGTTAAAATGACGGACTTTCATCTTTTCATTTTAATTATTGCATCATACAGTTATCCAGCAATATTGCTGTCTAAGAACTGGGGATTTTCTTTAAAATTATTACATAAAACCTTTGGTTCAATCCTGCAGTCTGATATACATGCTAATTTAGTTCCATCTACTAGTTAGGTCATGAATGTGAACAAAACTTTATGTTACATGACCGAGATTTCTGTAAATATATTTTTATTGCTAAACATTTTTAAGGTAATAATTTGGCACTTATCCAGTGCAGTATCAGGCAGCTTGGAGCCTATCCCAGGGTGCATTAGGCCAGGTGCACCCAGGATGGGATGTCAGTCTAACATAGTGCACACATGATGATATACAATTTTGAGATTCACCTAACTGGAGGTTTTTGGACAGTAGGGGGAAAGTGGAATACCCAGAAGAAGCACTTGCAACTCATGCAGGTGCACACAGATTCAGATTCAAACCCCTTGCTATGGGTTAAGGTGAAATGATTATGAGGCGGCCGTGTTGCAACTAGCCTCCTGTCCGGAGCATTTAGGAAAAATCCAGAACTTGTCCAGGGATGGGAGTACCACCATCGCTCCTGAGTATGTGATGCCTGGGGTCCTTCTCGCAACTCCCTGGGACAATGAACAATATCCTGTTAAGGTTTTTATGGCATCTGGTGCTGAAGGAAACTTTTTAATGGACCATAGGCTAGCCAGGTAGCTCAGGATCTCCAAACCATTCTGGATCAGCCATGTGCTCTCACTGCCTTGGATGGAAGACCTGTGGGCTCTGGTTGAGTCTAACATTTAACTATTAATTTATGCCCATACCGGGGGGAGGATGAGGAGATGCAGTCCCACTTTATCCATTCAACCGGAGTTCCAGCTAGCTTAGCTATCTCTGATTAGCCCTCCACAACGCTCCGATGAAATTGGTTCCTTGCTTTACACCAATTAGGGCCTGCTGCAGTATAGCTGTCAGCTGATAGGGGGGAAAAATGAAAATGAATCCTGACAAGGATGAGGTGATGCATGGATAGTGATGCCTATAAGTACAGTGGAAGGTGAAAAATGAACACTGAAAAACAACTGGGATAGAAAAATTAAATGTCAACAAAACAAAAAAACTAAATAAATATGATTCAATATAAATATATAACATATAAAATCACAAAACACACAGAGACCCAGGGCTGGAAAACGCTTCACTGCATTAGTGGCAAGCCAGCAAACTCCTAATAACTCAACCTACACTCCATATATAGGAAGCTGGCGCACCTGAACAAACCATAGGCGACTCCAATACCTATTAAATTACAGGTAAATTACTTCAATTATAGTAAACGTTTCGTTCAAATGATAAGCTTTTATATTTCCACATTTAACTTTAATGAAATGTTTTAAACGGTTTTGTGATTATATTGTCATATACAGGATGTTCCTAACTTAAAAAATAATAATTAAGTGAGATCCGTAATGGGCTATGTTGGAAGTATAAAGAAGCCCAGATCGGGAAAACTAAAACAAACGTACATCGCGACATATCTATTCGGCTCTTGTATGTAAAACGTCATATATAGTATGTTCATTTTCTCACTTTAAAGAAATAGGAACAGCGATGACTTACTAACGTGACAGAAATGCAATGTTTTTGTCGCCAAGCATAGAGGAGAGAATTTTACATGACGCGTAGAAAAAAAAACCCATTTTATTTATCGAGCACAATAATGACCAAAGCGGGCACCAGTAGGAAGCGCTGACGGGGAGCTACGCTACGCTACTGGAGAATACTGGGTATGTGCACGACGAAAGGGAAATCGGAGCTTGCGGGTTTCCATTAGAATATTAAATCTGTCGTATTCCATATGTGTTTAAGTACGTATTAAACTGTATGTAAATGATAAAATGAGTCAAAGGCAGACCGCATACGATGGGAATTATAAGAGAGCGGAGGGTGGCGGCAGTGTTGGTGGAAGCAGCATCGTCGGTGCGTCCACGCTGCAGCAGTGCATCCATCCTCCGGGTAGCCGGATGAGAGACACACGCTCCCAGCAACATATCCGTCACCACTCCGCCTCCGTCCTCAAGCAGACGTCGCATTCCGAGCCTGCAGACTTAGTTAAACGGGCTCTTGATTTCAAGACGCAGGGGACGCAGTGCTACAAGGATAAAAAATACAGAGAGGCGATCGGCAAGTACCATCGGGCGCTGCTTGAGATGAAGGGGTTATGTAGGATGCTGGGGGATTCCGATGTTAGTTCCAGGTCTCCCTCATCTGCGCTGAAAACTATGAGCCACTCCGCCTTGACAGATGAAGAAAGGGGCGCAGTAGAGAACGCCGAGCTGGAGTGTTACAACAGTCTTGCAGGTAATTGTAGTTATTGTCTGATTTTTACGAGGCACAGATGACAACATCAATAATAGTAGGCTAGTACGGGTTAAATACAGTCTTGCATGATTTAATGCAATTTTAAGCATATTGATTACATAATTAATATGGAATTGGAATATATAAAATATCGGCTGCGATTATAATAATTTCACAAAGTGTGGACATTTTGAACGATTTTTAATCTTCGATTTTTTAAAAATGCATCGTAATACAGTAATAAAGTAGGGTAGCTGTATTTTTCACGGTTAGATTACTTTTTGATCATATTTTCTATTTTTGACGAAAATGTGATTGGGGTGAGTGTTTTCTGATTCTTGCTTTGCTAATGGATGCATCGTGGCTTTATGTAAGACATCTTTTGTTGTAGCTTGCTTGTTGCAGATGGAGTTGGTGAACTATGAGCGTGTCAAGGAATACTGTCTGAAGGTCCTTTGCAAGGAAGGGGAGAACTTCAAGGCCTTGTACCGATCTGGGGTTGCTTATTATCACCTGGGAGACTTTAACAAGGCTCTTCACTACCTGAAAGAGTCACATAAACAGCAACCTTCTGGTAGGCACCAGTTATTTATATGTATATATGAAGCAATTGATGGCAGTTTAAAAAATTTTGTATTCAGGTGTCAATAAGATTAGAAAAACAAAGCATTTAAGCTAAATGCTAAGCTTTAAAAGAGATGAGGCCCTGGCATGGAATTAGTGGTCTTTGTTTCCTATGTTACTGCCTTGCATAAAACAGCTTTTCCTGTCACTGTGCTCCAGACACCAATGTAATCCGCTACATCCAGCTGACAGAGATGAAGATCCGTCGCAGCACCCCGAGAGAAAAAGAGGCCTCATAAGCCGCTTGATGTTTACACAGAAATGCTCTTTTAATATTGTGTGCGGAAGGTAGTATTCCTGCATCGTTTTATGACTTACTAAAAAAAAAAAAATCACAAATGCGTCTTTTGTACTTGCCAGTTTTGTGAAAACCTGTTTTGGTTAAATATTGCTTCAGATAAACATAACATTCACATGCAAGAAAAATAAAAATCGAAAAACTTTTTTAGTGAGGCATGGGACATTAGCACTGTCGCAGTACAGTAACGCCCCGATCGATACAGGTGAATATTGCCGCACACCTCTGCCATGTGCACGCTGTCAGCTATTGGCTTCTCGTGACACAGCAGGTTTCTTCAAACGATATAACGCGGTTAGACAATAGCACTATGTACTTAATTTCCCCCCATAAAAATGTAGGTGCCTAGGCAACAGTATATATCATTGTGATGTTAAAAGAGCAGAACCTGGCTGTTTTGCTCACCCAATAGAATGAGTGTCCGTCTGTGTTATTTGGGTTTACTCACCCAATATGCAGCTCTGTGCAGGTCGAATCAAACTACTGACTATACCAGCGACTCTCAGCCTGGTCCTCGGAGACCCCCAGAGATGTTTCTGCTCCCTCCCAGCTCCCTGCCAGACAATCCACATTTTAGCTCCTTCTGTCTGGCGGCCCCTGAGGACCATTTTGACAAACACTGCACTGCACCATGCTCCTGGCTTTGGCTGCCAAACTGCTATACACCTTTCAATAGACATCACTTTCCGAGAGAGAGAGCATTATGAGAAGCGACGGTCGATTGATTTTGTTTATTTCATACGTTACCAGTTTGAAGTGCACGGAGTATACAGCTCTGTGACACAGGGTCCACTTGTTAGTTTTAATACTTTATGATATATATGGTTGGGTTATCTCATGTATTTTTGTTAATAATCCCTGCTTTTACAGATAAACTTCTCTATGTCTCAATTGTTATGCTACACGATTAAGCATATTATATATATATATATATATATATATATATATATATATATATATATATATATATAAATTTTTTAACTGTGATGTTTCTTTATGTTCATCTTCTGTAACTTATGCAGCATAGGGTTGTGGTTATTAGTCTAAGTGTTGATTTGATGTTGCTGCTATTGTGTCAGGTACAATACATGATGTTTTCATTAAAACTTTGTTACACTAATGTAGCTCATGTGGTATGCAGTTGAGTACAGATGCCAGTGATGTGTCAGAAGATCTAAATTTAATTCAATTCCGTTATATGCCGTGGACAAGATTTCTTAATCCACATGTTGTTAGAAATTGTTCCAAAGATCCCCAGTGTTGTATTGCACTTCAGCCTTAGGTTGTTGATAGAGATCTCTGTAGTGAAAAGGTCTTCAGGGAGGGGCCTTGTTAAACACAACCCTTTATTACCATGATGATTGTACACTATAGGGCAGTGTTTCCCAACCCAGTCCTCGGGGAACCCCGGACAGTCCACGTTTTTGCTTCCTCTCAGCTCCCAGCGCACCTGTAACAGGTATTCGGTGTTCCTGATTGGCTGGGAGCTGGGAGGGAGCAAAAAATGTGGACTGTCCGGGGTACCCCGAGGACTGGGTTGGGAAGCATTGCTATAGAGTATGCTGTGTGGATCGTGGTCACCAGGAACCCCAAGTACCAAGTCAGCTTTGGGAGTGGTGCTTCTTCAGTGACTGTAGTTTTGAAGGCACTGAGGAGGCCTGTAGTGGTGATGGCAGTGTTTAAGCCACCAGACATGGCTCGTGCTTTACTAGTCAGTCTCCTGTCTCCTTTCTCATGTTTAGTCATGAGCTTTGGGTGATGATCAAGAGGACAAAATCATGAGCATTAGCAGCCAAAATGAGGTTTCTCTGGCAAGATTGCTGGGCTTAGTCTCTGTGACAGTCAGGTGTTCAGAGATGCTCTTCTTCAAATTAAGAGGAGTCAGCTGAGGTTTGGGCGTCTAATGAGGATGCCACCTGCTCGACTCCCCAGGGAGATGTTCCAGACATGACCCTCTGGGCGGTGACTCCGAGGCAGAATCAAGAAAAGCTTTCCTAGCTGCCTGGCAATGATGACGTGGCAAGAGGCACAGAGAGGCGTCTGAAGTGCTTAGTTTTGTGTCTTGGGGAGATGAGCCTGAAGCTGCAGAAGTTCCTCAACTGTAGCGGCTGTCTATTGAGAGGATTCGCTTTATTATTCAAAACAGAACACAGTTTGGACGTCACTTTTCCCTCCACCAGGCTTTCCGTTGAGTATGGTCACCATCCTATGATAGTAATGTTTGTTCAGCCTACCAGTGTCCTTCATCTTAATATGCCTTTTATGGTCCCACTTTGCAAGACTACCCTCATAATGGGTGTATGAATCGTGTATAGTCAGGTTATTAATTGTAAATCACTAATATACAATCATAAACTAATTATAACTGTGTTTTTTTATTAATGAGTTACTACCATTTATAAGTGGTGAAAGGGAGCCTTATTGTAAAGTGATACAAAATTTTCTAACCTTGTAAGTTTTTTGTTAAGTTTAGGATATTGTGTTAATTTGCTATTTACACGCATTCAGACTGGCCTTGGTGTATGGGGTGTAGGGCTGTGCGATATAAGCGATATTGACTCCTCGTCATATAAAATTTCAATGATAAAATGAGAAACTTTGATAAACTACCAGTAACGAATATTGTTTGATAGCAAACAAGGTAAAAGATGGTGGTGTGGTTGTACTTTTTGCAATTTTTATTTTTTTTTGCAACAGACTTGGTGCTTTGTACTGTCCCAACTTAAACTGAAAATGCTGCAAACATAATTCACCGCTTGATGCATCGCCGTCAAATGGAACATACCGGATGCAAGTGTTGATGGTCGCAAACTACACACGTGAGAACACGTATTCCTTCAGAATGGGACAGGTGACAACTCTGCTAGCGATGTGAAACTCATCCTTGGAGCGAGCGGCAGGGAAGAAAGTCAGATAGTCAAAAAAAAACCAGCAACAAACTGTACTGTCGGCATTTTCTAGTGTTACACCATATGACAAAAGAGTTTATTTTGTATGATTTATTAAAATTAGATTTTGGTTTGTAGTCCATTCAGTTTGTCACCTTTTTCATGTTTCTGAATCTGTTTATGGAGGAATCCGAAGGGAATTATAAGCAAAAATGGAGTCTTAAAGAAATTACTGTATGACTTATATTGTGATAATTATTGATGTTGACTGAAAAAAAAAATTGTGATAAAACATTTTGCCATATTGCCCAGGTCTAATGTGGCGGATCTTCGAATAGGCTGCCCTTTGGCTCTTTGGAATGGGTGTGGAGAATGGATGGATAACTGCTTTGATGGAATCAGACCTTTATTGTCCAATAAATGAGACTGGAGGCAAATGTCTTGGTAATGTTCATCCTATGAACTGAACAGGAAACTGTCAACAGTGAAATGCCATTAGCAAATCAACAGCAGAAAATATGAAGAAAAATGGAATATTTGATTTGGCTGATGCAGATCTAAATGTTTTGGGTCAAGACCTGAATAATGTATTTTTGAAACTAACATCCCTAACGGAGACAAAGTAGGTCTTGATTGTGAACTGCAAAATTAATAATTCCAGGAAAGGTTTGATTTGCTGTGAAAAACTGTACAATCAAGGGCGCAGATTTGGGTATGGACCTTAAGGACATGTCCCTACCAATACTGTTAGAGTACTATGTGTATTTCGGCAGACGGAGGGGGGGTTCAGGGCTGGGTTAGTCTCTACCTATACTGAAACCAAACCTACGCCCTTGAATCAGTCACTGAGTGTAAAGGTGTGATTGCTATATCACCCAGGGTTACTGCGTGCTGCACAGTTAAGAAATATCAAAATGTTGTTTTCCCTCTCAGATTTCCTCATTTAATATTTTCATAGAAAATAAGTCTCAAAAACATGCAAGCATACAGGGAATCAGAAATGGGACAAATACTTTTACAATCATAGTAGTAGAAATAGACATAGAGGAGGTGGACAAAACAATGAAAACATCTAACAATGTAATAATGTCCAGGACCTTAGAATAGGGTCAGCTTTTGCCTTCAGAACAGCTTCAACCTTTTTTGTACATGAACATTACTAAACTGAGTGTAGTGGGATATTGGACCATTCTTCAAGAAGAAAAGCCTGTATTCCCTTGAGGGACGAAGGAAGTGGAAGTGTATTTCACACTGTGTCCCAAAATGATTCAATGATGTTTAGACCTGGGGTGTTTTTCAATATGCATACTTGACCGTACTTGTGTGTCCCCATTTTACGTCATCTTCCATTGCCGAAGACCAGTTCCAATACTAAGAACACCAGTACAGAGGATGGTAAAAACCCTCTGATGTCATTCTTGCCCCATCCTATATATCAAGGACGCATTGGTTGCATCCTCGCCAAATGAGAACAGTCCCATGATTCACTGTGTTCAAAGTTTGTTGTTGTTTGTTGTTTGAGGCAAGTTAGTAAGACTGATCTTGCCGAGATCATAAGTACGATCTTTGTGTTCTTGGTATTGAGAAACACCCATGGTGACTGCAGAGGCTATAGAATGCTTTTTGTCTTCGTTGTGGTGTTTGTGAAAATTCTTGTACAGCTTCCTAATTGGCATTCAACCTAATATGACTCATCTTTGTAGCTGCCTTTGTAATTGTGATTCATTTACTTTAAAGCACTTTTTCATGTTGTGTTTGCATAATTTTGTCCATCCCCTATACAATGCACACAACTCACTGAAACACATTTAATCAAATTAGGTGTCCACCTACTTAAGTGGAAATATGTTTTAATGTGGCTTTTAATTTAAGTATATTTGATCCAAGGAGAGTACGATTAAGTTAACAAAAATACTGCAGCCACAACAGTGGGTGTAACTGTAACAAGATCTCCTTAGCAGATCATTTATACGTTAAATTCAGCTCATACTTGGTTCATACATCAAAGATATTTTCCAACAGTATTTGCATTCATAATTCATTTCTTTGCAGAAAATTCAATTCAATTTCATTTACAAAGTGCTTTACAGAATCCTGGGTCCAAGGTCCCCAGAAGGTGGCAAGGAAGAACTCCCCTCAAAGAGAAAATGACAACCATTTTTTTTATATGATCATTATTTTACATTATAAGGGTAGCGACCACAGATGTTATGATGTCCAACTACAGTCAGAGAACAGGCATATTTTGAAAGTAGTTAATTATTTTTTAATTATAAAGACAGCCGCCTCACTTAAAGGTCCACAGCTATTTCTGGTAAATGCATTGATGTTTAAAATAAGCATCCGGGAAACAAGACTGTTGTGGGATTGTTATCATTAAATGGAAGTAAGGGGTTGGGTTACATAAACTAATATTTGCTTATGTCAGATATTGCAATATATTGTAGATAACAGAGAATGCGAAAGCTGATATGTACTGAGCTGTAGATACGAAGATATACATTTGCTTATCTATATTGGGCTACCCAGTTTTGAGTGAGTACTGTCATGCCATCCCTTCTGTCTGCACATGCAAAAATAGACCCTATTTTTAAATTTTACAGTAAAATGTGTCTCCCACTAATGACTGATATGTAAAGTGTATGATATATAATGCATTAACAAAAATAAACCATACCCTGTGATCCATTTAATGCAAACATCACTACTTTTACGCAGACTGAATCTGTTCTTTGAATGTTTATTTAGATTACAATATTTTTCTTCAAACGCTACTTAGCCTTCACAATGCAAAATACCAAGGGTAGAATGCCAACTCCTGTCCGCAGGTTCACTTTGGATGCGTCTGGAAACAAAGGACAATAGCAGCTACCTGGAAGACACTACTCCCTATCGCAATAGGAATCCTGCAAATGATAAGAAGAATCCTAAGATTCCAAGAGCACTGTATTTAACACTTTTCTGACAATATTTTGAATATCCGAACATTTCCATAAAAGTAATCAAATACAGTTTAAAGCAAATCAGAAAATAAATACAAATATTTAATAAATAAATATTAAACCAGTAAAAAGACATGCCTCCAGGGCCTGTTTTCACTGTTCTTTAAATAAGATGCATGCTGAGCTACAATGTTAAATACTTGAATTTATACAACTGCTACCTACTGAGAAGATATCTACAATTCGACAGACTGGGAAACCTGGCAACTCTAGTCCCCCCCGATGATCGAATTAATCTTGTGATGCAAAACACTTCAACACCTTTCATAACCAAATCTGTGGAATATTAAAAATGAAAACAACTTCATATCTTTACAATATAATGATATTAAATGATTTTCCCTTTACCTCAGTCTCCTGAAATTTGAAACTTATTACAGTATTTTAAGTAAGATGCAATGAATCAGTTCTTCATTCTTAACTCTGCAAGGGCTCAGATCTACTAATGATTTACATGAAATCTACAAATTTATCTTTACTCAATAAACATTCCTTTTATACGCATCTTTAAAAGGGGTGAATACATTCAGAGTTCAGCTGATATGATAACACTGCGTGTGAGGACTGGAATTTCGAACCCCTGCTCTGACCCTTTTTACAGCTTTTTAAATAAATCTTTGGGATTTCTTACATTGTAATTTGGGCCACATACTCTTTGTTGAAATTCTAAACTCTATATAGAAATGAATGTGGAATTCCGTACATATATTGTAATATCCCATTGATACAGGGACATTGCTAAAAATTTTGGGCCCCATGTAAGCATATCATATTGGGCCCCCCAGTCCAGACAAATCCAGTTATTTTTCAAATTTCCTAGGCCCCCTGTCACTCAGGGGCCTTTGGAATTGTCCTAATTTTCTCCGGCCTTATGGCGCCCCTGCATTAATGTGCCCACCGGTTCTATACTCTGTAAAAGAACATTTGCTAAAATGCAGACATATACAATACACAGGGAACAGTACGCAGAGTAGAATACAGAATAAAACTGAAGATCGTATTATAGCAGCCGTGATAACATTCATATACCGGATCCTGCATTTAAATGTCCTTGCTCATACTAATGACATAAGAGGTAAAATATACTCACATTCATATGTGTGACATACAGAGCTTTGCCAGTGTAATGGAGTTATGAGGTTTGCAGGCAAAAAAAAACCACTTGCCTCATTTCGCTCCAAACCCAAGCACTTCATATGAATCACATTTCACATTCATGATCTAGTTCATGAACCACGTTTAAGGGAGCTGTTGTACAAACAGAAAAGCTTAACAAACTAGTTAAAGTATTTTCCGAATATCTTGCTCCCAGCTGCTTGTTCTTTAACGTTTCAGATATGTGCCTGTTACCCACTGAAACATCAAGAAATGAACACCATAAATTAGCACCATACAAACCACAGAAGATGAACATAGGATTGATATTACTTAGGAACAAAAATTATATCTAAGGGGAGAGTCATTTTTGCACCTCTGTTATAAAACAAAAGCAGCAAAATGTCAATTTAACAGTTTGTAGTGTCATAGCATGGTCCATATATGTAAGCTTATGAAGGAACATTCAAAAATATAATGTCCTTTTCCTTCTCTCCTTCCCAAGGTAGGTTATTTTATGAGAAGTTGATACAAGCAAGTTCAGAAGGGCTGGGACTGAGTTAGGACCAGAAACCTAGCTGCGACCTGTAGGGGGAGCCGTTGGACACCTCGGACTCGGGTACGCAGAGGGGGCGTGTCTCATCCTGCCGCTGGCCCTCGTCTCGTTGGTCGAGCAGACTACTGCACTTCCGTGATGAACATGGCGTTGGGGCTTCCATGGGGGTGGGGAGGACCGTTACAACCCCTTCAGACCTCAAAGCTGTGGGGGACTCGGCACTATAGGTGTGGCTGGGGGACTCTCCGGTGCTGAGTCTACCTCCTCTGTCGTGGCCATCAGCGGAGTCCCCGCGGCAGAACTCGAAGCGGGCTCGAGGTAAAGGGCGAGGTCGAGCCAGGAAATCTAAAGTTTTGGGTCTCTCGGGGGGACAGCGACGACGTGGCGTGGGAGGGAAAACCACATTTGGGTCTGGCAGGCGGGGGACCTCAGCATCATTGGGTCTTATGCCTTTCGTGCTTCCATCTAGAAAGAGTTACAAGCCAAATCAATGCGCATCGCCATTACACAAGTTAAAATATGTTTCTACGTAACACTAAAGTTACTATTTATTGAATATCCTCAAGTTTATATTTAACTCATTATTTCAAAAGATCACACAAACCATATGTGTAATTTTTTTTTTTATGTACTTAATGATTACATGAAAGCCTCAAAATACTGCAAACCAAAATATACCAAAATTTCCAAACACACAGAAAACAATATGATAAAGATTCTTCTGGGATGCAGAAGGATCATATTTAGTTTAGCAAGGTCTTAGATCTATACTGCCTGATATGAAAACATCAATCAGTTATATTATATATAAAAGGATGTGTATTGATAGAGAATCAGTGTTTTTGGCTGTCTGAAGTGTCCATAGTTGCACATTCCCACTTGTTTCAGGTTTTTTTATGATGTCATAAACAGAAACTGTTACTATAGTCAGGGATGCACATAACGCAAGTACACATTCACCTTTAAAGGCGATACGTGCAGCAATCAATAGTTGTAACAGCACAAATGCGTACTTATTTTATGTGCATTTGCGCTGATGTGACAAGAAATGATCATGCATTTAAACCTTTATATGTGAAAAAAAATAACAACTAACCTAAATTCAAAAACGCCTACTCATCCTAACCTGTAGTTTCTGGGATCTCCTCTATAGGCCGTGGTTGATGATTAATTGCAGGGCATCCTCTCTTGATAGCTCCATCGGACGGAGTTCGGTGCAAACTGTGCAAATCGCTGGGGGTAAAGGGGATGTGCGTTGGGGTGAGTGACTGTCGGGGGTGTCGCTTGAAGCTTTCGAGTTGAGTGTTAACTAGAGGATTGAGTGGAACAGCTTGAGCGAGGCAGGCCTCAGGCTGAGGGGATGCAGGCCTGTAGACCAACAGCTCCTCGCTGTCCGAACGTAACAGGGAGCGGGTGGAGTTGCAGTCAGAAACAGAAGACAGGGACAACAACGTCAGGGAGTTAGGAAAGGCCTGAATTTGCAGCGGGGCTGGGGGCTTTAGTGGACTCTCCCAGCGAAACAGCTTCCGCGTGGGGGGGCTGGTACTCCGTCGCTGGCCCCCGGCACGGTGAAAGAAGCCCTCCCAGCGTGGCTTGCTACTCTCCTCCGGCCTGCCAAGTTCCATGAGGTCGAAGCCCAGCCCCACGGAAGCTAATACGGCACCACAGCCCAGCAGCACCAGATCTGTCCGGCGCGCCCCGCTTGGGCTTCGCCTCGCGGAACCGGAGCAAATGTCGGGGGCTTGGGCTGTGGTTCCTTGGTCCACATTATTACTGTGTGAAATGTGTCCTTCCCTGTGGAAGGGGATGCAAAGGTAGGAACCGCTGGAAGATTCCACGGTCTCCGAGGTGAAACAGACGTCTTCATTTTCTGCAAAGAGTACAGATCTCCAATGTTTATAATGCGAACATTATCATACAAATTCAGGACCCAAGACATTACGGCTTATTCACTTCTGACCAGTTAGACTCGGATTTAAAAGCAAGAATAACCAAATTAAGAACTGTTTGCGCACTGATAAAGAGAATAATGTATGAAGTAGTATAATACTGAATTTTTTGGCAGTCATGAAACTAATATACCTAATTTTAATAAATTTTAACTTAAGTATTATAAATAGCTACATATTAATGTCTATGTACGCATGTAGGTCAGTAGTAGGTGTTGTATTCTGTGCCAATCCTCACCCATTTCTGCCAAACTGGGAACCCCTGGTACAGCAGGACTATGCCGGGGTGACCTTCGCAGGTTTGGGGCACTGCTGGACCTCTGCCTGTTGCCCTCTGATGTAGTCTTTTCACTAGTCATACAAGGCAGGTGGACAGAGAAGCCAAAGATGTGGAAATTAAATTGAGATAAATGCTAATTAAAGCACCCGACTGAGCCTCCTGGCCCGCAATGGGCGTTTTACGGCTCTCGGTGACAGTGTGTGTCTGACCTCCAAGCGCGGCTCTTCCTTCGTGGACCTTTCTTCTCGTCATCCTCGTCTGGCTGAAAAGCGGAACCCCGCCCCCTCGCCTTATGACTGTTTGCAGGGGTAACTGCGGGGGACGAGGGCAAAACGTAAGACAAAAAAAAAAATTGCACAACAAATGCAAGAGTGTGACGTAACCCACCGTGCTCATTTACACTATTAAATTAATGCCAAGTTATTATGTTTTATCACATTCATAAAGATCACTAGAGATGAGCAATCAAGACGTTGAACAAAGAAGACATTTATCGACAAAAGCCACGCTGTCCTTACAGAAGATCCACACACAATGGATGCTAAATGGATGCTAAATGCTAAGTGGATGCTAAATGCTAAATGGATGCTAAATGCTAAGTGGATGCTAAATGCTAAATGGACGCTAAATGCTAAGTGGATGCTCAATGCTAAATGGATGCTAAATGCACTATCCCGGCAGCTGCAGAGGAGAGGCGGTTGCCTGGTTACTTACGCTGTATTGCCCGTAGGCGGGGCAGCAGTGGAGGGCTGGTAGGAGGGCTGGAGCTGCTGCTGATTAAACTCCGCCGGTGATCCAACGTGGGTGATGCCTGCACTGTGATTTTATGCTGGAAATCTGAAATCAAGCGAAGGTATGTTTATAAACTATGTTAAACTATGTATGCCTTCAATGAATTATTTGTCTTACGTTTATCCTTGTTGCACAATACTTGCCCTTTTATTTAGTTCCCTCTACTTTCACCTGCTGCTTTTAATCTCTTCAAAAATTTGCACTTTTAGTTAGAAACTACTTCCACATTGATTCTACTGTTATTTTATCACTGTTTATTATATTCTGTTCCGTCCTTCTGTGTATCAATTGTTTTCTTTTTTACTATGTATTTTTACTTGTATTTTTGTATGCTTCTTTTATTTAATTAATTTATTTTATTTTATTTAAAGCACACTGAATGACCTATGCACATGATAGTGTGCCATATACATAAACTTGCCTTGTCTTGCCAACGTAAATATGTGCATGAATTATTAAACTAGTTGTCCCTATAAATGACAAAAAATAGAAATAATAACTGACCTAACAATGCGTAATTGTAATTAAGCGTTCGAGCAGTGTTTGTCTAAGGTAAGGCCATGGATGATGTACGCTTCTGTAATAGTATCCTAATGTATTAGTTGCATTACAGTTTTAAAGTCATTTTCAACATAAGTAACTATTTAGCCATCAAAGCCTGTAGGGACATTTCATGCTAATATTTTCAGCATTGGGGACTGACTGAAATGTTGCTGTTTCATGCGTGTACCTGAAGGCAGACTTATACGATTCCCGTCCCTCAGCTTCAGGCGGCTCCGCCGGAATTTGCCCTGCCGGCTCTCCACCCGCGGCTTCTCCTGGTAGAGCTGGTGGATGATGATATTGAGCTCCCGTTCCAGGATGTGAATTTCGCGCTCTGCCAGTTCCTGTTCTCTCTTCCGCAGTGCCTCCTCCTGGCACTTCTGCTGCAGTGCGGCTCGGCTCAACTCCTCCTCCCACGATCGCAGCTCCTTGGGGGCCGTCAGCGATGTGATATTCAAGCATCACGAGTCAGTGTTTAGTAAAAAAAAAAAAACAACATTCTTTCATGTGTCTAGTTATGTTTGAGTGAGAAATCTTGTTAGGAAGTACATGCCTTCTCCTTAGCCCTCAGCTGGTCAAACATCTCCTGGACCTCCAGCTTCCAGTCATCCTGAAGTGAATGGAATGACTCAACAGGCATCTCAAAGAATCCAGATTCCTCAATGGCTGTCAACTGGTCCAAGATACTGGTGAACGGAGGGCGAGAATGGGGGTCTGGATTCCAACAATCTAGAAGGCAAGAGGTTTAATTATAAGAAATTGAGGGTTTAAAGAAAATTCCAACATAATTTTAAAATATCCATATGTTGCTACTCATATTAGTGCGTTTAGAATCTATATCCGGTGTTGGATGATTTATTTTAAAAGGAATTTGAATCAGTATCAGCAGTTGACAGTTTTGCAAAAAAACAGGAATACATGCAGCAGATGTTGAAATCGAGGTCAGAAGAATATTTATTATTTGTAGCAAAGAGGACAAAGGATCATACAGCAGAATGGTGATTCCAAACCTAAATCTAAAAGCACCTCAGAGTAGCTCAGAAAGAACAACAGAACAAGAAATCATTGGATTGTCCTTAGGTGGGCAATGATGAATCCAATCCGAATCAATGGAACTTGAAAAAAGGATTTATAGGATGGAACCTTTTGAACATTTCAAAAATAGTGGGAAGGTGCAGCAAGTTAACTATGGGGTCCAGTAAGTGTTAGGAGATAGTTATCCTTGCCAAAGGTTGCTCAACCAAGTTTTATAAATAGAACTGATAAATTGTTTTGTTTTAATGCTGTCATTTTAGTTATTTAAACTGATATCCAACAGTTTTCTGTTTCAGAAGACTATGTCTGTATTTATTATTCAATAAAAATAATAAGAGAAATGCCTTTTAATGATATCACAGCGTGAAGATTTCCCTGACCACTGGGAGAGTGTGTGGCTCAGTGGGATCAGCTTCTGAGGCTCGCAATGGAAGGTCACTGGTTCAACCCCCAGCAGAACAGTCACATGTATGTAAGCCCTTAACCCCCCACCCCAGAAGTGCTGCTGAGTGACTGAGGCTGCCCAGTGACCCCCCTCAAGAAAGAGTAGGAAAAGGGAGAATTTGTAAATCTACAGATTATAGTCAATAAGTATCACTATACAATTCAAAGATACATTTTTAAAGGTGTATGAAATACTATACAATCATGACTAGGTTAAAATTGACCATATATTTTATGTGGGATTTCCCTTAACAGAGCTAATGTCACAAGTGAAACTGAAAAGTCTATTCAGATAACTCACTGTGTAAACACAGTGTATCCCTTGTAACTATGAGGTAAGGAGCACATGCTGATACAACACATTGTCACACCCACCGCACCTCAGCACCACACTAGTTCAAACAGAATGGAACAGTGTGACGTTTTTTTCTGGTGGCTGGAGTGCTAATCCTGGACGTTGGAGGACCTGCTTGTAGATTAAGAACATACCCAGGACAAAGCAGTGGCAGATTGAGGATCTTACTCAAGGGCCCACTGGAGTAGAATCACTCCTGGCATTCATGGGATTCAACCCAACAACCTTCTGATTACTGGCACAGGCCCCCTAGCCTCAGAGCCATCCCTCCACCCAGGACAAAGTAATGGCAGGTTAAGGATCTTACTCAAGGGCCCACTGGAGTAGAATCACTCCTGGCATTCATGGGATTCGACCCAACAGCCTTCTGATTACCAGCACAGACCCCCTAGCCTCAGAGCCACCCCTCCACCCACTAACAACTGTACCACAACAATGTGGCAATGCTACAAAGACTAATAAACAAATAGATGGAGGCAATTTTACATAATGCATCTAGAGAGGACCATAGATCTTACCCTCCATAAGGCGGGCAAAGGGTTCAGGACAGGTGGAGGGGATTGGCAGTGCCAGTTTGTTCATGGCCACGCCGTAAGCCACGGCTAGACCATCTATCCCTCGAAACGGCACTTCACCAGTTAACAGCTCCCAGAGCAGCACCCCATAACTGAGAAAGGAAGAAAACAGGAGAGAGGGAAACAGAGAGGAAAAACATGTATATATATATATATAATCGGAGGTCACCCAGACTATTCTTCTCCAATGAATGAAGGAACCACAACAGAGATAAATGTCACAATGAAGGAATTCAAAAAGGTCAGCCGACAAATTCCAGTCGGCCGTGTGTTTGTCTGAGACAGACCGTCTACTCCACTGACCATCTGTGAAAGACACACTTATTAATCCCTCATCCATAAATAGTACAGATAATAGAGTAGCTACTGTAACTGGAGCAGTGTGCATGTCTATAGCTCTGACTACCAATGTGGGCGAAGCCCATCTTCAGACAGAAATAGCGGAACCCAGATTTTTAATACCTGAAGAGCAGTAATAGCATATTGATGTTTTTGGAAGAGGATAGGCAGGAAGTGTAATTGTACTGTAATAAATGAGAATCAATCGAAGTATCCATTGAAATTAATTCAAGAAATAAACAAAGATGATGCTTTCGGAAATTCAAGTGAGTGTCTGAAATTCTGCACTCATATAATTAGTATGAAGCTGTAAATCTCTACTTTGAGGCAGCCTACCTCCATACGTCGCTGCCCTTGGAAAAGGTGGAGGAGCGGATGACCTCGGGGGCCATCCAAGCGTAGGTGCCGGCAGCGCTCATCTTCGTGGTGCGATGCCATTCGCGCGCCAAGCCGAAGTCTGTGATCTTCAAGGTCTTATTGGTCAAGTCATCTTTTTCCACTTTTTCCAGAATCAGTACTGTAACAAACACGGTGACCCGGGTCCGGTGGGGTGGAGGTGAGAGGTCATTAGTTAAGGGATGATAAAGATTTTTATTTTTTTTTTTAAGTCTGGGGAGTTGGAAGGGCATGGAAATGAAGTGTTTATAGCAATGGCGGCTTGGGGGTGCTTAAAGCATAATGTCGAGGTGAAATTTAGAGGAATTTTCAGAAAAAATATTAACTGCAATGTATAAATCAATTTGTTAACAATATTCTCCCAAGAATGCAGTAGACATGGAACACATGGAAAAACAAAAAAAGCAAACGTCTGCAATGCTTATATCATTACAGCACTAACCTACAGATGATTTACTGTTATATATAAATTTGGCTGAGGATGAAGGATGAAGTGAGATGGGTTTATTTCTTTTCCCAGTACAATCAGAGTGAGACTGAGTTTTCTTAAAACTTATTTTTGGGAAATGCTACAGGCCCATTCAAATTCCTAGTCAAATAATATTAAAACAGCCTCACATCTAGACATGTCTTATAGGAAAAAATACCCCTAAAAAATTACACCCCCCCTGCAATTCCTTAATCTTGCCACTTGGTGGCAGGCAGTGAGACTGAGTAGGTAGCACTGCAGTGTCCTGCATCCAGGGTTAGATTTCTGTTATGTGCACAAGTATGAGTACAGGTAGATTGGAATCCTTCTCTCTGCCTACAAAGGGGCTTTATTGGAAGAAAAGCAAAGAAACTGGTACCAGAAACAAACAGGACCCCATGAGATCAAAACAAGAAGACTAGACATTTAGAAAGGCATGGGCTGACAGACAGAGCAACACGAATAACTGGACTGGGGAACAATGGAGTAGGAAGCGCATATATACTAGACTAACAAGGGAGCAAAGGAGAGGCAGCTGTGGGTGATTAACATGAAGGTTAGGAACAAGAGGGTTAGACAAACAAGGAACAAGCATGGCTTATTAGGGTCACACTCGGGAGGAAACAGGAACAAATGTCAGGCAGGATGTGACAGATGGATGGATAGATATTTTTCCTGTTGTAAAATAAGAAATTCTTCATAAAAACCCAGATAAAACCCAGGGTTTCATGAAATAAAGTAGGAAATTTTAATTATTATATATACAACTGTGAACCCAAAACCAAGATGTGTACTGAACCATGAATTTTATGTACTATTGCTCCCCTAACAGAAGGTTTAGTTACTGTTTTGCCTTTATAAAGCTGGTAATCTAACAGAAGAGATGCACTAATCACTACACAATGACAAGATAGGCAAATAATAAACATCATATATTAATCACCCTGGTAAACCAATAGAATGCAAGAGGCCCATCTATTGAGTGTAAAATGTCTGAACACCAAATTCCAAGACAAAATACCATGTAAGGCTTGTGATTTAAGGACTCAAGCATAGCAAACACACTGCAAAACTCAGGATTACCTCCCAGGATTGTTTCAATAGTTCAGAAGATTTTGCAGTAATTGCAGTATTTCAGAAACACAGCACTGCAGGCAGCTGCTGCCATAGTTGTAACTGAGGTGTAAATATATTGAAAAAAATGTAATGGTCTGTCTTTAATGCACTCAAAATGAAGCAAATTTATTTAATATTTAGTTTCAACTGCACGCTTTGTGACTTGTTTCAAGAATCTTCATGTCATATGCTGTTTAAGCTGATTAAGACCTTTTAGATATTACCGTTTCTATAAAGACAGGTTAGAAAGGACAGGATGGAAAAGCCATGATGCTTTGTGCATGTGATGTGACAGTGTGAATAACCGTGTCTCTCAGAAAGACATATGAATGATTTGAGAATCTGAAAACTGGGAATAGTCTTCCTGCTAGTGTAGCGGAAGCTAAAACCCTGGGTTCCTTTAAATCAGAGCTAGATAAGATTTTAACAACTCTGAGCTATTAGTTAAGTTCTCCCCAAACGAGCTTGATGGGCTGAATGGCCTCCTCTCGTTTGTAAATTTCTTATGTTCCTAACTGTGCTGTGAAAACAACTTTTTCCAAGATCTTTTGAAATCAGCAGTTGATCATATATGTTTTTCTTTGTATGACTTCAAAAGACATTTAATTGGTTAATCTCTTCCCTTTACAAAGCAATACTCCTCTGATACCTCCTAACTGTGAATTATCTGATCTTAAGTAAGCTGATAAAATATTCCATATAATTATAAAAAAAAGGGAATAAAATCTGTAGAAAGGCAATGATAAAATGAAAGGGTTTGATACTGTAGCCTTCAATGATATAGAAAAGAATGATCTGTTACTCACTGTTGCTGGACTTGAGGTCCCTGTGTATAATTGGGACAATGGCCTGGCAGTGCAGGTAGTTCATAGCGCGGGCGATCTGTACGGCCCAGTCCACCAGCGTGTGGGGGGGGATGCGCTTGCCCGACAGAGCTCTGTTGAGGGAACCCCCACGAGCAAACTCCATCACGAGGCAGAGGTTGGGCTCCAGCAGGCAGACCCCCACCAAGCCCATGATGTTTGGGTGGTGAAGCATGGCAAACAGCTTGGCCTCTTGGCGCACGCTCTCTACCGTCTGACCGACTTCTTCATCGGGGTCCCGCCGTGCCGCCTTCACCGCCACCTCCGTGCCCCTCCATAGTGCCCGGTACACTTTCCCAAAACCCCCAACTCCAATGATCTCCTCGAGGGCCAGCTCTGAGAAGTCGATTTCCAGCACTACGGCAACGTGACGGGGGTTCATGAGAGAGATATTTGAATGAAAGACAGTAAAGCAGAAGTTAGAAGAAGACAAGGAGAGAAGAGACAGTACGGGATTTTTTAAGCACCAATATTTTTCATTTTCCCACTTATAAGCTGTACTCTAATCTTACTGTATGTATTGTAAAGGGAAACGGGAATTGAACCTGACTACAGATACCAGTGTATAATACTACATATACCAGTATAATACCAGTATAATACCACCTATTCCCATCTCAAGTCCATTGTCCATCCTATTCAAGGACCTGCATTTGCACAGAAACCCCTAAGAGAATGATTCAGGTCAGAAGGCCTGGCTTATGTCAGATTCCAGTACTTGAAAGTCAGCACAATAGATATTGAAGCCTAAGAACGTACAACATGTGAAAACCAAAATGCTTATCAGGCAGTTTGTACTTGCGTAAATTTATCAAGAAGTGGGTGACAGCCATAGAAAAAAACATGCACTTTACAATGTAATTAAAAAAAATAAGATCGCCATATATATGCATTTATGACCACAAATCTATATATCAGGTTGATCTGTTTTGCTTGTTTAAATAAATAAATTAGCTTATTCTCTCACAAGAGACAAATTATGAGATGGACTTTCTGATTAAGCTACCATTCAGATCAGTTCTACATAAATACAACTTTGCTAGTATTATGTTTTTCTTATTTGTTGTAATATGTGAAAATATACAAAATAGAACAATGCTCATGGAGACCAATAACAAAAATAATTATTAACAGTTGCTGTTCTTTTTTCATGTGCCAAGTTCTAAAGAAGCACAAAATATAAAAAGACATGGAATAATTCTTCATTTCATTCTCGAAGTCGTGCCGTTTATTCTGTCACTATGCATCGCGTAAGAAAATTACTAAAATGTATCAATGTTCAAATAGAAAAAAATCATTGTAAGACTAGTTAGTATAATAACATAATAACAGACAATATTCCTCCTGGTATGAAAAAACGTATAAAATACGATCAACGTAGCGAATAAAAAAATGGGACTTGGGAAATAATTTTTCATTCTTTTCATTTTGAAATGAAACATTTAAACTGGACGATTAGTTAGTGACACACAATTACAGAGGCTTTACGGCCTGCTTGCAAGAATGAACAAAACAGTCTTGGAGAAGGCAGCTAGCTGGCCGTGAAGCACCGGACAGAGTTTGAGGAGCGCACCGATGGCACTTAGTCGGCAAAGCGATTATACCTGATGGCTTTACGTTTAAAGCATATAGTAATACTGGCAGCTATACAATCCACAACGTCTGGAAATGTGATGCAATGGTAGCTACTTACGATGCAACGGTGGCATTGATATGTCGGGATAATCCTCCACAGCGGTATCCCGTATCTTTTCAGGGATGCCATTGCCACTACAGACGTAGTTACTGGGGAAAATCCCCACCCGATCCTCTATCGCCCCTGTCCACCATCCTTCATCACCCGATACTAGTGAATCTTTCGACAGTATTTCCACCACGTCCCCCTTGCGCAGGCTAAGCTCATCGTCCGCACTGGCTTCGTAGTCAAACACAGCCGTGCAGTATCCAGACACCGCCGGTGCTGAAGCCGGGACGGCTGCAATGCCATCCTCCAGGCTCAGTGGTACCTCCGGGGAAGCTTCCTTCTCTGACTTTGGCTGTTGGGCAGTAGAGCCTGTGGTAATCAATCTGTTCTTAAAACTGGATTTGAAAGCATCCATTGAAGCGATCCATAGATGCAGCTCGGATCACCGTGACGGCGCATACACACCTGGCGCGGGACGCGACTCAGCCCCCTTATAATAACGCTACAAGTCAGCAGTGCAATCGGGCATTGCAATCGGCAGCGATAGTTATAGTGCAGTCTTCTTTCCTGTCCTCGAGTATTACGATATGTACTATATGGGAAGCTGGAACGGAAATGTTGAATGTATGAATTGCAGGTTTCATCGTTTCACCGGTCGTGCGTTAAGGCATCAATCACCGCCCTCAGAAGCAGACCCACCCATTTATTACTGTAAGTGGCTGGAGACACCCACAAGTGAAGGATTCTTGCGATTTCATAGGAGTATCTCCGTATCATTCACATGGATGCTGCGCCTTGGTCTCTGATTTGGTGGCTGTTCACATGGGTACAGAGATATTTATTCTGGTTGAGAGTGAGTTTATATATATATATATAATATATAATATATAAATATATATTATAGATGACAAGATGACAAGTGCAAATTCATATCTATCTATCTATCTATCTATCTATCTATCTATCTATCTATCTATCATATTGTTTGCGTTTCCACAACTGCTTCTCTTTTGTCCCGTAGTAATTAAGTTAAGCTTCAGTAATTAACAGTTGAGTTTCAGGTGCACTATAACCCTGCACAGGACAAGCGGTGGGTTTTCATCCAACTGTCTATCAATTTTTCATGAACTGGATGGTAAAATTGTTGGTATTTCCATGAATTTGAGGACATGATTAAATATTTTTGGACATTCCAGTGCATTTTTTGGGGGACGGGGTTATTAGTACAAATGAGCGATGTGTCAAGCATTGTGTTTATTTGTCATTATTTTGGTTTTTTTTTTTTTCAAAATTGCCCGGAATTAAAAATATCCATCCATACATATATTAATTAATACGTTCATCTTTCATAACAACTTATCCAATACATGGTAATGGTAAGTTAATTAAGCTCAAACATTTTATTGAAATGTTATCCAATTAAATAATGTATATCAGAAGATAAAATTATAATTTCACAACTTACATCTGACTTAATACATTTTGTATTTTAAATGTAATTAACAGTATCAGTTGTTGTGGAAACCAGTGTTAAAATAATCAAGCTTTTTCTTTGAAGGTCATACATCTTAGTCACAGTAATCCCAGGGTAACCTGGAGGGCAATATTCATAATTGGCCCCACCCTGCAACTTACAGTGAAGGCAATGAACTACCATCCATCCACAAAAGAAAGATTTCTGAGCGTTTGGTGAAATTTTCAGTTTTGTCTTAATATTGATATTGCTCACCCAAGGGATTACTACTGTTTTTATGCAGTAATATTTTATTACTAACACATACATATGGCAAAAATTACAACATAGGCTGCGTTCCTTTAAATGTCTTTAAATGTCCTAGGATAAGCTGAGTAACTCTCATTAAAACACTGAATAAACAGTAAAATATTATATATATATATATATATATATATATATAATATATTATATATATATATTATATATATATAATATATATATATAGCTAGCACTGATCAATTGCTACAAAAAATATTCTGTAAATATACAATAATTTTTCAAACAGTTTATTTTTGTTGACAAAAAATCAGAAACTGATAATTTGACATAAATTGAATTAAGGTTCATATCATGCAAAATTCCCTGAAATAAAAGGAAAAATCGATCTCCCATGTAAATGCAAATAAACAGATAAACAGAAAAACTACAATCCAGTGATTTTTTTAAGCAGAATGGAAGAAAGGTAGTGATAAATTGTGCCACTTCTGTAAGAGTAACAGAGATGTTGATATTGAGTAGTATAGTACAAAAAAAAATTAGTCGAACGTTTTTTATTTTTGATTTACTTGAAATGATCAGATATAGACAAATTTGCTAGAAGCATCCGCCCCGTGGCAATGGGACTCCTCAGAACTGATAATTTTATAAGCATGTTCTGAACAGGATGTTTGTCTTCATCCAAGCCCTCACTCCTAAAAAAAAGAAGACAAAACTACATAAAAGCCAGAGTTTACCAAACAAATTTAATCAAAAATACAGTAAGGCCAAGCTCACCAAGTCGCAGTCATTTGCTCCTGTTCTTAATCATGTTACCGAGATTTTTGTGCATGTTAATTTACCGAGGCTGACAATACACCAAGTGTACTTTTTTATACAAAACCAATCCTTAATACAAATAACCGTCCAAAAATTCTTTCCACAAGGTACATAATAGGGTTGTTATTGGCCTCCAGCCCTGCTCCTGGAGACCATTCCAGTTGGTTTCACATGCTATCCCTAAGTGCTTGTAACTGGAGAGTGACTGTTGATTGCTGACAGTTTAGCCAGTTTTGTACTCAGATGTAAATACTGGCTTGAGTGATGCACACTTTAGCTTAATTATGGTAATACCTTTATTTATATAGCACCTTTTATACATAACTACCCAAGTGTTTGTATAATTTTGTACAATGAATAAAATTTTAAAGCAGAACACAAATATACACCAAAAGACGTAGAAATAAATTAATATTTTTATGAATAAATATTAAATACGAAAAAAGTACAGCACAAAAACAATAGAAAAATAAATAATTTAAAATGGCCACTTTTG